>NC_139785.1:2246433-2846433 GCF_965231275.1 Zosterops lateralis | reverse complement strand
GCTGCTTCCTCCTTTAATAGCCAATTAGACCTTATTAGCTGCGTTGTCATTTACATCCAGCCCTCCCAGCAGCAGTCCAGAAGCTACAAATTCGCCTCAGCAGCCCCTCAGTAACGTGGACCTTTACATCATGAGCTGACCTTGCTGCTCCAGGACAGCTCACCTGGCTGGGGGAGTGGGAATTGGGAGATCACAGGAAGGTCTGGCCCATCAGGGAAGGGTTTTCAGGGGCTGCAGACACACTCAGTGTCAGCTCCCAGCCCCGGGCAGGCCGTGCTGACATCCTGCAGCTCGGATCAATGGGCAGGGCTGGGGAACAGCCATTGATTTTACACGTGTAATGAAGTTGTTGAGTCTCTGATTCAGCCATTAGTGAGTGTTCATCTCATTGACCTGCAGGGCCAGGGGGCCGAGGAGGTTTGGTTTTTTCCCTTTTACACAGCAAGCAGAACCTGCTAATGAGAGGTGAGAGCTTCCCTCCTCATCCTCTCCCTGCTCCACCTTTCCCTCCTCTGCTTTTCCCATCCCACACTGCCATCACCACACCAGTCACACAATCCCAGACCCACAGGAGGTTTCCTAACCCCCCTGCAGCCTTTGAACCAGCTGGAATTCCATTTTATTCCATCCCATCCCATTCCATTCCCATTCCCATTATTGCATCCCGTCTTATACCATTCCATTCCGTTCTATTCCATTCCATTCCATCCCATTCCCATCCCCATTCCCATTATTTCATCCCATCTTACACCATCCCAATAAAAAGCTGCCAAGAATTGTGCATTACCATCTCCAGAGAGGCTGAATGGACACAGCCTGCTCTTCCCAGAAACTAAAGCTGAGGTAGGAGAGGTGGGGAGAGCAAGATAATCCCACCATAAAGCACAGGACAGAATCATTTAGAGATGGAGGAGATATTTAAGGATGGCAGTGAAAAGCAGAAATGAATGTCCAGCCACGGAAATGGGAGAGGGGGGACTTTGATGTGACAAACCCCAAACAGGTTTACATTAATTCTGCTCCCACTAAACCAGGGGATGAGTCCAGGCTGAATTTTCCAGCTCCCAGGAGCTGCTCCCAGCCCTTCCCCACCCTGATCCTGCTGGTTTCACCCTCTGCCCCTCCATCACTGCTGCCACAATTCCCCTCGGTGTGTTGCTAACAGCCCAGGCAGATTTCCACACTTCCCAGGCCTTGATGGACACCGCACCAGGCTGGGGCTGGGGAGATAGAGGTGTTAATTTGAGAGCTTGCTACAGGCAATTCCTTTCATTTTCTCTGTGCCTCTGCCTCCTATCTGGAATGTAAGAACAAATGTTACTGTCAAAGCAGAAGTCCATCCAATAATTCCTGCTAATAGCCTCCCAGCCCTGGGCTACTCTCAGGTTAGGAAACTTCAGGAACTGATGTTGTTTATATATTTAGCAACTCCTGAGTGCTTTTCTCTCCCCTGTGCTCAGCCAGTTTCCCCTTAAATCTCTGAAAACTTTCTGTACCCACCACATCCTCTGAGCTCAACACATCAATCACCTGTTGTAAAAAAAAAAAAAAAAAAAAAAAACCAGCTGATCCTCCCCACCTCCATATTTTGCTGGGATTTGCCTTCTGAAAACTCTCCAGCATGGGCATCACCTCCCAAAATCCATCACTCCAGACAGGAAGGGGCATCAATAAAAAAACCCAACCAGGTTTTGTGCTTGTCCAGGTGTGCTGTGCAGACACACATCCCCTGGAATGCCCTGGGATCCAGGGAGCTGCACACCGTGCCTGAATCCAGCCCAGCCTGGGCTCTGCAGGGCCCATTAGAGGCTGATGAATTGTTTTCTGCTCTCACGCCTGACTCTGGATTGGGTTATCGGCCCAGAAAACGTAATTTGCTCGCTGATATCAAAATGCCGCCGCTCACCTGAGGGATTAGCGCCGTGACAAAATCATTAGGAGCCTGAGGGAGTGCTGGAGGCCTTCTGAGTTCATGGAAAATTCATTCTTCAGCCTAATGAATGTCTTTCCCCAAACAACCCCCCCTGTTTCTCAATTCCCACCAGGCTGAGCAGACACACACACAGGCTGGGCTTGACCCTGGACCAGCTAAAGGGGCAAACAGACAAAAATGGCACTGGGGACAAATGCCAGCAGCATTCCTCAGGCCCAGCTGTGCAGGGAACGTGTCCCAGTGGCACAGGGGAGGTGAGGCTGAGCAAAGCTCTGTTCCCACTCCTTCTCTTGGTTCCTGCTCCCTGTTCCCCCCAGGCACTGTGCACAGGAGACAAAACACTGCTCTTGTCTCCCTCCCTGGAGCTGCTGCTCCTGCCTGCTGACGTGAGGAGCTGGCTCTGAGTCACTGTCACTGCTGGGGAAGGGGAGAGCAGCGACCTTCCCTTCCCTTCCCTTCCCTTCCCTTCCCTTCCCTTCCCTTCCCTTCCCTTCCCTTCCCTTCCCTTCCCTTCCCTTCCCTTCCCTTCCCTTCCCTTCCCTTCCCTTCCCTTCCCTTCCCTTCCCTTCCCTTCCCTTCCCTTCCCTTCCCTTCCCTTCCCTTCCCTTCCCTTCCCTTCCCTTCCCTTCCCTGTGCCTTTTTCCCTGCCAAAGCTCCTCACGTCACAGGCTCTGGGCCCTCCTGCCACACACAGCAGCTGCACACTCTGGTTCTTCCCCCATCCCTTCCACCAAGTGACACCATCAAACACATCCCTCAACATCCAGGCTGGGGTTTGAATTTCATGAAGTTCTGGAATGCTGGAGCACGCTCCCCCTCTCCGCTGACATACACCAGGATGTATTTTTAGCCTTGATCCCTCCATTAGGGAAAAGTCACCCCCTTAAAAAGAGCAGTTTTATTGCCGAGCTGTATTAGCACAATGAGGGAAAATCGCTGCTAATTTTTATAAATTATCTCATCATCTGCGACTAATTAGCAGCTGCGGAAAGAAGAAGGGGGTGAAAAAAAAAATTAAAAAATAATAAAATCTCTTTGAGCCCTGGAGAGATGAGCTCGGAGGTGCTCAGAGATCCCCTGCTGGTCAAGGATTCCACAGGAATTCTCTCCCACTGCACAGTGAGGAGCTGTGTGACCCCCTTCTCCTCCTCCAGCCACCACAGAACAATCAGGGCTTGAAAAGAGACCTCTGGAGATCATCAGCACGAGCGAGAGGAATAAGTTGTGCTGCAGCTTAGCTGGAAACTTTATTAAAATCCAATCCAATCAAGCTGCTGCGAGTCTCCATTCTCCTTACCCTTGCTCCTGGGCGCTTGTGCCTCTGTAAATGTGTCTATAAAAGTAAAATGAGCAAGCAGCCAACGGCTAAACGGCACTTAATCAGAAGAAAATGTATACCCTGGTGGATGGCAAACTGCTATTAGGCTGGGGAGGGGGGAGACAGCAGGAAATAATAAGCTACAAATGGACAACCAAATAAATCTCCTGCCGCACCAAGTGAGAGCACATCTGGTCAGATGCCACCTCCCATGAGTTGTGAGCAAAATATTTATTTGCTGCTGAGCACCTGGCAGGGGGAGGGAGAGGGGAGGGAGATGCTTTCCCTGCAGGAAGATCCCACCTGGAATCATCTGGCCCTCAAAGAGCATCATTGGCCTGGCTGGGATGCTGCCCACAGCCTGTTCTCCAAAAACAAGGGGTAAAATACAGAAATCCTTCTCTTCTCCATCCCCACCACGGGCCCCAGGAGGGTCAGTCAGGCAAAAGGCTCCAGAGCTTTGAATACCACAGGACTTTTACACCTCTGATCCCTGAGAGTGCCTTAATTTAATATAGAGCACTTCAGCATTAGGAGAAAATGAGATTTGGGACTTGGAAGGGCCCGAGGGAAAAGCTCCTTGGAGAGGGGCATCACTGCAAAGGGGATTATCACCATAATCAGGAGATTAGTTGAATAATCCCAGCCCAGAAGAGAGGTTTTGTTGTCTGCACGATGCTCAGCCCCCTCCTGCCTGCCCAGAACTGCAGTGCAGAGCAGGGTCACACCGAATTTGGGGAAAAACGTGGGGGAAAATCAGCCAAGGCTGTGCCTTACAGTCCATCCAAATCCCTCAGGGAGACACTGCTGTGCTCATGGCAGCCCCATCTCCCAAATGTGACAACACAGCGCATAAAAATTGACTTTTCACCTCCCCACAGCCCCTCTCTGCTTCATTTTTCACTCTTTAACACAGCCACAGAGTTTTAGCCTCCTAAAAAAGGCAATTCCCCCCCACCCCCAAGAAATTCAGCCTTTCCAAAGGAAAAGACAGGCCAGGCAAAATAAACTAAAGCAAAATAAAATAAACCTCCCCTCCTAATCACCCAGCCTGGCTCTTCTAAGGAAGCTCTTGCACAGTTGAATTGAGCAAAGTAAACAAATAATTACCAGCTATTTTCTTCTATAGGTCAGAAAGCAGATTAGCAAAGCTGAGACTGAAATCTAAAGCATGAGTGTGGCGTGCCCAGGCTTACAAAAAGCAGAAAAAAAAAACAACACCCCAACCAGAACAGTGTGGAACAGGCACAGCTCTGAGCCCCTGCTGCTCTCTGAGAAATCCACCTGCTCAGGGGGTGATAACCTGCTTGGAGAAACACCTAAACCCAATGATAATATTTGATATTTCCGGATTCTTGGCTTTTTTGACCGAATCCATCCTGATTTTGCACCCAGGGAATGTTTTCCTGAGATGGGGAAGGCAGAATTTGGTGCCTCTTATGGAAATGCTGAGTCCAGAAAGCCTCAAAAGCCGGGGCTGAGCCAGGATCAGGAGAGAGAAAGAGGTGAGAGATGTGAGCAGCAATACCTGCATTAAACCCCATTGTATTTTCCCCTTTTTTTCTGCAGCTGAAAGCCAAATCCACCCTCCTGGAGCCCACTGTGGAACGAGGGCAGGATGATGCTGCCGGGGTGAGAACTTTAGGTCAAGGAGGTTGTAACACTCTTTCCCCCAAAGCTGCTTTAATTCAGCTCTGGCAGAGAAATCCATAAAAGCAGCAGGGAATGGATGATAATCCAAGCATCATGAGCCTCCCAGGAGTGCAGGAGCTTTTTGTCCTGACCCCACAAGCAGAGCAGGTGAGGATGCCCTTCCCCACTGCTGTGCACAGATCACTCTGCTTTTCCACCCCAAAAAAAAAGGCTCCAAAAGCACTGAACAGGCAGACAGGGACCTGTTGCAGCTCCCTGCAGGTGTTGGCTCGGGCAGAACACTCAGCCAGTGCTGCCTTTTCAAGCACGGATAATGCTGGATGGCCTCCAGATGGGAAGGGTGGGGAAGAGCAGAGAACACAGCCAGGACATTTAAAACAAAATATATTCAGCAAATGACTGCTTTTCAGAAGGGTTTTTTAGTCACACAGATGCTCTATTTTTTTTTTTTTTCTTTTCTTTTTCTTTTTTTTTTTTTTTTTTTTTTTTTTTTTTTTTTGCATTTCTTCTGGCATTGTGCTGTTCCTTTTTTATTATCTCTTTTTTTTATTATTATTATTATTCTCACTTCACCTTTCAGTGCTAGAAACCATCCATGCTTCACGCTGGAGGTGGCTGATTTCAGCAGCAAGAGAGGAAATTCTCGGAGCCAGTGCTCTTCAAACCAAGCCACCAAATGTTTTCGAGGTTAATTGATTCTCCAAGCATGAGGACACATCTTCCAAAAGCCTGTTCAGTGCCATGAACTGCTACTCTAAAAACCCTCCGTGCTGCCAGCTAATGCCTGAAAATGCTTCTCATTTCCTCACAATGAAATCTGACAGCCCCAGGACAACAAACAGCCACGGATCCAGTGCAGATTGTCATTCAGAAAGGGCAGGGACCAGGAAATCGTGAAATCCCACAATGGTTTGGGTTGGAAAAGAACTTAAAATTATCTCATTCCACTCCCTGCCATGGGCAGTGACACCTCCCTCAGTCCCAGGGTGCTCCAGCCTGGCTTGGGACATTTCCAGGGATCCAGGGGCAGCCACGGCTGCTCTGGGAATTCTGTGAGGACAAGGAGGAGCAAAAGCAGCAGAGATCCAAGATTTTCAGCTCAGAGTGGAAATATCCCACCCTGTGCAGCAGCAGAGCCTCCAACAAGGCCAGGGTTACCTGAGGTGTGAACACCTTCACTCACACCCCGTGTCTTGATCTGTTTTCCTTCAATCCATCCCCGTCTGGCTCACCAGCAAAAAGCCACATCACTCTGGAGGTTCTCCTGGAAATGCTGAATCCAGAAAGCCTCAAAAGCCGGGGCTGAGCCAGGCTCAGGAGGGAGAAAGAGGTGAGAGATGTGAGCAGCAATACCTGAATTAAACCCCATTGTATTTTCCCCTTTTTTCTGCAGCTGAAAGCAAAATCCACCCTCCACCATCCACCCATGGTTCTTTACACCATTTTCTCCCAGGGAAATCAGTGTCTGTGTTGGACTCAGGAAGAGCTGCAGGCTCCTTGAATCCCTTCTCATGTCCCTGCCTTTTCCCACTGGTGCTGTTCTCAGTGAGGAGAGCTCTGCCAGCACAGGGTCTGCAGGGCAGAAATGGGAAACAGCGACCTGGAGACAGGGACTGGAGGGAGCTCAGAGCCTTTTCCTGCCCAACAACAGCCCAAGGTCCCTGAAAATAAAACTCCAGAGCTCATCAAGCAGCTCTGACCACTGAGGGTGCTTAATAAAGATTACTTTTCTATAGCTCCACTTGCCTGAGGCATCATTTGCTCCTAATGAGATGCTCCATGGGATTTAAACGCAGGAGGGAAGAGCTGGGCTTCAGCCAGAGCCGAGGAAAAGGAGATTTCTGCTCCAAAATGTGAGTTGGGCAGCTCAGAACCATCTCCCACTGTGTTGATGCTTCTCAGTTGTGCCAAGCTGGGCAAGTACAGGGCCTGCCTTGTGCCAGAGCTGCCCCAGGGCAAGGACTGGTCATGGTGGGGACTTGGAGACTTGGGCAAAGCCACTGCAGCCTCACCTGGCCCTAAAAAACTCAGCTGAGGCATCTGGGGTGGGCATTAAATTACAATTGCACCAGCACTGCAAGGTATTTCCTTGCCAACTCCACCATATCTTTTTTTGCTTTACCTTCTGTGATGTTGTGGTTTGGAAAGCAAAACGAGTGAGAGGCTCCAAGTCAGAGATATAATTTAATAAGAAGAAAGGAAAAAAGGTAAAATAAAATAAAATAAATGCAATAATACAAAAGAGCAGAGTCAGAACACAGCCTGAGCAGGGTGGTGGGAGCAGTCCAGGTGAGGGGCTCTTCCTGAAGCAGTGATCCCACAGAAAGGTCTGGGAGCTCTGCTCCTCTGGGAATCCAGTGGCTCAGGGCTGCTTGTCCTGTCCCAAATCCCAGATTCTCTCCAGGTGGGAATGCTTGGCTCCTCCCCCTGGGCATTGGGAGCATCTCCCAATGGGATGAGGAGTCGTGCAGTGGCTCCTTGATGGCCCATTAAACAGAGAGAGCTCCTGGAGGGAGTTCCCTGTGAGTCCTGGGCAAGGCATTGATGGGCCATGAGCAGAAGAGCCCAAAGGAGGGGCCTGGGAAAACACTGCCCCACCTGGTTCCAACAGCTCATGGGGATGGGGATGGAATAAATACTTTGTGTACATCCCATACTACAACCCAGGGCATGTGATCATTGGGATGATGGGATTTCTGAGCATGGCTGGAATGATCAAAGTCCTTCTTGCCACTGCAGCAGAGCCCCCAGTGAACCAAGAATGCAAAAAAAAAAAAAAAAAAATCCTCTGTGTGATATTCTGGTGGATTTCTACCCACTGAAATGGGTAGAAATACGAAGGATAATAAATACTAAAGGTTTTTAACTGCCAAGAAAGTAAAACAATATTTTCAGGTGTTGTTTGTCCCCCTGTTGTTTACTTGCAAGAACAGATTGAGGACTGTTGTTCCTCACTGTCCAGTGATGGTGATGTGCTGGTTTGCTGCCCAATGAAACTTTATTCTCTCAGAACTGTCTATAAATGGGGATTTTGAAGAGTAAATGATGCTCCTCTCACTTGCAAACAAGCTGGAGAGTCTTGTGTTGTTTCTACTGCTGTTCCTAATTAGAGTGAGAGACACCACAATGAGCACACACAATTCACCCCAAAGCACTGATCCTGTGGGGTCCTGGGGGCTCCAGGGGAGAGGCTGGAACCAGGAATGGATAAAGGGATCCCCAGACAAGCCCAGGCTGACACATCACAACTCCCCAGCCCTGGCTGCCCCCTGGGCTTGGCAAGGAGATCACACAAGTTTTAAGCTGATGTGGGATGAGCCTGGGGCTGGGGCTCAGGCATTGATCATGGGCTGCACCTCCACAGCAGGAAAGCAGGAATCATTTCAGAGAGCAGGAATCATCTCAGAGAGCAGCCCCAGACCCTGTGAGTCTGCCCAGGGGAGGGAACAGCAGGAGTGGGGACACAGAGCCCCTTCCTTGCCTTCTTCCAGCTCTGAATTCCCCCCCGAACACAATTTCAGCTGCATGAGATGCAACAACTTTGGGCATTTATAAAGACCAGGTTGCTGGACAAGCCCAGGAGAGGAGATAAAAATCCAGGATGGGCTCAGCTCTGCCTGTGGCTTTGTCAGCCTTTCTGGCAACAACCAGGCTACCAAAAATGGAATATTTACAGAGGCCAGACTCCTCTGAACAGACAAGAGCATAATCCAGGTGGGTCAATCACAACCTGGTTACCCCAAGGCTGGAATTTGATCCTGGATTCCTGCATCCCACCTGAGCCTCTCAACCCACTCGAGACTTGATTCCTCTCTCAAAACTGACTAAAAAAGAATGAAAATTCACAAATCCTCCAAGTAAAGAACACAAGACATTCTGAAACCTCAGTGTTGAACAAACAAGAAGAAAATCAACCCTCATCCCTCCCTGTGCTTTTGTCCCTTGTACCAGGGGTTTGTCACATCAAAGTCCCCCCTCTCCCATTTCCATGGCTGAACAGCCATTTCTGCTTTTTAATGCCATCCTTAAATATCTCCTTCATCTCTAAATGATTCTATCCTGTGCTTTATGGTGAAATTATCTTACTCTCCCCACCTCTCCTACCTCCCCCTCGGCCAGGGACTGTCACCCCCAGGCCCAGAGCTCCAGCAGCCAAGAGCAGAGTCCCAAAAGTGCTGAGAGAAATCAGGTCCTGCCCTCCACGGGCAGTTTTGGAAACATCTGGAGCAGTTCTGCCACTACAGAGAGAAGGGTCAGGGGCACACCAGAGGTGACAAGTGACATCTGCTTTCAGTCACTCAGGTGGGCAGGTGAAGGTGGCCCAAAGCACCACCTGGTTACTCTGCAGTGCCAGCCTTGCTCCTGCAGCAGCAGCAGCTCATCAGTGCTCATTAATAATTCCTGCACTCTGTCTTCGGGTCAAACGGCAGCTCTCGAGGTTTCCAGCGTTTTCATTCCCTCCTAAATGCAGCAAAAACTGCTCTCCTGCATCACTGTCCTGGGTTGTGGTGTAGGATGCACACACAGTATCTATCCCATCCCCATCCCCATGAGCTGCTGGAACCAGGTGGGGCAGTGTTTTCCCAGGCCCCTCCTTTGGGCTCTTCTGCTCATGGCCCATCAATGCCTTGCCCAGGACTCACAGGGAACTCCCTCCAGGAGCTCTCTCTGTTTAATGGGCCATCAAGGAGCCACTGCACGACTCCTCATCCCATTGGGAGATGCTCCCAATGCCCAGGGGGAGGAGCCAAGCATTCCCACCTGGAGAGAATCTGGGATTTGGGACAGGACAAGCAGCCCTGAGCCACTGGATTCCCAGAGGAGCAGAGCTCCCAGACCTTTCTGTGGGATCACTGCTTCAGGAAGAGCCCCTCACCTGGACTGCTCCCACCCCCCTGCTCAGGGTGTGTTCTGACTCTGGCAGTGCTCCTTTGTGTTATTGCATTTATTTTATTTTATTTTACTTTTTTTACCTTTCTTCTTATTAAATTGTATTTCTGACTTGGAGCCTCTGACTCGTTTTGCTTTCAAACCACGACAATCACTCCTGGCCAGTTGCTGCCGGGGAGGTGTAGCCCTGGTTTGTGCCTGAGGTGTTTTGGTTTTCTGAAATTCCTTTCCCAGGGAATTTTCTGTAAACAGGAGAAATGTTTTTGTAGCTGTACCTTTGTTATTCATTCCTTTCCCCAGGAGGGACTTCTCCTTGCTGTCCCTCTGCTCTGACCAATGGGAGTGAAGAGGTTTGTCTTTGTGTCACCAATCCAATTGGTCTGTGTGAAATGGGATAAAAGGGAGACACAGCCCAGAAATAAAGGAGTCATTTTCAGCCTCCTGAATCTCAGAGTCTGTGTCGTTGTGGTGTAAAACAGCCTCAGTGTCCTGTCTTTTTTGGGGAGCTCTGTGGGGTTTTTGGGAGTCTATGATCCCAAACCTGGGATCTGTTTGTTCCCCAGAGTGAAAGGTGAAGGTGTTTGAGACACTGTGACTTTCAGCTTTTTTTAAGGACTGGAAACTCAAATCTGTGCTGCAGCTTCCAGGTGGGAATGGCAGCATCAGGGAGCTCTGAGTGCATCATTTCCCCACAAAGGAAGCAGCACTGAGTGACTCTGCTCTAAAAATGCCCCCCTGGGACACGAGAGACCCAGAGGCACCAAGGTGATCCCACCCAATTCTGCCAGCAAGAGAAACTCCAGCAAAGATCCACCCACTTGTAAAGCAGTGAATGAGATCCTTGTGCAAGCACAGAGCACTCCTGGGCACGTTCCTGCTCCTGTGGCTCCATTCTAGAGATGATGGCACAGCTGGTCCTGCCCCTCCCTCGCAGCCCGGCACCTCCACAGGCTGAGCTTTCCCTTCAGGAATGCTCACAGCAGATTAAAACCCAGTTTATTAAATAAGGCAGCGCTCTAACAAGGGTAATCCACTGATAATTTCACTCATTTAAACCCTATTTTATCTCAACCAAGTCGACTTATTTCCATTTAACAATCTTAATTCTTTTAGCACTTCCCAGCTCCCAAATTGGCTTCGACGGCGGCATTGACATTCAGCCATCACTTTCCCATAAAGTCCCATTTAGCCTCTCCGAGCCCCTGCAGTGTCTGGAGGTGCAGGAGGAATTCATTAGTGATGGAAAGGAGAAGGAGTCCCTCCCTGCAGCCCCCTGAGACCCCCAGCCCTGGTTTGGCAGGGCTGCACTCAGGGCAAGGCCAGGCTCACTCAGCTGCTCCTGCTGCTCTCAGATCCCTCCCAGCTCCTCTTTGCTGTCACATCCACATTTTCCGAGCTCTCCTCCAGCCAGGAGCTTCACCTTCTGCTTCCCACCCTCCCCTCCTCTCCAAATAACCCCCCAAAGAAGGGCTCTGATGCCACCCTAATGTGACAGGATGCACTTGGGTGGTTGTCCCAATAACAAAAGGCCCCATTTTCCCATTTTCCCATTTTCCCAGCCTGCTCACAGCCCTTTCTGCCATGGATTGTGCCCTGGGTTTTGTCCTGCTCTCCCCCGCTTCTCACAGCTGAAGAAGAAAGAAAAATCCCACAGAAAAGGAAAGAAATCATTATTTCATGTCTTTCCATCCTTCCCTTTTCCCTCAGTGTTTGTTTTTTTGTTTGTTTGGTGGGTTTTTTTTGTTTGTTTGTGGTTTTTGGTTTTTTGTTTGTTTGTGGGGGGTTTTTTGGTGGTTTTTTGGGGTTTGTTTTGGTTTGGTTTTTGGTTTTTTTTGGGGGGGGGTTTGGTTTGGTGTTTGGTTGGGGTTTTTTTGGGGGTTTTTTTGGTGTTTTGGTTTTTTGTTTTTTGTTTTTTTTTTTTTGGTTTTGGTTTTAGTTTTGGTTTTGTTTTTTTTTTTCTTTCCAGCTTTGATTTCATCCCAGTGAGGTCTCTGCAAGGGAGAAGAGGAGGAAGAGCAGCACAAAGCTGGGAGCAAGGGAAGGGCAGGACCCCAGCCCTCCCCCTGCTGTGTCAGCAGGTTGTTCTCCACTCCTGGCACTGGGATTTTTCCAAGTGCTGCGCATCCCTAACACCTGGATGTGGAGAGTGGGAGCTGCTGAATCCCAGCCAGGGCAGTTTGGGATTTCAGCCTCTCCGGGGCCGTGTTGCTCTGACACGGAGCCAGCAGCAATTAACTGCAGAGGGGCACTCCAGAGAAGAGCCCTGCTAGGTCAAAACTCCTCTTCTGGGAAGGTTGCCCAGCAGCCCTGCAGTGCCTGAAGCTCAGCAAGAGGGTTTGAACACCTCGCTGAGCTCAGCTCTGGGCGCGTGGCAGCCTGGAGAGCTCTGAGCCTGCAAGCCACCCATCCACAGGGCAAGGACAGGGAACGTGCCAGGAGTAACTGAGCAGGGGGATAAAACCCTGAGCAGGAGGAATAAACCCCAAACAGGAGGAAAAAACCTTGAGCAGGAGGAAAAAACCCCTGAGCAGGAGAAAAAAAAACCCTGAGCAGGAGGATAAAAACCCAAGCAGGAGGAAAAAACCCCAAGTAGGAGGAATAAACCCTGAGCAGGAGGAAAAAACCCCAAGTAGGAGGAATAAACCCCAAGCAGGAGGAGAAAACTCTGAACATGAGGAAAAAAATCCCGAGCAGGAGGAAAAAACCCTGAGAAGGAGGAAAAAAACCCAAGTAGGCGGAAAAAACCCCAAGCAGGAGGAAAAAACCCTGAGCAGGAGGAAAAAACCCAAGAAGGCGGAAAAAACCCCAAGAAGGATGAAAAAAACCCATGCAGGAGGAATAAACCCCAAGCAGGAGGAAAAAAAAAACTGAGCAGGAGGAATAAAACCCAAGCAGGAGGAAAAAAAACCCAAGAAGGAGGGAAAAAGCCCTGATCAGGAGGAATAAAACCCCAAGAAGGAGGGAAAAAACCCCAAGCAAGAGGCTTGGAGCACAAAGAAACCCTTCCTTGCACTCCCAGGGTGGGGATCTCAGCTCTGCTCCCTCAGGCTGGAGCTGGAGTGGCTTTTTCTCTTCCCTCTCCCATCTGCCATCCCCTCCCTGCCCTTCCCAGAAAGGTTCCAACCTCCAAAGGTTCTTCCAGGTGACAAATTCGGCTTTATCTCAAAGTCAGCTTGAGGAAATTGGGCATCTACCTAAAATCTGCAAGGCTCTCCTCCTCCTCACTGCCCAACAAGGACCTTCAAACCCCAGGGTGGTCACTGCAGACCTGCATTTCCCTAAAAATAGGAGCATTTTCCCTAAAAATAGGAATAAGGAACATGTTCTTCAGCCAGGCATCCTCAGGATCATCCCCAGGGTTTGCCTGCCCTCTGTGCTTATCCAGATTTCCTAACTCCCCCCAGCTCCTGCCCACATCCCCAGAATTCTCCTGCTCACGTTGAGTTTATTGGTCTGTGGGGAGGATTTGGAGCTGCAGGTGTCACCGAGGCTGGCACGGAGCTCTCCCATCCCGGGGGCTCTGGGTGCCAACAGCTGCCTGGCTGGGTGGTGGTGGCTCTGAGGAGGAGATTGAACCCAGCCCTGCAGAGCAGTGAAATCCATCCTGCCCACACAGACAGCCCGGGGCCAGGGGCTGGGCAGCAGAATCTGTAATGCAGCCTCCTGCACAATCCCATCTCACGCCACACTGGAGCTCTCTGCAGAAATTCCAGCTTTGCTGGGTTTGGCTCCGGGTTGGAATTCATTTTGGCAGCTGTTTAGGCAGGCAACCAAGGATCTTTCATTCATGTAATTGACTTTTATTCATATATATATATGAAAAAATAATGAAAGAAATTGCAGAGTAGCTCTTGCTATCAGTAGCTTCCTCTGTGTGAAGCAAAAAGATCTGTATTAGAAGTGGCTCAGCAGCTAAATACACAAAGTGCTGCCCAGGGGCAGGAACAGTATTTAGATATAAAACAAGTTACATGACTCTCAGATCCTGATCCTTGGCTCCGGGAGGATGTTTAATATTCAGGAACAAATGTAAAAAAAACAGACCTTTGATACAAAATTCTGCTCATGCACCCATCCACTGCCCTCAGCCACCCTGCCACAGCTCAGGACTGTGCCTGGAACAGATAAATGTCACCTTTCCACTGACCAACCCCTCCCTCCCTGGCTCTTCTCCTTCAAATTCCCTTTTCCTGCTGAATGAGCACCTGCTTCCAAGCCAGTCACCTTCCAAAAACCGCCCAGGCACAGTGGCCAGGGCAGCAGCTGCTGCAGTGCCCCGGGGCACCACAGCTTCCCCCATGCTGGTGGCTAAATGGCTTCCAATAAACACAGAGAGTGAAGAAATAGCACGTTGATTTGCTGCTTAAGTAACGTGGCTCTTTTCCATAACTACCAGCCCGGTTTCCCCATCCAGATGCTCTGCACGGAGAGATCTATATCTATATAATATGTATGTGGATATATAATGAATCAAAACAAAGCTTAAAGGCCTCCTGGGGTGGATAATATAACCTGCCTCTCGGACATTAATGAATAGGAACAGATCAGGAAAAATAACTCTGCCACAGAGGTGCAAGAGATGGAAAGAGATGATCTGTCTGGCTGACTCCCCCGTCCCTCCTCACTCCACAGTGCCCTGTGGCACTGATCTAAAATATAAATCTGCTTATTATTTATTATTCATATTATTATAGTGCCGGATTCCTCCGCTGGAGACGAGGAGCTCATTATGTTTTATGTGGCAAAGCTGCAGCCTGGAGAGAGGCAGAGCCCTTCCACACCAGGCGAGGGGCTCCGCCTTGCTGGGCATCATCTGCCTGGTGCCTGGACACCTCCCCTGGCAGGGCATGTCACTCTGCTCTGCCCCAAATCCCTCTTTTTCCATGGAATTTCCCCTACTCTGCACCAACAGCCCCTCTTTTTTGCACTGAGTTTGCCTACTCTGCACCAAATCTCTCTTTCTCCCCATAGAGTTTCATTCTCTTTCCATGGAGTTTCCTTCCTTTTCCCCTATGGAGTTTCCCTTCTCTGCACCAAATCCGTCTATTTCCATGGAGTTTCCTTCTCTTTCCCTGGAATTTCCTTCCTTTTTCCCATGGAGTTTCCCTACTCTGCACCAAATCCCTCTTTTTTTCCATGGAGTTTCCTTCTGTTTCCATGGACTTTCCTCTCTTTTTCCCATGGAGTTTCCCCCTACTCTGCACCAAACCCCTCTTTTTCCATGGAGTTTCCTTCCTTTTCCCCCATGGAGTTTCCCCACTCTGCACCAAATCCCCTCATTTTTTTCTATGGAGTTTCCTTTTGTTTCCATGGAATTTCCTTCCTTTTTCCCATGGAGTTTCCCCCTACTCTGCACCAAATCCCTCTTTTTCCATGGAGTTTCCTTCTCTTTCCATGGAATTTCCTTCCTTTTCCCCATGGAGTTTCCCCACTCTGCACCAATCCCCTCTTTTTTTCTTTCCCATGGAGTTTCCCTGCAGGAAGAAGCTCAGTTGATTTTTAAGCCAAACACATCCAACCTTGACCACATAAAATTTGCATAAAACACCTCCACGGTGGAGGCAGCCACCAATCCTCCCCTCTCCACTACCCAGTCCTGCCAGAAAGGCCTGTCCCAGTGCTGAACACCAAAGCCAAGCCGGGGTGCAGGGTTTGTGAATCCCTCAGGGTTTCTGCATCCCTCGGGATTCCCACACCCTGGATCGCGCTCGGAAGCGCTCGCGCTCCTCCCGCAGTTTTCCCTCACACTTCCATGGTGCTAATGAGCCTCCTGCCTCTGCAGGCTGCCAGGGTGCCGAGCACAGCCCCAGGAAAATCTGCAGCCACAGGAAAATCTGCAGCCACAGGAAAATCTGCAGCCCCAAGAAAATCTGCAGCCCCAGGTTTGGTGGGAATGACGTGCAAACCTCCTCCCTGCACGCCCAGACCGCGCAACGCCGACCCTCAACACCCTGCCCTGGTGTCCTGCAGCAAAGGCTCCCGAGGAAACACCTTTCACCAGATCATTCCAGAGAAAAGCAGGGTAGAGAAATGACTGCACCAGCCACCAGCCCCTCTTTGAACAGATTCAGTTGGCTTTTCATGAAAAAAAAAAAAAAAAAATTTATCCTTGAGTATCTCTGTGGATGAGTCGCCTTAAGGAGGTTGCTCAGGACAGGGAGGGTGAAGGGGATGGGGCAGGGACAGCCACTCTTCCAATGCTGGGACACCTGGGGAGAACTGCAAAGAATTCCAAGGATAAAATTCCCCCAGACATGCTGTGGCTGCCCCTGGATGCTGTAAGTGTCCACACTGGACAGGGCTTGGAACAACCAGATCCAGTGGAAGATGTCCTTGTCCACATCAGGGAGTTGGAACTGGGTAATCTTCAAGATCCTTCCAACCCAAACTGTTTGTGATTCACTCTAAGTCTAAATGAGGCTTTGCTGAAGGGCCTGGCATCTGTACAGGTGATTTAAAATGAAACTATTTATGCTCATAACTCAAAACCCATAAATAAGACATCACTCTCCAAGAAGAATAATCGGAACAAAATTAAAAGAGCAGGTAGCAGATGAATATTGTATTTTTTCTGTACCTCTCACCACTCCCCAGCAGCAAATGATAAATAACCACAAACCCACTTGGCTTTAATGAACTTAACTGGCTCTTTTTAATGCTGGAGGGAAATATTAATATTGTATCCCAATAACTACACCCTCCTCCCACCCCAGTCCCCAAACACTGATCCTGATGACAAGGGGACAGGTTTTCCAGCAGCAGCACCAGGGTGTGAGCCCTGCAGGCTGTTCCTGAGCTCTGACTGCTCACAGCCTGGCCATGGGGCTCAGGCCATTCCTCTGCTGGGGAACAGCAAATCCACTTCATTCCACATCCATCAGCAGCACCCATGGAGGGCTTGGCGAAGGCAGAGCTGCACCAGGAAAGGAGTTTGTGCTTGGTGAGTGTGAAATGTTTGCAGCAGGAGGGAGAAGAGGAGTGTCAAGCTGTGTGAGCCAGCTGCAGACTGGAGCTGGGGAGCTGGGGATGTCACAAAATCTGCCACCAAGCCACACTGCTGCCCACAGCTGGGCTTGTCCCCCCATCACCTCATCCTGACACCCGGCTCTTGGGGAAGATGAATCAGGGAAACCTTATGAACATGATTGCTTAGCAAAACATTCTGAAAATACGAAACCTAGAATTGAAATAGAAATGTGAGCTCACTTTGAGTTGTAGGATACCAACTCTTAGTTACTCTATAACCTGAAGGCAACAGCCTGGGCAGCTGGAGGAGAATCCCTTTGGATTGAACAATCCCCTTCTGCTGGCTGAGGGATCCAAAGGTCAATGTAGCAAAACAGAAAAGTCTAAAGAGGAGTTTTTAGAGTTTAAAATATAACACATGGTAATGTAGTAGTTCATAGAGGCTGTATGTAGATTCTATATGTATTGGTTGGTCACTGTAAATTAGAATATTCATCACAAAAGCAGGTATAATGTATTAAAACCAGGACCTCTCTCTCTTTTCCCTGCTCTTTTTCCCTGCTCTTTCCCCTGCTCTTACCTCTGCTCTCTTCCCCCTGCACTCTGACCCCTGCCCTCTTACTCTCTCTCTCTCTCTCTCTTTGGGTTTCCCTCCAGCCCAGGCTGGTGGCTGAAGGAAAAGCCCTTTCTACCCACGACCCTTGCAATAAAACCACATATTCTAGAATATCTCAGATCAGCAGAGTTCCCTGTCCCTGTGAGTCAGGAATGCTCCTACACCCAGAGGAAGAGTTTGGAGCCTGCTGACATCAGCGTCCTCCTTCCCCATCCACCAGGGACTGGCTGCACCTTCACCATCAGAGCCTGCAATAAAATGCTAATTGTGCCTTGTGGGATCTTCCCTGCGGTGCTGCAGGAGGATTTTGTGTGTCCTGAGGGAGCTGGACTGAGCTACCCACATTTCCACATTTCCACATTTCCGTTCATTTTTTACCTCTCTTTAAACTCTCGTTTTTTCCTGGCTTCAGGCCTCCAGCTCACACACACCTATGGACAAACTGCACCCTGCAGGGCAGCTCTGGGGCCTTTGCTCGCTGAAAAAGTGGCTGAATTTATCATCAACACCTCAGGAGGGTGATTACACGGGGATTCAGACCCTACAAAGGATGCTCTGCTACCAGAGGGATGGGTTTGGGAATAAAGGGGCACCACACAACCACAGAGATGCAGGAAAAGCTCCACTCTGCCTCTTTCCCACCTCCTCCAGCACACACAGCTCAGTGCCAGGGGCTTCCCACAGCTCTGGGGGATCCCCAAGAATGTTTTCTCCATGTGAAAAGCTGAGAGAATTGGGATTGTTCAGCCTGGAGAAGAAGAAGCTTTGGGGTGACCTCAATTGCAGCCTTCCAGTGCCTGAGGGGGCTGCAGGAAAGATGGAGAGGGACTTTTAAAAGGGCTTGGGGGGACAGGATGAGGGGGAATGGCTTAAAACTCAAAAAGAGAAGGTTTAGGTGGGATATTGGGAAGAAATCTTTCCCTGGGAGGGTGGGGAGACCCTGGCACAGGGTGCCCAGAGAAGCTGTGGCTGCCCTGGATCCCTGGAGGTGGCCAAGGCAAGTTGGACAGGGATTGGAGCAGCCTGGGATAGTGGGACATGAGACAGGGGGTGGAACTTGATCTTCAAACCAACCCAAACCACTCCAAATTCTGTGATTCCACCATCAGAGCAGACACAGCAGATTCACAGGAGCCCTTCAGGCACCCCAGAATTTTGGAACCATCCCTAGAAATGAGGACGGACTACCCAGAGAGTCACTCCCAGTGGCACCACAACATCAGTTGAGGACCTGGAGTACAAATTGCTCCTCTGGGGGATGAAACCACAGAGCACAGCAAGGACAGCTGGGCCAGAGGTGGGGGGCACAGTCTCTGGGTATGGGCCAGGAAAACATCGAGTTCCACCCAAAAAAACCACCCTTAAATGTGTTTTAAACCCCTTAAAACATCAACTTTCAGCCATAAACACCCTGGAGTTGTGGTGTAGAGTTTGCAGAGCTGGGAGACACAGGCAGGGAAGGGATTTTCAGGGGCAGAGGGCTGAAGGCTACAGGAGGGTTTGTCAGCACAGCCTCTGTCAGGGCTCCTGATGCTGCTCCTGGTCAGGGCAATTGCACAGATAAACCCCAGTTTTGGCCAGGGTGTGAATTTTAAACGAGCTCCTTTAGCACTCCCAATGAATCAAGGCAGAGAATGCCAATTGAGGGCTCTGCTCGCTGAGCAAATAACCCAGTAAATAACTCAGGCAAATTTCCTCACTCTTCCTTGAGCATGAGTGAACAGGCGAAAAACAAACCCAGAGCTGCTCCCACACACGTCCTGAGCTGCAGGAGAGCAGGGCCAGGGGAGATCCCGCCCCGGAGGGCAGGAGGGAGATGATGGGTTTTGGTTTTGGGGTGGCTGGATGCAACACAACCCGTGCAAGAGGTCTCAGGATATTTTGGGAGGCTTTGCACTGGTTCTTCCAATGGCTCCAGGCTGCCTGGAGGCAATTCCTTCCCTCTCAGAGCTCTTAAAGGCGTTGAGAGCACTCCCAGCCCTGCCTGCTCCTTCCCTCCCTGGTCAGACTCAGCTTTCTGAGGTCCACAGAGATAATAATTCACTCAGACAGAGCAGGGAGCTGAGTGACAAAAGACATTCCCAGTTAAACATCACCACTTTGGATAAAGATTTTAGACCTGGATTCCCCCATCAAGGTCTCCAGAAAAAAAAACCAACAAACACAAAACAGGAACGAGGAGATTTTCTCCAGGGCTGCATCAGAAGGGAACAAGCAATTTAAACAGGTGAAAAAACAGGTCTGCACTGAGGGTTTTTCCCCTCTCTGTGTATCAAGGAGAGAAATGGAGCGTTCAGGAGGCTCCAGGCTGCTCCTCTGCAGCCAAAGGCAGGGGAAGGTGACCCTGTAGCCCACACTGTGCTCAGCTCCCTGCACAGATGACTCCTCTCCTCTCCACTCACTGCAATGCAACACTGGCCGTGGGTCCTGTCCAGGCCAGCAGAAATTCACGGTGTGTGCTCAGAGATGAAGCAATCTGCTGCCTCTCCACTCCACTGAGGGCTGCCAGGGCCAAGATCCACCCCAAAAAACCCTAAAAAAAGCAGCAGCAGGGAAGCTGAGGGCTCAGCTCACAAGCCAAGTGTCCCTGACTCAGCAGCATCGTGTTTCCTCCTGCCTGGGAGCCAAGAGCTGCAGGGAATAATCTCTTTTTCCACCCTGACACTGCCCAGCCCACCTCCCATTACTGCTCACATCCCTGGGCATTCCAGCAGCCCCTTTATCAGATGGTTTTCAGGATTGTTTTAAACGTTTTCCTCGCATTTTCTTTGAATATTTAAATGTTCTTGCTGGCCTGTTTTTCCTCCCCTATGCAGAGCATTGATTTATGTTGCTAGATACCATATCTCCCTGCCTTGCCAAAAGCATGCATTTGGGAATGATTTCAGGGCTGCTGGTAATATTTTTTCCCTCTCTTTCTTTATTCTGCACTTTATTTTTATTAACTTTTTTGTTGGAGGCGCCGTAAAAATGAAACTGTGGCTTGAAGGAACAACAGTCATCAAACCCCCAGCAAACCAAAGCGAGCTGGAAGGCAGCTGCCATTCCCACCCGGAAAACGCAGCACAGAATTGAGTTTCCAGTCCTTAAAAAAAGCTGAAAGTCACAGTGCCAGATCTTAAACACCTTCACCTTTCACTCTGGGAAACAAACGCTTCCGAGGTTTGGGATCATAAATTCCCAAAAACCCCACAGAGCTCCCAAAAGAGACAGGACACTGACTCTGTTTGACACCACAAGGACACAGACTCTGAGATTCAGGAGGCTGAAAATGACTCCTTTATTTCTGGGCTGTGTCTCCCTTTTATCCCATTTCACACAGACCAATGTGATTGGTGACACAAAGACAAACCTCTTCACTCCCATTGGTCAGAGCAGAGGGACAGCAAGGAGAAGTCCCTCCTGGGGAAAGGAATGAATAACAAAGGTACAGCTACAAAAACATTTCTCCTGTTTACAGAAAATTCCCTGGGAAAAGGATTTCAGAAAACCAAAACACCTCAGGCACAAAACCAGGGCTACAGGCAGCAATACAAGAAGTAGAACCTAAAAGGACTTTTAAAAAGGATGAAAATAGGACTGTGAGTGTTGGGGAGCCGCTTTAGAGCCAGGGCTGAGCACGAGGAAGGTTTTTGGATGGGAAACCTCAAGCTGCCCTTGCTGCCCTGCTGTCGCCAACCTTGTCCCCATCCCTGTCCCCATCCCTGTCCCCATCCCTGTCCCCATGGGGAAGGGATGTCTCTGTGTGTCTCTGTGTGTGTGTGTTCTATGAGCTCCAGCTCCACATCCCGGGCTACAGCTACAAAAACATTTCTCCTGTTTACAGAAAATTCCCTTGGAAAGGAATTTCAGAAAACCAAAACACCTCAAGCATTGAACCAGAGCTACAAGACACAAAGCAGAATGAAGGATTTTCCTTTCCAGCATCCTGATAATTCCCCCTCCATCCCCATCCCTGCTCCTGGCTGGATGTGCCCATCACGGTGAAATGCAGGCAGCAGAGCTGGGAGCTCCACATGAATCAGGGATTCCAGGGATATAAAACATCCAGGCACCTTTCCCAGGCTCCTGCCAGCTCACACCCTCCCTCCCCATATTTCTTGAGCTGCCTCACGCTCCACTGGCAGAGGGGAGAGGTAATTTCACTTCCAGTGTGTCACCTGTGAAAGTTGCAAGTGGGGACAGGAATGGATTAGCTGCTTATCTGCAACAAATAGTTAATAAAGGCAGCTGGGGGAGCAGCCGGGGGAAGCAGTTTCCTTTGCAAACAACAGAGAAAAGTGTCAGCTCTGGGAGGTGAGTTCCATCCCCAGGTTTCTGGATGCATTTCTGTTCCCTAATCCCCACGGGCAGCCAGGGAAAACCGTGGTGCCTCTCCCTGAAGGGTTTTTAACACAGCCCAAAGGAGTCTGAATTCACGGGAATTCCTTGCAAATGTGGGGTTTTTTCAGGTTATCACAGTTCTTGTGGCACCCTTGAACTGGGCAGGTTGGGCTCTGGCACCTTTTGCTCATCAATGGAGGGTAAATGTATTTGTGACAGAGAAATATTTGATTTTGTGTGGGGTTTAGGAGAGGGGTAGGACATGGCAGGGAGGGAGTTTAATTCCTGAGTGGCTTTGAATTCACACAAGAAGAGCAACATCAACACCATGAAAACCAAGGCAGATATGGAAATTCACCATAAACTGCATCTCATTCACAAGAAGAAGAGACAACATTTCAAATATGCAGAGAGGAGCTTCAGCAAGTGTGTCCACTGACCATAAACCACATTTCATTCACAAGCTAAAGAGAGAACATTCCCAGAATGCAAGGAGGAGCTCCCTCACCACAAACTGCATTTCATTGATAGAAGGAAGCAGGGAACATTCCCAAAGTGCACAGAGGAATTTCAGCAACTGTGTCAACTCACCATAAACTAATTTCATTTACTAAAGGAAAGTGAGAACATTCCCAAAATGCAGGGAGGAGCTCAGCAAGTGTGTCAAGTCACCATAAACTAATTTCATTTACTCAAGAAAAGCAAGAATATATCCAAAATGCAGGGAGGAAATTCAGCAAATGTTCCAGCTCACCATAAACTGCATTTCATTCAGTTTATCAACATGTGAGATCAACATTTCATTCAGTTTATCAACTAAAGAGAGAATATTCCCAAAATGCAGAGAGCAGCTCAGCAAGTGTGTCAGCTCAGCACAAACCAATTTCATTTCAAGAGGAAGGAGAGAATATTCCCAAATGCAAGAAGGAGCTCAGTGTCTCCACTTACCACAAACTGCATTTCATGTACAACAGGAGGGAGAAAACATTTCCAAAGTGCATGGAGGAACTTCAGCAAGTGTGTCAGCTCACCATAAACTGCATTTCATTCACAAACTAAAGACAGAACATTCCCAAAATCCAGGGAGGAGCTCAGCAAGTGTGTCAACTCACCATAAACTAATTTCATTTACTAAAGGAAAGCGAGAACATTTCCAAAATGCAGGGAGGAACTTCAGCATCTTTGTCAACACATCATAAGCTAATTTCATTTACAAGAGGAAGGAGAGAACATTCCCAAAATGCATGGAGAGACTTCAAGTGTGTCAGCTCACCATAAACTGCATTTCATTCAGTTTATCAACATGTGAGATCAACATTTCACTCAGTTTATCGACTAAAGACAGAACATTCCCAAATGCAGAGAGAAGCTCAGCAAGTGTGTCAGCTCAGCACAAACCAATTTCATTTCAAGAGGAAGGAGAGAACATTCCCAAATGCAAGAAGGATCTCAGTGTCTCCACTCACCACAAACTGCATTTCATGTACAAAAGGAGGGAGAAAACATTTCCAAAGTGCATGGAGGAACTTCAGCAAGTGTGTCAGCTCACCATAAACTGCATTTAATTCACAAACTAAAGACAGAACATTCCCAAAATCCAGGGAGGAGCTCAGCAAGTGTGTCAACTCACCATAAACTAATTTCATTTACTAAAGGAAAGCGAGAACATTTCCAAAATGCAGGGAGGAACTTCAGCATCTTTGTCAACACATCATAAACTAATTTCATTTACAAGAGGAAGGAGAGAACATTCCCAAAATGCAGGGAGGAACTTCAGCAAGTGTGTAATCTCACCATAAACTGCATTTTATTCACAAACTGAAGGCAGAACATTCCCAAATTGCAAGGAAGACCTTCAGCAAGTGTGTCAGCTCACCACAAACCACATTTCATTTATGAGGAGGGAGACAACATTCTCAAAACGCACGGATGAACTTCAGCAAGTGTGTCAGCTCACCACGAACTGCATTTCATTCACAAACTGAAGCCAGAACATTCCCAAATTGCAGGAGCTGAGCTTCACTCACCACGAGCCCTGTTCTCCCAAGAAGAAGGACAGAACCTTTGACTCAGTGCCAGCCCCACCTGAATGGGGACACCCCAACGAGCCTGGGAGGATTTTCCCCTCCAAAAATCCCTCCAAGAGCTGGAAAACCCCAAACCCCAGTGAGGTGTTCACTCACCAATCCTCAGGGAATGGGGGCTGGCCCAGATCCTCATCAGCCACAGCAGAAGGAGCACCAGAGGCGCCAAGACACGGAGCATCTTCCATAAATCCTCATGGAGCCCTGCGGTGGTCTGGGCATGACATAACTCTGTGAGGAGACACAAAACACACCCGTGAGCCCCTCTGCAGCATCACTGAACTCATCCCAGCATCAGAGACAAAGCCTCTGCTTACCCAAGGAGAAGGAAGTTATTTATGGTATATGAATTATTCAGGGTTTGGAATCAAACTGGGCAGAAAGATGCTTGGGGAGGAAAAAAAAATTTAAAAAAAAAAAAAAGGGAAGAAATGCGAGGAAAAGTCCAAATATTTCATTTTTGGTGTTTTTAGCGTTTCAACAAAAAACAAGTGGAAATCAATATTGAGTCACATCTCTGACTTCCATTCTCACCCACCCCACCCCCTTTTTTCTTTCCACTCAGAGCAGCCTGAGATTCATTATGTAATCCTGACTTCTGATTTTAGGGTGGGAAAAAAAATGAACATTTTCACAGCAAAACATGATTTGAGGGAAGGGTTTAGGAGGAAGAAGTCACTTGTGCCTCACCAAACTGGAAAATAATTCCTCACCACAATTCCAGTCACTTCCCTCCCTCCAGGAACAAGACCAAGAACATTTTTTTTGTCTTCACACAAGCTCTCACCACCCAACCCCACAAAAGTCCAAGTTCCAAAGTCAAAACGGCACCAAAATGAAGGGCAGGAGATTAAAAAAAAATCCCCAAACTCATCCTCAGCACAGCTTTTGGCACTGGCTGTCCCACAGCAGGCCCCTGCAGCACAGCTAATCAAATTTGTAACAAATTCCACTTTAAACAGCTTCATAAAGGGCAGATTTTACTTCATAGAGAAAAAAAAAATCCACCAAAAAAAAAAAAAGGTTGACTCTGGAGTTGATAAAATTATCTCCACAGGCAGCAATGTCCTTAAATGCTGACTTTGAGTGTTTCATCTGTTACCTTATCTCTCTCCCTTCTCCAGCTTGCTGGCAAACAATCTCAGCCTCTTCCATTTGTCTCCTTCTTGGGCCAAACACCCAAGTCCTGACACAGGCAAAGTCTTTAATCTGCCTTTGAAGTTACCAGGAGTTTTGTCTGAGCAAGGCACAGCCTTTTACGTTGCAGTTTTCCAATTAATCTATTTTTAGATTACATTTTGAGACTTCCTCCAGCTTATCTCAGCACTCTCCACAGGGACCATCCCCTTTTCACAGAGGGGAAATGCAGGAGACAGGGCCACAGAAATAAAAATCCAGGGAACATCTGCATTCCCTGGGGTTTGAGCCCTTCCTGGATCACACTCCCACCTCCAGCATCCCAATCCCAGAAAATTTTGGGATCTCATGTCAGACAATGGGAAGAGAATCCTGATTTCAGCACTCTCAACCCATTTTTAAAAAGCAGAAACTCCCCCCAAAAAAACCACCTGGAAAATCATGAGGCACCTCTGTGAAGGGCAATCAGCAATTTTCTCTTTTTTTTTTTTTCTTTTTTTTTCTTTTTTCCCCCTTTTTTTTTTCCTTTTTTCCCTTTTTTTTCCTTTTTTTCCTTTTTTTTTTTTTTTTCTATTTTTTTTCCTTTTTTTTCCCTTTTTTTTTCCCCTTTTTTTCCCCCTGTTTTCAGTGGGAGCTCCAGAGTAATTCCTGGGAAAGAGGAGCCCTAAAAGGTTAAGCTCATGGGGAATTGGTTACTTAGAAGCTCTGGCAGCAGCAGAGACAGATTGCAGAGCAATGCATCATTTGAGCACTTTGAAAGAGCTATTTCCCAACTTTCCAGGATATTGACAAAACAGCAGGACGGGCTCAGAGTCGCTCCCAGCCCGGGATGTGGAGCTGGAGCTCGTGGAACACACACAGAGACACACAGAGACATCCCTTCCCATGGGGACAGGGATGGGGACAGTGAGGTTTCCCACCCAAAAACCTTCCTCGTGCTCAACTCTGGCTCTAAAGCTGCTCCCCAACACTCACAGTCCTGTTTTCATCCTTTTTTAGGTCCCTTTAGGTATTGCTGCCTGTAGCCCTGGTTTGTGCCTGAGGTGTTTTGGTTTTCTGAAATTCCTTTCCCAGAGAATTTTCTGTAAACAGGAGAAATGTTTTTGTAGCTGTACCTTTGTTATTCATTCCTTTCCCCAGGAGGGACTTCTCCTTGCTGTCCCTCTGCTCTGCCCAATGGGAGTGAAGAGGTTTGTCTTTGTGTCACCAATCCAATTGGTCTGTGTGAAATGGGATAAAAGGGAGACACAGCCCAGAAATAAAAGAGTCATTTTCAGCCTCCTGAATCTCAAAATCTGTGTTGTTGTGGTGTAAAACAGCATCAGCTTCCCTCACTTTACTTTCCTTGCCAGCCCCTGGAGATGAACAGCCACTAAACTCAACTAAAACATCTGGTGGGGAATGTCAGGCCGGGACCAGGGCAGGGAAAAGGGTAAAAACCTTCAATTTCCAGCCAAACAGGAGGGAAAGGCCTGTCTGAAATCCGGGGAGGTTGCTGGAGTTTCCATCCCCATCATTCCCAGCCAAAGCTCTATGGAACCACCTCAAGGAGGGACGTGGAGGGGCTGGAGAGTGTCCAGGGAAAGAAAAGGAGGTGGGGAAGGGTCTGGAGCTCCAGGAGGGGCTGAGGGAGCTGGGAAGGGGCTCAGCCTGGAGAAAAGGAGCTCAGGGGGGACCTTGTGGCTCTGCACAGCTCCCTGCCAGGAGGGGACAGCCGGGGGGGTCGGGCTCTGCTCCAGGGAACAGGGGCAGGAGGAGAGGGAACGGCCTCAGGATGGGCCAGGGGAGGCTCAGGGTGGGCAGCAGCCAAAATTTCTCTATGGAAAGGGTGGTCAGGGCTCAGAACTGCCCAGGAAGGTTTCGATTCCCATCCCTGGAGGTGCCCAAGGAACCACTGGAGGTGGCACTCAGAGCTCTGGGCTGGTGATAAGATGGGGATGGGGCAGAGCTGGGACTTCCATGGGCTGGGAGGGCTTTTCCAACCTCAACAATCCTGTGAACCCCCGGGGTAAAGGAGTGATTCTCATCTCAGACTCTGCACAGACAAAACACACAAAGGACCAACCACTTGTGGGAACAGGGAAAAGCTCCTGTGGCTCCCAGGGACAGAGCCCAGGGCTGCTCCTCCTGCCTGGAGAGGCTGAGGAGGAGATTCCCTCAGCTGCCTGTGCATCAGCAGCTCTGAGCTAACAGCAAAGCTGAGCCATAAATCCAGAGCCCTGCTGAGCTCTGCTCCAGCTGTAATTACCTGGGACATGGAGCACAGGGGGATGCTGCTCCACCTCACACACCCCACACCCCTCAGGAGGGGCTGGATTTTGGAGCACAGAGCCCAGGGAACAGCTGTTCAGGCACCAAAGAGCAGAAAAGGATCCTACAAGCCATGGCCATGGAGCATCTGGCTGCTGGAGGGGATTGAAAAATACCTGGGGAAAGGAGCACGAGGATCCTCCCCACCTGCACACCTGCTGGGATTCCAGATTTGGGATAAGGAGAGATGGAGAGAGAGGATTTTCCTCCTAGCCCAGCATCAAAGTCACTCTCACATGAACAAAGATGTGTTTCAATCCTTACAGTCTGCCCAGTCCCCCTTTGCTCCCTCCTCCCTGAATCCAGGCCCAGAAAGGTGCTGAGCCCAGTTCAGACACCCTCACTGCACGTTAATTTTGCCTTGCTGGGCCTGTCGCCCTCCCAGGCTGCCTTCCAGCTGCAAGGTGCATCTGTCTGTCCCTCATTTCCCCAGGAGCTGCTGTAGAACAGGAATTCCACCCAGGTGCACCAGAGAATCGTGACCACAGCTGGGGTTATCCACCCCAGTGCAGCCCCAAATCTTTCTTCTCCCAAAACTTCCCTTGGTGCAACACAAATATAAAACCCCAGCGAGCCGAGGAAACCCTGAAGAGGCAAAGCCATTTAGCAGCCTGTGAAGATGACTTATCCCAGACTCATCCTCAGCCGGCTGAAAATAAATCAAACCAACTTCTTCCCCTGCTCGAGTTCCAGTGAGAACGTGTCAGGAGCTGCTGTGCATTCACAGCTTCAGTGGCTGGGAGAGCCTGCTTGATGGACAGCTGTCTGTGGAGCATTCCCAAGCTTCTCTTCCCCCAAAAAAAGAGTGGGATGGATGAGAAAGAATTCCCTGGGCCTTTCAGGGTGGGAGGTGCCTGATGAGAAGCTGCTGCTGGATCACGAGCTGACCCCTGCGTGCAGCACAAATGTGGGATTATTTTCTTGCTAAGCCCCCCTTTGGTTTGTTTTGTTTTGTTTTTTTTTCATCTTGCAGCTCTGGAAATAGAAGAGAATAAAATAAATCAGGGCCACGCTGGAGAGTTTTGTGTTCTCTCTGGAGATAAAAGTCTCTAAGTACCCAGCAGAATTATGGACGATTTTGCCTCCGAGAGGGAGCAAGTTGCTCCTGAAACTGCTGATACATTTTTAATGACTGTGTGAGCTGGGGCTCTTCTTCACTGTTATCATCACCACAGCATCCTGCTATTCCGAGATTTCTGCAAGAAAAATTCCTAGACAGCAGAGCAAAAAAGCCAAAAGGCAGAAGAATAAAATGTTAAATTGCCAAAAGAAAACCCAAAAAAACCCACCCCCACTCTGCTGAGGCTGTCACAGAGATAAAGAAGACATCCCTGAAAAGCAGCTCGTTCCCTCTGCACAGCCTGACAAGGAATCTGCTGTTATTCCATGGAA
Source organism: Zosterops lateralis (assembly GCF_965231275.1). Taxonomy (NCBI): domain Eukaryota; kingdom Metazoa; phylum Chordata; class Aves; order Passeriformes; family Zosteropidae; genus Zosterops; species Zosterops lateralis. Next base: position 2,817,811 of record NC_139785.1, on the reverse strand, counting down.
TTATGGAGTGGTTTGGGTTGGAAGGGATTGTAAACATCACCTGCCATGGGCAGGGACACCTCACACCATCCCAGGTTTCTCCAAGCCCAGCCTGGCCTTGGACACTTCCAGGGATGGGGAATATTATAAGTGCATATTATAAAATTGGCTTTTCACTAGATGTGTGTTATGCGATTAATAACTTTATACTAAGGATATAAGTTTTTATTTCTGCTATTAGTAAAGAAAATTAGGCATAGTGGTAGTAGTTGATAGAGTAGTTATTTAAACTGTTTGCTTGACCAAAACAACATCCAATGAACATTAATGAAGACCCTGCTATTGATAAAATATGCTTAAACTGTCTGTTTGGTCAAAATAACATCCAACAAACATGTAAAGAAGACCCTGCTATTGATAAAATATGATTAAACTTGTTATTTGACCAAAATAACATCCAATAAACATGTAAAGAAGACCCTGCTATTGATACACCAACTATCAGCATCTCCCATCTGAAGAAAGTCCAGACCCAGGCCCAGCTGGAGGTGATAATGAAGACACAGCCCAGAAACACAAATGCTCTGAAAAGGCAAACCCAAGGAGGGGCCAGGCTAAACAGTTCCTGGAATATGGAAACTGGTTTGTGGAAAAATATGAATATTCAACAAAACTGATACAATAGAAAAGGTATTTAAAGAAAAGTCTCTGGAATAGCAGGTTGTGGACTTGGCTGAATGCAGAGTCACCCCACCAGCAATAATTCTTTTTGCTTCATTTGTCTCCTAATTGTCTTATTTATTATTATTATTATTATTATCATTGAACCTATTCCTCAAAATCTACCTAAAAAGTGACCTCTGTTTTTTACAGGCATCAACTTCTCATGGCAAAGGGCAATTTCTGCTCTCACCTCCCAAAACCACCACCAACCCTGTAGGACTTGTCACTTGTCCCTTCCTCATCTGTCCCCAGCAGGGCCCAGCAGCATCTCCACTGCCCTGCAGAGCAGCGCCAGGCCCAGCATCCCCAAAAAACCCTCAAAGTGCTGCTTTTATTATCCCCGTGCAACCCCAGGCTGCAAAACTTCCCCCTGCACGCCTTCTCCTGCAAGCTGAGAAACCACAAACACCCTGGAAAAACCTGGCAGCGAATTCCACCTTCTCCAGGATGAGCTTTTTAATGTTGTTTTTTTTTTTTAATATTTTTTCTACCCAAGCAGGAGTTTTTTGGTGTTGATGGATCTCTCCCTGCCTCACCAGAAGCTTGATGAATGGTGAGAAAAAGCAGCTCAGGCAAAGCTGGAGAAATCCTCGCAGCTGAGACAACAAATTTAACAGCTGCGGGAGCAGCGAGGAATTGGGGGAAAAGAAAAAAAAAACAAAACCAAAAAAAAAAAAAAAAAAAAAAAAAAACTGTCGGGGAATATCAACAAACAACTTATCGGGGCCTTTTTCATTCTTTTCGACAGGCAAAAGAGAGCTCTCGCCTTTTGTAAAGCTGCTTTTGCAGGGGTTTGAAATGGAACAGGCAAGAAGGGAAGAAGATGAAAAAGCTGAAAAAACACCTCAACAAGTGGCTCCAAAAAGTGTCTCAGAGGGAGGGGAGAGCTCCACTGACAGCCAGCCCTGGGGCCACGGAGATATAAATTCAATTAAACTGAAAAAATCGCTCCATTAAAAGCCACCACCAATATGTTTCGCTTGGAAAAAAAAAAAAGGAAAAAAAAAAAAGCATAATTAGCACGGGTAAATCATTACCACGAGGTATCATCACAGTCAAAAAAACCTCTGTGAGGCTGAGGAAAAGATCCACGTCCATAAAGAGAATGAACGGCTGGAATTACAGCGGTAAATTTGAAGGAAGGGAGAAAAAAACCCAACAAATGAATGTTTGGATGGGGTGTAAACCCTTCACGCTGCAAGGAACTGGTGAATTCTGTATTTTTGAGGGCTGGGAGAATCAGCCCTCAGGGCCAGGCTCCTCATGCAGCCTCTGGAAGCAGCCAGAGCTTAAAAAGGATACTTAACAACATGAGGCAGAGCTCGGTTCCAGTCTGGCAATTTCTATGTTCCTATAAAAACCACGTCTCGTTTTTTTTTTTTTTAGATTTCATCAGCATTAAAGAGCCTTGCTTTGCTCACAGCCACCCCCTTCTCTCTGTCCTCACGCCAGTGGCAGGGATGGATTTAGGGGTGAGAGGAGCCCTGGGCTCCCCATCACATCTCCCCTCCCCTCCAGAGCCAGGCAGGTGTCACCAGGGCAGGTCACAGCCCAGGCAAGGTGATGTTGGTGATAAACACCTGCTCAGCTAATATATAAAATGGATTTTAAAAAAAAAAAATTAACTTTCATTCCCCTAGCTGTGTTCTTTCATCCCTCTCTTCTTCTTCTTCTTTTTTTTTTTCCCCCCCTCCACCCTTCGTGACTTCCAGAAAAAGAAGCAAGAAAACTTCAAGGAGAAAAGAATTCTGGAGGCAGCGAAGCAGAAGGACGAATGTATCCCTGACATTTCTCCTTGCTGTGGATTATTTCCTTTAACTTTCTCTCTCCCCAGCCTTGAGTCCTCTCATCTCACCCTTCCCAATCCTCCCCAGAATTAGCAGGGCCCGATCAAATTTCCTGCCACTGCTCAGAGATAAAAGCAGCGTGTCCCCATCCTAATTCCTCACCCGGGCTGGGCTATCTCAGAGCGAGATTTCCCCCAGCATTATCAACCCCAGAGCTGGGAGCACAAGGAGACTTCAGTCACAGGGACATCTTTATTCAATTTTTCCTCTCCTGCACAGGTTTATCAGGGGAGGCATCAGCCCTCCCGGGCTGGGTCAGTACAGGAGAGCTCTGCTGGCACTGGGGAGTGAATGATGAGTGTGGAAACCCCACCTGCCCTTCAGCCACAGCCCCATCACAGCATCGACCCCACAGCATTAAACCTCATCTGCTGGGGCAGCTCACTTCATCCTGGGTGTGGATTGGAGATGGGAATTCAGGCAGTGCAGTAACAGTGAAAAGCCCTGGCACATCCAGCAGCTGTGCCCTTTATACATGTATATTGTTATAAGTGTATATTGCAAAATTGGCTTTTCACAAGATGTGTGCTGTGTGATTAATAATGGGATAACAGCCACAGACATGTAAAGAAGACCCTACTATTGATAAAATATACTTAAACTGTCTGTTTGGTCAAAATAACATCCAGTGAACATGTAAAGAAGACCCTGTTATTGATACACCAACTATCAGCATCTCCCATCTGAAAAAAGTCCGGACCAAGGCCCGAGCTGGAGGTGATAATGAAGATACAGCCAAGAAACACAAATGCTCTAAAAAGGCAAACCCTTCCTGCCCTCCTTTAAAACCTTCCACAGAGAAAATCCTGTGGCTGCTGGGAAAACACACAGCGTGATGGATGCACAGAGCCCTGGGGTAAAACACCCCAATATTTGCCATTATGGGGTTGTGGGGTGTAACCCTCCCTGGGAGAGCCCCCCGAGCCTGGCTGGTGCTGGGTGATCCCCCCTCCTGCTGCCTCCGGGGGGATGCTGCTGCCCCTGCCCCATCCCTCCTCCAGGAATTCCTGCTCCAGTTTCCCCTCTGCCTCAGCCCCTCACAGCCAGCAAGGACTTGCACCTTGCACAGAGCACCAAACACCCCAGCACATCCCTCCCTGCATCATCTGTCCAAACCTCCCTGCCTGTGACCATCCACTGATCGAAAAAAAAAACCCTCCAGGAAAAGAGAAACACGAGGCTGTGTGGGATTCCCTCCCTCCTGTGGTGCCCACGATTTATTTTTATTAACAAACAATAGCAGTTAACAGCACCGTGGTCTCCCACGGCGAGGACTGTGTGAGTGAGACACTCTTAATTGGCCTGGAGCTGTTATCTGAGAGGAAAAATCAGCGCCAGGCTGGGGGGAAGAGGGGAGGCTGCAGTGGGAGGAGGAAGGGAAGGTTTCTCCCAGCTGGGAAGGACAAGGAGGTGTCATCAAACAGGGCCAGAGGTGGCCACAGCAGCTCTGCTCCTCTGAGCCCACAGCCAGCACCTCATCCTGGGCCAGAGCCTCAATCCTTGGCCAGAACCTCAATCCTTGATCAGCACCTCAATCCCTGATCAGCACCTCAGTCCTTGGCCAGAAACTCAATCCTTGATCAACACCTCATCACTGACCAGCACCTCAATCCTTGACTAGAACCAAAATCCTTGACTAGAACCTCAATAATCCCTGACCAGCACCTTGGTCCTTGACCAGCACCTCAATCCTTGACCAGCACCTCAATCTCAGACCAGCACCTCAATCCTTGGCCAGAAACTCAATCCCTGACCAGCACCTCAGTCCTTGATCAGCATCTCAATCCTTGGCCAGAAACTCATTCCCTGACCAGAAACTCAATCCTTGACCAGCACCTGAATCCTTGATCAGCACCTCAATCCCTGACCAGCACCTCAACCCTTGACTAGAACCAAAATCCTTGACTAGAACCTCAATAATCCCTGACCAGCACCTTGGTCCTTGACCAGAAACTCAATCCTTGACCAGCACCTTAATAATCCCTGACCAGCACCTCTATCCTTGGCCAGCACCTCAATTCCTGACCAGAACCTCAATCCTTGACTAGAACCAAAATCCTTGACCAGCACCTCAATCCCAGACCAGCACCTCAATCCTTGGCCAGAAACTCATTCCCTGACCAGAAACTCAATCCTTGACCAGCACCTGAATCCTTGATCAGCACCTCAGTCCCTGACCAGCACCTGAATCCTTGATCAACACCTCATCACTCACCAGCACCTCAATCCTTGACTAGAACCAAAATCCTTGACTAGAACCTCAATAATCCCTGACTGGCACCATGGTCCTTGACCAGAAACTCAATCCTTGACCAGCACCTCAGTCCTTGACCACTCTAAGCACAAAATACAAGGCTGAGGGTTTGTTTACCTTGGATAAAGATTCTGGGCAGGTCAAAAATCATCTCTAAAGAAGGAAGAAAAGGTTTTCTTGCCTCCCCACCTCTGGCAGGCACAAACCCCTCCGTGTACAGCTGTTGGTGTTTTTTTTCCTGTCTAAAGTGGCTCTCCTGACATATTTTATGCCACATTTATTCAGCAGAAGACTCCTGCCCACTCTGCAGGCCTTCAGTTCCATTAAAGCTCCTCTGGTGAGGGACAGAGCAGAGTCTGGCTGCAGACAGCAGCACGGGAGGGGAGTTTTGGGAAGGGAAATGCAAACTGATCTCTCCAGCTGAGGTGGCCTGGGGACGCTCTGAGGTGAGCAGAGTCTGAGCTGCTCAACGAGTCTGCTTGCAAAGAATCCCTGAATAAATGAGCACAGCCAGAGCCTTGGATTCATCAAAAGCTTAACCAGGAAAAAAGGCTTTAAAACAGCCAAGGTCTTACACTGAGAAATGGATAAAAATTGAGTTTGGGAGCCTGGGGTTTGCTCCAATAGGAAACAAACCACTGTGGCTTTTTCAAATGGGTGTTCCAGGGTTGCCCCATCCCTGGAAGTGTCCAAGGCCAGGCTGGATGGGGCTTGGAGCAACCCGGGATAGTAAAAAGTGTCCACAGATTTAGAAATTTTAGCAAAACATCTTGCCCTGGGCGGCACAAGATCCAAGTACCCACTGGCATTAAACCTTTAATTCTTCCAGCCTCCTTGCCTGTCTCTCACAAAACCACACTGTGAGTGCACCAAGTGGGTGAAAAACCCACTGAGGACACTTTTATTACATTTCAAGGACTGAAGGAACTGCTTCAAACCCCCCTTTTTGGAGGTTTCCTTGCACTCATCACCTTTGAGCACAGCAAACTGAGCTGACCAGAAACACATTTTCCCCTCCTTGAAACCCACGACTTTCCCAGCTGTGCCACACTTTTGTTTTGCTAAGTGGAGACACTTTTGGGAACCCGCTCTCAGCCTTTTGTCTCGCAGTGATCCAACCTTTAACAGGAAAAACACCAACTTTCCCTTTTTTGAAGGAAACCTTCAGGTCTGAGGCGGTTCCCTCCACCTCTCCAAAGGCTGCTCTTTTCCCCACAAAAACAGAAAAAAAAAAAAACAATTTCTCCTTTTAGAAAAAAAGAAAAAAAAAAAAAAAAAAAAAGGCTTTGATGGAAAATTTTCAGCTCTCTCAGAAGAAAAGCAACCCGAGGAGCACAGAGCCCTATTTGCTGCTGGTGAGGAATTGCTGCCACACCAACGAGGCTCTTTACACATGAAGGAAGTTCTAAAATATGAATCGGATCTGTGAACATCTCGGGAGTCTGGGGGGAGAGAAAGCTCTTAAATGCATCAACCTGATCTCTGGGCTACAGCATGAAGATTAATCTATTTATTTAACTTAGAGGCCCTGGCAGATTCAAGAGGGAGAAGAGAAAGGAAAACAAAGCAGCCTCTACCAAATCAACCTGCAAGAAGTGCTTTATGGCCAAAAAAGCTTCTTTTTATTGCTGCCAAAAACTGTAAGTGAAACAAATAGACTAATCCCCCATCTATCACCACCCAAAGAACATTTTGATCCATCCAAGCTCCACAAGTCTGGCTTTTGAGGATGGGAGGAGGTGGTTTGTGAATGGCTGGAGATGATGTTTGTGTGTTTTAGTGGAGCACAAGGAGGTGGGAGCCAGGAGAGATGCCAGGCTGAGAACAGGCACAAGAAAACACAGGGGTGATAGGCTTGGGGGGCAAGAAAACCTGCAGAATTATTGGGCCAGAAAGAAAATACAGGAGCTGGGAGATGCTCGTGCAAAGGCACAGCTGCAGCGCAAACCACCAGATGCGAAAGAATAAGGCAGCAATAAATAGTCTTGCACAGGAAGGCAGAATCAAAGTCCAAACTCGTGTGTGAAGTTGCAATTAAAGGCATTATTTTGCATGAGAGAAGCTTTTAATCTTGCTTGTAGCAAAAGTGACAAGAAAAAAAAAAAAAAAAAAAAAAAAAAGATTTCAGGCCAGAAAACTATGGGTTTGATTAATTAACAGCAAAAAGCACCAATTAGGGGTGCAGTGCTCCTGTGTGGCTGAGATGAAACAGCCCAAACCCAGAGGGATGGAGGAGAATGGGCAGCCCTGGCATTTTTCCTCTGCTGGTTGTAACCACACACCAAATCCCGTGTAGAAGAGGGGAATTCTGGCTCTAGGGGAAACACCAGCCAGACAAATGGAGTAATTAAGGGGTTTTTTAGTGGGTTTTATTTGCTGACCTCCCTCCCTGGTGGGGCTGTGAGGCTGAGGGGATGGGATTTGCTTTTAATCCAACAGAGATTCCCTGGCTCTGCAGGAGGAGCATCCCCAGAGCAGGGATGGGGAAGGGACAGGAGAGAGGCAGTGTTGGCTGACAAAAGGAAATTTCCTCTCCTGCCTGTCGATACATTGCTGGGCAGGGGACCAGACAAATCCTCACACTCATCCTTGGCAAGAACCTGCTCAAGCTTCTCCCCTCAGCACCACAACAGCTCCGAAAACTCGCTCGCAGACATGACTTGTCTCCCCAGCCTTGGCTCTGGCACCTCTCAGTTTCTCACCACGCTCCCCTGCCTGTCTCATGGCCTTTCATGGGTTTATTTAAGGCTTGGGGAACCTTTTGCATAACGAGAAATTTGGGCTCAGAGCCTGGTGATGCAAGAAGAGCTTTGGAGCCAAGAACCACTCGAGTTTCATAAGCCTCGAGATAAACCCCTTTCTGCCTCCTTTTTCCTTTGTTTCTCCAGTCTCTGGCCACTTCAGACACAACTCCAGGGCAGCTCCACAGTTCCCCTGTGGTTCTGAGTTATTCACCATTTCTCCTGCAGGAGATCCCAGCTTTTCTACACTGAAGGGGAGCAGAGATCCTCAAAAGTGCTAATGGGGCTTGCACTGCCATAAAAACCACCCCAGGAACAGCCCTGAGGAAAACCCCACAGCCACAAAAATCTTCAGCATTGGTTCTGTCCAGCAGAAGCTGGGGGAGGAATGAGATGAGCCTTAAAATCCCTTCCAACGCAACCCATTGGGTGCCCCTGTGTTTCAGGCAGAGCCAGGATTTGCAGAGCCAAGCACAGGATAAACCTCACAGACACCTCAGGAGGTCACACTCCACTCCCTGTCCTGTCTGCAGCCTGGTCAGGAGTGTGTCCCCCTGCTTCTTCAGCCTTCTGATGTTTGCATTCTTGGACTTGAATTCTCACACTTGTAATATAAACAAAACTTGGTATTTTGTAAATAATAGCCTTCCTTCCAGGGGGAAGGACAAACCGATAGACCTCTAAGTTGACCAGTGGGGTCAGAGAGGTGTTAACCTCATCCCCCAATCCCTGATCAAATTCCAAAGACTATATAGGCCAAGATCCCAAAAATAAACCTTCTTCTTTCTGGTCTCACAACCTGACAGGTGAGTGTGAACTTTTTATGTCCATGTAGTAACAAGGAGTGGAGTAAAACCTCCTCAAGCTTGTTACAAGAGAAGTGACACCACAGCCGTGGCCTTTCAGCAGAGATCACTTTTCCTCGTTACCAGACCGTGACACAGAGCCCCACAAAGGCCCAGGACGTGGAAAACCACATTTGTTCCCTGAACAAATCCACCGTGCCCACCTGAGCTGTAATCAGGCTGGCCGTGCTCCTGGCTCAGCAGCATTCCCAAAACTGCTCCCAGAGCCCTCATCCTCATCAGTGATGTCCAATTTCCACACTGAGCAGGGAGCAGCCCTTCCCAGAGTTGGCTTTGCACTTGTGACATCAATTCTGGTTAAATGAGGGAAGGACAGAGTTATGTCCAAAGCCTCACCACATCACTCTCCTGCAGCTCCAGCATAAATCGTGCTCATTAACCAGGCTGAGCCCAACTTCCATGTTTGCATCCTGACCTGCAATCCATCCAAGCCCCAGCAGCAGGCAAAGGCACAGCCTGCCTGGCCAGATGAGCCAGCAGCACTCAGGAATGGCACATCCTGAAGCTGCTCTTTCTCATCCAGACACTTCTGGAGGTGCCTCGACAGCAGAGAAGAAGAGGCTGAGACAGCTGAGCCTTCCACACCCACTCCTGTGCCCAGCCTGGATCAGGCTGGAATAGGGTGCCCAGCTCCCAGCCAAATCCCATGGGGATGCAGCTCATCAAAAGCTCCAGGTTTCTCTGAGTTTTATGAAATCACAGCCTGCCAGAGGAGAGGAAGATTCCCTCACACAGGGAAGTGTTTAGCTGTGCTCCCATCAGGCACCAAGGAATCCGCCAGGGAAGGACGTTCTGCCTGCCCTGAGTGTGGGGGAAACCATCAATTAGAGCTTGCTGAGCTCAGCCACAAGGCACAAACAGCTCTCCAGGCTCCCTTAACTCCCCAGCTCACGGGAACTGCTTGGGCTTTATTCCCCCCTCCCCTCTGGAATTCACTTCACCTCAGCCCCACTCCAGGCAGAGGGAGTTTGGAGTGGCTGTGATTCAGCACAGCTCATTTCCAAGCAGTCTGGAGCCCAGCAGGCTCCCAAACTATTCCAGGAGGCACCAGCCCAGCTGATTGCTGCTGACTGCTGGCAAATGGCAGCCTCTGAGCCTCCCCCTGCCCCCAAAAAGAAAAGCTGTTCATGATAAAACCCACATTATTCCTTCCCAAAAGTAGTTTCCATGCTGCTGGTGGGAGAGAACAGCACTGAGGGTGGAGGAAGGATCTTGATCAGACCCCCAGCCTGAGCTGGAGCAGCTTTTCCTCCCCTCCACCCTCAGCCTGGATTGAATCACAAACATCAGGGGGCCATTCTCTCTCTGCCATCCCCCAAAAAAACGCTGCTGCTGCAACAACAAACCCTCAGAGGGCTGGGGGAGATGGTGACATGCTGTTAGCAGAGCAAGGGCAGCCTGGTGTGGGCAAACAGAGCCTTAAATCAAACACAAAACCACCTGCCAGCACCTGCCTGGTGAGGGAACAGGCCCTGCCCTGAGCTCACAGGAGGATTTCTGCCCCCACAGCAGCTGGGGGGGATGAGAACACACCAGGAAGGTTGTCACCAGATGGGCACAAAAAGGACACCCACTCAGTCAGTGTCAGGGCAGAAAAGATGGGAGTTTATTCTGGGATTCTGATTTATAAAGCTTTTGGAGTTTGATCAGGGATTGGGCCATGAGGTTAACACTTCTCTGACTCCACTGGTCAAACTAGAGGTTCATCAATTTGTCCTTCCTCCTGTTACCAAACATCAGTCTTTGTTTATTTTACAATGCGTGAAGAAGCTCCAGTAGAAATGTAAAACATCAGAAGGCTGAAAAATCAAAAGGACAGAAGGTTCTTTCCCACCTGGATTTCAGCCACTGCTCTGGGCATCATCCCTGGGGCTCCAATCCCCACAGGGGGTGGGTGGGAGGGACAGGGCTGGGTGCTGATGGCACAGGATGGGGATGGTGGAAAGCACAGCCCAAAGCCTGCAGTGACAGCACACAGGAGCCTGGCCAAGCACAAGGCACAGGCTCCTTTTCCTCCAGCAGCAGCAGCAGCTTCAGCCAGGGAATGCAGCAAAGAACGATCGGTGCAGAAAGCCTTTGACACATCAAGGGAAAAAAAAAAACAAAAAACAGCCCAGAAAACAACACTCTCAGCAATAACCAGTGAATAATTTGCTGTTTCTGAGGCGCTGGATTAACTCTGGGCCCTGAGCAGGCTCAGATCCTCCGTCCTGCAGGACCTCTCTGAGCTGCACTTCCAAGGAGCTGCTCATTAGGGCTGCAAACACCCAGAGCCCCTTCAGATCCAGCTTCTCCCTGAAGTTCTTTGCCTGCTCCCTCTCTCCTGCACCACTCAAAGTCATCCAAACCCCCTCAAAACAGAGTTCACCTCCCTTAACGTGGATGTTTATCCCAACAGCTCCCTGCTTGGATTTGCTTCACCCTGAAGCCTCCCTGAGCCTGGCCCTGGAAATGGAAGCAGCTCAGCTCCTGTGCTGCAGCCAGGGTGATGATGAGAGCCTGTCCTCTTCTCCCTGACTCCCACCTGCCTCTGAGCATCCCCCTTTCCCTGCCATCCCCATGGCTACCAGCACTCTGCCTGCCAAACCCCCTCCTGCATCACTGCCTGCCTTCCCTGCTCTGGAGCTCCTTCCCTGGGACTGGATCCTGCTGTTCTCCCCCCATCTCCCCTGTTTATCCAGGCTGGGTGGGGTTTTCCCTGTGCCCTGAACTTCCCTGGGATATCCCTGCAGAGGAGCAAGGATGGGTTGAATTCGATAAGTTGAATTTGGGATTAAGCTTGAACCCATTTGATGCAGAGAGTTTGTCCTCGGGATATCCCTGCAGAGGAGTGTGGGGCTGTTATATCCAGCCTGATGTGCCACAGGGGACACAAAAACCCCACAAAGACATCACAAAAACCCCACAAAGACACCACAAAAACCCCACAGAGACACCACAAAGACCCCACAGAGTCAAATCAACCTCAGGAGCACCAGAAGGAAGAGGGAGAGGCACAGCAAGGCAAGTTTAGTGGGAAATCCCTGGTGCTGCACAGCTCTGGGCTCCTGGTTTCACTGAGCCATTCCCTCACTGCCATCCCCCAGCACAGGATCTGCAGGATTCTGGATCTGCACAGGGAACAGCAGCTGGTTTTCCATGGCATTTTAACTCAGACCAGCTCAAACCCATCCCTTGGTGTCAACTCCACCAGTCTCAGCCCAGCAGGAGCTCAGAGAGGAGGAGAGAGGCCCAGGGATAGGGGGAAGAATCCTGGGCAGGAAGAATTCCTGCACTAAAAGGGTTGTTAGACCTTGGAAGAGGTTTCCAGGGAGGTTTGGAGTCCCCATCCCTGGAGGTGTCCAAGGAACCTCTGGAAGTGTCCAAGAAACAACTGGAGATGTCCAAGGAACCTCTGGAGGTGTCTGAGGAACCCCTGGAGGTGTCCAGGGAACCCCTGGAGGTGTCCAAGGAACCCCTGGAGGTGACACTCAGAGCTCTGAGCTGGGGACAAGGTGGGGTTTGGACAGTTTGGACTCGATTGTCTTGGAGGTCTTTTCCAACCTAAATGTTGAACTCTAAACATGATTTGTACAGTCCTGCCCCCAGTTCTGTTCAGCTCCCTGCCCTCCCCGTCCCAGAGAGGCGAATCTCAGTGTCTGGGGAAGAGGAGGAGTTAAAACCCTGAGCACTCTGAGCAGGGAGAGGCCACATTTCTGCCCAAAGCCAAGGCAGGCTGGAGGCAGGAGCAGAACATCCAAATCCCCAATGGACGGTCTCCAGATCTCTGGATTTATGTCAACCTGGAGACCAGACAAGGAGCCATTAATTCCTGAGCTGTCCAGGCCAGAATTGGATGAGTGACAGCTTCAGCACAATGGGCACAATGGCCCCTGTCCCCGGGGTGCCCGGGAGAGGATTCTGCCTCTGCCTGGAGCTCAGAGAGATCCCAATTCCCTCCTCCTGTTCCCAGCCAGGAGCCCTCTCCACCCCCGAGCCTTGGGAAGGGCTGATAAAGCCTCTGCTCCTCCTGAGCCTCCTCCTCTCATCCCTGTCCCTTCCCTCCCCAGGCTGCTGCCACTCAGGCAGGAATTGCTCTCTGGGGAGGGATTTGAAAATCCTGTGCCCCCCATCCCTCCCCTGGAGCTGACAGCAGCCTTTCAGCCCAACAACAGCTCCAAAGGCTGCTGAACAGAGATATTTTTATGAAAGCTCCCCCCCCCACCACCTTCCCGAAATCATTCCAAGCTCCTTTTCTTAGGCACTTTGAAATAATTAAAGTCTTCCATCAAATTATACTGAAGATCTCTATGAAAAGCCTTTAATTTCCATTCACTTAAAGTAACTCCATCCAGCAGATGAACTCTGCAGGGGGCTCTTTTTGTTTGGGGTTTTTCTTTCATCCCATCTCCTTTTTTATTATTATTATTTTTTTTTTTTTTTTTTCTTCCTACTCCTCCTCTTAAAACATCACGCTGGGAAACTTAAATTCGATTTTAGCCCTGACTGGAATTTCGGGCTGTGCCACATCCTGCACAGCTGCACTGGGAAATCTCGAGTTCTCCTGAACGTTTCATCAGCTCCTGGTGGGCAGCAGCAATTCCTGAGCGTGGGGTGGGGACGTGAGTGAAGCCTCTGAGTGAGCACCACAATCTCCCCAGTCCATCCCTCCCTCCCACAGCAGTGCTGGGATAACAAAAAAAGTGCTCCAGAAATCCCGGGGAGCAGAGAGGGGAGAGTTTCTGATTTTATCTGGTTTTATCTAATTTTATCTGATTTTACCTAAGTAGGGGAGATTGCCAGGCTGACCTTTAGCTCAGGGAATAAACCAGGGATTTCCACGGGGCAGAAATGGCTCTTTCCACCACAGGAATTATGCAGGAACAGGGAGAATTGATTTAGGAATCACAGCAGCAGCAAATTCCAGGAGCTGGGAAAAGCTCCTGTGAGGCAAAGCCTGACTCTGCTTCAGGACACCAAGATTCCCTCCCCGGCTCTGCTGCTTGGCCAAACTTTCTCTCCTCATGCATTAATTTTCCCACCTGTACCCAGTGAGAATAATGTCACAGACCTCTCCAGAGGAGGTGTCAGGATGAAGAGTGTTCTGCCAGGCTCATACATCATCATTAGCCCTGGCCAGGAATAACCCAGGCGCTGGGAACCTGGAGCAGCGTTTTTCCAGCTGCACTTGGAATGTTTTTCCATCCTTTCAGACCTTCTCCTTCTGCCTAGCTGGACTTTATTGTCGTTTATTTGTCATTTATTTGCACTGCAGAAGTGCCCCAAATGAAATCATCACGGCTCCTTGTCCCCAAAAATGTTGTCTTGTCACTCAAATCAAGTCCTGCTCTGCACAGCATAAAAAATACAGGGAATCATGGAATATCCTCAGCTGGAAGAGATCCACGAGGATCATCTGAGTCCCTGCACAGAACAACCCCAATAATTCCACCCTGTGCCTCAAAATCCCAGAACAGAGCAAGAAAATGCTGCCATTTTTTGCACTTAAAGTCACAGCACTCGCAAAAAAGACTAATAATTAGCAAAATGAGGAAATTATGGCTTTTAAGAACATTTCCACAGGGGTTTTTGCCCCGTGGTGCAGCAGCCCAGCCACTGCCATCCCCACAGTGGGACAGGGCACTGGGAAAGCCACTCCAGGAGCTCCTGCAGACACACACGGGGCGGGTTACGCAAGGTAAATCCTCCTCTGCAAAATCCCTTCTCCCACCCCAAAAACCACAGCAGTGATTCACCAGCAGATGAAGAGCCTCTCATAACTCTCCCCCTGACAGCTCAGGACAAGCAACACAGCTCTGGTAGCATCAGGTCAGTGCTCTGCCTCGAGCTGGGCCAGAGCAGCGAGAGGATGGAGGTAATTAACGACGGTAACGAAGCTGTTTAGTCATCCCTGTGCCGGCAATTCATCCCTGTCACGGGCAGAGGAGGATCAAAGCTGCCAGCGGCAACTCTGGAACTGCCTGCTGGCCCCACATGCTCCTGGTGGGTTTTGGAGAGGAGCTGCAGTCGCCTTCCCCAAAAATCCATGTCCAGATAAACCCCACACGGTCCTGTTGGGCTTTGGAGAGGAGCTGGAGCAGCCTTCTCCAAAAATCTGTGTCTAAAGAAACCCCACATGCTCCTGGTGGGCTTTGGAGTGGCCTTCTCCAAAAATCCACATCCAAATAAACTCCACGCACTCACAATGGGTTTTGGAGAGGAGCTGGAGTGGCCTTCCCCAAAAATCCACATCCAAATAAACCCCAAATGTTCACGATTGGTTTGGAGAGGAGTTGGAAAGGCCTTCCCCAAAAATCCACATCTAAATCAACCCCACACGCTCCTGGTGGGTTTTGGAGGGGAGTGGCCTTTCGCAAAGATCTGTGCCCAAAGAAACTCTACACGCTCCTGGTGGGCTTTGGAGAGGAGCTGGAACAGCCTTTCCCAAAAATCCATGTGCAAATAAACCCCACATGCTCCTGGTGGGTTTTGGAGGGGAGTGGTCTTCCCCAAAAATCTGTGTCCAAGGAAACTCACACGCTCGCGATTGGCTTTGGAGAGGAGCTGGAGCAGCCTTCTCCAAAAATGCACATCCAAATAAACCCCACAGACTCACAATGGGTTTTGGAGAGGAGCTGCAGTGGCCTTCCCCAAAATTCCACGTTCAGATAAACCCCACATGCTCCTGGTGGGCTTTGGAGGGGAGTGGCCTTCCACAAAAATCTGTGCCCAAAGAAACTCTATACGCTCCTGGTGGGCTTTGGAGAGGAGTTGCAGTCGCCTTCTCCAAAAATCCACGTCCAAAGAAACCCCACACGCTCCTGCTGGGTTTTGGAAAGGAGTGGGCTTCCCCAAAAGTCTGTGTCCAAAGAAACTCCACACGCTCTGGTGGGCTTTGGAGTGGCCTTCTCCAAAAATCCACATCCAAATAAACCCCGCACACTCACGATGGGTTTTGGAGAGGAGCTGGAGTGGCCTTCTCCCAAAACCCTTCTCCCAAAATCCACGTCCAGATAAACCCCACACCAGCCCCAGCAGGAGGTGACACAAGGAAGGAGCCCCTCTCAGGGTTTTTTCCATCCTCACATCAAAACCCAAGCCCCAAAGAGCCTCTCCCTTCTCCAGAATCCCAATAGGATTTTCCAGAATCCCAATAGGATTTTCCAGAATCCCACAGGACCCTGAACTGAGATCCCAGGGTAGCACTGCAAGCCCTGAAATATCCCATCCTCCCAATAGAAACCAGGGAAAAAAAAAAAATCCAACAAAAAGCACCACGAAAAAAAATTCATTAAATGGAGCTGGAAAGCTCCTTTCAGGTTTGGACCTTCCAGTACCTTGACTTTGTGGGAATGCAGAAAATCCAAGGAAAAAAAAAATAATCTCAAAGAATTGATTTGGGTTTGGCAGCAGCTGATCCAGCGGGATTTGGAAGAGGAACGACTCTCAGCCCCGTGCTCAGAAACCCCATCAAAACATAACCCTGAGTTTTGCACATTCAAGGGGAAAAGGCACAAAATTTGACACTTTTCTTCCCATTCTTCCCATTTCTGGCTCTGCTTGGGGCCAGAAGAGGAAATATCAGAGGGAAATCCACTCCCAAAAAATCCCAGCTGCTTTTCCAAGGGCTCCCAGCTGGCTTTGGGGCAGAATTCCCACACTGGCAGCCAGGGGAATTGTGGCAATGCCTGGAAAAGTGCCTGCTGGAGTTCCCCAAGGGCTCACCCAGCAGCAGTGTCTGCCACAACACCGACACTGGATTTGTGTGGGTGGGGAGGTGTTTGTGCCTGGGGCTGAGCCTGCGAATCCAACACACCCCCCCAAGCCTGGGCTACCCACTAAAAGCCATTTTCAGCCCCAAAATGCCCCATTCTCTATCCCTAAATAACTCCTTGGCTCTCCTTCCCCCTCTCTAAAACTGGATTTATTCCCTGTGAGGCTTTTCTGGTTTTGGTTTGTTCAAAGGAGCTTCAAAAATGCATTTTGTTGATGCCACAAAACCCTGGAAGTCCCAACACGGATTCAACAAGGAGAGAAGGTGCCTCCAGCCCTCAGAGGGCACCCAGACTCCCTCTGGAAGGAGATTTGGGGGGGAGAGCCAAGAAACGCCACCAAAAAATGAATTATCAGCATTAAAAAATGTAAGTTTGCCATATATCCACATGGAGAACTCAGATTTAAGGTGGGAAATCTGTTTGTGTGCAGAGCACAGGTTTGTGGATTTGACAAGAGGCAAGGCACAAACGTTCAGGTCTGTGCTTGGGAAACAATTCTGTGCTCAGATTTTGGGCTTATTTCAAAAGGTGTGGGGGCAGCCAAGCAGTTTCCTGGATGGGAATCACATTTTTGACACCAAAAAGCACCAAAACCCCAACTCTGGGTTGATTCCAGCCTTTGCAGCAGTACCTGGGCACAGGTGAGTTACTGCTCCCCTGCCACCAAATCCAGGTTCTCTCTCCCTTTCCCCATCCACCTCCATTTCTATCACTGCTTTATTGTGAACATTTGTGGTTTAATTTCCACCTCTCCTCTACCTATTTTTTTGTTGTTTTTTTTTTTTTTCCTTCCCCAACACCACTAAAAGCTGGCAGGTTTTAAAACCCCCGAGTATCTCGAGGAGAGGAGGGCTGGAACAGCTCCTTTGGGGACAATGGATTCCATTCTCCTGCAGTGTGCCTACAAAGTCAAACCCAAATTCTTCCTTTTTATAGGAATTCATTCAAAGCCTATTGATCTGAGCCTTCATTCTGCTCTTAACAGCCTCTGAGTTGGATTTATTTTTTTTTTTTTTTTTCCTGATCAAGGTTTTCTAAAATGACATTCAGCTCTGTGCCTTTTATATTTTTAAACAGCCCCTTCATTCCTCTTGCCCCAGGGCTGCTTTCCCACACTCCAACTCAGTGGCAAAACCCCAAAAACTGCCCCAGGTTTGTCCCTTTGCTCCCTCACTGGTGTGGCTCCTCCCAGGAATCCCAGGATTATATGGATTGTATTTATATGGATGCTGGAATTGCTCCCTGGGACTCATCACAAGCCGTTCCTAAGTTGGACCTGGGGACTCCTTATCCCCTGAATTATTCTCCTGCAATCTGCTGGAGGTTTGTGCAGCAGGGCTCAGCCTGATGGATGGTGACAGTCTGGATTTATTCTGCCTCCAGGTGTGAAAGGGAAAATTCTGGCCACCTCTGGCTCCTGCCTGCCCATTCCAGGACAATGGAATTGCTGCTGCACCCGTGGGATCGTCCCTTCACATCTCCAGGTGCCAGCAGCATTCCAGACTTTGGAGAGTGGCAGCATAACCCTGACAATTCCAGAGCACAGAAGGATCTCTGTGGGGTTGGGGAAATCCTTGTCCAGGAGCAAAAAGGACCTTAGAACCCCCTCCTTTAAAATGGTCTGCTTTATAAATAACTAAAACCGTAAATAATCAAAAATCATCAATAATCAAAAATTATAAATAATCAAAATCATAAATCATCAAAACCATGGGTGGTACCCAAGCCTTGGCAGCTCCTGCATCGTCTCCTGGATTTCCCTGATCCATCTCCATTCTCCAGCCTGTTCTTCCCCATATGCCCATTTATTCCAGCCTATTCTTCCCCATATATTCCAGCCTGTTATTCCCTATATCCCCCATATATTCCAGCCTATTATTCCCCATACATCTCAGCCTGTTCTTCCCCATATCCCCCAACCTGTTCCTCCCCATATCCCCCATATATTCCAGCTTGTTATTCCCCATATCCCCCATATATTCCAGCTTGTTATTCCCCATATCCCCCAAATATTCCAGCCTATTCTTCCCCATACATTCCAGCCTGTTATCTCCCATATCCCCCAAATATTCCAGCTTGTTATTCCCTATATCCCCATATATTGCAGCCTGTTATTCCCCATATCCCAGATATGCCTGAGCCTGTTCTTCCCTATATCCCCCATATATTCCAGCCTATTATTCCCCATGCATCCCAACCTGTTCTTCCCGTTATCCCCCACATATTCCAGCCTGTTATCCCCCATATCCCCACACCCAGCAGGTTTGCTCAGGGGTCTCAGCACACGAGTTCCCCAAACTGGGAGAGCACAACCCTTCCCCTCACCCACCTCCCTCCAGCTGCAGATAACCAAGGACACAGCACCCAAAAAAATCAGGATATGAGACAGACAGACAGCCAGACAGACAGACAGCCACGGAACAGCGAGCAGCAGGCTGCCCTGAGCTCCCCAGCAGGGCTGGGAGAAGCAGCAGCCCCGGATTTATGGGCAGGCTGCAATGCCTGGTGGAGCAGGAGGGCAGGGAAGAGCAGCAGTAAATCCTGCCTCCCACCACAGCTGGGAAACGGCAGGAGAAGGAGAAAAAAATCCTGTTCCACCAGCCTGAAACATTCCCTGGTAACATCACTCCAAAATTTCAGCTCTTTCTGCCTGTGGGTCCTCAAATCTGCAGCTCTTTTTTGGGCTGGGTCATTAACGGGAGATTAATTAGAGGCAAGCAAGGAAGGAGGTGAAGGTACAGCAGGGTAAAATCATGTCCACAGCCACAGGATCCTGCTCTGAGGGCAGGAACACAGCCAAAAAACCCCAGAGCTTTAATTGGAGCCCACTATCAGCCAGATAAAACACAGCTTTATGCTGGTTCCATGCAAATATGTGGCTTAAAGGCAGATAAAAGGGAGAGGAGGCAGCAAGGACAGCAAAAATATGCCAAGTCCTGCAGGAAAAAAAAGGCATTTTGCTCGTTTTAATAAATAAAGCACATCTCCATTCATTCAGAAAGTGGATAAACACTCGGCTTGTGCAGGAATTACTCCAGGTTGGTTCCTCCCCTCCCTGTTTGGATAAAACACTCCAGAACTGGGGCCCTTTTCCACCCAACTGGTGGGAACAGCAGTGCCAGGTGCTATTAATAGGAGCTGCCTACAGCCTGAGGGAGCTCTGCCCCTCTCACCAGTGCTCATATCCATTCTCACACTGAATTTTCATTCATTAAAGATACAAAAACCTCCAAAAAAAAAAAAAAAAAACAAAAAAAAAACAAAAAAAAAAAAACAAAAAAAAAAAACAAAAAAAAAAAAAAAAAAAAAACAACAAAACAACCAAAACACCAAACCCAATCCCCAAAGAAAATAAAAAAAGGTTTCAAACACACTTAATGAATTAACATGTAGCTGCTTCTCTCTCTCCCTGTTGCTTTCCCCTCTAATGACTCTGCTAAAGCAGGAAAATAATAACTCAGCTGTGGCCAGGGATGGGGTTTAAGAAGTGTTTGTTGTTTTCTGGTTGTTTGTTGTGCTTAATTATAGACGTGTTAGAGCTCCCGTGCCCGCCTTCCCCTTCCTGCAGTTACATAATCAGCCTCCCACCCACCACAACATTCCCCAGGAGTCACTTCCCAGAGTTTTCTACTCAGAGAGGCAAAGATGAGGCAAAAATCAGCCTTGCTGCTCATGGAGAGGGTGAGCTGGGATGGCCAAAGAGCTGGAAAAAAACAAAACTTCCAGCCCCGTGCTGAGGTTTTATCCACAGGGTTGTGGATCTGCTCCCTCCTCTTGGAAGAGCTGATGCTCAAGGTTTGGAGCATGGTATAAATTCACTCTCCTGCCCTCCTCCCGGGGGCTTCAGCCAGCTCAGGTATTAGGAGGATTTGGAGAGAATTATAGCAAGGATGAGGTGAGATCTCAGAAAAGGCCCTTTCCCCAGGACCTTTGTCCCAGGCGTTTATTCTTCAAAATTCCAGGGGGGGAAAGAGAGAGTACAAAGGAAGGGGAGACAATTTATAGCCCCTGGTCAGGGAAGAGACAGCTGGACCACAGGCAGTGGGGTCAAGGAAGGAAGGAAGGGTCACTCTCAGTGGTCAGGGACTCCAGGGGGTCAAAAAGGGAGAAACCATTCTCCAAGAGAATTACAACAGAGCATCATTGTCCTGCCTTCCCACCTGAAGGGCTTTTCCAGGTCACAGCTTTGCTGTCCCTGGGTGATTTATGGGATTTATGAGAATTTCAGCAGATCTCACACTTCCCCATGAGCACATCTAGGCATTGAACCAGACACTCTTCATTACCAGGAAAAAAATTAAATAAATAAAAAAAGATTAAAAATCACACACTGTCCATCATAAACAACCCCAGCCAAAAATCCCCAAGCTGAGGGAACAATTCCAATGTCACCACACAAAGTCACACTGAAAATAATAAATCTCCAGCGCACACAGAGCAGCAGGTGAATATCAATGGTGGGGAATCACTGAGTGCCCTGGGCTGGAATGGACCTTAATGATCATCCCATGGGCAGGGACACCTCCCGCTGTCCCAAATTGCTCCAGCCTGGCCTGGGACACTTCCAGGGATCCAGGGGCAGCCACAGCTGCTCTGGGAAAACCATCCCAGGCCCTCACAGGAAAGAATTTTTAACTCATATCCCATCCTCAGTTTGAAATCATTTCCCCTTCTCCTGTCACGACACGCTGGAATTAACAGGAATGGTTAATCCAATTAATTCAGAGGGATTGTTCCTTTCTTCCAGGTTCTGACCATCTCTGCTGGGCCCAAGGTTTGTTTAGCAAACAAGAGAATGAATCTGGTTAAGGAAAGGACAGCAGGAGGTGCAGGGGAGATGCAGGAGCTGCAAGTTTCTCAGAAAACAACGAGCCTGCTCCAACATCTGCAACAAAACCAACTTCTGACTGATATCTGAACTTTCCTGGAGTGCAAAGAAGCAGAATCAACCCTTTTAGTGTTGATTAGGACGTCCCAAAGCTCCTCAAAGCTGTGCCTGGGTGTGATCCCTGCCCAAATCCCTGCTGGAAGCAGAGCTTTGGGAATGTGGCACAGACCAGAGGTTGGGATGAACCAACAGCCACAAATCCAGCTGAATCCAGCAGGTGACAAGCCTTGGAAGGTGTAGAAATTTTTTCCGTGGATGGCAGGGAGAAGGAGCTCTGCAGACCTGAGATGTTCTAGAAACACGGGGGTTTATTATTCCAAGGGTGGTGGGTAAAGAGGGCTTTGCCTTCAGCCACCAGCCTGGGCTGGAGCAAAGCCCTAAAGAGAGAATGGGGAGAGAGAGAGATAGAAGAGAGCTCAGGGGGAAAAACGGGGCAGGAGCAGGGGAAAAACGTGGGGAGAAAACAGGAGCAAGAGAGGTGAGAGAGAGGAGAGGGGATGGGCCAAGAGAGGTGAGGGAAGAGGGTGAGAGGGCCAGAGGAGAGAGGTGAGGGCAAAAGGTTGGAGAGCCAGGACAAGAGAGCGATCCTCTTGTTCCAATCCATTCTATCTCTTTTTGTGTTGAATATTCTAATTCACATTGACCAACCAGCGTGAGATACAAAACCTACAGACTTTGCCTGCAGCCTGTGAGAACTACTACATCACCATGTCATTTTACATTCTAAACTCTATAGACTCCTTTCTTATGCCCTTGTTCCCTGATGCCTTTGCAGGGTGGAAAGGCAACATTCTTGTCTTTTGTTTTCTTGTCTTCAACTCATCCCCATCTTCCTGCCTGCCATGCTCACATCTCCAAACTGGCTTTCATTTCTATTTCACTCACAGGTTTTATATCTGCAGTTTTTCTTACCATGCAGTCATATTCATAAGTCCTTCCTGTCCCATCTTTCCCAACAGGAAGGGCTGGAGGAGCATCCATGAGGAAGAGGGGGCAGAGGTGGCTCAGTTTGGGGTCCATCAGCCCAGGTGAGGCAGCCCCAGGCAGAGACAGGGGACTGATCTGTGCTCAGAGCCTCCAGCAGCCTCACAGATCCATCACAGCCCCGGCCTCCAGCCAGGCTCCAGCCACAGCAGCCATTTATCACAATAATTAAAGGGAAAAAAAAAAAAAAAAAAAAAAAAGCAGCATTACAAGGATTCTGGAGCCATCGGTCAAGGAGCGAGAGAGAGAGAGAGAGAGGGAAAAAAGCTTTCCCTGGATTCTTTTTCCAGCTTTCCTCCACCACCAGGTGACAACTCCAGGAACCTGGGACAGCACTGGCCTTTCCCTCCTCAAATCCCATTCCCTTCCTGCCTTTTATATTGCATTTATATTTTATGATATATATACATATATATATACACATATATACATATATACATATATACACACATATATACATATATATACACATATATACATATATATATACATATATATAATTTTTTTGTTATTTATTTATAGCAGTGTGATCAAACAAAAGCAGTGATGCAAAGCGTGGAGTGGCTGGGCTTATAATAAGGAGGGAAATGTGTGTTTCATCTCTTTCCTGCCTTTTGCTCCCATCAACAGGGGGAGAGGGGGCAAAATTATATATATTTTTAAAAAAAAGGCTTAATACATAAAACTTTATCGATTGATTTAAAATTATGCTTTGAAACAAAACCCTCTTGGGGGCTTGGAAATCTTGTATTTCACCCTGGGCTGGGGATGGTGGAACAGAGGGAGAAACAAACAGCCCCGTCTCGGAGCACATATTTTGTCTTCATTATGCCCCTGAGAAGGTGTTAATACACAATGTACAAGGTATTAATCACCCCCTCTAACTTCCAAACGCGAAATGCATCATTAACATTCATGTTGTTTTCAATTAGTTTTCACTGCGCGGGAAGGAGGGAACAAAACACGGTAAATCCCTCAGTAAATTTTTGTTGCTTTTCCCAGAGAGTTGGGGGACCATAAAAAGCAGCCTGGGTGGAAAGTCCTGGCACTGCCCACTGTCCACCAGAGGTGCAGGCAGCAGGAGGATGAAGGAAGGCTTTTAATTGATGTGGCAATTAGGGAAAGGGAGGGCGAAGGCTGCGTTTGCAGGCAGGCAGGTAATTTAGAAGTGTAAATTCCATTTCCAGGAGCGATTCAAGTGCTTTGGGACAGATTTTCAAAGGCTATCAGCCACCAAAACAGGTGGAGAAGCACCTCGTGGGATTTGTTAGAGCCCCTCAACCAAGTCCCCCTGACTCCTGTTGATTCTTTCATTTATTAAAAAAAAAAAAAGGCTTTGAAGAATTTTTTTGTTTGATCCCAACTCTTAGAAGTTTTCCGGTTCAGATACGAGCTCTCGTTTGTGAAAAGCTGTTTGTTTGTCATTTGTGAGGCTCTCATCTTTCACGGGCTCACAGAAGGTTCAAAGTCACTCATTGAGGACACCTGCCCTGTCCCCCAGAGCAGCTCAGTGCTGCCCTTTCAGGGATGTTATCACTGGAATTATTTCATTTCTGGGTCCTGACCACTTCTGGGAGCTCTTAAGAGCTGCAAGGGCAGCACCACCAAAAGATGAGCTGGGAACTTTTCCCCCCAGCCAAACCCTTCCAAGTCCTGTGGCTTCTCTTTCAGGAATTTGGCAAAGCTGGAGAAGCTCAAAAGAGTCAGAAAAGGATTCTGGGGAAAAAAAAAAAAAAAAAAAAAAAAAAAAACCAAACAACAAGCTGGGTTCTTGTGCTAAAGCAGCTCCTCAGACAGATCAGTCAGGGCTCCTGGGGCTGTCCAGGCCCCCTTCCAAAACAAGCAGCCATGGGCCTTCTTGAGCTCATTCCAGCTTTATCCTTCAGGAAAAGCATCCAGGCACCAGCTGAAGTTGCCATTCATGGATAATTGACCACCAGCCTTAGGGGAGATATTACAGTTTTTAATTACTCTCCCTTCTCAGGGCCGTCTGTCTGGGTCCTAAGGCAGAGCTCCCTGAGCTCCTGCTCCTTGCAAGTGGCTCTGGCTCTACTCTCTTAGACCAAAAAAAAAAAAAAATAAATAAAATAAAACAGAAAATGCAGTCACCTTGGCAGTGGGATGAAAAGCCAGGATTTGGTAAAAAGAGAAAGACATCCTGAGCGCAGAGGATGAGTCACATCTGAGGTGTCACCTCGGAGGG
The DNA here is from genome assembly GCF_965231275.1 of Zosterops lateralis. Taxonomy (NCBI): domain Eukaryota; kingdom Metazoa; phylum Chordata; class Aves; order Passeriformes; family Zosteropidae; genus Zosterops; species Zosterops lateralis. The sequence continues at coordinate 2,793,572 of NC_139785.1, read as the reverse complement.
AACACAGGCCAAGTGCTCTCTGTTGGCTTAGAGAGATGAGACACCTCAGGGAAGGTGAGGGGGATGGATCCGGGCTGAGGGATGGGAGAAACGAGCTCTTCCCCAAAAAATCCAACCCCCAGCCAAGGAGAACACAGCCCCACTCAGCCTCCACAGCAGCTGGAAATGGGATTTAAAGGGATGAACCCAAAGTTCCAGAGCTGAGATAGGACAGAGCCCACCCTGCTCTGGTCACAGATATTCAGCACAAATACCTGCAGGAGCAGAGCCCTCTGTGCTGCTGACTCCCCTCACCACGAGATAGCTGCTCTTCCCCAAAGTGAGAGAAAAAAATAAACAAAAAACCTCCCACACTGACAAATCCAGCCCCTCCCCAGCTCACGGGAGCTGCGAGCATCCCACTCCCACTGCGCCAGCAAATCCCACTTAATGCCCCTCATCCCAGCTCAATAAAACAGCCTTTTGTTTAAAAGGGACAGAGCTGCTGCCTCAGCCTCAAATCCACCACTAAATTCCCTAAAAAACCACCATTCTCCCATGAGTGGCACCTGCACAGCAGCCTTGGGGTGGGGGGGATCAGCCAAGCCCAAAAAAGTTGCCACGTTGCTGGAGACCTGAATCCACCCGGTGGAATAGGTTGCTATGGTTCCCAAGATCTAATCCAGAACGATACAGGTATAAAAAAGAGAAAAATGCAGTGATTAAAAATAAATAAATAGACAAATCTGGGCCCGGTGCCATGAAAAATGTGAAGTTGTCCTTGACTCCAGAAGCAAATGAGGCATGAAATGTATCAAAACGCGATATCGGATATAAGGATGTATTTAATATTTTACGACGCTGGGAAATCTTGTTACAAAAAGGGCTGGGTCATAAATCAAGGCCGGAGGGGGGTAGTTCTGCCCTCCTCTCCCCTCTAATTGCTCCCAGAAAAGTTTGAGCAGGGAGGAAGAGCTGAGCATCGCTCACAGGAGCTGATGGGTTTGTCCATCAGCAGCAATAAACCCCCATTCATCACCAGAGTCTCTCTGGGTCCTGGGGATCCAGGGAAAATCTCTGCCCTCAGTTCATTAACCCCTTGTGTTAATTGCCTGCCTGGGCTACCCCTGATCAGCTTATCACTGATTATCTGTACAGAGAGATTTGTCACTGTCCCCACTACTGATTTTGCCCCTGGGTTTCTTTTTTTACTCTTTTATTGGATGTTGGAGCTGGAGAGTATCATCCCCATCCCACCAGGAGCTGAGGGAATTCAGTCTGTGGAGCTCCAGGAAAGAGATAAAACACACATTTCCCTCTTTTCCTCCTTATTGCCCAGCCACTCACACTTTTCACCCAGGAAAGAGAAGAAACACACATTTCCCTCCTCATTATAAGCCCAGCCACTCACACCTTGCATCACTGCTTTTGTTTGAGCACACTCCTATAAATAAATAACAACAAAAAAAAATCTAAATAAATAATAAAAAAATATATATCTATATAAAATATGTATATCTACATATATATAAAATATGTATATCTACATATAGAAAAATAAAATTAAAATATATAAATAGGTATGTATATAAAATATATAAATATATATGCATATATATAATTAAATAAAAATATGCATTTATAGATATATATTAAATAAATAAATAAATAAATAAATTTATATATATTAAAAAGGTAAAGGGAATTTAGGAAAATTGCATCTCCAGGGGAGAAATAGATTTTTTTTATTTTATTTTATTTTTAAAAATACTGGGTGCAATGGCAGTAACCCTGTGGTAAATGCAGCTCTGGCACCAAGCACAGGAGCCAAAAGCATTGAAATCCCCATCCCCTGGTCATGGTAGACGAGCAGTTTTAATTTAAGCACCACCCTGCATGTCAAGTCCTGTTTGTGTTAATGGACGTGTTTATTCACACATTCCCCGGGAAAAAAACATCCTCCTCCCTCCTCTCAGAGTCCAGAAATGGTGGCACTGACTCCACCAGGTCCGTGTGCCAAAAATACCCTTTACCCACCTCTATCCTCCCAACCTGCTTTCCTATGGAAACAGCAAAGCCACCCACCAACAAACCCACCTGCAGCCACAGCTCCCCCCAAAGCCTCCCAAAAATAGAGTTCAGACAATAACCAGGCTCTGAGCATCCTCAGGGACGGGCAGGATGCAAGGTGAGCTCGCTCCTTATTACAGAATTTAAACACAATCCAGTTTTTCCTGTGGGCTGGGGCGCTCAGTCAAAGCCTGAAATTATTTAGTTATCAAAGAATCCAAGCATGAGAAAGCAATCCATAGGAAACCAGGCTTCATTACTTCCACTGCTGATGATACTCCCCTGAAGACTGAGGGAGAAAAAAAGGAAAACATTGGTACTTCGAGTGATGGAGCTTCCAACATTTACCTTGAAATTTATTGCCCAGAGTAATTGAATTGCTGGATTGCAAACTAACACCTGCTCAAGGCTTTAAAAAGTTCAGCAGAGGCAGAGAAAGGTTTTGCTTAAATCACCAGTAAAAAATACAACCCAGCAAGGAGCAACTTCCAGCCTGCAGGAGACACCCTGAACTCCCAAGGGGCTACTGGGAGGAAAAAAAAAAAAAGAAAGAAAAGAAAAAAAAAAAAAAGAGAGAATTCTTTGTTTCAGGCTGAGTAAAACGCTTTGTTCCAATTTCAATATTTATAACCTTAATAAAAAGATGAAACACGTTTCAAAACTAAATTCTCCCTTCATGGCAAACAATCAAAGCTCGTTTCTCAGCAGATGCCAAACAGGCACGTTTGCTGTTTTCTCTAGAATTTCAGCTTGAACATTTCATTTTCCTGCGTGTTTGTTTGGTGATGAATTTACTCAAAGCTCTGACAGAACTGCTCGGTTCTCCAGGTATCAAACAGCTCGAGTGGATCCTCTTTGTCCTGAAATCACCAAGCCAGAACCCCAAAGTGGTGTTAATTCCCACTGCACGGGGTGTGGAGCTGCCTGGGATTATTTCCATGGTTTTCCTTCCTTGGAAAAAAAACCAAACCCTGTGCTCACTGCTGAGACTGAGCTGGAGCAGGGAACCCTTCCCAGCAGAGCTTGTGGTGCCTCAAGTTTGAGCTTTGATGATTTTCAGGTTCTGTGCTGCCCAGGGGTGAGCTCTGAGCTCACAGTCAGTGTCACTCAGCTCTGCACACAGCAGGGACACAAAACAAACCCTTTTCCTGCTGCACACCAAGGACAACTCTCAGCCCAAAAGCACAAACAAGGGGGGCTGGAGGGAGGGACAAGAAGGATGGGACCTCACAGCCTGGAGCTGGAATTGGACAATTAAACCCAAATATGCAAATGGACCAGAACTTATTAAAGTGTGAGATCTTGTAACCTTGTGACCATTTTGTGACCATTTTGGGTCCACCTTGGGTGTAGCCCTGGCCAGTCTCTTGTCCTGCCCAAGGTGAACCTTAAAGGCCTTTTAATAAATCTCTACTTTATTCTCCAGCTCTGTCCAGTCTCTGTTCCAGCTCAGCCTCCCCAAGGCATCATTTGTGACTCCCCTTCCTCCTCTGGCACAGCCTCCTGCAGCTCCCTGGGACACCCCTGGGATCCCAAACCCACCTCCCAGCGCAGCAGGGTTTGCTTTGGTTGCTGCTCCTCCATCCCTTCCTGTGCTGGGCTTTCCTTCATGCTCTGAGTTCCCCAGCCAGGGAAAATGGGAATTCTCCAGCGAGGAGTGAGCTTGTCTTGCATCCTGCCTGGCCCCGAGGAGATGGTTTTTGGCTGTGTTTTTGTGGGACTGGAAGGATTTGGGGCTGTCATGCTTTGCTTTTCCTCCTTCTCTGGCTGGACACAACCCCTGCTGGACACAACCACCTCTCTTTTTCACTGCATTAGGCAGAGAAATAGCAGGGAAGCTGGGACTGAGTGCCCCAGCCAGAGAAAATGGGAATTCTCCAATGAGGAGTGAGCTTGTCTTGTATCCTGCCTCATCTTGAGGGGATGTTTTTTGTCTGTCCCGTGTTTTTGTGGGACTGGAAGGATTTGGGGGAGCTGTGCTTTGCTTTTCCTCCTTCCCTGGCTGCACACAACCCTTGCTGGACACAACTCCTGTTCTTTTTAAATTAAAAAGCATTTTAATTTAAATTTTAAAAATAGCAGGAAAGTTGGAATTTTCAGGAATGAACAGCCTCCCCCAAACCCCAGAAGATCCCACCTGAAGCTTCTCTGCTGCTCCCAACCATCTGCACCTGCTGGAATAACCCCCCTCCCCTCCAAGTGCAAATTGACATCTTGATTTCCTCCTCTTGTCTCCTCTCCCATCTCCAGGAGCCATTTCCCACCCAGCACTCTCTGCCTCAGCAACTCTGAGTAAAACATATGAAAGTGCCTTTATTCATTTCTCCAAGAAGTAATTAGAAGGAAGAACAGGAGTCAGGAACGTAAACGTTATCCTTCCTAAAGGAAAGCAGATTTCTAATTAGCCAAGAAAGCGGCTTCTGTGGGATTCTTTCTCCAAACAGCTGGTGCTGAGGGATCATCTGTCTCTCTTCTTTCCCTCTTTTGTAGTGAAAAGTTCATTTATTTTAACATATAGGAGTGTTGCAGCACCCAATTAAGGCAGGCAGGGAATGAAGGAACTCGGGAGAGGAGTGGAGACAACTCAATGAACCCTGAGCACACAAAAACCACTTAAACCACCCCCATTTTCCTCTGCTCCACTCAATCCACACAAAAAGTGGGAAAACACTTCCAGGAGTGGCTCAGCTCAGGACAAACAGGGAGGGAGAGTTGAGTCCCTGGTTGTCTTTAGCCCCCTCTGAGAGGTCAGACAACTTCCATCCAAATATTCCACCTGATCTCTGCCGGCTTCATTTCCTTCCCTCCCTTCTAGGACATGACAAAGGTGATTGGTTTTAAATCATGGAGAAACCAAAGCTGCGCTTCCACTCCTCACACACAGGAGATTTTCCCATCAAAAAAGACATTTTCCATTAAGGAAGGTTTTCCACAAGGCACCTCTTTCTTACCCATTGTAATTTTTTCTCTTTTTTTTTTTTTTTTTTTTTTTCTTCATTATCACTGAGTTTGACAAGTTCATCTGAAGGAGGAAATGTAAATCACCCCCCACAGAGCTGCACTGACAAGGGCACATTTTAATTCTGTGCTGAAGGGGAACTTTTAAGCAAATCCTCCAACCCAAGGAGGCCCATCCATCCTGCTGGGATGCACAATTCCAGTTTGAGATAAATCCAGTGGGCAGATCCTCTCTGTGATTATTGATCCGAGAAAAAAAATTGGCCAAGAAAAAAATTCATTACATATATATATTTATATTATAATATATATGAATTATATAATAAATATGAAAAATATATATTATATATAATGTATTTTATATATAATATGTATATTATATATAATAATATTATTATATGCATAATATGTAGAATATCTATTATATATTATAATAGATATGTGATATAATAATATAATATAATATAATAATAACATGTAATAATGATATATTATTATATATAATATATACAATATATATACACAATATTATATATTATATAATATATAATATATTGTATATAATATATATTATATATTATATATTATATATTATATATTATATACATATTATATAGGTGTATATATGTATATATATATAAATATTGATATCATAATAATAGCAATGATGAGGATAATGATTTAACAGAAAATTAATGGGGCTAAGTAAGCCCTGGAATTAATTCTGGCTGCCATTAGAGCAGTGAGGAGCTGAAAATACCCTCCCAAAAATTAATAAAAAAGGAAAAAAACAAACCCCCAAAGCAGGCTGGGGGTGGGTGCTTGTGGAGCCTTCCCAAGGCAGGTCCCTGTGATTGCAGGGGCTGGGGGGGCTCCCAAGGTCCCTGTCTGGGCTCAAATCCAAAATCCCTTCAACACATCCCAGGGGGGAACCGAGCAACGTGTCCATCTGTGCCACAGGCAGCGCCTCCAGCCCAGCCCTCCCTCCCTCCAGGAGAGAGAGAAGGTGGCTCTGCCATCCCCAGACATATTGTGCACCTAAGAAACTGCATCAACAAACACACCTACAGAGGCTTTCTGTGCTCAGCTGGGTCCTCTCCAGCCCGTCTGGCGCAGCTTCCCCAAGAACCAGGACCAACAGCGCAGGGCTGAGCGCTGAAATTTAAATAAACACCAAAGAATTCTCTTCACTTCCACCTGGATAAAACCTCAGGTTCTTTCCCAGGCTGTGTTTCCTCACTTGGGAAGGCAGCTTTGGGAGCTTGCAAGTGGGAAACTGAGCCCCTGAAGTGCTGGAGCCCAGGACATCCCTCTGGGCGCCCTGGAAGGTCACAGACCTCAGCAGAGAGGTCTGGGACCCAAGAAAGAGGGTTTGGGGTCTGTGCAGGGAGTCTGGGGTCTGTGCAGGGGGGTCTGGGGTCTGTGCAGGGGGGTTTGCCTGGCACAGAGCCCAGGAGGACACAGGCTTTGAGTTTGGTCCATGAGAAAAACATCCATCAGAGAGAAGAATTGCAAGTCACAAATGTGTGACTGAGAGCAGTGTAGTTTATCACTGTGCAGAAGATTTTGTAGTTTTGGGATTTTTAGAATGTAGATGCAAAGGGACAAGATGGAGATTTTAGGGCAGTGCCCTGGGTTCTTCTTCTTCTCCCTTGGCATCCATTGTCTGCAGTGACGTGGGCACAAAGTAGTTTCAGTGGATTGGGGCAAAGTAGAGATGACCCTGTTAGTCCAGGTGATAGACATTGGCACAGAATTGTAAATAATAGACACATAGTTATGTGTATAAAGGCAGAGTGACCTCCCATCACAGGGGAGTCCCCTCGTGTCCGAGCTGCTGTGAACACCTTGGCCGGACACAGAGAATTGTAAGATAAGAATTAATAAACAACGCGAGAAACCAAGAAAACCAAGACCTTGAGATTCCAATTCATTCTTGCGCCGAACACTGAGCTCAGCACAGAGACACAGAGTCAGACCCTAAATCCTTCAGAGGTCAAGAGGGAAAATCCCTCCCTTGAGCCCACACGAACCACCAGCCTTGGAATCTCAGGAAGAAGAGAAAACCATTTAAACCCGAGATTGAAGGACCAAAATAACCCCCCTTTTCCCAGCCCAAAGCCAGGATTAAGGACAGAGACCCCCCCACATTTATCAGCTGGAAATGTTACACAAAGCACTCTCAGTGCCTGCCCTCTCACAGCCCACTCGTGCCCAAAGGCTCCATCACACTCGTGTTCCTGTCTGCAGGTAAATCTTTCCGTGTGGAGAAAGGGGAAAAAAACTAAATGAGAAGGAAATCAGTGAGAGTAAAGTCAGAGATAATCCCTGAGAGCTCGGTTACAGCTGGTACAAACACACAAATGGAGAGATGAGATCTCTGTCAGTGCTCTGAGAGCTGGGAAAAGCTAACAGGGGAGGGCAGGGACACCCCAAAGTGGGGGGACTCAGAGATGTCACCATGAGCCTCAGGGGAGCCCAGCCAAGGGAGAGGTGCAGCTCCAGATTATCCAAATTACAATTTTCCCAATAGCTGGAATGGAGCCTGATCAAAGGAACGCCTTAGGAATGGCTGGGAGGGAGCACAAGCAGCAGACACTGCACAGAAATCCTTTGTTCACATCACTCCTCCTGCAAAAAAAAAAAAATCCAGAATCCAGTCCCTGGCCTCCCTCCCCTCTGGTTATTCAGAATATTGACACCAGCTCCCATTGCACCATCTCAATCCAGCCCATCCCAAAGAGCAGCTTGATCCCAGAGCCTGCTGCACATAATAAATGTTTATAATGTATATGTAGGAAGAGAGAGACACCTCAATATTTTTTGCTTTGGTAAAGACAAATTGCCTCAATTGTTTAATCAATAAAAATGCCTCTCTGACTGCTACTGTTATTGCAAAGCACTTCCAGACAGAGTGAAAAAGGAGCATTGAATCTGTGCTGCTGTCACAGGAGACTCTGGGCACATCCTCTGTGTCCCCCAAAATCTCAAAACCCCAAAAATCTCAGCTCTGATCAGGCTGGAGCTGCACCCCAGCCTTGCTCCAGCACTGTGCCCTCAGCCAGTTTTAAATAATCCCATTAAATAAATGAGGGTTCTTCCAGGAAAGGGCTCTGCAGCTCAGCCAAAAGTACCCAAAATGTGAATTATTCAGCAGGGAAGGGGATGGGATGGCCTGGGAGGGGCCTGGGTGGTGGCACCAGGAGAGATGGGGTGTCCCAGAGGGCTGGAGTTGTGGGAATGAGGAACATTTTGAGGTCCTTTCCTCCTATTCCCCAGATTTGTGGGATCAGGTACATTTTGAGGTCCTTTCCTCTCAAATTTCTGGGAATAAGGAACATTTTGAGCTCCTTTCCTCCCAGATTTGTGGGAATGAGGAACATTTTGAGGCTTTTTCCTCTCAAATTTGTGGGAATAAGGAAATTTTGAGGTTTTTTCCTCCTAGATTTGTGGGAATGAGGAACATTTTGAGCTCCTTTCCTGCAGGAATCTTTACAGCTGCTCTCCACTTCCCCTTCTTTAAGCTTCTTGCTCCTCAGGATTCGTGTCACCTTGAGAAAGAACACGAGATTTTCCATTTCTAGGCACTAAAATCCACTTCATCCCTCCAAACCTGAGCTCCATCAATGCCCAGGTAAAACCCAGGCTTAGCCCTGAAGGGATCAAACACATCCAGCAGTGACTCCCTGAGGAACATTCCCTGGGGTGGATTTGGGAATGTTCAGGAATGGACAGAACTGAGGCCAGAGCAGAGACAAAGTGCTGCCCTTGCTGGGGCAAAAGCAGAGACAGGAAATTTGTTCCCTCCTGGGCAGGTTTGGCTGCCAGGTGCCCTTTGGGGGGTAAAACCCTCCAAATTCAACCAGACACCCCAAAGCTGACCCTGGGAACAGCCTGTGCTCAGCCCTGGTGTTTGTCCCATTGCCTTTGTCTAACTCAGAACCTCCCTGTGCCAGGGGAGAAGCAGGGTTTCCTCCAGAGCCTCGGGAAGGTGGAATTTGCATTGCTCAGGACACTGAGGAACTGCTGCAGGAGGAGGAGGAACCCCAGGAGTCAGGGGGACTTGCACACCACCATCAACTCTTCTCTACCATTTGCTCCATCTCAACAAAGACATTTTTCCCTTTCTCTCCCTGGAGACTGTAAATTAACTGTCAGTTAGTTCCCTGGTATTCTGTACCCTGTTCTTTCTGGCTCTTTCCCAGATCTCCAGGGTGCCATTCTTCCTTTTTTTTTTTTTTTTTTTTTTTTTTTTTTTTTTTTTTTTTTTTTTTTTCTTTTCTTTTCTTTTCTTTGGTCTCCTCTTTGCTGCTCTCCTTCCTTCACCTCTCTGGTTTCTCCTGGTTTTCCCCTGGGGTTTTCCTGCCCTGCACAGCTCCTGGCTGGACTCCTGAGCACCAAACCCAGCCAGGCTCTGATCTCACCCACACCTTTATCAGCTCCCTGTCTCATCCTCATCCTCACCCTCTGCACTCTGGCAATGAAGCCTGGCTGCCCTTTCTCCTGCAGGTGGCAAATCCCCAACAGGAAGGGAATGAGGAAAAGAGGGAAATAAATCACCCAGAGCCCAAAAAATCCCAGAGATCCCCCGCCAATCAGAGCTGCCCTTCAGCCCTGTCCAGGCCCAGCTGGTGCTGCCTGGGGAACAGAACTCATTTCAGTTATCAGTGCAGGAGCAGAGATTAGAGATGTTCTGGAGAAGGGAAAAATCAGGCAGTGGAGGAAGGAAAGAGAAGGAGAGGAGATATTTGCTTGTCAGGCACAGGGAGAAGCAAAGGGAATGAAATGGTTTGAGCAGTGAAGGGGGAACCAGACTGCAAAGGGCAGATCCTGCAAAGGGCAGATCCTGCAAAGGGCAGGTCCTGCAGAGCCCCTGCCCTGTTCCCCAGCCAATTCTGGGTGAGGAGGAGAAACCCAGGCCAAAAGCTTCTTCCTCCTGCTGCAGCCAACAGAGCTGGGAGCACCTGAACAGCCACAATGACAGGGACAACCTTGCCCCAACCCATCCCTGGCTCCTGAGAGATCCCAAACCACCCCTGGCTCCTGGGGGATTCCAACAGGGATAACCCTGCCCAAATCCACCCCTGGCCCCTGGGGGATCCCAAACCCACCCCTGGCTCCTGTAGGATCCCTCCAAAGTCTCCCCCTCAGCCCTCCCCTGTCCTATCCCAAGAAACCCACCCATGGATTTCTACCCCTCACCACCCTCCCCTCATCCCCAGCTCACAGATTCACCTCCAGATCCCAAATCCTGCCCCATTCCCTGGGGCTGGGGCTCAGCTCTCCCTCCCTGAGCTGCTGCCTGTGCTGGGCACTCACTCAGCCCTGGATAAAGCTCAGCTGAAGCCCAGCCAGACTCCACAGGTCCTGCAGGAAGGTGAAATACAGTCCCTGGGGTGATTTGGGAGCAGGAGAGGAGGGAGGGATGTGGGAGATGGAGAGAGGGAGTTGGGAAGGGAGGGGATGGATTTCTGCCTGAGCTCCTTGCATGAGCTCATCCACCATGGCCCTGCCAATTCCCACAAATCTGGGAGGAAAAGACCTCAAAATGTTCCTCATTGCCACAAATCCAGGATGAAAAGATCTCAAAATGTACCTGATCCCACAAATCTGGGAGGAAAAATCCTCCAAATGTTCCTCATTCCCACAAATTTAAGAGGGAAAAACCTCAGAATGTTCCACCTTCCCACAAATCCAGGATGAAAAAACCTGAAAATGTTCCTCATTCCACAAATTTGAGAGGAAAACCTCAAAATGTTCCTGATTCCCACAGACCCATGAGAAAAGGAGCTCCAAAAGTACCTCAAAGTACTTTCCAATCAGCTCAGAAAACTCACACAAAACCAGGGGGGAAATCAGAGGTTGAAAGGGAAAAAAGGAGCAGTGGAGTGGATTCAAACCACAGAATTTCTGCACAGAGAGGGAAAAAAAAAAAAAAAAAATCCAACCTCCTGCTCCTAAAAAGGAAGGAGTGGGCACCACTCAGCTTATGGAGATTTCTCCCTCTGAAAAATTAATCCTGACAATACAAAGACGTCGACAAAAAAAGGAACAACTCTCTGCAGAGCACCCAGCAAAGAGAAAAAGCCAAGCTTGGTCAGGGAAGATGATTATTTTAACATAATCATGAACCTGGGCTCTGCTTTCCTCCACTGCAAGGCTGGAATAACCCCACAAACACTCAGGAAAAGCCACATCACAACAAAGGCCATTATATGAAACACATTTTCAATGAAAATTAAAAAAGAAAAGAGAGAGAGAGAGAGGAAAACAATAAAGGCAACGTTTTCAGAGCAAAACCTCAATCAGAGCCTCGTGCCCACCACTTTCAGGCAGGCTGGAGATGGATTTCTGCTTGTTTTTTAAGGAGATCAAGACAAATGTCCACCCTGAGTATGTGAATATTTTCCCTTTTTTCCACCTCTGCTCATCATCACCCACCCACAGCTCCTTCAGTTCTTCAATGCTCCTGTTGTTCCCCTCTGGAGCAATTTTTAGGGGGAATTATCAGCCCTTTTCCATCATCCTGCATTCCCAGTGTCTGCAGGAGAGGCCAAGACCTCATTTCCAATTTTCCCAGGTGGATAAAACCACCTTGAGCCAGCAGAGCAATGAGAATAGGGCAGAGAAAAATTCTGATTTTTGTATAAAGCCATCCCAGGGAGAGGCCTGGAAAAGCAGAACCTCCTTCTTCCCAGGGCCAGGAGAGCAATGAGAGCAGGGCAGGGAAATTGCTGATTTTTGTACAAAAACCATCCCAGGGAGAGACCTGGAAAGGCAGAACCTCCTTCTTCCCAGGGCCAGGAGAGCAAGGAGAGCAGGGCAGGAAAATTCCCTGATTTTGGTACAAAACCATCCCAGGGAGAGCCCTGGAAAGGCAGCACCTCTTTCCCAGGGCCATCACAGCAATGAGAGCAGGGCATGGAAAAATCCCTGATTTTGTACAAAACCATCCCAAGGAGATGGTTTTGTACCCATGGCAGCATCTCCTTCCCATGGCCAGCAAAGCAATGAGAGCAGGGCAGGAAAATTCCCTGATTTTTGTACAAAACCATCCCTGGAAAGGCAGCACCTCCTTCCCAGGGCCAGCAGATTATTGGGGTGAGCCCAAGCCTTCCCAAAGCTCCCCTGGGATCCTCCATGGCTCTCCTGGAGCTCAGCACTGAGTTTTTGAGAGGGAAATGCAAAAGCAGAGCAGAGAGAGAGCTTAGCCTGGGGTTACGTCTCTGCTCAGTCTCATTAAGCAGAGCTTAGGTCACATCCTAAAGCACAAGAACTTAAAACTTCCTATTCATTTATGTTCTTACACTCCTAAGCCCCTAAAAGGTCTGATAAGGCCCACAAATATCAGCTCTGGGTTTCAATTACACAAAGTGATGGGGAACACCACGGGCCATTTTTTCAGAATATTCAGGAATTAACTCACATATCAGCAACTGGAGTTTGATTTGAAATCATCTTTTCTTTCCTGAATGAAAAAAAGAACAGGGAGGAGGAAAGAAAGGATGGAGGGTTGGAACTCCAGCTCCCCTTTTTCTCCAGGAGAAAAACCCCACAGTGGCTTTTTATTATTCACTGGGTTTTAAAGTTATTGTCACGAGTCCTTAAGATGTCAACAATGAAGAATCCCATTGTCCTCCTAATTAATTCGGCAATCTCAGTGAAATAATACAGGCTGCAATTGTAATTCCAGGCTCACCCCTCGACCACTGGAATCAAGTAATTAAATAACAATCAGCGCTACCACTTGCATTTTAGAAGATGGACTATTCCTTTTTATTGCTGCAATTAGGGAATGCACTCAATAATCGGAATGAAATACAAATTTACCCAGGAGCCTACTAAATTATGACCATTCATACTTTGTTGTCTTTTCATCCTAGAAAAAAAAAAAAGGAAAAAAAATATAAAAAAAGCAAAGATGGCAATTTTCCCCTTTCCCAGCTTCCTCAGCTGGAAAGGGCATTGCCAGCTCCCAGTGCAGGCCCAGCTGTGCAGGCACCATCCTTCCTTCCCTCCCAGTTAGGATCATCTCTGTCTTTTTGATGAAGGTCCCTCATAAAAATCATCTCAGCTTTGAATAAATCAGCTCAGGGCTGCAGAGACTCTCACACACAGGCTGGGGCTGAGCAGGGACCTGTCCTGCTGTTACTGGGCACAGCCAGAAAGGCTCCTCTCAGTGCTGGCCAGGTCTCATTATCGCATGCAAATGCTAAATATGATCTACAGAGCAAGAATAATATTAGAAAAATACCTGGGGGAGAGAGTTATTTGTTTTAAATGATGATATCTGGCCATAATTCCCCTATTTTGGGTCTTGCCTCCCTCTGTCCTACACCTGCACCTCGAGGTCAGTGGTTCCATTTCAGTTCCAACACCTCCAATTCCAGCTGAGCTGGAAAAACCCTCAGTGGAGTCAATGCAGAAATTATTAGATCCCATCTGGGGTGGCACTGAGCACTGAAATGAAAGGGAACAGAGCCCAGATCCCGTGGGGAGAGCCCTGGTCACTGCCAGCCTGCAGCCTGATATCACACACCCAGCTGAGCCCTCCTGAGCTGGCCTGGGGTAAAAACCTCCCTCAGCAGCTCCTGCCACGGGCAGAACAAACTCAGCTTCAGGAAATTATTACCCATCAAGCCAGATCGTGAGAAATAACCCCAAATCTTGAAACAGCTTTGCCAAGCCCTTCCTTTTCCCACCAGGTTTCTTTTTCCACCTTGCTGCGTTTTTTCTCTGCTGTCCAGAGGTGCTCCCACCACTGCTGGAGGTTTGGCCTTGGAAATTTGTGGCAGTTTCAAACAAAAGCTCCCCAAGCCTTGCTGGGCACTACCTGCAGCATCCTGTGAGCCCCAATTTCCCATCAGGGGCACATCACCCTGTCCCTCCTGTCCTGTCCTGCCCACCCAGGGCAGCTGGGCCCTGCTCTTCTGTGCCACCATGAGCCACAAACATCACCGAGCCCAGGAGATGCTGGCTCTGCTTTGGGGACAGAGAGATGCAATTTCCTGACCCTGCAGCTGAGACTTGGCAGAGCCGGAGCTGCTGAAGGCTCAGGCTTGTCCTGCAGCTGCTGCTGGGGCTCTGCAGGGCTGGCAGGAGCCAGCACGACCAGCCTGGCTAAAAGCAGAATTGGGGATCAAACTAAAGGCACTAAGGGGGAGGTGGGCACTGACCCAAGAGGAGATGTTCATGTTAAGTTTTAATTTTCATGTTTTTCAGACTCTGTGCTGCCCAGGGGTGAGCTCTGAGCTCACAGTCAGTGTCACTCAGCTCTGCACACAGCAGGGACACAAAACAAATCCTTTTCCTGCTGCACACCAAGGACAACTCTCAGCCCAAAAGCACAAACAAGGGTGGCTGGAGGGAGGGACAAGGAGGATGGGACCTCCCAGCCTGGAGCTGGAATTGGACATTTAAACCCCAACATGCAAATGGAACAAAACTTATAGAAGTGTGAGCCCTCCTGACCAGCCATGCATTTTGTGCCCATTTTGGGTCCACCTTGGGTGCAGCCCTGGCCAGGCTCTTGTCCTGCCCAAGGTGAACCTTAAAGGCCTTTCAATAAATCTCTGCTTTATTCTCCAGCTCTGCCCAGTCTCTGTTCCAGCTCAGCCTCCCCAAGGCCTGACAGGAGAGCCCTGAGGAAAACCCCAGAGCAGGAACTTTGCACTTTGCAGAGCAGGAATATCTCACACCCAGCCAGGGCACTGGTTTAATCCAAACCAGCACAAATCCACAGCTGACCTCGTGCTTTACCCCTGCCCTGGTGGGACTCTGAGGTGTTTTCCCCCAGCTGGGAGCAGCTCCACCAGGATTATGGCTGGGCTGGGATGGGAACCTTACAGGCAATCACTGCAATAAAGGACAGACACCCACTGCAGAGGCACAGAGATAACTGGCAAGGACAGCAGAGGCAGGAGGAGGTGTGAAAATTAAATTGGATAAAAGGCAGGTGCTCGGGGAGGAGCGGAGGCTGAGGGGAGGGGGGATGCAGGAGGAGAGGAGAGGAAACAACCAGAGCCGTGCTGGGATCGTGCTGCTGCCACTGGGACCTCACAAGGTTTGCTAAATGTTCCTGTGCCCTCCAAGGAGAAGGAACAGCAGGAGGCTGAAGCTGCAGAATCAACCCAGCACCCAGAGTTAAAGGAAATTACATTTCCCCTGTGCTCTGGCTCTTCTTAAAGGTGGAAATCAGGGAATCCACACTTCCAGCTGAGACTGGGGTGCAGAGCTGCCCTGGGCACCCCATGCCCTGCTGCAGTGGCCAGATTTTATAAACCACCTGTAAATGTATCAACCTCTGAGGGTCCAGCCCTTGCAGATCAACTTAAAATAATTTCAGCCAGACTGCTCTTCAGAGGTGTTTTATAAAGTAAAGGTTTAATAAATGTAAAACATCAAAATAACAAAGGTTACAGAAAACAAAAGAAAAGCTTTTCTGTGCACAGGTGTCTGAGAAACCTCTGACACCCTGCGAGGAACACTCCAAAAAGTTCCTTTGGGCTCCTCCCTAAATACTGAATGTTTTAAGAGGGACAATGTGGCTTTTGGCCCAATGGAATTAACAACAGGCTCTGAGTTACACTCTCAGATCCCAACCCATGCCCCTGTGCTGCTGCTGAGCCAAACACAATGAGAAAAAAACCAGAACTTTCCTGTTAAACTTCCTAGAATGTCTAAAACTAAACTGAAAAAAGAGTTTCCTCTATTTGGAGGCACCTGCTGGGGGTGTGGGGTGCAGCACCATCCTGACATGGCCAAGGGGCTTTGACAGCATCCCTGAGACCCTGGAACCTTCCAAAACCCAACCTCAAGGAGGAAAAGCCACGTCTTATCCATGGGATTGTCCCCAAATTTCCTCCAAGCCACCCCCTTTGCCAGCAGGGTCAGGAGGAGGGAGCAGGTCTGTGCTGCTGCCTGAGGCATCATCATTCCCTCACACAAGGGGGATTTCAGATGAGGCAGCATCCTGTGCTTCAGAAATAATGAGCTGTGATTACACAGGATGGTGGCCAAAACACATTAGAGCGAGAGATGGGGAGAATTTCTCAAATAGTTGTTGTTTTTTTGTCAAACGAATGGCCCTCTTCCAAAAATTGGTAATTTTTGCAATTCAGCCCCCTCACCAAGAAGTTTCCAATCTTTTCCCACAAACCCCTCAAGGAACACATTCAATTTCTTGTCTCTTTTATTAAGGGTTACTGGAGAAAACAGCTCTTACCAAAGGGGAAAAAAAAAAAAAAAAAAAAAAAAAAAAAAAAAAAAAAAAAAAAAAAAAAAGCAGAAGGGAAAGGAGATCGTGAGAAGGAATAATGAGAGTTTTCCTTTTTCACCTCCAAAACTGCAACTATTTTCCACGTGTGTATTTTTGCTATTTTGGAGTTTCCTCCAACTCCCACGGGTTTATTTGAGCCCAGAGAGAGCCCGAGGCAGAGGGGATGGGCTGGGCTGGGTCAGGATCCCAGAGCAGGGAGGGAACAGCAGGAACATGTTCTGTATTTCCTCCTGTCCCCAGTGCAGGTGTTCCCAAGGCAAGTGCCAGGATTCAGGGACACAGCAGTGCTCCCACCCCGCTGGCACAAGGCTCCAGCTGATTGTGCCATTCATGGCTTTTTACACAGAAAACGTCCCTGCTTTCCCTTCCACTCCAGTGCCTCCTCCTCAGAGTTTCCTGGAACAGCAGCTGGGGCCTCCCTCCTCTGCCTGGATGCTGGGCTGCACATCTGACACGTTTACACCCCAAAAAAAGGAGTCAGAGGGCTCAGAGTGAGGTTTATCCTGCTGGTTTCTACGTCAATCCTTGGGATATTTCTATTCCAGCAAACAGGACAAGGCTGGTCCTCGCAGCAAGGGAGATGTGTGCACATCCCTGACCTCTGCTTCCCTTCTCCAGCCCAAATCCAGCCCTGGCAGTCACCCTTCCCTGTTACCCCTGCACTTTGAGGGGCAACACATTGCAATGTGGGTGTGGACCCTCACAGAGGACAGCAGCAGCAGCAGCAGGGTCAGACATGGAAGGCTCTTTATTATCTGACTCCAATCTACTTATATACACTTTTTACAGAGGGCCCAGATTGGCCCAAGGAGGTCACAACCTCCTGACCCCATTGGTCACTGTGACCATCAGTCAAGTTCTCTCTCAGAGAAGAACTATGCAAAACACACTGATAAATTCTAAGAACACACATTGTTTACATGAAGCAGCGTGAGAATCAGGCTGCAAAGGTTCAAACATTTGAAAGCAGGAAAGTCAGGGGTGACACTTTCAGGGGTGACACTTTCCCTGCTCTGGAGGCTGATGTTCCTCTCCTGCAGCTCCAGCTCCACCTTTGTCCCCTGTGGGCAGCACAGACTCCCAAACCTGTCCCCTCTCCCTTCCCAGCAGCTCCAGGAGGTTTGGGAGATCATCTCTTAATTACCCAAGCGTAATGAACCGAATCGATTTGTATCAGAGCTTGTTCTGCTCCAGTCAGGAGCCTTTTATCTCGCAAATCAGTGACCTGAACATTCCACACAGAGCTCACAAATCCCACAGATCCAGCACAGTCCCTCTGCCTGTGGATAAAAGGGATTTCACCTCTTCACAACATCTTGGGTTTTTTTTTTTCCCCAGCAAATCCACCCCAAAAATCGCCTGGAGGCTTTTCCCGTAAAGAACAAGCCACAGTCTGCTCTAAAGCTGGTTTTAGAGCCACCAAAAAATTTCAAGATCCTTCCCTTTCCTGCTTCCATGAAATCTGGTGGGCCATAATTATTCCATGAGATTAAATTCTGGCATGGCCTGTCCTAGTTCTGGTGTCCTAAACCAAAAAATTTGGACTGAGTTGCAAGGAAAAACAGATTAACTTGCCTTGAGGGAGAATGATGCCTCTGCCATCTCCAGCACCAGAAACATCCCTGTCCTCTAGAATAGAATAATAGAAAACATCCTGACTGCATAATAACTCCACTTCTCGGTTTTGATTCTCCCATTGTCCCTCAGAGTGCCCAATCTGGATGACTTTGAACTCAAGGGCATCTTGGAGCAGCCAGGGCTGCAGGCAGAGGCTGCATTGAACATGGAAAAGGTGGGAAAAGAGGAATTCACGGCTCACATGGAGGCTCAGCTGCAGAGCAGAGGGCCAGGAGATCCCAGGAGAAACTCCCTTCATCCAGGAGATCCCAGGAGAAATTCCTTCATCCAGGAGATCCCAGCACAAATTCCCTTCATCCAGAAGATCCCAGCAGAGATTCCCTTATCCAAGAGATCCCAGCAGACATTCTCTCATCCAGAAGACCCCAGCAGACATCCCCTCATCCAGGAGATCCCAGCAGAGATTCCCTCATCCAGGAGACCCCAGCAGAGATTCCCTCATCCAGGAGATCCCAGCAGAGATTCCCTCATCCAGGAGATCCCAGCAGAGATTCCCTCATCCAGGAGATCCCAGCAGACATTCCCTCATCCAGGAGATCCCATCCAGAAGCCTGTGCCAGGCCCAGGGGGATCCCAGCAGTGCTGCAGGGATGTGATCCCGGCCACATCAGCCAGGGACCCCTCAGTGCCAGCAGCAGCTTGAGCTCAGCAAAGTGGAAAGGAAGCAAAACTCTCAATTCGTCCCCAAAACCAGAGCAGACAGCACAATTTCAGAGCAGAATAAGGTTCTGCAGTTCCACAGCAAAGTAAGGGAAAAAAACCCCAAATCTTCACCAATAATTCAAACTGCTGCATCCAAAGGAAAACACGAGGCTGTTCTTGTTCCCTTAAAGATTTCTTTTCCCTCCTATTAAGAATATTGAACCCCAAACCTTTCCCATTGCAAGACCTCCAAAAGAATGGATAAAACTTCACTCTCAGGGAAGGGAAAGCAGGGCAATGCCAAGAGAAGGAAGGGAACCAGAAGCACAGAGCACAGTGGAGGCACCTCTGCCATCGATGCATCGAGAGCCCTAATCACAATCCCATAAAACAGGTAACTTGATTAAGCCAAGCGTGATTTCAGCGTGGTTCCCCCACTGCTGCTGCCTGTTTTCCTCATCTGTCAGAGGCTTTGCACTCCCTGGGCCAGGGGGAGGCTGCTCCAGCCAGGCAGGGTCGTTTCGGATTCTGGAGATGCCTCTCACCTTCCCCTCTCCCTCACTCCCTCATCAACCCTGCCACACACACACACAGAGCACCAATCCTCCTGCAGTTCCCTTCTCCCTGTGCCCCAACTCCTGCTGTTGGTACAACCCACCCCAATTCCTGCCTGCTAATTGAGGGAAGAGCCTGGAGATGATGAGAGGGATGTTCTCCTTCAAAACCTTCCCTCCTGCTCCGTGCTCACTGTGATGTTCCTGAGCTCCTGAGGCACAAATCACACAAATCCCAGCCCTAACGAGAACACCTTTGTGCTGCTAAAAACAAACAAATATGCCAACAGCACCCAAAAAACCAAATAATTTCCTCTGGGTCTGGGGCAATACCAGAATGCTCCATCCCTGGGATGCCAAGCCTGATGAGAGGGATGTTCTTCAAAACCTTCCCATCTGCCCCATGCTCACTGTGATGATGTTCCCGAGCTCCTGGAGCTCAAACCACACAAATCCCAGCCCTAACGAGGGCACCTCTGTGCCGCTAAAAACAAGCAAATACCCAAGACAACACCCAGAAAACCAAACCATTTCCCCTGGGTCTGAGGCAAGACCAGAATTCTCCATCCCTGGGATGCCAAGCCTGATGAGAGGGATGTTCTCCTTCAAAACCTTCCCATTAGCTCCGTGCTTGCTATGATGATGTTCCTGAGCCCCTGGGACACAAACCACACAAATCCCAGCCCTAAGGAGGGCACCTTTGTGCTGCTAAAAACAAACAAATATGCCAACAACACCCAGAAAAAACCATTTCCTCTGGGTCTGAGGAAAGAGCCCCCTGACACCGGGATGCTCCATCCTGGAGATGCCAAGCCACAACCGGTGGTGGGTTGGAGCAGGGCTGGAGCTGCCAGCAGCCCCAAAAACCTGTTGCACTCCCAGGGACACGCCTGCAACAAGTGTCCTTGGCCGTGTGTGCTGTGAGGGAAGGGTGTGGGATGATTTACACCGAGCTGACAGGCAGAATGGGCTGCTGCCTCACTCCGGAGACGTCTCCTGGGAGGCTGATGCTGGAGGACAACATCCTCCAAGCCTTGCTGAGCAGCCCAATATCAGCCCCGAGCCAATAAACTGAGATAAATCAACAGCAGCACTTCACTCTTGCTGAAGTCAGACTAATTACACCACACAGCACGGCCCAGAGGGGCCCAGGAAAGTCTGGCTGCGAGAAAAACTCTTTACAAGGGCACCTGGTGACAGGACAGGGGGACAAATGTCACTCTTGAGCTGACAGAGAGGAGGTTTAGATGAAATACCAGGAAAAAAGCTGTTTTCTGTGAGGGTGGGGAGACCCTGGAATGGATTTCTGTGGCTGCCCATCCCTGGGAGTGTCCAAGGCCAGGCTGGAGCAGCCTGGGATAGGGGAAAATGTCCCTGCCTGTGGCAGGGGTGGCACTGCATAATTTTAATGTCCCTCCAGCCCAAATATTCCATAATTCTGTGTGTGAGCAGCTTCCCTTGCCCTCTGCTCTCTGGCCCCTCGTGGAGATGCCATCCATGGCAGGGCACTGCAGTGAGGAGTGCCCAGCTCTCCCTGCACACAAAGGGAAGAACAACCTGCCCAATTAAACCAGCAAAGAGGAGAAGGACTCAAAGGGCTGATGGGTTACACAGCAAAGACCTGACATTTGAGAGGACTGGTGAGAAAATGTGTGAAAAAAAAAAAAAAAAAAAGGCAAAGTAAACCACACATCTTGAACCAAACACTGTCAGGCTGCAGCAAAAGGAGCACTTGAATCACCCATTGCAGACAAGTTGAAATAAATCTGACAGTCCCAGAACGCAGGTAACAATCTAAAAACCACCTGGATTGGATTTGCTGCTGCAACAACCTAATTTTTATTTCAGTCCTCTCACACTCTTGGTGAGTAAATTCCCCTTTATATGCACAAAGAGGGGATGTTCTGCATGGGCAAAATGAATACATATACACAAGCAGCTACACAGAAAATCCTGGCCTTTTCTGCTCTCCCATCTCTTGGCTGTCCTCACTGCCACCACCAGACACCTGCATCATCTGCAGCCACGAAGATTATTAATTTTTTTCAAGTCTCATTTATTTTCTCTGCTTTTCCCCTGAAAGGCAGCCCCAACCTGGAGCCCCTTCTGCTGACACAAGGCCTTTAAAAAAAAAAAAAAAAAAAAAAAAAAAAAAGCCTTATTGTTGCTGTCGACGTTTACAAATTCTGCTGGATCCATCTGTCCAGTTAATTACTTTGTGCAGTAGCCTGTTAGCTCCTTTATAAAAAAAAAAAAAAAAAAAAAAAAAAAAAGAAAAAGCACCCAATTATCATTCTGGGCAGCTCGCTGGATCCCGGGGAGGCAGCACATCCCCGGTGCCACGGATGCTTTTGTTACCCTTGTGAGCTGACAAACAAGCAGAGAGGGAGGGGAGCTCTGCTTTTTTTGCTGCTGGGATTGAGGGAAGAATTCCCAGCTCCTGCTGACGTGGGGCTCTGTCACTGTGACACTGCTGGTGGCTCTGCCTGTCCTGCCCCTTCCCCATCCCCTCTTGTGCCGTCACCTCTCCAAATTTCCCTCTATTCCCCCATCCCTGGGGCTCAGACACCTCCAGGGACACCCTGGTGGCCCTGATGGGGACACAGCTCTGGGGGACAGCTCCTCTCACACTCCCCAAAGTCCCTCTGGCCATTGGGGTCCTCCAGCAGGAGGGCTCTGCTGGGGCTCGCCTTCAATGAGAGCATTTTTTTGCTGGAACAAGGGGCTGAATTCAGCTGCTTGGTGCTGTCTGCCTGCAGTTTGTTGCCAGAGTAACCGAGGCACTGGAGCTGCCAGGGCCGTGCTTCAGGGGAGGGCAGGGCTGTGCCTGGCACAGCACCCTGGGGACACAGGCAGAGGGTCTCCACGTCCCCACGTCCTTCTGCAGGGCCAGCCCAGCCCACAGAGCTCCCAAATGGGAAAAGGGAGAGGCTTCTGGAGGTTTGTGGTGGGAATGCACACAAATATATATAAATATATATATATATATAAAAACACACACACATACACATATATATATGTGTGGGTATGTATATATATGTATATATATGTATATATATGTATGTGTGTATATATGTAATATAATATAACTATAATATAATTTTTTATATATATATATATGTATATAATATACATAAATATATAGAATCACCCCTGGCATCTTCTGGAGGTACCAGAGGTGGCCACCCCCATCCCCCTGTGAAATTGGGATCCCAATTCCCACTTTCCCACCTCACTCCAAGCCTTTGGAGCCACCTCTGCCCAGGCTGACCCCTCTGTCCCTCACTGCAGTCGCCATCCAGCCTGTCAGGCAGGTTTTTCCAAAGGTTTCCCCACGTTTGGGGGCCTGGAGGACAGAGAGCAGGGAGGTTTGGCAGGTCCCTGTGTCACCCCCAGGGCTGAATCTAGCCCCAGCCAAGCCTGGCCTGGGGCAGGCAGCAGAGCCTGAACAGAAGTGGTTTTCTTCCAGAGGGAGAACATAATTTGTGCTTTGTACACCCAGAGTGCTGAGGCAGCCCTGTCTGACAGAGAATGCAGTCTCTGCACGTCACACCAAACCCCCTGTGATTTTCCTGTCTCGAGGATGAAGTTTGCCCATCACAGCCCAGCCCTGAGCTCTGCAGACCACCAGGAGACCCTGCACCTCCCTCCTTTCCCTCTCCCCACGTCCACAGATTCATAAATTGGATTTTTCATCTCTAACCCACCACTCCTCTCACTCCCCAGCCCATTTTTGGAGAGGTTTTTTTTTTTGCAGATGAAGACAGACAGTGAAATTCAGACACAAATTCTCAGCACTTCTCCTATCACAGCCCCACAGAGGCCAGGGAAAAACACTCCCAAAAAAACCCCAACAACTCCAGCCACGGGCTCGGCTCTGCGTGGGGAGAGCTGCTGTTCTCCTGCACATGCAAACAAGCCCCAGCCCCGTCACACACGGGCTTTGGAGACTTCTGTGCATGAGAAGGAGCTCTGTGTCTGTGCTGATTCCCTCTCCCAAGCTCTGGGAAGTCTGGAGACCCAGCCAACCCTGCCACGCTCCCTCCCCGCCTGCTCTGCAATTTTAATTTCTCACCTTCCTAAACAGAAAAAAAAAAAAAAAAAGATTTAGCATACCCCTAGCCAGAAATATTTCATTTTCCAAAATTCTTCTCTCTCCTTTTTTTTTTTTTTTTTTTTTTTTTTTTTTTTTTTTTTTCCTTCCAGAGCCCTGAAAGCCTTGAGATAATGACGTTTTCACATAACACCCATCTCAATTTACATACATCTGCTCGGGGAGGATGGACTGCACATCACAGGGAGCACAACCACACTCAAAAAAAAAAAAAAAATCCTTCCCTGTGAGGCTGGGGAGGCCCTGGAGTGGATTTCCCAGAGAAGCTGTGGCTGCCCCATCCCTGGAAGTGTCCAAGGCCAGGCTGGATGGGGCTTGGAGCACCCTGGGATAGTGGAAGTTGTTCCTGCCCCTGGCACTGGATGAGCTTTGAGGTCCTTCCATCCCATTGTTAATCAATAATTACCCCTATCTCTAATCAACCATGGACCTAAAAAGGCCAAAAAATTCATCTCAATCCCTACCAAGTGCACCTCTGCTTGTTGCTGAAAGCCTGGCCTGTGCTCAGGAGGTTCAGATGATTTTCCTGGGGTCAGATGGCAGAGTTATGAATTAAATCCAAATCTGTACATTATTGTCAATACTGGCACAGGCTGCTCAGTGCCCACAAGGCTGAAACAAAGCACCAAGAGAGCCAGAAAACCCCAAATTTCCTGATCCCAGGGCTGTGCCAGTCCCAAGACCAGGTAGAGGCCGAGTTTAGGGCTCACAGTGTGGGGAGAAAGGCCAAAACAAATCACCAAGAGTTAAGAATTAAATCTAAATCTGTGCATTATTGTCAATACTGGCACAGGCTGCTCAGTGCCCACAAGGTTAAAACAAAGCACCAAGAGAGCCAGGGAAATTCTAAAATCCCTGAGCCCAGGGTTGTGCCAGTCCCAAGATCAGGCAGAAGTTGAGTTTAGGTCTCTCTGTATGTGGAGAAAGCCTAAAACAAAGCACCAGGAGAGCCAGAAAACCCCAAATTTCCTGACTCCAGGGCTGTGCCAGTCCTAAGACCAGGCAGAGGCTGAGTTTGGGGCTCTCAGTGTGGGGAGAAAGGCTAATACAAAGCACTAGGAAAGTCAGTAAACTCCAAATTCCCTTTGCCCAGGGCTCTGGCAGCCCCAGGGCTACAAAGAGGTTGAGTTTAGGGCTCTGTGTGTGGGGAGAAAGGCCAAAATAAGCACCAAGAGTTAAGAATCGAATCCAAATCTGTGCATTACTGTCAGTACTGGCACAGGCTGCTCAGTGCCCACAAGGCTGAAACAAACCACCAAGAGAGCCAGGAAGCCCCAAATTCCCTTTTCCCAGGGCTCTGGCAGCCCCAAGACCAGGCAGAGGCTGAGTTTAGGGCTCTGTGTGCAGAGAAAGGCCAAAACAAAGCACCAGGAGAGCCAGAAAGCCCCAAATTCCCTTTTCCCAGGGCTGTGGCAGCCCCAGGGCCAGGCAGAGGTTGAGTTTAGGGCTCTCTATGTGGGGAGAAAGGCTAAAACAAATCACTAAGAGAGACAGAAAACCCCAAATTCCCTTTGCCCAGGGCTGTGGCAGCCCCGGGGCCAGGCAGAGGCCAAGTTTAGGGCTCTGTGTGGGTTAAAGGCTGGCCCAGGGCAGGGCAGGCTGTGACACTGATGGAGCAGGCGTGGGAAGCAGGCAGTAAATGAAGAGCTCTGTTAGTCCTCCCGTCCATCCAACAAACTCAATCCTTCCAAGCCATTTCTCTAATCTGTTCTTTAGAATCTCCAGTGACAGATCCTCTGCAAACTCCCTTAGCAATCTATTTTAGCTCTCCACTATTTTTACTGTTCAACGACGTTTCCCGATGTCCAGCCTCAATTTTTCTTGCTGCAATTTCTGCTGTTGAGGAGAGTTCATTCCCTCTCTTTTCTTTGGAGATTGTTTCTATTTGATTCCTGGGGGCTCGTGCTCAGCTTTCCAGGCCTTAATAAATCAAACATTACAGCAGAGAACTGATGGCCCAGCTTATCTGGGCTGCCCTCTGCAAGCCCAGCTCAGGAATTTGCTGTTGCTGAATTGCCAGGCAAGACCTTTGCATATGGCCCAGCACAAACAGGAGCTCTGGGGGTCACAATCCCAAACTGGAGACCAAAATTAAACAGGAACAGCCAAAACTCTGCAAAGGCCTGGTTTTCCATCACACAGAGCACCCAGATCTGGGCACCCAAAGTTTCAGACACGTTAATTAACTTCACAGATGCGACAGCTCCAAGGTGGTTTTTGTGCCCAAGCTGCAGGTGAGAGCTCCCACCTCGGAAATATTGCTTTGTGACCTTGGGAAGGAGGAGGAGAGTGAAGCAGTGCCCTGGCACAGCTCTGCTGGGACCACAAAACCAGGGCCACGCAGGGGAGTTGTTCAACAGAGGAATGGATGGGGAAAAAATAATGGGAACATGCTGGGAAGGAAATGGGAAAAGAGCAAAGCTCTCCCAGTGAGGGGCACAACCTCACACCTGCAAACTGGGGAGGAACAGCTCTGCTCCCAGCCCTCCTCACTCACAGATCTCCCTCTCCATCCACCCCAGGACATGAAACAAGTGCTGGGTGGTGAAAGGAGCTGCCTGCACCTCACCCAGGGAGGAATGGACCAGTTCTGGTGGTGCCATGGTGGTCCTTGCTCTGACCCATCAGCCTGTCAGGGCCACATGGGGCAGAGCTGTGCCCCCAGCCCTGGCTGGCCCCAAACACCAAGTTCAGGGCCAGTTGTGTGCCCTGCAATGTTTTGGTGTGTCCTGCAATGTTTTTGTGTGTCCCTGGAGCCCATCCCAGTGTCCCCACAACCCCAGGGACAGCCCAGCTGGCAGCACAGAGCTCAGCACAGCACTGCCCTCAGCTCCAGCAGTGCCCAGGCACCCAACAGGATCATCCCAGAGCAAGAACAAGCTCAGCACACCCAGCCAGCCCTGGATTTGCTGTGTGCCCTGCCCTCAACATCCCTCTTACATTGTTCCCCTGTTTAATGACATTTTCACCATTGCTCAGCCTGTCCTGTAGCCTCCCAGGGCCACCCCTGAGGACAGGGACATCCCCACTGTCTCTAGAGCAGCCAGCCCTGCCTGCATTTCCCGTGCCCAGACCACAAGGACTCAGGAGTTCCTCATCCTCACAGGTGGGAGAAGGAAGCAATGCAGTGAATTCTCCTCCCTGCTCCCTGTGCCAGAGGTTTCCTCACACCCAGAGCACCTGCCAGGGCCCCTGGCTGCAGGAACTGCCTCCATCAGAGCCCTCCTCTCCCCTTTTTCACCCTTCCAGACC
Organism: Zosterops lateralis; assembly: GCF_965231275.1. Classification (NCBI taxonomy): domain Eukaryota; kingdom Metazoa; phylum Chordata; class Aves; order Passeriformes; family Zosteropidae; genus Zosterops; species Zosterops lateralis. Next base: position 2,767,087 of record NC_139785.1, on the reverse strand, counting down.
CCTCCACATCCCTGCTGTCTCTCCTTTTATCTCTCTTTACTCCCCAATCTGTTTTCCTCTCTTTGCAGAAACTTTTCCCAGGAAGACACTTTTCCCTCTGACATAGTTCCCCTGTTTAATGACATTTTTACCATTTCTGGTCTTGCAGCTTCCCAGGGGACAGGGACATCTGCACTGCCCCTAGAGCAGCCAGCCCTGCCTGCATTTCCCGTGCCCAGCACCACAAGGAGCACAGGAATCAGGATCACCTCACAGGTGGGACAAGGAAGCAATGCAGTGAATTCTCCTCCCTGCTCTCTGTGCCAGAGGTTTCCCCACACCCAGAGCACCTGCCAGGGCCAGATCCAGGAATTGCCTCCATCAGAGCCCTCCCCTCCCCTCTGTCATCCTTCCATCACATCCATATGAAGTTTTCCCATCACAGCCCAGCCCTGAGCTCTGCAGACCACCAGGAGCCCCCTGCACCTCCCTCCTTTCCCTCTCCCCACGTCCATAGATTCATAAATTGTTTTTTTTCAGCTGTAACCCACCACCCATCTCACTCCCCAGCCCATTTTTGGAGAGTTTTTTTTTGCTGTCTTTCCTTTTCTCCCTCTTTACTCCCCAAGCTGTTTTTCCCCTCCTGGCAGACGCTTTTCCCAGGAAGGATGGGGCAGCAGCTCCCAACTAATCACCTGAGGCATTAACAAAAGCAGATGCAATTATTGAGAAAGCTCTGCTCCCTGATGGATTCTGTGCTGAGCCTCTGCAGGCTGTACCCATTTGTTCCCTGCCTTTTGCTCCCAGATCCCATAAAGAACTTTTCCCTGTCATCATTAGGGCCGGTGCCTTTTTGTATTCGCTGACTAACTGCTCCCAGTGGCTCCACATTAAAAAAAAATAAAACCCGTGTAACAAGATTCCAGTTGCAAAATAACAATACCCCAAACACGGAACAATTCTCCTGGACAGGAGTGGGAACATGACAGGAGAGCACAGAAACCCCAGCACGGCTCACACCAATCACCATCTCCCTGTTGTTTAAATTAGCGAGCTTCATCCACACCTAGAAAATAAAAAAGAGAGGAAAGGAAAGGAAAGGAAAGGAAAGGAAAGGAAAGGAAAGGAAAGGAAAGGAAAGGAAAGGAAAGGAAAGGAAAGGAAAGGAAAGGAAAGGAAAGGAAAGGAAAGGAAAGGAAAGGAAAGGAAAGGAAAGGAAAGGAAAGGAAAGGAAAGGAAAGGAAAGGAAAGGAAAGGAAAGGAAAGGAAAGGAAAGGAAAGGAAAGGAAAGGAAAGGAAAGGAAAGGAAAGGAAAGGAAAGGAAAGGAGCTGGTTTGATAATCCTCCGCCTTTTCCCTGATAATTAAAGGTTTTAGATGCTCTAACAAGGTGAGCACCTGTTCCACCCACGGGGCAAAGTTCAGGGGAAGCTGGAGGAAAGTGAACAAAAAAAAAAAGTGCAGTGAATTAAAATTCAGCAGCTCGTCATCTCCGTGGGAACACCCAAGTACACAAGACAACAGCTTCCTTTAATAAAAAAAAAAAAAAAAAAAAAAAAAAAAAAAAAAAAGAAAAGACTCATCTCAATCTGTTTTCCATAGCCTTTTTTTTTTCCGTATTCTTCTTCTTTTTAGGAAAGGCATTTGAAATTTTTGATAGAAATTTGGTCCACAGGTACCTGTTCCCACACCTCCAATTATTCACAGTTATTTGGGTGACAGGAACCCAAATTCTCTCCCAACTTTTGTGAATACACAGATCCAAAGCTCCTGGAGGGGGGAGAGGAAGGGAAAGGGAACAAACATCCACCTGCTCTTCCCAACTCTGTCACCACCCCAAAGGGAATCCCAGTGAACTCAGTTTGTCCACTATTCTAAACCTGAATTTTACAGATGTTTTTTCAAGCTGAATTTAGGCCCAGCTGTGTTTCAGGAGCCAGGGAGAATTATTTGTTTAAAATGTTTTTTAGCTTTTCTCCTGTTTTGGTTTTTTGGGGTGTTTTTTGAGGTTTGTGTTTTTGGTTTTTTGGGGGTTTGGTTTTTTTGGTGGGTGGTTTTGGGGGGTTTTTTTGAGGGTTTGATTTTTTGGGGTTGTTTTGGTTTTTTGGTGGTGGTGGATTTTGGTTTGGGATTTTTTTGGGTTTTTTGTTTGGGTGGAGGTTTTTTGTTTGTTTGCTTGGGGAGGTTTTGGTTTTTTGGGTTGGTTTTTTTGTTGTTTTTTTTTTTTGGTGGTGGTAGTTTGTGGTTTGGGGTTTTTCTGGGGTTTTCATTTGCGTTTGTTTGTTTGTTTTGGTGGTTTTTTTTGGTTTTTGGGGGTTTTTTTGGTTTTTTTGTTGGTGATGCTTTTTGGTTTGGGTTTTTGGGGGGTTTTTTGTTTGGTGTTTTTGGTTTTTTGGGGTTTTTTTATTTATTTGTTTGTTTTTGGAGGTTTTTTGGAGGGTTTTTGGGGTTGTTTTTTTTTCCCACTCCAGGAGCATTCCCAGGGCTGCCTGATCTCTGAAATCCTCAGTGCCAGGGAAGCATCAGCTCAGCAGGCAGGGCTGGGGCTCAGGGCTGTGCCCAGATGGCACAGCAGACCCTGGATCAGCTGCTGGGCTCCTCGGCTGGGAGACAAAGCCTTGAGCAAGAGGGACACAGAGAGAGAGAGAAAAGCCCTGGCAGAAACAACTCCAGAGTGCCCAGCACTGGGCTGGTCCTGCCCATGACCTTGGGAAAACACTCAGGGCTAAAGTGAGACCAGAAATGATCCAGACAGGCTCATCCCACCCTGCAGGGACAGCAGGGACACCACGGGGACAGTGACCCTCCCACGGTGACACCAGCACAGACCCTGACGAGCTCAAGCCTTCCCTTGAGCAAAAGTTCATCCCTTCCCCAGGGAGGATTCATTTCTTCACCACACTGCAGCAAATGGCCCAGAAATGGAAATAAAGCGAGCTGGGAACCCTCCTGCCACATCTCCAGGAAAGGAGAGCACGTTTCCTGCCACCTGCTCATCCCTGAGGGGTCCTGGGGGTCCCACAAAATCTTCGACTCGCTCAGTCAGGGATTCCCAGGACACGACAGGGGGATGCCCTTCAGCACAGGATGCACTGATTACAAAGATCATTGAATAACAAAAAGATTTGGGTTGAAAGGGGTTTAAAAACTATCCCACAGGCTGGGATGTGTTCCATGAGCCCAGGCTGCTCTAAGCACCCCCAAAACTGGAGACACCACTCCAGGTTTAACTTTGAATAGTTCCTTTAACTCCTGAAGCTCCTAAATCAAATTTTTTTCTCTTGGGCTGGGGGAAAAAAAGGAAGCACAACTTCCCACCAAAAGCACCAACCCTGCAGTATCAAACTGTGAGAAAGGAAAAAAAAAAAAACACTAAAAAATCCCTTTAAAGCACCTCGGGTGTCCACTCCACGAGAGGCTGCAGAGAAACTCTTCATTAGTCACGGCTGGCAAACTCGAAAGGAGGAAAAGGAAACCAAATGAGCAATGCACCACTAGAAAAGAATAAAAACAGCTTCAACAGGAGGATCAAACCCCCAGCTCGAAACCCTCCACGAAAACAAAGCCACAGAAGCAGGGAGGGCTCGAGCCAAGGTGATACAGCCCAGAAATTCCATCTGCACAAGTGCATTTTAGAGCATTCCAGCCATCCAGAGCAGCTTGGAAATGGTGGGATTCTAACCCTGGCATATGCACTGAATGCACTGAGACAACCATCATCTCCCTCGTCTTGGCAATCCCTGCCAGGAATTGCCACTCCAGGAAGGAGCAGGTGAGGGGTAGTGGCTCCATCAAGCATATGTGACAGCTCTAAAAGCTGCATTTATGCAAGCAAATGGAGCAGAGCAGCTGCACTGCATTAACACCAGGGCCTGCAAATGGGACTCGGATATTTTTGTGACTGGAAATCTGCTCAAGGAGAAAAAGTGCTCCGAGTTCTGCCTTCAGAGCAGCGTTTCCAGCTCCTGGAGCATCATCCCGTGCTAATCTGCCACGTTCCAGCAGCACAGGCTTGTCCCTGCTTTGCAGGCAGAGGAAATGAGGAGTGAGAGTCTCCCTCACCAAAAAAACCCAGCCTGGAGGGGAGAACAAGTCCAAGCACAGTAATTCCCAGCAGGATGGACCCTGCAGACAAATGAAAACACACAAACTCCATCCCTGCCCTCAGCTAAGGGATATAAAGAGAGATTTGATCATTCAGTTCAGTGTTTGGTCTTTCAGCTCAGGATTTCTCACCTGTTGCTCACAGTCCCCAACAAGAGAATCTCCACCTCCACCTCCCCAGGCTGATGGGAAATGAGTTTCTGGTTTTTGTGGCCCTCAAGACAAGGCTAAAGCTGCACTTTGCCAAAAACTGAATGGCAAAATCAACTCAAACTTACATATTTCACCATCACAAAGTGAAATTTCCCCTTCCTGAAGGCCACCTGTGGATAGAAACTTGGGCAACCCTTTCAACTCTGCAACAGCTGCAATAACCCCTGCAGGATTTTCCTCTTGATTTGATGATATTCCCAGAGACAGGAGAGCCATGGAGTAAATTCTTACATAAGATGATAATTGACTTGGTCTCCCAAGGATAAGCATGTCAAGATCCTAAAAATCATTTTTTTTTCCCCCCCTTACCAATGCAATAAAGATGTGATTGAAAATGTCGTGTTCTGGGTCCATGAGCAATATTCTCATAACTCATCATCTAAAACAAATTGTTCTTTCATTTGTACAAGTTAGAGGAGATTCCCAGTCAGACAAGCTGAAGGCAGGAGTTTAAACAGATTCTGCATGGCAGAAGGAATATTAATTTCCCTCCTCCCCTGTACAAATGTTAAATCACAGTTTCTCACCTAGGGTTAATTAATCTTGCCAAAGATTCTCCAGCCCATCAAACACACACCGGGAAGATCCTCCACGCCGGGAAAGCCCCAGCACAAACCTCAGAGCTCTGCTGTGGGATCTGCAGGGGAGGGATAATTGAATGTGCGGAACTGCACCACGAGGGTCATGCTTTGGAGGGAAAACTCAATTACTTTGGATGCCTTGGATCATGGGGATGGCTAAACCCCAAACCCTTGGATCATAGGGGATCATGGCTAAACCCTAAACCCCTGGATCATGGGGGATCATAGGGATGGCTAAACCCCAAACCCTGGGATCATGGGGGATGGCTAAACCCTAAACCCCAAACTGGATCATGGGGGATCACAGGAGATGGCTAAACTCTAAACCCTGAGATCATGGGGGAATCATGGCTAAACCCCAAACCCCGGATCATGGGGAGGGATAAACCCCAAACCCTGGGATCATGGGGGATGGCTAAAGCCTAAATCCCAAACCCTTGGATCATGGGGGATCATGGGGGATCATGGCTAAACCCTAAACCCCTGGATCATAGGGGATCATGGGGATGGCTAAACCCCAACCCCTGGGATCATGGGGGATTACAGGGGATGGCTAAACCCTAAACCTGAAACCCCTAGATCATGGGGGACCATGGCTAAACCCCAAACCCTTGGACCATGGGGCTGTGGGAGAGGACCCTCCTTTAGTGTGGGGGTCACTGGGATGTGCTGCCAGCTCCTGACAGGGTTAGAGGGGACTTGGAGGAGCCAAGGAGGTGTGGATCCCACCCTGTGCCCGACCCCGCTACTCCAGCTCCCCTTGGTGTGTCCCCAGTGGGAACTCCCACCCCTGAGCACCCCCGGCCCCGCAGGGAGCCCCGGCACTTCCCTGGAGCACAGAACAGGCTCCAGTGGAAGGATTACACCAGTCCTGTCACCAGCATTACCTGATTACAGAACCATTTACATAACCCACACCATTAGCACGGAGAGCTTTTGGCTTCTCCTGGCCCACCTCTGTTCCCATAAAACACCATTCGCTCCCATAATTGAACCTGCAGCCACAAAGCACCTCTAATGAACACAGCAATAGCTGGGGGAGCTCAGACCCTAAATCCAGGCCGACAACAGCTCCTGGACCGAGTTCAAACACATCCCCTGCTTAAATCCTTGTCTAGGGCCACTTAAAAACCCTGAAGTATTAAAGCATTAAAGGTACTTGGGAGAGAACAAGGATGGAGTTGCAGGCTGAGCTGGCTCCGAAGAGGAGGAGATGATAATTATCCAGCTGGTAAAATGGAATCACTGGGGGGAAAGAAATGAACAGCCAGGCCGGTTCCTGGTGCAAGAGCAGCTCTGTTTAATCAGGGGTAGGGCACCCGCCCGAGAGGAGCAGAATTACATCAGGGTGGTGACAGGCAATCAATGAACACTCAATTAACACTTACAATATCACCAACTTAAGCAAAACGTGTTTTTGCAAATGGTAATCTCTCCCCTTGTACTGATACAGCCCTAATTTAATTTTCTCCAGCGCGCCAGCAACAAGCATGGAGAGAAAAAAAAAAGAATGAGGAGCCATCCTCTGAAAGGGAATATCCTTCAGTTCTGCAGAGAGCTGGGTCAACGTGGGGATGGGGACAGGACAAGGCTGTGGGATTCCCACCTGTGCGGAAAACGGGAGGCAGCGCTGGCTAAACCTCCCCATCCCAATCCCTGGTGGAGGAGCTGGGTTTGGAAAAGGGGAGGCAGCACTGGCTAAACCTCCCCATCCCAATCCCTGGCAGAGCTGGGTTTGTTCCCAGCTCCCTTTCCTGCCTCTGCTCCATCCCAGCTCTGCGGCGTTCAGGTTGGTGAGGTAAGAGGTGACAGTCACCTTCCAGCCCATGCCCTCATTAACATGCCAGGCACCCACAGAACGGTGATGACGCCTCTTCATCTCCCTCCTGGGTGTGCTCAGCACCTCCGGGAGGTGCCAGGGCTGGTTTGTGGCCGCAGCATCCTCGGGGGCTGTGCAGGAGGCTCAGGGGGCTTGGGGAACCTCAGGAGGAAAGCAGAACCCTCCAGCCACCCTGAACACCTCCAAAGAGGCCCCTTCCAGCTCTAAAAGCAGTGAGAAAAGGGGATTTTTTAAAACTGGGTAAACCCTACACATGGGCTCAGCTGTCAGCAGCCCAAGGCCCTGCTGGCTTTTACATCCCCACTCTCCCCCACACCAGAGAAAAAAAATAAAAATTCATACCATAACTGAGAGATTTGAAGGGCAATAATGACCATTTTGAAAATCTTGTTTTGAGTTGTGACTGACTCATGCTGAGTTTTTTTCCCACTCCAAACCTGCAGTTGACCTAAAAGAACGCTGGCAAGATGTATCATTTCAATTTAAAGAACAGCAAATGTACCGAGCCCTGGGTAATTTGCTCCTGTGCTTAAATATAAAGCTGTACAAAAATAAAACATGGTTTTTCCCTTGTCTGGGTTTATCCAGCTCGAGCACCCAGCCACAGAACCGTGGCCTTCCTCCCAACCTTTGCCTAGCACGAGTCTCTTCCCCTTGCTTAAGTACTCCTGGACAATAATCAAATCACTCCCTTCTGTGAGGAGAAGAAGAAGATTGGGCTTCATTCTCTCTCTCTCTCTCTTTCCAGCCTGTTTTCCAGCCCTCACATCATCCCCGTGGCTCTGCCCTTATCTCCCTCCAGTTTGCCAACATCATTTTTAAGGTATAGATACCAGGGCTGCACACAATGCTCTTCCTGCTTGTATTCATTATTTCCCTGCTTAGACAGCCCGAGATAGCATTAGCACTCCTGAGGATTCGCAGCACAGCACAAGACCAGCCAGTTATTGATAAGATAATGAAATTAAGCTCCTGCTTCTCACCTTGATGTGGCGGCTCCCGGGGGTTCCTCTCGCCGGGGGTGGGTTTTACTCCCCGCTCTCGTTAGTGTGGATTAGTAAATTATCACAGGGGCAGCCCCAGCACTCAGCTCTTCACTCTGCAAACCCAGGGAAGTGGCTGAACCCCAAACCCTCACATCCATCCATTGGGAATATGGAAAACTGTCACTATAGGACATGAAATAAATGACATGCACACCATCAGGGCAAAAAGAGGGAGGTTTATTTTCTGATTTATATAGATTTTGGACAATGACCACGGATTGGACAATGAGGTTGTCACCTCTCCAAGCACACTGGTCAAACTACAAGTCCATCAGTTGCCCCTCCTCCAGAGAGGAGTGTAAACATCACTTTGTTTGCCTGAAAATCTGTGAGAAACTCCACTACAAAAATGTAAACATCAGAAGGCTGAAAAGGATCAGGGCAACAGAAAACCTCAGCTCAGAGGTGCTGCAGACGCCCCAAAATCCAATGGTGGCCATCAGGATTCCAGGCTGGAATAGGGGAATGCCCAGACACAGCCACAGCTCCCCATGGCTTTGTGCTCCTGCAGCAGAGCCCCATCCTGGGAGCCAAAAGAGCTCCAGGTCCCAATGCCAGCAGTGCCAGCACACCCCTGCTCCCACCAGGACCATACCCAGAACCAAACCCAGCACGGCAGGAGCACAGTGTTCCCACCAGAGCATCTCCCACACATCCCAGTGCCAGCAGTGCCAGGACATCCCTGCCCCTGCCAGGACCCAGGACCAAACCCAGGACCAAGCCCAGAACACCAGGACTACAGCGTTCCCACCAGAGCAGCACGGCTCTGTCACCTTGATTTTTCAGCCTTCTGATGTTTTGCATTTCTGTACTGGAGTTTTCTCACGCATTGTAACAAAAACAGAGTGATGCTTTGTAAATCGTGCATTCCTTCCTGGGGGAAGGACAAATTGATGGACTTCTAGGTTGACCAGTGGGGTCAGAGAGGTGTCAGCCTCATCCTCCAACCCCTGATCAAACTCCAAAGACTATGTAAGTCAGGATCCCAAAATAAACTTCCACCTTTTCTGCCCTCATCATTGTATGAGTCCTTTTTTTCATGTCCATCTAGTGACACAGCTCATGCCAGACCCTCCTTCCCAAGCCATCCCCACTTCCCTCACTCCCAATTTGGGAGCTGGGATTTTGGGAGCTGGGAGAGCCCCTGGCCCCACTCCCCCAGCCCCGAGGTGGATTTTGGGCATTGCTGCCAGCACGCTGCAGGCTCACAAATGCCAGATGGAAACTGCAAACTCATCCAGGATCCTCACCCAGGGGTTTGCTCCCGGCATCTTCCCCTCTTCCCTACCCCCAGCCCCACCAGCTGGGAGTTCACATGTCTGGATTTTCTCACCCACAGTCAGAGGAAAAGGAAAAAAAAATTGTCATAGAAAATGTGTGAGCACTGACATCTTAAGACAAAAAAAGATGCAGATTTCTCAACTGTTCACAGCACATTATGGAAATACATTCTCAGGGACTATTAAATATGGGATTATTGACTAGATGAGCAGCAGCTCAATGGACTGTCTTGCAAATATGTCTTTAGACAATTCTTAAAATGCAGATTAATTATCCAACAGACAAGAATACTTTTTTTTTTTTTTCCTACAGACTTTCTAATGATCTGTTGCATAAACAAACATCCAGACAGTTCTGGTTGCGCTGGTGGTGGCTGCGATGCTCTTCAATAACTAAATAGTGACTGAGGAGACTTAAATCTTATTTAACACCCAGCAGGAGCACAACAAAAGGCCCGTCAGTCCCAATCAGTGAAAGACCCATCTCACATCCCCTGAGAGACCCTTGGGAGGTGCAGCTGCCAAAAGACCCCGATTCCCAAACTCCAAACTTCTGATACTCCACGGAGCATTAAATTCTTTCCATGTTTGTGTCATTAAAACAACTGCATCAGTGTCCATCATTTAACCCCCTGACCCCTCTGGAAATGAGCAAGGCATGTTGGATTAAAGAGAGATTTTTCAGGAAAATCCTTGAAAATTTTCAGGAATCTCCCTGCTGCCCATCCATGCTGGAATTGCATTTGAGGTTGGGGGAGCCATTGCACTGAGCTCTGTCCTCACCTCTGCAGATCCCTTCCAACCTGTCAAGCCAGGATTTAAAAATCCCCATTTGATTTTCAGTTTATCACGGATGTAATACAGAGCTCAGCAGTCATTTCCTCACTGACGGTAATTAACTCGTTATTTGTCAGCTGTAATTAACTCGTTATTTCCTTCCAGCTCCCAACCCCTCCATTGCTCGGAGCCTTTTGTGAGCGGTGGTTCAGACGCTGTTGGGTATCAAACCCACTGCAAAGCGAGTGTGAAACATTATTATTCCAGCTTCACACCCACTTTCCCTCGGTGTGAACAATAATGCAAAGTGCGAGACAGTGATGAATGGGACCTGGGGAGGACCAGCTGCTTGGTGAGCATCAGCACAGGCTCTGCCCTGGACGTTTCTCAGGCTGGGGAGAGATGTGATAACCAGGGCTGCACACCCAGCCCTCACCTGTTACCCCACGCCTTTAGAGGGGCAATACGTTGTGACGTGGTGTGGACCCTCCCAGAGGACAGCAGGCACAGCAGGTCAGACATGGAAGGCTCTTTATTATCTGACTCCAATTCTACTCATATACATTTTGTACAGAGGGCCAAGATTGGCCCAAGGAGGTCACAACCTCCTGACTCCATTGGTCACTGTGACCATCAGTCAAGTTCTCTCTCAGAGAACAAGAATGCAAAACACACTGATAAATTCTAAGAACACACATTGTTTATATGCAGCAGCCTGAGAATCAGGCTGCTGAGACTCAAAGACTTGAAACCAAGAAATGCAGGGACGACACTCACCAGCAGCCAGGAGGTGCAGCAGGGAACGGGAAATCAGCAGAGAGCAAACAAGAAAACAGCGAGGGCAAACAACCAGCGTGGCTAGAGGGATGCTCTTTAATTAACTTCTTTTTTGGGGTGGGAATAAAAGCGGTTTTGGTGCATTGTAAGAGTTGGCAGATGAGCAGTGAGCTGGGTTTGCAGCCGCTTCACCCAAACCAATTTGGATTTGGGGCAGCTCTCCCAGACATGGCAGCAATTTGCTGCTCCATCCCAGCCTCAAAGGGAAACCTGCCCGGGGTGAGCCCCAGCACAGCCTCCAGCAGCAGTGACAAGGAGCCCTGCAGTCCCTGTGCCTCTGAGCAGGGACACTGAGCCTCAAACAAACCTCCAAACATCAAAACGCCGCGCGTTCCTTCAAAAAAAACCACATCAGCTCCTGTCACCGAACTGCAAACTCTGTGGTTTGCAGCAGCCACTTTACACAGAGGTCAGGGCTGAACAAGGGGTTTGCAGGAATCCATCCCCTCCTGGGGGGGCACAGATGTTCTCCGTTAGCAGACTTGGCTGGAGGAAGGTGGGGAGAGGCTGCAGGGGCAAGGAAAGCTGATTTTCTGCTGAGGCAGCTGAGTTTCGTGTCCTGAACCAGCAGTTTGATGTCATGAACCAACAGTTTGATGTCACAGACCTCACAGCCTGATGTCCTGGCAGCAAGGAGGGATCTGGTGTCACACAGCTCAAGGACAGCTGTTCCCCACTTGTTGTTCTCCTCCTCCCCAACACACCCAACAGTCCCCAAGAAGGTGACAAAACTGCTTTTTTTTAAAAAAATAGGAAACTCTTTAAGGAGCTGAGCACACGGCTGAGTGGGTGGGAAATTAGTGTCATTATTATGGGTTTTGTGCTCGCAGGGTCGGAGACCTCGGGTGACTTGTTTGTGCCCCGCACGGATTTTTTTGCAGACTCATTATAAACCCTGGCAAAGAGGGGTTTGTAAGGTCACAGGAGAATTTCCATTAAGTGGAGCCTGGCTGGGGATTGCCAGCATGATCTATGTCTCCCATTTGTGCATATGCAGGGAGGCCAAGAGGAAGCTCCTTTGCTTTATTTCCACATCATTGTGCTGATGCTGAGCTCACCAAATAAACAAACTGAAAAGCCAGTGGGGAAGCAGAGGGGGGAGGAATAGAAAAAAAAAAAAAAAAAAAAAAAAAAAAAAAAAAAAAAAACAATGACAACAAAAAAAGAATTACAAAATGCTGTGCCTGGCTGTCTCCCTCATGAAGGATGCAAATAAATTCTGCAGCCTTTGAAGGCAGGAGGTCTCAGCAGAGATGGAAATCCCCCAGTGCTGGATGGCTCAGCCTCAGGTGAGGCTCTCTGGGGGTGGTTTGTCACAGAGCTGCTCACGGGCAGTGGGCACCAGGAATAAATGTTGTTCTGGGGATCAGAGCTGGCTCAGGGAGGTGAAATCCAGCAGCACCAGAACCCTCTGGGCTCTCCAATCCCCCTCCCAGCCCCGAGACAACATGGACTCTGCAAAGGCTGAGCTTCAAACATGGAATATCCCCAAGGCTTTGGGATGGAGGCACCACAGACCTGGGGGAAAATCATCCCTGGAGATGGACAGCTTATCTCAGCTCCTTCATCCCTAACCCTTGGAAAATCCATGGGATGGCCCCACCAGGAGGTCAGTGCTCAGCAAAGTTCCCCTTGAGGGATTCCAAGGCAGCGAATCCAGCGGGATGCCGGCACAGCCCAGACACCCAGAGCCCCTGCTCCAGCAGCAGCAGCAGCAAATCCCTGAGCTGAGAGGTTTTGGGAAGAGCAGCTGTCACTGCTGAACCCCACGGGGATGGAGAAAACCCTGACTGCCCCAGCAGAGCATCCCCTGGGGCTCCCCAGCACCTGCAGCTCGTCCACACAGCCCCGGAACCCCCTCAGCTGCACACAAACCCCACCAGCTCTTCATGTTCTCCTGCTAGAATCCCACAGAATCACCCAGGGTTGTTATTAGGGAAGGATTAATTCAGATTTTCCCTGTTTTTTCACGTGCTCAAACCCGAGTTACACCAACTGCTGCCGCGCGCTCCAACCCAGCAGCTTTCCCTCTTTAATTCCTGCAAAAGCAACCCCTTCCTGTTAGCATGCTCACTCTCCCTAACCCAGCTCTGATCCATTTCCACCTCCAAACCATTAAAGATAATAAATAATCCCGGTCTCAGTGTGAGGAACCCTCACATAATCACATATCCACGCTCCCATCAGCACTCGGCCATTCCACTTCTATTTTCTGCAGCTTAACTAGGAAAGCCAGCAGTGAACTCTGCCCCTTATCCCACAGCTATTTATTGCCCACATTCTGCTATTTATTTCCTAAAATAGTCTCTTTTGGGGTGGATTTAATGAAATATCCAAATAAATTAGGCCCGCTGGAAGAGGTTGAACTCTTATTTCCTCCAGCCTTTAGGAAGGAAGGCTTCCCTACTGGGCAACCATCCTCTGCAGATAAACTGTGGTGATTTGACCCCCAGGGATAGACCAGCCAAGTATTTGAGGGATAATTGGGCCCTCCCAGCAGACACAGAAATAAAAAAAAATAAACCTCACTTGCCTGATATCCCAGCTCTTCCTCAGGTTTGGTTTCTGTACGGGTAGAAAAATTCCTGCTGCATCCATCAGCTCCCTCTGCCCGCTGGGGCTCCTGCCTTGGGAATGGCCAGGGAGGAGGAGGAGGAGCAGGAGGAGGAAGAGGCCTCCTCCCCTTTATGTTTACACCTGCTGTTATTTGACACCCAATCTACTGATTTGGAGCATCTTGGATCCATTTTTCCCTCTTTGGACAATGCAGTCAGTGCTGATTCCCCTCCCCTGGGCACTGCCCTGCCCTGTGACCAGCACGGAAACGATCCTGGTTTATCCCCTGCAAGGTGTCCCTGTCCATGGACTGAGCTGAGCTTTGAGTTCCCTCCCAACCCAAACCACTCTGGGCTCCTCCAATCTGCCCCTCACTGCATTTCCCTCCTCCTTCACCACAGCCAAGCCCCACATTCCATCAGGAAACTGAATCTTGCAGAGGCACCAGGACAAACACAAAAATCCCACCACAACCTGTCCTGGCAAACTCCATCCCATAAATGAAGTTATGATGGGGATCCTTAACACTCCTCCATTACCTCCTCACAGGTTTTACACCGTTTTATCTCTCCAAGTTCCTCATTTTTCCCATCAGGGACCCCAGGACAGCGTTAGTGGCTGCCCTGAGGTGACAAAGTGGAGTTTGTGTCCTCCTGGGCACAGAAATCCCACAATCTCCTTTCTTTCCCAATCTCCTTTCTCTCAATCTCCCACATTTATTTTTTTTTTCCTCGTGGAGCTGCTGATACCCCACTGATTCCTCCCTCAGGTGTCAGCAACACCCTCCAAGCTGTTCTCCTCCTGCTCAGCCACAATTTCGCTGTTCCTCCTGTTCACACACGGCAAGAGGTGCCTTGTTTTAACAGATTCCTCTCCTTTCATGTGCTGCCTCTAGAAACCTCCTGCCCCAGAACAAAAAGCATTTCTGAGGAGGCTTGCAAAACTTCTGTCTTGCCTTCTGCCTGCCCAGGAACATGAAAAATAAATAAAATCTGACCCCAACGAGCGCTGCCCATGGAGATCTCTCCCCAAAGTCACCGAAAATCAATACCCACAGCTCAGGAACATCAGCAAGCCTTTAAAAAGGGCAAAACACCGACTGTCTGAACATGCTGAGCACTGAGAGAAGCCAGAATAAAGCCGAAATTAAAAAAAAAAAAAAAAAAAGCCCTCAAAAAAAATTAAGTTTCTTGGTGGAGAGGATTCTCCTCTGCCTGTCTGGCCCAGCCATGGCTGACCCTAAGGATGTACCTGCTCCTTCACCTCTTGAGTCAGTCCCTGCTCCTCCTTCCTCCAATCTCTCTTTTCCTTCTTTTCAATCCCTGCTTTTCCTCCTTCCTCTGCTGACCCCACAGCCTTGTCCTTCCACCCATCACCCAGTGAGAACAGAACCCCCAGTGAGATCCCCCAGCTTCTCCTCCAGCCCAGCCTTTCCTCACATGGAAAACCCAGCAGGTTTTCCTGCAGGACTCTGGTCCCACATCCCAGCCAGGCAATTCCCCACCAGAATTCCAGCCAGGGTTTAGCTGAGGATCCTCCCCAGCTCCTGGGTGAGTTTAAATTTCACTCTCTGCTTTTCCATCAGGCAGAGACACCGATATGAGCGCACACACACCACACACACACACACACAGAGAGGAGAGGAGATGAGATTTCCTGGCACACACTGAAGCTCTCAGGACAGTCTGGAGGCAGCACAGCCCCTGCCTTCCCTCTCTGCTCCTCTGATGAGCTCTCAGGAGCCCCCAGACCCCTCAAACCCTGCCCCACTCACCCCCAGATTGCTGAGAGCTCCTTGGCACCGAGGCGCCCACCCCTCTGCCAGCCCTTGGCTGATTTTCCTTGCACAGCTTGCAAAAAGAAACCTCCAGCAAGAAACTTGCAGCAGCAGCAGCAGCATCTCAGTGCCTCTGGAAGCTGCAGGCAGCTGCTCCAAATCAGCCACTCGGAATCGATATTGTCAAGGAGATGTTCACGTCTTTATCACGAGATTTTTGGGATGAAGCTTTTAATTTTGGGGTTTGCCTTGCTCAGGCAGCCTGTTCCCATCATACAAGAGCCAGATCACAATGGATCTGAGAGAAATGGCCATTTAAAGGGTTTTTTTATATATATAAAAAAGAGCTTCCCTGTGCTGCTGCTCTCTGCTCAGCACAGCCTGGCAGCAGCTCCCTCTGCCCCAAAATTCCGGGTGTCTCGTCCCAGGGTGTCAATAATCCCTGTCACCTGTGAACCACCCAGAGCCACCCGGCAACTTTCCCAACTTCTGCCTCTGCCCGCCGGGCCCAGCCCTGAAATGGGACCCGGGGGGGGGAAGGTCCTGCCTCTCCCCATCGCGGATGGTCCCCGGGCTCAGACACACCAACAGCCAGAGACACTTTACACACGGTGGGAGCCTCACTGCGGGTCCTCCTGCCCCTTGTGAGTGGAACAGGAGCGGAGCAAAGCCCGGCACAGCCTCATCCCCCCTTCTCCTACCTGTGAGCGCTCCCGGCTGAGCCCCCCGGCTCTGCCAGCGCCTCGGCAGAGCCAGAGACTCCTGGGGGATGCTCCAGGCTCTCCCCAAAGCCACAGATCCCGGGGAGGCGGGGAGGGCTCTGCCCGCAGCGCTCACATCCAGCCAGGGATCACATCACATCCCGCACAGGGATCACATCCCGCACAGGGATCACAGGGATCACAGGGATCACATCCAGCCAGGGATCACATCCCGCACAGGGATCACAGGGATCACAGGGATCACAGGGATCATCCCGCACAGGGATCACATCCCGCACAGGGATCACATCCCGCACAGGGATCACAGGGATCACAGGGATCACAGGGATCACAGGGATCACATCCCGCACAGGGATCACAGGGATCACAGGGATCACAGGGATCACATCCCGCACAGGGATCACAGGGATCACAGGGATCACATCCAGCCCAGGGATGACATCCCGGGATGTGGCTGCCGAGCCCGGGGGAAGGCTGCCTTTGCCTGGCCGAGACAAAGGGTTGTCTCCTCCTTGGGGGGATCTCCCGCGGTCTGGGCGCTGCTGGAGCCCCTCAGCGCGGCCGGGGTGCGGCGGCAGAGCGCGCTGAGCGGTGTCTCAGCATCCCCCGCTCCAGTGCGGGTCCCCGGAGAGGATCCCCCGGCCAGGGCTCCTCCCCACCGAGGCCACAGAGCCGACCCCACGGGGGGCCGTTAACCCCCCCGGGGCCGCAGTGCCATGGAGGGAGAGGATCCAGCCCCCGGGGAGCCCGGGCAGCGCTCGGTGCATCCCCCCGCCCGCAGAGCCCCGGCCGAGCCGCAGCCCAGCGGAGTTTGGGCTCAATGAGCCGGGACAAAGTTGGGCCTGGGGAGGGTTTGGGGGGAGTTTCCCGGCTCAGGGCAGGAGCCCCCAGCCCCGCGCTGATGTCTGTGCGCACCCCCCGCGCCCTGTGCCGGCCCTCCCCGCACAACTCCGCACGGAACAAGGATCCTTCTCTGCCCCGGCCGCAGCCTGAGCCGCGCACGAGTTAAAGAGCCTTTTCCTCCTCTCCGAGCGCGGCGCGGAGCCTGCGAGCGCAGCACCGCCCGGGTCCGCCGGGAGCATCCCCGAGCCCCGATCCCCGAGCCCCGATCCTGGTCCCCGGTCCCTGCCCGCTCCCGGGGCATCCGCACCCCCCGGCCGCGCTCTCTGAACTTCAGCCCCGCCGAGAGCCCCAAACGTGGCGGTTTTCAACTCCCGGTGCGCTAAAATAACGCCGCAAAGGGCTGGTCCCAAAGTGCTCCGGCCAGTGCGGGAGGCGCTCGGGGGGCGCCGGGGACGGGCTGGATGTGCCGGGATGTGACCAGGGAGGGCTGGATGTGCCGGGATGTGACCAGGGAGGGCTGGATGTGCCGGGATGTGACCAGGGAGGGCTGGATGTGCCGGGATGTGACCAGGGAGGGCTGGATGTGCCGGGTGTCACCGGGGAGGGCTGGATGTGCCGGGATGTGACCAGGGAGGGCTGGATGTGCCGGGGAGGAGGAGAAGCCGGTGCCAGCCGCGGGCACCGCCGGCAGCAGCGAGCGGCGGCGGCTCCGAGCGCTCCCGGCTCCGCAGAACGGCCGTGCCGAGCATCCTTTGGGGGTCCCGGGGAGCCCTGCCCGCCCCCGGCCCCGCCGCCATCCCCCCGGCCGCCCCGCAGCCCCCGCGCTGCCGCCGCTCGTACCTGGGCTGGGCTCGGCTCTGCCCGCGGCCGCTCCGGCCCCGCTCCGGCTGCGGCGGCTCCGGGCCCCTGGCGGCCGCTCCGGGAACTGCAGGGGGCGGGGGGGACCCGACGGGACACGGCGGGACGGGGGGGCGGCACAGCGGGGGATCGAGAGAGACCTGCGGGGAGAGAGGAGGATGGACAAACCTGCGGGGAGAGCGGGGGGGAGCCGGGGGTGAGGGGACAGCGGGGACAGGGATGGGTAGAGGGATGAGAGAACAGGGGACAGGGGTGGATGGAGAGAGAACGGGGGGCAGGGATGGATGGATGGATGGATGGATGGATGGAGGGATGGATGGAGGGATGGATGGATGGATGGATGGAGGGATGGATGGATGGATGGATGGATGGATGGAGGGATGGATGGATGGAGGGATGGATGGAGGGATGGATGGATGGATGGATGGATGGAGGGATGGATGGAGGGATGGATGGATGGATGGATGGATGGATGGATGGATGGATGGATGGATGGAGGGATGGATGGATGGATGGATGGATGGATGGATGGATGGATGGATGGATGGATGGATGGATGGATGGATGGATGGATGGAGGGATGGATGGATGGAGGGATGGATGGAGGGATGGATGGATGGATGGATGGATGGATGGATGGATGGATGGATGGATGGAGGGAGGGATGGATGGAGGGATGGATGGATGGATGGATGGATGGATGGATGGATGGATGGATGGATGGAGAGATATGGAGAGAACAGAGGACTAAGGATGGAAGGAGGACCAGGCAGGATGCAGTGAGAGCAGGAGACCCAGGATGGATGGAAGGATGAGAGGAGAACAGAGGGATAAGGATGGATGGAGGGAGAATGAGGACAGGGATGGATTGGGGGATGAGAGGAGAATGGGGGACGGAGATGGATGGAGGGATGAGAGGAGAACAGGAGACCAGGATGGATCAGAGGATGTGGGGAGAGCAGGGTGAGATGGAGGGATGGCAAGAGAGCAGAGGAGTGGAATGGATCAGGGGATACAGGGGGAGTAGGGGGCTGAGGATGGGAGGAGGACCAGGCAGGATGGAGGGATGGAAGGAGGACCAGGCAGGATGGAGGGATGCAGAGAGGACGGGACACTCAGCTGTGTCAGGGGAGGTTTGGGATGGAGCTCAGGGAAAGGTTCCTCCCCCAGAGGGTTCAGGCACTGCCCAGGCTCCCCAGGGAACGGGCTCGGCCCCGAGGCTGCCACAGCTCCAGGAGGGGTTGGACACCAGTCCCAGGGGTGCACAGGGTGGGATTTGGGGGTGTCTGTGCAGGGCCAGGAGCTGCACTGGACGATCCTGGTGGGTCCCTTCCAGCTCAGCCTGGTCTGTGATGACTCTAAGGCTGGAGGGAGCACAAGAATCTGGATGGAGGGGAGGGCTCTGAGGACCAGCGTGGCCCTGGAACTGTTCCAGCAGTGACCAGCTTTCCTAAGCCCAGACTAAACACCTCTGACTGGGACAGCTGGGTTTGGGAGAGCTGTGCTTATCCCCACACATCCCAAATCCTCAGACACTTTGGGACTCCCTGCCAGCAGCCCAGGCCTCCCTCCATCTCCTCCCTCCCTGAGAAGGACACAGGGTGAGAGAATTTTTCTCCCACCTGCTGAACCCTCCCTATGAAAGGTTCATCTCCTCCTGGTGCCCTGAGCAGCAGCACGGGCTGGGAAAAGGCATCAGCCAGGCCAGGAGTGGGACAGAGCCCTCCCCTGGTGTGAGGCTGGGAAATGCCAGGCAGGATCCTGATCCGGGGATGCTCCAGCCTTTCCCTGCAGTGCTGCAGTCCCGTCCTCCTCTTTTTGTTTGTTTGCAACGGCGACGGAAGCAAAGCTTTTAAACCATCAATTAATTGGACTGTTGCATTAAGAGCAATGAACTATTATTTGACAGAAATTCATCTTCCCCTCCTGCTGAGAAGAAATAAGCTGGAAGGGAAAGAATCCGCTTCAGAGGAGAAAAATAAAACGCCTCTGCCTCAGAGACAAATTACTCATGAGGTACACAGGTAACAGGCAGGAGGGGTTTGAGCTCATCCCTCGTACACATCATTTCCCCCAGGACAGCAGCTCCAAGGCAGTGGCTTTGTGACAGATCCCCGGGTCTCTGTCCCAGTGTCCCTGCCCAGCAGGCCATTCCCAGCATTTATTATTCCTGGAATTGATGAGCATTTCCCTCATCTGGGCTGCAGCTGCCTCTAATTAACAGTGGTGGCCCTGCAGGTCCAGGTTCAGCCCTGCCTGGGCTGACAGAGCTGGGATTGCCCCTGCAGCCAGAGCAGCCTCTGTGCCAGCCCCAGGAGGGGAACTGGGCAGGTCCCACCTCTCACCTCAGCTCTGACCACACCTGGCCCAGGCAGGGCTGCCCCACCCTCCTTGAGCCAGGTGGACTCTGCATCCACCCCCCTCTCTCTTAGACATTTTTCTGTGTGGTTCAGATCCATCTCTGCCATGCCCTGAGTCCTTCATGCAATTATTGGAGCCTCAACCTGGATGTTGTACACTTAGAAGGCAACTCCAGACCAAGATTTCTCCAAACTCTCCATGTCATTGCAAAAATCAAAGCAGGACCACAAATCAAAGAGAACACACAGCTCCAGAAACTGCCTGCAAATAAATGTGGTTTGGTTTTGGGGAGGAAAAAACAGAATTCCAAGCACGAGAGGGAGGTTTCCACCGAGCCTCTGCTGGGAAGTGTTACGTGGGGAGAGCAGGGGAGGGAGGCACCCAGAGAGGTTTAAAATAGACTTTGGCCATTTTATGAATGAGGTGATGTGGCACAGCTCCTGCCAAAGCTGCTGCACAGGGTTTGGTGACCCAGAAAAGGCTGGTTTGGGAAGGAGCTGTTGTTGGTGAGAGGCTGCAAACCCCGAGTGTTACGGGATCCCACCCACGCCCAGGGCACACACACAACACACACAACACACACAACACACACACAACACACAACACACACACAACACACACAACACACACACAACACACACACAACACACACACACACAACACACACACAACACACAACACACACAACACACAACACACACACAACACACACAACACACACAACACACACACACAACACACACACACAACACACACACAACACACACACAACACACACCACACACACACCACACACACACCACACACACAACACACACACAACACACACACAACACACAACACACAACACACAACACACACAACACACACAACACACACACAACACACACAACACACACAACACACACAACACACACACAACACACACACAACACACACAACACACACAACACACACAACACACACAACACACACACAACACACACACAACACACACACAACACACACACAACACACACAACACACACACAACACACAACGCACACACAACACACACACACAACACACACACAACACACACACACAACACACACACAACACACACAACACACAACACACAACACACACACAACACACACACACACAACACACACAACACACACACACAACACACACAACACACACAACACACACACACAACACACACAACACACACAACACAGACAACACACACACACAACACACAACACACACAACACACACAACACACACACAACACACACAACACACACAACACACACACAACACACACACACACACACAGGGAGGGGATGCTGAGGCTCCCAAAATCCCTGAGGGGGCTCAGGGCAGGGCACTGATCCCCCCCCCAGCCAGCCCTGGGTGTTCCTCCCCAGGAATTGGTGCCAGGATGGTCCTTGAGCTCAGCAGGGAGAGCAGTGGGGTTGGGAATGGAGTGAACTGTCCCAAAGAGCAGCACAAACCCCTGGGGCCAGCCCAGGGCACACCCAAACTCTCCCTGGGCTCTCAAACCTGTTCTGGGGTCTCAGTTCAGACCCAAACACTCCCTGGGCTCTCAAACCTGTTCTGGGATCTCAGTCCAGACCCAAACACTTTTTGGGGTCACAAACCAGACCCAAATACACTTTCAGGGTCTCAATGCAGACCCAGGGCCTCAACCCAGACCCAAACATGATTTGGGGTCTCAAGTCAGACCCGAAACTGTTTGGGGGTCTAAATCCAGACCCAAACACATTTTGAGGCCTCAATATAGATCCAAAAACCCTTGGGGGGGTCTCAATCCAGACCCAGGGCCCCAATCCAGACCCAAACACTTCATGGGGTCTCCATCGGTCACAAACACAATTTGGGGGCTCAATTCAGACCCAAACACATTTTGAGGCCCCAATCCAGACCCAAACACTTCATGGGGTCTCCATCACTCACAAACACATTCTGTGGCCTCAATTCACCCCCAAACACGATTTGGGGGCTCAATCCAGACCCAAACACTTCATGGATCTCAATCCAGCCCCAAACACATTTTGATGCCTCAATCCATCCCCCAAACCCTTTTCCCAGCAGCAGCTTTGCCAGGAGGGTGTAGGGGATCCTGTGGAGCTGCACACGGATAAATCTGCCCCAATTTCCCCCAAATCCAGGCTGGTTGTTGTGGGAACAATCCCACAAAGAGCCCCCAGCAGTGCCCACTGCTCCTCTCCTGGCAGGTTATTTTATCCAAGCAATTAAATTCCCTTTTCCCTCTCAGAGAGGGGCTCTGATCTCAGACTGACGTGGAGGTGAGCAGTGAATCATTAAAAAAAAAAAAACAACTCTGCTACATTTATCTTCATAGGTGGCTGTATTTCAGCAGAACAGTAAATAACAGCCCCAGTGAAAAAAAAAAATAAAATAAAGGAGTCAAATTCAGGCAAGAGCTGAGAGATTTGAAGGGATAAAAGGCACTGAAAAGTCAAGATTTGACTGAGACACAAAGAATAAATCTATTATGGCTGTGATTTTTTTATTTTTTTTCTTTCCCACCCAGGTTCATAACGAGTTTTTTTTATTGGTAATAGAAGATGTCTAAATGAGATAATTTTATAGATAAGAGCGGCTCTGAAGGAAGCAGGGAGAGGAGCAAGTAGCCCGTGGTAGTTACATAAAAAAGCCCAGCTAATTATAAATATATATTTAGATTAGCTCCGAGAAGTTGGTAGGATGAGTTAGATAAATAAGGAACATTTTGTGGAACAGTTTGTTTGCCTTCTCTTTCCATGCAGAAAGGAAAAAATGTGTGTGGATTTCAGGAGTGGCAGCTGCCAGATCCTGATGCAGGATTTGGGGAGGATATTCCTGGTCCAGCTGAAGAGGCTCCTCCACACCCTCATTCCCCATCTGGGGAGCCTTTAAATGCCATCAAATCCCAGGAATAAACGTGGGATCGGGGATTTTAGTGCCTAAAACTATCTTAAAAATGGATCCCAGCCCCTTCTGAGGTGCAGGGAGAGAACCCTGGGAGATCAGAGTGCTCAAAGGAGGTGCAAAATTTATGGATTTGGGGATTTTTTTGTCACTTTAGGGATGGGAGCAGTGACAGGATGTCAGGGAGGTCACACAGAACATCTCAGCTGTCACAGGCTCCATCCCCTCAACATCATAAATATTGCACGGATCATTTCCAGCCTGTCTTTCCTTCCATCACACTCTCCCTTGCTCTTTTTATTTTTAATTTTTGGTTCTCCTCCTGGTAATTACCGCCATCAAAGGCTGTGTTTTCTCCTCTGTGCATCCCATTCACACCCCAAAGGGAGAGGAAAGCAGTCATTTAAGTGAGGGAGAAAAAAAATAATCCCACCAAAACCCAGCCTCTCTTTGAAACGTGGGGAAAACAAAAGATGAAGAGACAAAAGATGAAGAGAGACTTTCAAGTGAGGGATGATTAAGGAAAGGGAGGAACAAGAATGAGATGAGTCATGGGCAGGTTGGGCCAAGGACTCAGAGGAGGCCTCTCGTTTCTGCAACAGGTTCAGGGAATTCCAGCCCTGGATGTGATTTTGGGGCAAATTCAGCTGTTTTTAATCCTCCCCCAGTTTATAAAACCTTCCTTTTGCAGGCACAGAGAGGTCAGGGGTGTGGAGACACCTTTTATCCTCCATCTCCCAAGGAGCTGCAGAACTCCAGGTCTGGCTTTTCCCATCAGTGACGGGCGTGACAATTCCCAGTTCTCATCATTCCATGGGGAATTCCAGCTCTCATCATTCCATGGAGAATTCCAGCTCTCATCATTCCATGGAGAATTCCAGCTCTCGTCATTCCATGGGGAATTCCAGCTCTCGTCATTCCATGGAGAATTCCAGCTCTCGTCATTCCATGGGGAATTCCAGCTCTCGTCATTCCATGGAGAATTCCAGCTCTTGTAATTCCAGCTCTCATAATTCCAACTTTTGTAATTCCATGGAGAGTTCCAGCTCTCATAGTTCCATGGAGAGATAGAAAAGGAAGACAGCAAAGAATAGACTCAGTCCTAGGGGAATGAGCAGCTGAACAGGGAGATTTGGATCTGCTGAACCGAAATCCTGAGTTTTGTAAGGAAATTCCAAGCACAGAACTCTGGAGGAGCTCTCACAATTCCATAAAGAGTTCCAGCTCTCATAATTCCATGGAGAGTTAGGAAAGGAAGGCACCAAAGGACAGGCTCAGTTCTAGGGGAATGAGCACCTGAACAGGGAGATTTGGATCTGCTGAACCCAAACCCTGAGTTTTTAAGGAAATTCCAAGCACGGAACCCTGGAGGAGCAGCTGGAGCAGAGACCAGCAGAGCTGCTGGAGCTGCTGTTGTGGATTTTGGGGCAGGAATTTGTGCCTCAGTCAGAGCTGGGTTTGCTGAGGAGGAGCAGCCAGGACTGGAGCCATTCTCTGCTCCTTGGCTGGTCCTGAGCCCTGAGCAGGGACAAATTTTGGGTCATTTTGGGGTTTCTGGGAGCTTTAAGGTCCCTTCCAACCCAAACCATTCCACAATTCCAGGGGCTTTCTGAGCAATGGGTGCCATCCTCTCCACCCACCTCCCTAAATGACAAAAAAAAATATTAATATTAAACATCTAAACTGTTTAACCCATTTGTTCTCTCAGCAAAGACCCCTTTAGTAATTTGCCAAAAAATATCCATAATTTTCCCCTCCTCTTTTTTTGGGGGAACTGCCACAGCATTTCCAGCAGGGAAAAAATCACTCTGGGGAGAGAATTTTTTCCAGTTTCTGAGGGGGGACTGATCCAGTCAGAGCATTTTTCCCTCAGCTCCATCGGGCAGGGGGAGATGGATGGGGCAGAGCTCGGCGGTGACAGGGGCAGCTTTGTTATGGCACAATAGAGAAATGGCAGAGGAGAAGAGATGAGTTCAACAGGAGCTGCAATCGAGGCCATTTGACTTTGTACTCCCCCAAATGATGGTGATTAATTGCTCAGGGGGGGCTGAAATGGACTGAACCTGTTTAATACGGGAGAGAAGGTCCTAAAATACCAAACAAGCAAAAAAACCAAAACCAAACCCCAACAACAACAACAACAACAACCACCAAAACAAAACAAAACAAAACAAAAAAACCAAACCCAAACAAACAAAAAACTCCCCAAAGAAAAAAAAACCCACCCAAAAAAACTCCACCCCAAAAATGCCAACAACAACAAAAAAGCAACAAAAAATCCCAAAGAAAAAAAGAAACAAAAAACCACAAAAATACCCCCAAACCAAACAAAAAGCAACAAAAAACCCCCAAAGAAACAACCCCCCCAAAAAATACCAGAAGAAACAAAAAGCAACAAACCCCCCAAAGACACAAACATTAATAACCCCCAAAACCACAAAAAAACCCCAAAAAACAAACAAAAAGCAACCAAAACCCCCCAAAGAAACAAAAACCCCCCAAAACCCCAAAAACAAACAAAAAGCAACAAAAAACCCCAAAGAAACAAACAAACAAAACCCCCAAAAAACCCCCAAAACCCCAAACAAACAAAAAGCAACAACAACAACAACAAAAAAAAACCAAAGAAACAACCCCCCCAAAAAAACCTAAAAAACAAAGAAACAAAAAGTAACAAAAAACACCCAAAAAACCCCAAACAAACACAAAGCAACAAAAAAATCCCAAAGAAACAAACCAAAAAAAAACCCCAAAAACCCCCCAGAAACAAACAATAAACAAAAACCCACCACAAAACCAAAAAAAGAAAAAAAATCAGAATTTGTAGGTGAGGGAACACGGTAAGGGCAGGCACAGAAGGACATTGGACAATTCTGGTGTGGAGTTTTTATGGCAAAGACCAAACAAAACCAGAAAAATGGGATTAAACCTCAGAATTTTGGATGATGGGAGAAGGATTTAAAATCTCCACCAAGAAGATTTTCATCTCCCCCTCCTCACAAGGCCCAGGCAGCTGGAGCTGCACCAAACCATCTTTAGAGAACTCCAGAGAAAAGAAGGTTTTTATTTCCAAAGCCACAAAAGGAAAAGCACAATTCCATCTCCTCCCCGCAATAATTCCGACCTCAGGAGCTGCTTCAGCACCAGGATTGAAATTCGGAGAGACAGAAGGGAAGAGAGGGAGATTTGCTCATTAATATCCCAGCACAACAATAACCCGGATAAATGTGAATTATCACCAAAGCTCCGGAGAGAAACTGAGAGAAATTCACTGTGCAGCTCCCGCCCCGCCGAGTTTATCCAGCAGCGCTGGGTAAATATCAACAAGAAGGTTAAAATATTGATCAGGGGGAGGATGCTCCACGCTGAATGAGCTGCAGACATCTGGAAACAAACAAGAAAAGGGATATTTTGGGGGGTTTTTTGTTCTGCCAAAAAAGCCCCGACTCGATGAGTTGCAGCTGTAAAGTCGCAGATGCTGAGGAAGAAGGAGGAGGAAAAAAAAATTAAAAAATTAAAAATTCAGTTTACTGACTGAAGGAAATGCTGGTGGGTTTTTGGTTTGGGAGCTGGAGAAATGCTGGAGGGTTCAAGCAAGAAATGCACTTGGAATTGTGGAATATTTAAGGCTGGAAAGGCCTTTAAGATTATTAAATGATAATTATCAACTCACCACCCAACAAACCACAGCCTCAAACATCCAGATTTCTGGACATTTCCAGTGACGTTGACTCCACCACTCCCTGTCCCAATGCCTGACCACCCTTTCCATGGAGAAACACCAGAAATGTCCCACCCAAACCTCACCTGGAGCAGCTCAAGGCCATTTCCTCCCATCCCCAATTCCCTCCTCCCAGGATTATTTATTTCCCAGGAAGGGACGGGATCAGTGGAAGGCTCTGAAATCCCTCACCAATCCCTGATTTGATTTTCCTGCTCCTCTCTCCCTGCCTGCCCTCACCAGGGTGGAGCTGGAAATGGGATCAGAACTTTTGGCTCCTTCTAAAACCTCCCCTGAGCCTCTTTTTTAAGGAACAGGTGTCAAAAAAATTGTTGGAAGATTCATTAAACCAACATTTCAATCCAGGCATATGCTCAGTGTTAACCCCAGGCTCTTCCCCAGCTCAATTTTGGATGAAACTTTGAAGGAAACACATCCAAATTTGGGAGTTTTTTTCATTCTTCTCATTCATTCCCAGCTCTGATGGGAAATATTTTCCCCCCCCCAAAAAATGCTGAGCCCAACTGGCAAAGAATTTGTGCCAGGGACTGGATAATTTCCATCCTACACCAACCTCCCATCAATATTTTGAAAGAACAAAAAAACCAACCTAAAATCCATTGAGGAGTTGACAAAAAAAAGGGAAATTATGGGTATTTTTCAGCAAATGGCAAAGGGGTTTTGCTGAGAGAACAAATGGGTTAAACCGTTTAAATGGTTAAAATTAAAATGAGGTTTTTTTGTAATTTTGGGGGTGGATGGATAGAATGGCACCCTCATTGCTGGAATCATGGAATGGTTTGGGTTGGAAGGGACCTTAATGCTCCCAGAACCCCAAAATGACCCAAAAACGACTCAAAATGACCCAAAAAAACAACTTAAAATGATCCAAAATGACCCCAAACCCACCTGCAATGACTCCTTGAATCCCCCTGCCTGTGGAGAGATAAATTCCAGGACTGTGGATGTGAAACAACCCCCCAAAAAACCTGCAGCCCTCCCCTTCCCCAGCTGGGAGTGCAGGGCAGGAGCCCCAGAGCTCGGATTCCTCGGAGCTGCCGAGTGTTTGAAATATTTATTTACAGCAAGGCAGTAAAGGGAATATATAAAATAACATTTAAATAGGCAAAACACGAAGAGCATCATTAGGAAAGTGTAATAGAGCTCAGATTTCCAATTATAATAAAGTAATAAAGAAACCTCTCAAGGAGCTTCGTGTAGAAAACACAGACAGGGAAGGGAAGAAATAAAAAGGAAAAAAAAAATTCACAATTTTTCAGGAATAAACTCGATTTGTTTTATGTTTTGGTGCTGTTCTTAATTTATTTATTTTTGCCAGTTTGTCTGGCAGGACTGATCCCCTTGCAGGGAAGGTGAGGACAGGGATGTCACTAATGCTGGGGGAGCAGAAATCACCAAACCCTCAGCACAGTGTTCCCTGTTCCAGGATTTGCAGGTTCCCTCAAACAGCTGAGTTTTAATTTCACTTCTCTTTTACATTTCTGGTAAAAAAAAAAAAAAAAAAAATCCCAGAAGAGGGAGGAAAAAAAAGAAAATCCAGCAGAAAAATAAGAATGCAAATAAATATCTCTGGAAGATTCTGATGTGAAAGGGTTGTACCAGCAACAGTTCCCAGCCTTCCAAACTAATTCCCTTTAAAAAAACTCAATAAATTAACAGTTAATTAATTAATTTAACTGAATCACGGTTCTGGTTGGATTTAAAAGGACAAAGAAGCCAAAAAATGATTTGGGATTGAAAGCAGAACTCCCTGCTCAGCCTGAATTGTCTCAGGGCAGCAGCAGCAGCTCCTCTGAACCTCTCCCAGTATTCATTAAATTGCTGTCCATGACCTGGGCAAGCAGAAATTCCTTTAAAAAGGACAAAAAAATTCTCTTTATAACCTCCTGTGGCAGCTGCAGCATCACCCAGGAGGGTCCCAGGTGTGCAAAGCTTCAATTCCTGCAGGGAAAGTCCTGAAGGATCAGCCCAGCCTGGAGCAAATGGGGGAGCAAATACAGTTAATGCCTGTCAATTAATTAATTAATTAGTTAATAATTCATCCACTCGGAGCAGTGAAAATACGACCAAGGTGCTTCAATCTCTGCCAAAATTCATCGTTCCCAAGGAAAATCTCCTTCAAACACTCGGGGCAAGAACAGCCAAACCACCCCAAAAAATCCACCAGACAAAGCTCATTTTTCCTTTAAGCTTATTTAATGATATTTGAAACGCTTAAATTTTCTATTTCCCAGGTCCTGAAAACAGATTTTTTTTCTTTTTTTTTTTCTTTTAAGTGACCAATATTTAATTCCAGAAACATACAACCCGATCAGCTAAGTCATAAAAGAGCTATTTTACAAACATACATCTGGATAATTAGAACAATAAAGTCTTTTTAGACATTCAAACATGATCAGTAAAAATACAGGATTATTAATAAAGATTTTTGTGTATTTTTCTTTTTTTAAAGAATACTTCCAGATCTTTTTTTTTTCTTTTCTTTTCTTCTTCTTCTTCTCTTTAAAGTAAATCTCTGTTAAGAGTACATGATTGTATGTTGTACAAAGAAAATAAAAAATATTCTAGTATGAAGAGAGCTCCACAAGACTTAATTCCAAAGAAAACAGCAGTGTTTTGGCTGCAGTGTCCCTTTTGCAGTACATCTGCTTGTCAGTTGGCACCTTTGGGGAAGGGGAGAGAATCCAGGGATTTCTTTGGGGAACAGGGGGAAAAAAAAAATACTGGAGACAGGCAGGAGAATGAGATCTTCTAATAGCAGGGAGATAAAAATCAGAATATCAAATTTTAGAACACTGGAATGGGGCAAGTGCTGTCCTGAGGTTTGCACTCCTCATCCTCATCCCCACAGACCAGGGGTGTCAGGAATCCTCTGCAGGAGAAGGGAATTCCCATTCCAGAAAAATCCCCTGCTGAGCTTTTCACTTGACAGCAGAAGGGAAATGATCCCTCAGAAGATGTTCTTATATCCCATTCCTTGTTCCCAAAACAAGAAATTTTTGTTCTGCTATTTGGGGAAAAAAAATATAATATTTTTGGGATGAGGGGCTGGGACAAAAAACTCCAGAGAATCGTTTGGATAAGGGAAAACCCAACCCATCAATCACCAACCAGGGGGTAAATTAAAATGAGAATTTCATTTTGAAATAAGGAGGATTTTATGGCTTAAAGGAGGAACAAACCTTGGGAATCCTGAGCAGTGCATTTGAGCTGTGGGAGGAAAAGGAATTCCCTGTCCCTGCAGGTGAAAGGGATCCCTGACCCACCATCACCTCCCTGTCTGTCAGAGTGCCCCAGGGCTGAGAGCACGGCCAGGACAGAGCCCAGGGGGGGATTTTGTCACCCATAAAACTGGGCTCAGACAGACCAGCTGGGCTCCTCCAACATTCCTGACTCTCTGTGCTGCCCTGGCAGCTGCTCCAGAGGCTCCTGTGCCCCCTGAGCCTGGCACTGGGGGGATTCTCCTCTACCCACCCTGGAGTGACACAGCTGGGGTGAAGAATTAAGGAATTTGGGGGAAAAATCCACTCCAGAAGGCCAAAAAAGTGAATTCACAGACACTCAGCACTCCCAGCTTTTCACTGCTGCCACAGTGACAGCAGGAACCAGCACAGACCTTGGAATTCTGGCAAACTGGAGAAACCCCCAGGATTTTGTGTTGAGCCACGAGCAAAGGGAACAGCCAGGCCTCCCCCAGCCCCACCTGGGCTGTGCTGCTCTTCCAGAACATTCTCCTAAAGCCAGCCCGAGCTCAGGGATGATTTCCTGCCAGCCATGGAAGCTTTTGGATCACTGAGGTCACAGAAACTGCTCCTGGTTTTGGATGTGAGGGGGGGAAAGGTCCAACACCAGCTCTGGCTGTCGCCCAGTTCTCTTCCTGCAGCATCCATGGCAGGATTCCAGGCTGGGAGGGTTCTCACAGGAAATTTGGATGTTCATAACGGAGAGGAGAGCCCATCCATATGGGTTAATACTGATAATAATCCCACACAACAGGACAGCCCTTGGTGCATCCCAAAAAAACCCCAGGGAGCTCCTGGGAGCCTGCAGGAGGCTTTGGCTGGTGCTGGCAGTGGTGATGCTCCTCAAACAACAGGAATTGCTCCAACTCCCAGCCCAAAATCACCTCTGCTCCCTCTCCTGCCACCTGAACTCATCCCCCACAGGGTTTTTGGGGGAAGAAACAAGAGCTGGGATTTTTGTGACAAGGGACAAAGGTGATTTCCTGCCAGCAGCTCAAGGGAAAATGTTTTGTTTAGAGGAGCAGGAGGATCCTGGTGCTGAGCAAAGGCAGATTTGGTCTGACCATCCATGGGATGTGCAGGATGCTCAGTTTGGCTTCCTTAAAGAGCTCAAACCTTGGGCAGAGGGTGTGTTCCCTGCAGGAGCCCAGTCCAGGACACTGGGGACAGCCTGAGCCACCCTGTCCAAGCAGGAAAAACCCATCATCACCTTCACTTGATGCACAAACCCCAGAGGAAGAAGGAGAAGCCCCAGAGGGGCAGTGGATGGTCCAGAGCTCCTGCTGGCAGATCCAGCTGGAGGAATCCAGCAGGGACAAGGAAAGGACACGGGCTCAGGGCAGAGGCACAGCTCAGGCTGCCCCTGACAGCCCCATTCCCACCCTGGCCCATCCTGGCAGGAATTCCAGCAGCACAGCCCAGCAGGACAGGCCTGGGAAGTGCCCAAGAGCTGCCTCACCCTCCCCAGTTCCATTCGGGTTCCTTGGCACAAATGATTTCCAAAAGAATAAAAAAAAAAAAAAAACCAAAAAAAAAAAAACCAAACACCAAGCCCACCCCAAAAAAACAACCCCAAAGCCCACCCCGAGCCCTCAGCAAGACATACTTCAGGTACTAAAACTTACTGGCCCTATAATCAGCAGTACCTGTGGCTAACTCCATGGCAGCCCTTTTTCATTCAGTAGTGAATCAGGGCAGAGCTGCCCCACATCTTTGAAACACTTCTGGGTTTGCATTTTTCTTTTTTCCTCTTTTTTTTTTTTTCTCTTTTTTGTCTTTTCTTTCTTTTTTTTTTTTTTTTTTTTTTTTTTGATCCAGAGAAGAGTTACAAAAGTGCTGCAGGTCCAAGTATTTTTTTTTTATCACTTTACAAAGGAGACAATGATCAAAGCCAACAAAGTCAAGAAAAAAAAAAACAAACAAAAAAACACCCCAAAATTAAACCTCTTTCTCCTCTCCCAACAAAGGAATGGGAAAGGGGAAAAGGAAAATTTGCCCATCTCAAGTGCCTGGCTGTTTAGTGCATGGAAAATTCCTGTTCCACACGTGGTGAACATGAACAATTCCCATGCAGTTGGTTGGATACAGATAAATTCCAGCCACAAATTCCATCCTAACACCTTCATGAGTCGCTCTTGGTTAAGTCTGAGTGCCAGCAGGGAGTGCAGAGTCCAGTCCAGTGAGGAAACTCCTGCACAAGGTCCCCCCTGTCCCCTCACCAGGCAGGGTGGGCCACAACTGTCACTACCCAAAAAAAAAAAAAAAAAAAAAAAATAGAACCAAAAAAAAAAAGGCAGATTAAAAAATTAAAATGTGCTTTTGATACACGGAATGAAGTCAAATAAATACATTGATTTTTTTTTTTTCTTTTAAATGTCTAAATACATTTTTTTTTTATATCCTACACCCAAAGCTCTGTACATTTGGTTTGGCTTTTTTTTTTTTTCCTGTTCTGAAAAAAAAAAAAAAAAAAAGAATTTCTGGTAGCAAGGAGAGGAGCAGAATAGAATAGACTCCCTCACTGACAAGATAGTGCAGATGCCCCACAGGAAAAGCACCCCATGCCCACTTTGCTAGAGAATGGTTCCTGTTTGGATGCTCCAAACCCTCATCCCAGAGTCCAGAGGGGAGACAGCGGGTGCTGTGTCCTGATTCTCTTCATCCAATCTTCAGCCACTCCTGGAAACACGACTAGCTTTTGTCTGGGGGACGGAAAAAAGGGAAAAATAAAGGGAAAAAGGTGGTGAGAGAGAGGGACTTGGGGGCATTTCTGAGCTCTCCTGCAGGCACAGAGCTCTTCACTGACAACTTCACACCCATTTCACCCCAAACCTTCCATCTGGAGCTGCCCGAGGCACCCAGAGCCAGCCCAGGGCCAGCAGAGCCAGGCTCAGCATCCCAGGGATGTCCCTGTGGGAATTCCATCCCTCTGGAGGGGGATGAGGCTGTGGAGGGGCAGCTGGAACAGAACTTTCCAGAGGAGGAATGAGCTGAGCTGAGCCCCAGGGATGAGCTGACCTTTCCTGCAGCTGCACTGCCAGGGCTGCTCTGGAGGTGAAACCTTTCCTGGGCCAGCTGGGCCTCTGATGCCTCAGGATTTGAGCTTTTCTATTTTCCATCCATCTGTAACCCTGCAGTTGTTTAGTGCAGAACTCCAAACTCCACACACACTGTGAGCTGCTGCTCCCCCACTTTGGGCAGACACAACAATTCCTCTCCAGGCCTGGCAATCAAGGAGCCCTCACTGCCTCAGGCCCCAGAGATGGGAACAAAAGGGAGTTGGGGGCAGCAAACTTGGGCTCAATGACTTCATGACCTGGAGCTGGAATTGGAAGATTAACCCCCAATATTCAAATGGACTAAATTTATAAAAGTGTGAAAATTCATGACCTGTGGTCAATTTTTGGGTGCAGCCCCTGGGGGTCTTTGTCTGCCCTAAATGTACCTGAAGACCCAGAACTGCTTTTTATTTCTTTAATTTTGACTGGCCTCTGTTTTTAGTCAAGCCCAACAAGGCACCACCTCAAACACTCAACTTTATGCCCACAGTTTGGTTCTGGGCTCAGGGGTCCTACCTGAGTGCTCTCCTGTGGAGGCTGAGCCAGCCAGCCCCTGGCGCCGCAGAGCGCTGTAATCCTCCTCCACCTCCTGCAAAACACCAACAACAGCCCCAAAACTCAACTGCCTCTGCATTTACCAACCAAACAAAGAGGGGGTTCAAACAGGGAAAGAGAAGTTTCACTGCTGTAAACACCCAGGGTGGAGTGAGCCCCCTCAGCTCCTTTACCAGCAGCTTTATTTGTGTGCAATATTCTGATTTCAGTGAAATTAAAGGCTGGCTACTGGATGTTTCACACATCAAACCTTCTATAGTTATTCTATAAAGAGAAAAAGTTTCCCATGAAAAATAATTTGGAATACACAGAGCCTGAAAGCCTCATTATTGGCCTGATATCCTCAGTGCAACTCAACATCTTCATCTGACACAGCAGTATATGGGAGATTTCATAGGTTTACCAAGCCTAGAAAAGACCTTTGGGATCTTTGAGTCCATCCCATGCCCTAAGCCCCCCCGTCACCAAGTGCCACCTCCAGGGTGTCCCTGAACACCTCCAGGGATGGGGACTCCAACCCTCCCTGGGCAGCTCCTCCCACCTCTCTGTGAAGAACTTCTCCCTCATCTTTATGTCAAGAATCCACATTGCTCAGTCCTGTTGAAAACTCCACTTCTGCAGGCTCGTCCCATCCCTCAGGAATTTCTCCAGATCAAACTCAAAGTAATAAAAAGCCCCCCAGCTCCAACAGAAATATTCTTGTGACCCACAACTCAATGCACACAAAAACAGCAAAAAGATTCTGCTTTAAAGGCTTCCAGGAGTGAGAGCCTGAGATGAGGAGAAACATGGCTGTGTTCTTGCCCATCCAAATTGTTTTAAAGATTTTTTTCTAACCCAAAACTTAACAGGGATGGAAATAGCCAAATACTCTCTGAGGTGAGGATCAAACCTTCTATGTGCACCGATAATAATAATAATAAAAATAATAATTAAAGTGACAACAAGCAACGCACCTTTAGCTTCTCCAGGGCATCCTGGATGTTCTGGATGTACTGCACGAGCTGCACTCGGATCTCCAGGGGGAGCTGGGGGCTGCCCAGGAAGGGACAGGGCTCCTCCAGCCCTGCCCAGCGCGGCCCCAGCAGCTCCTCGGGGAACGGGGAACTGCCCCCGTCCGAGCCCGCGTCCCTCGGGGACAGGGGCTGCTGCTGCTGCTGCTGCTGCTGGG
Organism: Zosterops lateralis; assembly: GCF_965231275.1. Lineage (NCBI taxonomy): Eukaryota > Metazoa > Chordata > Aves > Passeriformes > Zosteropidae > Zosterops > Zosterops lateralis. Next base: position 2,732,602 of record NC_139785.1, on the reverse strand, counting down.
GACAGTCCAGGGGGGGCTGGCTGTGCGAGGTGCACTGCAGGACCAGGGCTGACACCTCCTCGTCCGTGGAGCTCTCCTGCACTGTCCCGTATCCGTCGAGGATCAAGTAATTTCCTGTGGACACGGAGGGGTGTCACTCGGGGGTCCCCAAAAAGCTTCAGGGCTCAGGGGGGGATTGAGCACATTGTCCCACCTCAGCCCACAAAAAAATCATTTGTGAAAACTCCAAGGGTTAGTGGGGATATCAGACTCAGCTGGTTCAATGATCAGGGATGGTTTTTGCATTGTACATTAAAAAAACACCCATAATTATGAAGCCAGGGATACCGATAATAATAATAGAGGGTTGGACTGAGACAACACAGATCCGACCACTGTGGTTAATTCTACACTGTCCCCTTATTTCATCTAAAATGGCAGGTTATATACTCTTCTAGGTAGCTTACAAATGCAGACACAATTCTATTGGCACACAGCACAGAAAGAATGTAAATAGATATTGTTTCACTTGTTTCTTAAGGTGGCTAAAAGATTCACACTAGTAACTATACCTATTAACCCCTGGAAGACTCACTATCTCCCATTAACACCTTAACATCTAATTTTTAGCTGCGCCACAGACTTCACAGTTGGCCTTGGTGTGGGGCCCAGGTGGGTAGTTCAAACCTAATTCCAAAATATCTACATAATTAAATGGACAGGACCTGGACTCAATGATCCTTCTGGCTCCTCTCCAGCTCAGGATATTCTGTGAGCTCATCACCTCCCTTCCTGCTTGCCCAAAAATCCCCGTTTCTATGATAATATCTGAAAATCCTGCTCTTGCAGTAATGGCACCTGACAAATCCAGCTGGATTCCCAAACTCCACTCCCCAGCCCTGGCTTTTACCTGGGTGAGGTTTAAAACACAGCTTTGCAGATATGCTAAAAGATAAAGTGATTACAGACACAAAATGCTTTCCCAACCTGCACCCAGCAATAGGAGTCTATTTAATGAATTTCTCTATAATGCCACAGCAAAGTCAGCACAGGGGGCTCAGCATTGACTGAAAACAGATCAATCTCATTTTGATGTCCCTGTACAGTTAAAAAAGTAAACAGTGGAAGGGGTGACAAATAAATTAGATGCCTCAAGTTGTTGGCTCAGTTTTAATAATTGAAAATGTCTCAGTGAGAAAAATTATTTGCAATGTGCAGTTGGAAAGGAGCATTGGGGCAGTCACAAATTGGCTTATCCACGTGGATATAAACCAATTTTGAAATAAGAGCATATTTATGGAGAAGAGACTTCTCTGTGGCTGTCAGTGTTGAATCCACACCTGATAGCAGCTGCTTCTGCTACAAAATGCACATGAGATAAAGCTCAGCTCCTGTGCTGAGCCTGGTGTGCTCAGGTAGCTGTCAAATAGTCAATTAGTGCAGCAATAACAATAAAAATAAAATAATAAAGTTTTAAGAGGTTCAGAGTATGGTAAGGCTACGGGAAACTATTACAGTGTAAAATTAAAAGTCTTGAGTTTCTCTCCTGAAGCTTGAGCAGGAAAAGGGCTTTAAAAAGTGAAAAAAAAAAAGTTTTTCCCTCCAGGTCCCTATGGGCAGTAGGGAGATGAAGTGGCCCAGGAAAGGCACAACTGAGGGTTTGGCTTGTGCTTGGCCTCTGCAATTCCAGTCTGGCACAGGCTGTGCCCCCAGCATTTCATCTCCCCTTCCATGACATGAGGAATCCATCAGGTCCAGGTTTGCACAGGACTAAAATGTCCTGCTGTGAGTTGGGAGCTGCCTGTGCCACCCCAGACCAGCAAGTGGTGAAGTGTGGACTGGAGGAGGGACAATTAATAAACTTCTTGTTTGACCAATATGGTTAAAAAAGTACCAACCTTACCCTCCAATCCCTGGTCATTGTCCAAAACTACATAAATCCAAATTAAAAAATAAACTTCCCTCTTTTTGCCCTAACGACCTGACCACGTAAGTGTCATTATTTTTGTATCCTGTTGGGAAAGATGAGACAGGAAAAGCTCACAAATATGATTGCCTGGCAAGAAATACTAAAGATATAAAACCTGAGAGTGAAATAGAAATGAAGGGCAGCTTTGAGATGTGATCATGGCAGGGAAGACAGTGATGAGGAGCTGGAGATGGGCTGAGGGATAGAAAACAAAAGGACTCAGGGGACCAGCCCTGCCAAAGTATCAGGGAAAAGGTGGATAAGAAAAGTCTCTTTAGAGTTTAGGATACAGGATGATGTGGTGATAGAGCAGTTCTCATAGGCTGCGTGCAAAGTCTGTAGGTTTTGTATCTTGCGTGGGTTGGTCACTGTAAACCAGAATATTCAACACAAAAGGAGATAGAATGGATTGGAACAAGGACCTTGTGCTTTTACCTCCTTTACCCCTGTGATCTCCCTCACCTCACACGCCCTCTCTCTCTCCCTCCCTCTCTCTTTGGGGTTCCCTCCAGCCCAGGCTGGTGGCTGAAGGCAAAGCCCTTTTTACCCACAACCCTTGCAATAAACCCACGTGTCCTAGACCATCTCAGCTCTGCAGAGTTCCCTCTCCCTGCCCTCCAGAGATGCCCTTACACCATCCTACAGCAACACCCAAACCTCTTTATTCCACGTCCCATTGTGAGGCCAGGGCTCACCTGAGATCCGAATTTGCACCTCCTCCTCCTCGTCCTCGTCCTTCCTGTGCAGCAGCTCTCCCTCGCCGGGGTTCTCATCGCTGTGAGCCTCCCGGGCATCGAAGAACCGCTCCCCGCTGTCGTCGGCCCCCAGCCCCTCCAGCTCAGAGCCCTCCATGTTCACACTGTCCGTGGGCAGGGAGCCCCTGGCCCCGGGCTCGGGGCTCAGCTCGGCCTCCCCTGGGGCCGGGCACTCGGGGTCAGTCCTGGGGCCGTGCCCCCCCAGGGGCTCTCCAGTTCTGCCCAGGCTCCTCCTGTCCTGGCCAGGCTGCTGCACTTTGCTCTCTCGGGGCTGCAGCTCCTTGTCACTGTCAGTCTGGGCGTCCTGGGACGTGCTCCTGAACCTGGGCAGGCGCTGTCTGTCCTCCAGGGTCCCCTTGTCGGGCAGCCCGAGCTGCTGCACCAAGAGCTGCCTCAGCAGCCCCACTGCAAGGACAGCAAGGGATGAGATGGACAGGATTTGGAATCAATGATCCTTCTGGCTCCTCTCCAGCTCAGGATATTCTGTGAGCTCATCACCTGCCTTCCTGCTTGCCCAAAATCTCTGTTTCTGTGATAATTTCTGAAAAATCCTGCCCCCTTGCACTAATGGCACCTGACAAACCCAGGCAAGGCTCAGGGAGCACAGAAGGGATTAAAGCAGACACAAAGGTCACCCTCTGACAGAGGTGTGACTCCCCTCCTTGCCCTTGGGTTGGAAAAACAAGGATAAAAATAAATGCATTAAAGGCTGTAGCCTCACTCCCCTGTTTTACCTTACAATATGTCAGGGCAAGTTGCATCTCCTTGGAGAAAACCAAAGGAATTGTCTCCAGAAATCATCCTGAGTGCTTGGGTTTTACCCTGCAAAGGAGCTCAAAGCTGTGGTTTTAGCAGGGGATTCCCACCTCGAGGAAATTGGGAATATTCCACTCAGGTTGGAAATGACAGAGCAAAAGAATTTAAAAAGATCTAAGAAATTTTCCTTAAAATTCAATGCAAATTTATGCCTGGATGAACTTCAACCCACATTCCTTTAGCTCCCAAATTATCCCAACCAAACACTTCGTAATAGGGACATATTGTTCCAAACAAAAACGTGCTGCTGTCAAGAGCCTCAGATTGTTCCTCCTCACCACAAAATGCTCCTGCAACACCCAAAAAAAGCTGTGATGTCAAACAGCAGAACTGTCACTCAGCTCAGGCTCTTGTCACAATGTTGGAGAGCTGCTCTTTTAACTCTCAACACTCAGGAGATGCTGTAGGGTCACCAAAAATGTCCCTACACACCCCCAGATTAAGATTATTTTAGCCATGGTCTCTTAAAACAAGTACCAAAAATATCTGTCCAATATTCAGAACTAGAAAAGAACTTTAAATCCTCTCAGAAGTTGAATAAATGGATTTAAAGGTCCGAGATAACTCTGAGTGCAGAGTTATTGCTTGGACAGAGAAATGGGAGAGGCAATTGGGGCCAAGGATGTGAGAGTTCTGCATTTTGGTAAAAGCAAATATTGCACAGACTCTTCCCTCCAAGTACAACTGAGGGACACTGTGTCCCTTCCAGAGTTGCCAAGGAGAGCTCTGTGGATTAATGAATTCATTCAAATTTTAGGGAGTTCTATTCAGGAGTTGCACTGCCAGAGCTGATCCAGCAGGTTGCAGAGCCCTGAGTTCCTCCTCTGAAAGGAGAGGAGAGGAAGTGACTAAAAACCTTAAAAACAATTTCCAGCAGTGATCTGTCCAGCAGGAAAACCTCTCAACACACACAAGTGTTCATCTAATTAGACCCAAACACCTCCCAGGTACTCAGGAAATCTGAGCCTGAGCTTTGGATATGAGTGAGCTTAACAATTTGCAGGGTCTAACCAAAAAAAAAAAAAAAAAGAAAAAATAAAGGAGGAAAATTGTATTCTGCAACACAAGCAAGCTCTCCAGTTCTGCTCCAGTGCTGCAGAAATAAGTCCAGGCCTGACTGCCTCGTCTCAAAAAACTGCTGACCAGCAATGGCACTGAGCACTGAGTCCTGCAAAATAGGATTTTGCCATCAGAGCACTCCATGGAGGGTAAAAAAAATCATTATCACCCTCATTTGAGACACAAAACCCCAGGTGCCGTCCTGATCTTTCTCAGCCTTCTGATGTTTGCATTTTTCTAGTGGAGTTTCTCACAGATTTTCATGTAAATGAGGTGATGTTAATGTAAACTGTTCTTGTTTATCATTCCTCTCTTGAGGAGAGACAATTGATGGACTCCAAGTTTGACCAGTGTCACTGGTCAGGTTGAAGTGAGGAAAGAAACACAGTTTGTTATGATTTGGGGTTTAAATAGGATTTGGAATTTGATTAAAGATTGGAGGAACACTTCTCCGACTCTAGTGGTTAATTTAGAAGTCCATCACAGGGAAATATGAAAACAATCTACTTTGCTTTGAGAAACTCTAGAAGAAACATGGAAACAATTATTAGAAGGCCGAAGATCAGGGCGACAGACCAGTGTGGCTAAAGAGGTGGAAATCTCATTGTCCAATCCCTGGTCATTGCCCAAAATCTATATAAGCCAAAACAGAGAAATAAATTTCCTTTTTTTTTTACTCTGACTGCGTTTGTATCACTCTTTTCATGTCCTACAGCATCACCCAGGGAAGGGGCAGTGCCTGGATTCAGAATTTGCTGTCAGAGCCATTCTGTGTGAAATCCAGCATGGAGGGGATGGACAATGAACAGAAATGGGCTGAATTTGAACAAATCCCACCTCCAAACCCCAGCCCAGAGGGCTCTGCCCGTGGGTACTCACAGTTCCTGAGGGCATCCCGTGCCCACTGCCCCTCTGGCAGCGCGGCTGAGCTGCTGCCTGTGTGCTCATAGCAGGGAGAGGAGTCCTTCAGGGCCAGCTCTGCCTGCTGCACCTTCTCAAACTGCCCCTGCGCCCCCAGCAGCCCCTCCACCTTGGCCTTGTCTGACATGATGGCTGAGGAGGACTGAGGGTTCAGTATTAAGGGAGATTCCAGGCCCAAATCTTTATCTGGAGGACAGAAAAAAAAAAAAAAAAATCAAGTGATAAAACTGCAGAAAGTTCCACTCTGGAAACAGTAAAATTCTTGAGTAAAAGGCCAGCTCTTTCCAGGGTTAAAAAAAAGACTCTCCCTGAAGTTTATGAATCAGATGGAAATAGTGAAAGGTGCATTTCCAAGAGGTTCAGCATCACTGCTTTGAAAGAGTTGTAAAGAAATCATCCCTTTCCAGGAAAATCTCTGAGCAGCCCCAGGATCCCCAGGCCTCCAGGAATGTGTCTGGGCACAAAACAGAGGGCAAATCTCCTGCTCCCATTTCCCTGAATCCCTGTCTCACCTGGACTTTGCAGGCTGCTGGCAGGGATGTCATGCTGCTCTTTGAGCTTCTGCTGCTCCTCTTCTTCACGCTCCTCTCTGCAGGGAGGGAAGAACAAACACATCCTTTCAGTCACGTTGATCTGCAGGAGAATCCAGTCTTTGGAGGGTAAATTTTTGGAACAGGAAAAGGGGTGCTGGGGAAAGAAAAAATCAGCTTTTTCTTCTTCCTGCAGCTTTGACTTACTCTCCAGGGCCTGACTGAGGCAGTGGGATCACTCTTCTGCTGCTCCCCATCTTCACAGTCCCTGCCATCTGAGCTATGAGGTCCTGCCAGCTGCAGCACAAACAGCAAATAAAACCATGCAGCAAATGGAACAGAACGAGCATTTCTCTATTTAACCTTCTTAAATCTAGTTGATACAATTACTGCTTTTCTCACAAAAAGAAATGTATTTTTTTATTATTATTTTTAAAGTTTTGTTACATTCAGTCCCTCCCCAGGAACACCCTGAAATCACCAGAGCAACAAGCTCAGCTCACCTGGATGCTCTTCAGGAGACAGAAATGATAGACAGGACCTTATCACTTGTCAGATCAACCAGTAATTTATATATAAATACATAAAAAAAGCCTTACTTCACACCTCACTGAAGTGCAATGCATGCAGCAACAGTCATGGATGCCACAAACACATTTATCCCTGAGTATTCTTTAGGAGGAAAAGAGATTTTTCTCCCAATAAAGCCACGGAATCCAATTCCTGCAGTGTTTATGATGCCAGAATGTAAATCTGCAAAGATCTCTGGTGCTGCATGAAGATGCAGGATTATTTCTCTGTCTGATCTGACATTCAGGCCCAAAACATCCAGAATTTTCAGGGTAAATTTTGCAGGTCAGGAAAGGATCTGGGGTGAGCCAGCTGGGAGGGACTCTGTGGATGCTTCCGACAGAGACCACCAGGCTTCCAGCTACGTTTGGAGAAGGAACTCAGGGAATTAATGGGGTAAAAAGGCCTCTGAGGTCCAACAAACCCAGAACTGCCCCCAGCACTTACACATTCTTCTCTGAGACAGTCTGTGCCACCAGCTCGTAGATGTGAGCGCCCGTCGCCGACATGGAGATGACGAAGAAGGCTTTGTTATCTGCACCAAGACAGGGAGGGAGAACTCAAACAGCTGCCCCACACAGCCCCCCAAAAACTCCTACAGCAAGTCACAGCCCCAGGCCAAGCAAGGAGAAAGTCCATGAGAGAACTCTCTAACACTGAGAGAAACACTGACCTTGGCCTATCAAAGAAACGTGCCCTCAAAGGAAAGAAAAAAAACCCATTTCAAGCCATTTTGAAAAAGCTTCATTTCTCCTCTTTTCCCTTCTAATAATTTCCAGAGTGCTTTTCCTCTAACACAATCAGAGTACTTTCATTTAGAAGTCTATTTAAAACTCAAGCAATGCCTATTACTGATGCAAAGAAGTTAAACAGCTCATCCATACTAAGCACGATGTTGGACAACCAAGAATTAAGCCTACGCAGTTTTCCTTGTTCTGCTCTGAAAAATCTACACAAAATCATCTTCTTCAACTGAGCTAATCTTTATTTTTGGCTTCTCTTTTTTGCTCCCTCAGTGGGCTGCACTGACCTGTGGCCACCTGGCGAACCAGCACAGTGTTGAGTTTGATGATGGGGCTGAAGGTGTGTTTGCTGTCAGCTGTGGACGCCAGGATCTTGCTGTGGCACTTCAGCACCAGTTTGTCATCCTGTTTCTGCAGCAGCACCAGGATGTCCTCCAGCAGCAGAGTGTACAGATCTGCACAGAGTGCAAAACAAAACAAAAAAAAAACAAGAAAAAGGGCTGAGAATGAGTTAAAAGATTCCCATCAAAAAGCAGAAAGCTGCATTTCTGATTACTCATGCAGAGGCAGCAATCAGTGCTGTGCCATTCCAGGCAAAGCTTGCAAATCTTCCCCGTGAAAACTCCAGCAGAAAGCTACAGATGGAATTGGATCAGCTCATGACTGACTGCTGTGTCCCTGCGTGGCCCTAATGATACTCCAGCACATTTCAGAATTGACAAGAGTAATTTAATCAGCTCAGAGAAGCACACAGGCATTATTAGAGGTGGCAGTAAGAAGCATAATTGGGAGCTGCAGCAGAGCCTTTTCCCTCCTCTCCTTCCCAGCAAACTCACCCAGAGCCAGGGGAGCGAGGGGAGGGCCCAGACTCACCGATGGTTTTGTCACGATTCACTTTCCAGGTCAGGGGCCCTTCGTGGAGCATTTTTCTCTTTGTTAGATCCAGGTTCTGTCACCAGGGAAAAGAAAAAATAATAATAATAAATTCCCATGGAAGCAAGTCATGATAAAACACAGGAATGCCAGAGGGACTCCAGTTTGGAGCCAAGCAGCTAAACCAAGGCTGGGAAAAGAAACACAGGGCAGGGAACCCAAAACCTCATCAAAGATGCTGTTGATCCCTTTTCCACATGCCAAATGCCACAGGGTGGGGAATTCTCCCACCAAGACACGCTCCAGGGGCATTAGGATGTCACCTGTCTCCTCCTAGGAGGAGTTTTTCCAACACCCCACACTCAGTTCCCAGCATTACAACTGATTAATGCTGCAGCACTCCATTTGCAAGTCAAGTGTGCCTACAAATTATTTACAAATCATCCCCATGATCTGACAGCGTTTGTAATGTCAATGGATTCTTCAGGCACTTCAGTGCCTGTGACATTTAGATCTGCAGGCAAGCAGAAGTGACAATTTTCACAATTCATCCCTTCCAAGTCTCAGAGTCTGCAATCAATGACAGCGAGATCTGGGAGATGCCAGGAAGTTCTTCCTCTCCTTGCTGGAGCTGATTTGGGGAAAGATACATGACACACTTTTATAGAAAAGATTTTTTGGGGTTTTTTTTTTTTTTTTTTTTTGATTCACACTGACTTTGAGGGAGATGGGGAAGCAATAAACAGGTAATCAGCTTCCAGCAGAACTGCAGGGATTTACAGGAGCCATGAAACAGAGTATTGTTAATACTGGACTTCAGGCTTTATCTGGCTCTATTTTATATTTATTTATATTTTATTTATTTGTATTTTTTATTTTATATTATTTTAGATTATTTATGTGGATCTTCCACGTTTTTCTACAAGCTCCTTTTAAAGCCAATCCCACTGTTACACCTCAGGGCTCTCCAAGGCCTCTCCAGCTCCAGCAGCATCACTAAGACATGCACTTAACATGAGATAAATATCCAAAATAACCTCATTATCCACCAGATATCTCTTCTGGGATACAGTGCTTGAGCTTGCAGGCCATAAAGGTTTGTTGCACAGAGCTGACAAGCTCCATCAGCACCACGATGCGCAGAACTGGGCTGTTGGAGCCACAGAAATCTTCAGGAAGGTGGCAAAACTCACATTGCTGAGACTAATTGCTTTCATTTTCATACAGAAATATTTATCTCCAAAGAGCACTTGATTGTGCATCAGAAGAAGAAGCAGAAAGTGAATGACAGGGCTGCAAACTCAGTTCACACAGGGCTGGTTTTAATGCTGCCACTCACCCTGAACTCATCCATCATGGGATCCTCTGACTGCTTCAAGTAGGAGAGGTCGAGTCGGCGCTGATAATCCTCCAGATGCTGCAGGAAACGCAGGGAAAGGGTCACTTGGAGCAGAAAAACTCCCCAGAGGGCAGGTTCACTGCTGCCCCCAGCCCTGCACGTTCCCTCTGCCCCTCCCACCTGCTTGTTCTCTGACTCTTTGACAGCCTGGTTGACGTGGTTGAGGATCTGCCGACAGTGATCTGCTGCTTTCTTCACCTTCTCCTTCTCCTCGGGCAGCTCTGCGAGAATTATAACAAGTGAGACAAAGGTTTGGCCAGGCAGCCCTGCAGGGCACCCTGCTGACCCCAGACTGGACACAGAGGAGTTAAACTCACAGAGAAGCCTATCAACAAAAGCACTGCACTGCAAGAGTGATCCAAATGAGGTTTGTGACAGGAGAGAATTCGTTGTGACCCGCAGATCATCGCACATAACACAGTTGTCACTCTCCCCTTTTTTAGGGCCTTGTGACAAATATTCACAATAATCTGAGAGACCCAAAATCTTCACTAAGAGCGCAGGCACAGGTGAAGCCATCAATTCTCAGCAGCAGCAGCAGGCACAGTGAGAATTCAGTTAACAGGAACGTAAACCAGTACATCAAAGATAATGGAGTATCACATGCTCTCCTAATTAGGATTAGAGGGAACTTGTAGCTGCAGTCTATTTTTATGAGTAATGGAATTACTCTGCAGCAGGTATCAGATAGTAAAAAGGGAAGGCATTTTGTGCCACTATTTATCACGTTTTTACCTGTTGTGCTGAAAGTATCTTTCAGTGTAACACATCCTAATTAAACCCCACCCTCTGCAGGAGCATGAGGACATTCTGTGCTGCTTTAGAGGTTTGACAGACTCACTCTGAATTTCCTTTTTATTTTTATTTCACACTGAATTTCCTTTTTTATTTTCCTAAGGAGGAACAAACACTGGAATTTTATTTTTTTTTATTATTATTTTTTACACCTCCTGTGCAGAAGGCACCAGTGAGGTCGCAATGAAAACAGAGAGAGGCACATAAAATTAAAAGTGTTACTTAACACATTTACCTAAAAAAACCCTGCAGAGGTGGGTGCCCAGACCTCATTGGGAAGGCTTTACCTGTGTATTTAGCAATGTTATCCAGCAGAAGAGGGTACTTAGTCAACCTCTGCATCTCCGTGGGGATGATATCCTTGAGCTGCAGCCTCCGGCACAGGGGATTGCTCTCAGCATCCTAAATTTCAACAGCACAATATCTGCATTTGTCATTTTTATTAAAGCCATAATTACCTGAATGCACAACATCTATTCATCACTTAAACATCTATTACTTCACTTTCCAGTAATTAAATACAAGACAAGAGATGCCAAGATCTATCACCCAGACAACACATTCCCCTCTCCATCTGCAATTACCCGGAGGAAAAGCTCATCACAGCAGCAGTGCTTTCCTCCCCTCATTATTCCCCACGGGATGGGCCCATCCCCAATCAATCTCAGTCAGCAGCACCCAGGGAACACATCACTTTGGGCTCTCACACCACAGCAAAGCACAGGGGATTTGTCAAGATCATCTCCCCTCGTGCTTCCAGGGCTCCTCCCAGCCTGGAAATGTTCTCCTGCAAGTGGCATGTGGAGCCAAACCCCACTCCTGGCAGGCAGAGCAGCTGTGCAGCATCTGTCTCCTCCTGCTCCTGGAACTCTGAGCTCTCTGCCCCACGGAATTTGGCATCCCTGGGCACCTCCAGGGACATGGCAACTCCTGCCTGGGACAGCCCTGCAGTCCAGAACTGAAGGCTCCTCCCTCCAGAAACCACCAGCAGAGATAAATACAGTGCTGGAAATGATCCCCAGCTGATGGCATGATGTCATTAATTAACGTCATTAATTATCTAGAATTTTATCTAGGAGGATTCATTGGGCTGTGCTGAGGCAACTCAGAGCCTGGTGGAGAAAGCTCAAAAGTCTGGTTGAGAAAACTCAAATGCCTGGTGGAAAAAACTCAGAAGTCTGGGGGAGAAAAGTCAAAAGCTGGTGGAACTCAGAGCCTGGTGGAGAAACTCAGCTTAGGGGAAAAAACTCAAAGCCTAGTGGAGAAAGCTCAAAAGCCCGGTGGAACTCAGAGCCTGGTGGAGAAAACTCAAAAGTTTGGTGGAGAAAACTCAAATGCCTGATGGAAAAAAAACTCAAAAGCCTGGGGGAGAAAACTCAAAATCTGGTGGAGACACTCAAAGCTTAGTGGAAAAAACTCAGAGCCGGGTGGAAAAAATTCAAAATCTGGGGGAAAAACCTCAAAATCTGGGGGAGAAAACTCAGAGCTTGGTGGAAAAAACTCAGAACCTGGTGGAAAAAAACTTCAAGCCAGGTGGAAAAAACTCAAAACCTGGTGGAAAACTCCAAGCCTGGTGGATAAATTGGAATCCCCATGGCCAGCTCACCTGCACGAAGGTCTGGAAGCGCGAGTCCTTCTTCTGGCGGGACTTGATGACCTCCAGAGCGAAGGGCTGGTTGCTGCAGAAGGTGGCAGTGGCAAGTTTCAGCTTCTCCTCTGCTGCTCCACTAAACTGTGCCAGAAAGCCAAAAAAAGCCAAGTTTAGACAGGCAGGAGCTCAGCATGAGCTGGCCTCAGCAGGCAGAGCCACAGGGGACTGGGCTCAGCAGGGAAGAAAGGAATTATTGATAAAAATGAGGAATTATTGACAAAAATGAGAAATTATTGACAAAAATGAGGAATCATTTCTGCCTGGTTTAAGACTTTGTCTTCCCAGAAGGGACCTTGACATCTCAAACTCTTCAGTTCTCCTGAGTTCAGCCCTCCCACATCACAGAATCACAAATCCCTTGGGTTGGAAGGGATTTTAAGACTCATCCCCATCATGGGCAGGGACACCTTCCACTATCCCAAAACAACCTTCAACACTTCCAGGGATGGGGCAGCCAAATCTTCCCATAAAGAGCTCAAAAGTGAAGCCTCCAACAGCACTATAAACTCCAAATTTATACATTCTAAGATTAGATATCAGTACTTTTAACTGCACCACAGGCAAAACGAGGCTCACATTTCAGTGTTACTGAAATAAATCGTGCCACTACATTTTACAAAATCCCACTCTCACCTTTATGTACCCAAATGTACCTTTCTGTTCTACCCACACATCCTAAGGAAATTATTCCTGTGCCTTAAATGACTCTTATCTCCAGTCAGATGCAAATCCCCTGAGTTTTTTCCTGCTTTCCTTCCCCCCTCATCCTCCAGCTCTGTTTTGGCTCCAGAACTCGCAGCCCTTCAGTTCCCATTGCTGGGAATTATCTCCTCCAGCCTCTGGCTCTATTGGTCATTCTATGGCACATTATTTTCAAATATAAGGAATATTAAAATAATTTTACCCAGGAGAGCAGATCTTCCCCGATTTGGCCAATGACAGAAGTCTCGTTCCTTTTTCGGACAGATTTCATCTGATCGTTCAGTGCAACTTAAAAACAAGGGAAAAAAAAGGTGAATTTTATTACTAGTGGTCAAATTGCTGGCTTAATTTTCAGCATTTAACATAAAAGCTGCTCTAGGAGAAGATTAGATTTCAAATTATTTTAATTAGCTAAGAAACAATATCCTGCAATTTAATACATTTAGAATAACTAATAAAATGTGATGTAACTTTGCACTTGTGCCTCATCTGTCTCCAAATGACCCTTAAGAACCACTCCAAACTTATCTTTTCTGAGGCTCAATCTCATTTTTCTGTGAACAGGAATAATGCAGAAGCCATAAAACCACACAACTGATTATGGAGTGGCTGAAATTTCTGTTGTGGGCAGTCCCTTTCTCTAAACAACGAGGAAGGGTCAGAAAAATAGACACCAATCTTTATAAATCTGTTTTTTCCTCTCTTCAAGTTGTACCATCTCAAACGCTGGCCCACAAAGCTCACTGCTCCTTTTATCAAGCATGAATCAACAGAGATAAGGAAAAGGAACACTGGACACACGATTCCTTATCAAAACATCTTTGTGACTCAGAAATGGAACAAGTGTGAGCCAAAGCAGGCCCAGAGCAGTGTCCTGAAGAATTCTGATTTATCTCAAGCATTGAGTGAAGCTGCCTCATGTTCCCTTTACTTCAATTTCTCAGCCATGGAAGGCAGAATTGCAGCATCTTGCTGCTCCTACCGTGCAGGCCAAGGATGTCCTCCAGGTTGGAGAAGATTTTCTTCTTGTCACTGGAGCTGAGGATGCCCTCCCTGGTGACCCTCTGGTAGAAGACGTTGTGCAGGACCTTCAGCGTGCGCACGTGGGCTCGCTCCGTGTAGAACAGCTCTGGGGGGACAGGATTGCACCTGTGAGCTCACGACAGCTCCCTCAGCAGCATTTCCCTCCAAAAAATTCTATGTTTGAATCGTTTGTAAAATTTCATCATTTATAAACCAACAGTGAGCTCTGAGCTCGCAAATCCACGCAGAGATTTCTGCAGGAGCTGCCACTCAAATCTGAACTTTGGGAGCAGCATTTTTATCACCTGCTTTCCAAAAAGCCAAGCTTTTCTTGTTTTCTTTTAGGGAACATAATAAAAACTGGCTTTTCAGTGCCTTAATATTGTTTAATAACCACCTGATGTGGTTTATTTCTCCTCTAAGGACTGGATCAATCTCACCTCAGGCAATTTCCCAGTAACAAGCACAGGACTCACACCTAAAAACTCTTCAAACCAAAAGTTCTGCAATTCTCCAGCCACTACTCCCCAAAATCAGGGAAGAAAAACCTAACTGTAAATTTTAAGAACTTCAAAGCTCCGGGGGAAGGTTTCAACTCTGAGCTTGGCCAGGCAGGAGAGAACCTCCATCTCACCATTTATCACTTCCTGACGCTTGATCTCGTAGGGTTTGAGCCCCATGAGCACCTCCCTGCTCACGAGCTGCTGCCAGTTGGGAGGGTCCATGTCCATGTCGAAGTCATAGAGCTCATCCTCACTCTGCACATCTGCAAAGCCAACACTGTCCATCCTGATGGGAGGAGAAGAAACCAGAGATAATTCCCATTTCAGGGAAAAGCTGAGCACATAAATCAGCTTTATGAACACGCTGTCCCTGTCAGCTGGAGGCTGTTGGATGCCCGAAGCTCTGGGCACATTCTCTGATTTTGCCCTTTGCCTGCTCTGACAGTGTTTTCACAACCCCTCTTTAAATGACACAGATCAAACCATTTGCAGTCAGGTATCAAGGCAGTGAAAAGGGCAGGTTGCAGTTTCTTGCCTCTGTCTGCAGGCACAGAACCAACAGCAGCACAGGTTGAAAAGGAAAATAGGGATATCTCTACTCCCTAATCCAACTCCCATCCCTTTAAATCAGTGGATACAGCAATCATTCCACTTCACTCACAGATCAAAGGGGTATTTTTGCATATGACTCACTCCACCTGCCCAATAAATGGCTGCCAGTGTCTGATTTCACGTGTTCTTGAAGAAAAAAAGATCATGCAGACAACAGTGCTGGCTCAGAACAATGAGCACTGCTGCATTCTGCTTCATAACCTCTCGAAATCCAAACAAATTCAGTCAAGTTCAAACATCTCTAAGCACACTCACTTGCGAAAAGGCTTTGGTGTTCCCATGTCAACCATCCTGCAAGGAAGGAGAGAAACCATCAGGGAAGCTCGAGCCTGGATTTCTCCCTGCTCAGACACTCAGCAAGACTTCAGAATGGTGGTCTGAGCCCCAAACTAGAGGATTTTGTCCCCTCTCCTGACAGTTTTCTATCACAGCAGAGACACAAAGTTTCCTAATCCTACCGACAATATTAAACACAAACAATGCCACTGCAATTTTATACTAAATATGTAATTTATGTACTAAATTTCAACAGCCACCGTCCCACTGACAAAGGAGTCTCTACAATGATCTTTTCCAAGCCATTCCAAGATTTCCTGACCCTCCCTCAAAGCTCCCAGAGTTACCTCTCTGACTCTCCCTCCTCCTCCTGCAGGTTCTCCAGAGGAGATGGGAACTCAAAGGTGTTGTTGGGTGTGCGGGGGGTGCCATCCATGGAGTCACTGGCAGGTGGGGCTTCCCCAGGCTGCTTCAAACCTGCACCCAGAATAAATGTCAGAGGTGAGGAGTCAAATCAGAGGAGATCAGAGAACTCCCCAGCCTCTCCAGAACCTCTTAATTCCAGCTCCAGAGCTGGAGGAACTCGATTCCCAGACTGGAAAGGACAAATCTCAGTGACAAAAGCTCCAGGTGACACAGGCTGGCACCTGGTGGGTTTTTCCTGTTGGATGATGCTCTGCCACAGTGGGCAGAACCCACTAACAACCACTGCTGCCCGTGGCAAAGATTCCCTAATTGAGGAGAGCTGATTAAAGATGAGCAAGAGCGGCTCTAATGACATCAGAGCGTTCCCTAATTGACCCCAGCTCGTTGCATCAGCACTCTGCACATCCTGCCCACATCACAACCCTCATTCCAACCCTACCTGCGTCACTGTCCTTGCTGCCCTCGGGGGAGGCAAAGGGCCCCACGGCCAGGGGGGACATGGGGTTGGCAGGGGGGTAAGGGACATCCGTGCCATCGCCGCAGGAGCCGCTCTGCCGCGTCCTGCCCGACTCGGGGGGCTCAGGGCTCACGGAGGAGGCCGTGGGGGAGTGCTTGGGGTGCCTGGGCTTCTGCATCTCCATGGCCCTGCCAACTGGACAAAGAGAATCAGCATCATCATCATCATCACGCTGCTGGGAATGTGGGGAGAGGAGCAGCAGCTCAGGGGCAGAACAGGAGTGTGCAGCTTTGAAATGAGGTTTTAATGACAAAAGGTTTAGGAGCGCTCGATCTTGGTGAAAAATCACTCAATCCTGCCCCAAAATGCCTCAAAATCCCAGCCCAAAGTGTCTCAAAATGCCTCAAAATCTCAACCCAAAAGTGCCTCAAAATCCCAGCCCAAAGTGTCTCAAAATGCCTCAAAATCCCACCCCAAAGTGTCCCAATCCCACCCCAAAATGGTTCAATTCCACCCCAAAAGTGCCTCAGAATCCCAGCCCAAAAATGCTTCAAAATCCCAGCCCAAAATGCCTCAAAATCCTGCCCCCCAAAATGCCTCAAAATCCCACCCCAAAATGCCTCAAAATCCCACCCCAAAATTCAATCCCACAGCCCTTAAGGACTACACAGGGTCAGAAGGGAACTGGGAGAAGTGAAGGAAATTCCAAACTGGGAGAACTGGGATCGGGTGAGACAGGATGGGGTGGGATGACATTTAGGATGGGGTGGGATGAGGGAAATAGGGTTTCCTGGTAGGGATTGTTGAACGGCAGGGGTTTTCAGCAGGGATTTGGGGTCTGTGCTGACGTACTGGCGCTGCTGTCGTGCCGGCTGGGTCTCCTGGGGGGGCCCAGGATGTTGGGGAACCCTCTCCTCTTCCCCTTCTCCTCTCCTTCCTTCTCTTTCTTGATGCTTTGCTGCAGGAATAAGAAAAGCAAACTCGTGGCTCAACTGCTTCAAACCCAGCTGGTTTTTTATTGAGGTTTTAATTAACTTTTTAAAGCTGCACAGGGGAGAGGACACAAAACCTTCAGAAAGGTTTTCACCTTTTCACAGCACAGAACTGCTTGAAACTCTCTGAAATGTTTCAAAGAAAGGTAAAATGGTGATGAAAATAAGCAGCTACTGTGACCAGATACACCCCCGTGCTGTGGGAGACAAGGGATCACACCCACAGGGATGGAGTTTTGGTGGAAATATTCATTATATAACGGGAAGAGTGGGGGTGGCAGGGAGAAGAGCTCTCCTGCATTGCAAACCAGGAGGGTTTGGGCGAGTTTCTCCAGAAAAAAAATTGAAGTAAACAGGGAAAGAGCTTTAATGAGACCCTCCTGTGGCTCAAGGCTGTGTCCTACGAAACATTCCTCACCCAAAGTTTTAATAACTGCTAAAAACAAGGTGAATTCAGGGCTAGAGATAAAGGAAATAATTCCAATTATTTCCAATTCATGCATCTGCCGACAGCCGCAGAACCCAATTCCAGCTCTCGGGTTTGCTGTGCAGCTCAGCACTCCCAGATCCTCTTGGAACACCAAAAATCACACTGATTTTTAATTTTTTTTTGCTTGTAAAAAATTGTGGGGTTTCTAAATTGCAGACAAATCCTCTGTGGCCACTACCTTGATCTTTGGCAGGAAACCAATCCGGCCCCGTTTCTGCTCCAGGTTCCGAGGCTCTTTGACTTTGACTCCCAGGTGTTTCATGTAGGTGAGGATTACATATTGCATCGTGGAGCTGCCAAACACAGAGAAAAAACAGGCAGGTTTAAGGGAAATATATTGGGAAAACACACTGAGTCAATAGAATTAAGGTCAAGTGCCAAGTTGGAGAAGTTTGTTTTTAAATTAAAGTAAGGGAGGAAATGAACGGAAATAAATTCCCACAGATAATGGGAAGAAGGCTCAGCCAACAGCAGAATTTATCCTTTTGTAAGTTATGGAGTAAATAAATGGAATATATGGGTGGGGAGGCCCTGGCACAGGGTGCCCAGAGAAGCTGTGGCTGCCCCTGGATCCCTGGAATTGTCCAAGGCCAGGCTGGACAAGGCTTGGAGCAGCCTGGGACAGTGGAAGGATTGGAATTAAATCATCTTTAAGGTCCCTTCCAACTTAAATCATTCCATGATAAAAGGCACAGAAGCCCAGGAGGTGAAAGCACAATTTGGAGAATTACACAGAAGGTCTTAAAATTCTACACTAAAACCATATTTGATGTCACATTAGAGCTCTGAGTTATGGTAAAAATAAGCAGCAGTAAAAGGGCTCTGCAGAAAGCGGAGGAAAAGCTGCTCAGATAAAAACTGAACAGGACAAGGCACACACAGAAAATAAATGTTAGAGCAGATTGAAGCAGTTACAACACAAAACAAAAATAAACAGCAACTCTCAGTGACAGTAATTTTTAAGATGTGAAACACAGGCAACAAACATCAGCAAAGAGGAGGCAGATGCTCTGAATTCCAATGATTTATGCCAGAGGATTCAGCAGAGGAGTGTTGAGAGCAGCCAGGAGAGGGCTGTCTTGTTCCATCAGCACAACACAGCCCCAGCTCCCATTACCTCTTGTCTTCTTCCAGAGGCTGAGATGTCATCCTAAAAACAAAAAAGGCTTTCAAATCCAAACTCAAAACCCAATTAACACCCGGTCCCATCCACCCAGAGCATCAGCAGTAGTGCTGAAGTGTCCTTTAGAATGTTCAGAAGTCCCAGCAGGGGGGAAAAAATAAAATCAAGAATCAAAAAAATGAAGGTTCAGCTGTGGAAACTGGATTTAGCCCACATTAAAAAGGAGAAAATGGGTTGTGAAGCTGCTGTTTCTAAAGGAGAAGGGCTCTGATCTAATGATGCACAAGCTGGCAATGGCAGCACTCCCTGCACTATTCTAGACAGGAATAGTCTAGAATTCTAGACAAGAATTCCACTTCCCTCCTGCCCCAGTCCTGGCTGCCACTGCCCCAACAAACAATCACAGAAACATAAACACTTCTCTTCAAAGCTGCACAAGGGAGAGGACACACACCTTTAGAAAGGTTTCACGCTGTTTCACCTTTTCACTGTTTCACCTTTTCATGGTTAGTGCAGAACTGCTTGAAACTCTGTTAATATTTCACAGGAAGCTGAAATGCTGGTGAAAATAAGTGACTGCTGTGAGCAGATACACCCCCTGCTGTGGGAGACAAGGGATCACACCCACAGGGATGTGGGATCCCACAGGGAACCGGCACAACGATGCCAAACTCCACTCCCCGATCCCTTTATCTTGCTTTTCCCACATCTGAGACAGCACATTTACTATTATTATTATTTATTTACCTCATCTTTCTCTTTGCTGTCACTTACAGGACTTCCTCAATTTTAGCAATGATGAGCTCTGCACAGCTCCTCTCCTTTTCTATGGCATTGTTTATTATTATTATTCTTGTTATTATTATTATTACTATTCATTTACCCCACCTTTCTCTTTGCTGTCACTTACAGGACTTCCTCGATTTTAGCAATGATCTGCTCTGCACAGCTCCTCTCCTTCTCCATGGCATTGTTTATTATTATAATTCTTGTTATTATTAATATTACTATTAATTTACTCCATCTCTCTCTTTGCTGTCACTTACGGGACTTCTTTGATTTTGGCAATTATCTCCTCTGCACAGCTCCTCTCCTCCTCTATGGCATTTATTATTATTACTGTTATTATTATTACTATTATTATTATTATTTACCCCAGCTTTCTATTTCCTGTCAGTTACAGGACTTCCTCAATTTTGGCAATGACTTGCCCTGCACAGCTCCTCACCTTCTCCATGGCGTTTTTTTTTGATTTGTTTGGGTCTTTTGATTTATTTTTTTTCCGTTTTTTTTTGGGTGTTTTATTGTTGGGGGTTTTTTGTGTTGTTGCTGTTGTTGTTTTTTTTTTTTATTTGATTGAGATTTTTGGGGTTTTCTTTTATTTTGGAGGGTTTTTTGGGTTTTTTTTTGTATTTTGTTTGTATTTTTGTTTTCTTTTGTTTTTACCCCACCTCTCTCTTTGGTGTCACTTACAGGACTTCCTCGATTTTAGCAATGATCTGCTCTGCACAGCTCCTCTCCCTCTCCATTGTGTTTTTTTGGTTTGTTCGGGTTTTCTTGGGACTTTTTTGGGGTGTTTTTTTGTTTTTTTGTTTTGTTTGTTTTTTTACTCCACGTTTCTCTTTGGTGTCACTTACAGGACTTCCTCGATCTTGGCCAGGATCTGCTCTGCACAGCTCCTCTCCCTCTCCACGGCGTTGCGGTCGCGGAGCCGCTCGGCGTCCAGCCTGCTCAGCTCCCCCTCGGCCAGGGTCAGCCCCATGCTCCTCTTCTGCCTGGAAAACGGGTGGAGACAGGTAGAAAAATTATTTAATTTTTTTTTTTATTCAATAAATAAATATAAAAAAAGATTTTTATATATATGTATATAAAATATATATGTAATATATAGTATAGCCTATAAAATACATAGTGTATACTATTTAATATAATATAATATATAACTATATAATATATCCTATATATTATATATTTTATATATTTTATGTTATATATTATACATAAATATAATATATAATATATAATATATAAGTATAATATATCCTATATATAATATACACTATATATTATATAGTATGTAGTATATAGTATATACTATATGATATATAGCATATATAATATATACTATATATTATGTAAATTATATAATGATAATATACATATATACATATAATGTACATATATAATAATATATATGTAACGTATAAATTATATAATATATAGCATATATAATATATACTATATATTATATAATTTATACATTACATATAATATATAATGTATATCATATAGCACATAATATATAATATATAATATAATGTATAATGTATTATATTATATATAATATATACATTATAAATAATATATAAGGTATACTGTATAGTACATAATATATAATGTAATTCTATAATATATATAATAATATAATATTTATTATTATAACTTATAAAATCAGGCCTGGTCTATTAAATTAACAGCTGGCCTCTCATCTCTTCTAAGTGTAGTTAAGCAATTTGCAAGTTCCTGTGCAAAAGCAATCTTGGTATGAAGGGTTTGTTAACACAACAACCTATTCTGGGGTTGAAAAATAAGTGCATGTGTATAAACAATAATATATAAATATTATATGAAGAATATTCTGTTCCATGAGAATCTGGAAAGGAAAAAATGTAAACAACCCGAATCTTAGCGCACACACACACAAATCACCTTCTGACCAAAAAGTAAAGTAGTGGGAAAACCACCAGCCAACAGGTGTTATTCTGTGAAAACTGGATAAAATTAGTGATGTGAACAAAGAATTGGCTTCCCCTGCATGAAGAAAACGGAGTCTCAGCTGATTTACTGCAACAGAAAAGGGCACAGGCAGCACCACCTGCAGCTGGACATTGCCCTGGGGCACTCAGGGTGCCCCACACAAGGCACAGAGGGGCTTTGGGGGTGTTTAAAGCATCTGCACGAATGGAGAGGTTTTTAGGTGTGAAATAGTTCATTACTGAGCTTGGCTCAGAGCTCTCAGTGCTCCACATGAAAAAGCAAATTAATTATCAACTTCTACTCCATGGCCGTGACAGCTCTGCAAAGGGGATTATTCCCTGCCCAAAGGGGAGAGGGAAGGAAAATAGGGAAAGGGAAAAAAACTACATAAGCTGATTATAAACACAATCAGAGAGAGAGATTTATATAACAACACCTCAGAAAACAGACATTTCCTCACACAGCTGTGAGAAATGAAGAATCCAAGCTCTGGGATTGCAATTGATTTAAGGATTGGTCACAGAGGATATTCCTGGTTTATTCCTATCCAATGCAAGAGGAATTATATGTCCCTCAGGTTTCCCTGTGAAATAAAATATGAATTAAATGGAAACTCCACAGAGAGCTTTTGGTACCTGAAATCCTCCAGGTTCCTCTGAACCTCCGGGCAGACTTTGTCCTGCATGGTTTGGATGAACTGGCGGTGCAGCTCTTCAGGGAGGAGCTCTGGCCTTCTCCTGTCTGGGAGGCAGAAAATCCATCAGTTATTCCCCTGGGAACAGTCCCCACCTTCAATAAATGACTTCAATAAAGTCATTTCCCTGAGTTTCACCCCCACAAACACAGCTCCCTACCTAATTCCAAGGAGATTTCATCTGGAACTGGGACTTTCAGGTTCTGCAAAAGGAAAGAAAGGTTGGGAGAACCATTAGAGAAACCAGCACCCCAATAAAACCCCAAATAAAGCACACAAATCACACCAAAATCCCCCAAAAACCAAAATCATCCAACCTGAGCACCTGCTGATTTGGAAAGGGGAGGCTGCCATGAATATATTGTAATTCAGAGAGATTATTTCAGATGGACATGTGGCATATAAACCTCTGCTGCAGTTTCTGGGAGTTTAATTCATGACAGCAAAGAATTTTCTCAGCTTTCCAAAAGACACTTAAAATTTCCCAATCCACATCAATACCCACAGCAAAGCAACAGAGAAGAGCCAGAACTTGCTCACTCACCACTGAATTATTTCTCCTATCAACAACAAATCCCCTGGGATTTATTTTGTTCCCAGGCATCCCTTCCCTGCTAACATTTCAACAAAAATACTCCAAACTTTCATTACATTATTACGTTTTATGAAAAAATCTATTAAACATTCTTCTGGTTTTGATTTTTAAAACCATTTCTTTTGGAGGGCTTTAACTCCCTTAATTTTTTCACAGTTCAGGTGAGTGGAGAAAGGTCCAAGTCAACTTGGTGGGTGTGTGTGAAAATGAGGAAAACAAGAGGAACCTACTGCAGCTCTGTCCAGGAAAAACTGGTAAAACTCCAGGAAAACACGCCGGGTCTCTTTGGAATTGGTCTGTTTGTACAGGTCTGTGTAAAGGTAGCACAGCTGTGGGGAACAGGAGGGCAAGAAATGAGGTGAGAACCGTGAAAACTCCAAGTTTTATTTCTAATTTTTCAAGGAATTCAGCAGGGCTGGGTTGAAATCATCCCCAGCTCCTCAGGGAAGGGGAGAAGAGCACAAAGGGGTCAAACCTCCCCTGCAGACAACTAATCCCACACCTTGGGGTGGAATCAGAGGCTTTCAGGAGATAAATAATAATTTATAAGCAGCCAAATGTAAAGGAAACAATTCTTTGTGTGTTTCTCTGTTTATCTGAGGAGATAAATGAGGATTTATCACCCTCAGGTCTGCACAGGGTCTGCATCTCCCTCCTTGCCAGGACTTGCAGTGAGTGCCACACAAGATCTGGTGAATTCCCAAATGGGAAACGGGGAAAAAATTCCAAAAAAATCTCACCAGAGCAGCAGGATCAAACTGGGACACAACGTGGTGCAGGAGCGCAGCCAGGTGAGCTGGGCGGGATTTCAGGAGCTCGATGTTCTGGAAGCAGCTGCACTGCCCATTGATCTGCAGGGACACAGGGAATTACACCTCAGTTATTCAGGAATAAAAAAACCCCAGGGAATTACATCTCAATTATTCAGGAATAAAAGGAAAGACAGCAAAAATAATTCGGAGTAAATAGGTTAGCAGCTCTGCTGCTGTGTCAAGAATTTAGGATTTAATAAAATGAAATAAGGTAAATTAATTCCTAGAAAGCTTAAAGTTTGGAGAAGAAAGAGAAATAACAGACTCAAAGATGGATATTGTCCTAAACTCCCCAAATGTTTCTATTTGGAAAGATCAGAAACAACAGGAATCCCATCCCCAAATTCTTATTTCACCCTACAAGAAGTACTCAGCAGAAACAAGGTAGTTTAGGAAAAAGGGAAGAGAATTCTGGTTGGTAGGGGGAAAAAAAGGTTAAAAGTCATTCCCACCTGCTCCTGCTCCGTGTCAAAATCATCATCCTCTGCTCCAATGATCTGAGTCCCCACTCGGGACAGGGGACTCCCAACACTGGACTGGGAATCCTGGGGAGGAGAAGGCAGAGAAGCACAAAGCTGGGATTGTGCCTCACAGTAAAACCTGCAGATAATTCTGATCTTCAAAAGCTCCACCTTGGCTCTCCCCCTCCCAGAAGCTTTTCCCAGGATCCAAAACATTTCCAAACATCAAACCAGGTGGATCAGGAGCAGCTGCAGCCAGGAGCACACCAAGCACAAGGCCAAATGCTCATCCCCAGTGTGGCCAAAGGTTTTTACAGCCAGGATAATGCTGAGGCTGCTCCTTTCCAGCCTGGCTTTTTCCTGGATAAAACCCCACAATTTATTCTCTCCCAGTCTCTAACACCAGTCCAATAGAACAGGATTTCACAGGGAAAAGGTTCTGGTGAGCACTGAGGAGCCTGATCCAGTAATGTATTACAAAGTCACAGAATCTGCCAAGGAACCCAAAAAAGGGAGAGAAGCAAAGCCCTGGGGCTGCCCCACACTCACATCAGCAATGTCACCCTTGGATAAAAATATCACTGTTTGCTCTCCCTCTCCCAAAAGCTTCTCCCAGCATCCCAAACATTCCCAAACATTCCCAAAGATCAAACCAGGTGGATCAGGAGCAGCTGCACCTGGAGCACACCAAGGATGGGGCCAAATGCTCATCTCTGCACAGAGTGGGAAATGTGGCTTTGGGAGGACCAGCAGAGGAGGGGAAGGAGAATTCAGGAGTCATCCCAAGGATGATGATGATAATGATGATGTGTTTAGACAGATCTGCACTTCCTGCTGAGCTCCCCTTGTAGCCCTGCTGGAAATGCCAGCCCCCCAGTGAGTGAACATCCTAAGAAAAGGCTGGACTCGAGGAATAAAACACATATAACTGCTCTGCTCATTGCAGGCCCAGCTGTTTTACTGCAGATTAGGTATTTCTCGCCTCTAAACAGCCCTGCTCTTAAGCTCCATAAACATTTACTCAGCTAATTAACTTTCCCTGCACCACTTTAATTGCATTTTATCTTCTAAAGCAAAGTTCAGGCATGCTCCATTTAGAAAAGTGGGGGGGAAAGCAGCAAGATTTTAATGGGCTCGTTAGAGGAGATGCTGTTGTGACACTTGATGTTTTGTACTCACAGTATCTTGAAGCTCAGCCTTTTCTGGGCTCTCATCTGGATAAATCCTCTCCTTCAGGCCACTGCGAGGACTCTGGGAACGAGGGAAGTTCAGATGTGGTCAGTACTAGCCCATCCAGGAAAGGGAGAACTGCACAGGGCACTTTGTCAGCCACAACAGCCAAAAACTTCTCCTTTCTCACAGGAAAAGGAGGTGTGAAAAACCAGAGTAAAATCTGGCTCCTACATGCACAGCTGAACAAAAAAACCCCAAAACTCAAGTGAATGCAGAAGTTTTGGTGAGAAATCTGGTGACAGTGAACAACAGCAGGGGTGTAAAATCCCCAGCCCTTGGCTTTCTCCACCTTTTCTCACAGTTCAGCTCTCCTCTCCCATCTCCCAGCAATCCTCCTGCTCAGGAAGCTGCAGAGCCTTATTTGCAGAAACCACGAGCTGCTGGCTCATCCTCAGTGTGTCCAAAGGTTTTTTTTCCAGCCAGGCTGGTGCTTTCCAGCCTGGCTTTTCCCCAGCTGCAGAACTCTTCCCTCTTCCAAAGGTTCCTCTCACCCCTGATCCTTGAGTTTCTCAGGGCTGGAGTGAAAAGCTGGAATGTTTTATGTGCCAATCAACCTGCACTGATCAAACACCATCCCCAGGAATGCCAGGATGATGATTTTATTAGGGAGATAATTATGAGTTTTGTTGTGCATTTATTAAACACAAACAGGGAGTGGGATCTGGTCAGATTTGGAGCTGGAATGTTCCAAAACAAGAGTCGTGGATGATCCCATCTCACCCACCTCCCTTTCACTTCCAACTGCTGGGACAAATTTAGCTCCCACATCCTTAAGTTAATCAACAAACTTAGGCCAAATCCAAGCAGAGAGTCTCAATTCCCCTGCACTAATCAGATAGTGATTTAATTAAGGATTAGGCACCAGGGGAGAGCACAGGAGCACAGATTGATAACTAATGAGTGAACACAACAAGAGCCTTTGCTGTGGCAGGAATTGGAGCTGATCTGGTAGGGGGAAGGCTCTTTCCCATTTCCAGGGCAAGCTGCCTGATCTGAGTCATGGTGCTGCCGTTGGAATATTCCCTTCAAAGATGCTCTAATTGGCAAATGAGTGTTGAGCAGGATGCTGGCATCTTTCTCTGTTTGGTTACAGGGATTAATGCCAGGACAATCTAATCCTGGATAAAACCCCACAAATTATTTCTCTCCCAGTCTCTAACACCGGTGCAATGAAACAGGTTTTCAAGGGAGAAGGTTTTGGTGGGCACTGAGGAGCCTGTTCCAGTAATGCCCAGAGTTACCAGCACAACACACACAGAATCTGCCAAGAAAAGCCAAAAAAAGGGAGAGAAGCAAAGCCCTGGGGCTGCCCCAGACTCACATCAGCAATGTCACCCTTGGATAAAAATGCCACTCTTGGCTCCCTCTCCCAAAAGCTTCTCCCAGGATCCAAAACATTCCCAAATATCAAATCAGTGGATCAGGAGCAGCTGCATCACCTGCAGCCAGGAGCTCACCAAGGATGTGGCTAAATGCTCATCCTCAGTGTGGCCAAAGGTTTTTCCAGCCAGGATAATGCTCAGGCTGGTGCTTTCCAGCCTGGCTTTTTCCTGGATAAAACACCACAATTTATTCTCTCCCAGTGTCTAACACCAGTGCAATAGAACAGGATTTCACAGGGAGAAGGTTCTGGTGGGCACTGAGGAGCCTGTTCCAGTAATGTATTACAGAATCTGCCAAGGAACCCAAATGCAAGAGGGAGAGAAGCAAAGCCCTGGGGCTGCCCCACACTCACATCAGCAATGTCACTGTTGGGCCTGGAGGGGCTGTCACCACTGAAATCCAGTTTGCTGCTGCTGTCCCCACTCTCTGCCTCCCCCTCGCTGATCTGCAGCGACTCCGACGCCGACCTGGAGGACAGGACTCCATCCTGCAGGGAGCAAAGGATGAGTTGGGACACAGCAGAGTATTCCAAGAGACCATCCTTAAACTCCTTCAAAAGCCAGCTGGCTCACATTACTCATAAAAGCTTAATTTATCCAGAAAAGGCTGCAATGACTTTCTAAGAGAAAACAAGAGACCATCCTCAAACATCAACTCTTTCAAAAGCCAGCTAGCTCATATTACTCATAAAAGCTTAATTTATCTAGAAAAGGCTGCAATGACTTTCTAAGAGAAAACAAGAGACCATCCTCAAACATCAACTCTTTCAAAAGCCAGCTAGCTCATATTACTCATAAAAGCTTAATTTATCTAGAAAAGGCTGCAATGACTTTCTAAGAGAAAACAACAAAAACCACACCAAGTTTTCAGTGCTTTTAACACAGGGGAAAAGGGAAAAATGACACAGCCTACGTTTATTTTTTTTTTTTTCCCTCTGAAAGTGAAAACAAAATTGTTTAAAGCTTCCAAGAATGACTTCATGGGTGTATTTTAAGTTGTACTGACAGATAATAAACACATCATTGCTTGCACTTGTTCTTAAAAGCAGGTTTTTCAGAGAAGAGGAAGAACATGACACCCTCTCCAAAGCATCACACAGCTGCCAACCCCAGCAGGAACCATCCAGATTTTGGGAGACCTTGGCGGTGCCAGCACCATTTAGAGGGCACTGCAGAGGTAAGAGCAGCTCTGATTTTAATAATGTGAAACTCTCACAACCAGCTAAAAGCCATTTTTCTTTATTTTTTCCCCCTAAAATGAACTCCTCTTAGGCCATTTCCCCCATGAAATCCTGGCCCCTGCTGCAAAGCCCAGCTTTGGTGGTGGAAGTTGAGAGCCCAGTGTAAAATCAATCTCCTCCACATCCTGGTTAAGGTGACAGAGCCAACTTCCCAATCTCAGCTGTAGAGGGTGCAGCTGCCTGAACAAACAACTCCAGCTTGGCCAGAGCACCATCAACCCCCAGGAGGAGCCTTCCCCAGAGCCCTTTACCTGAGTGCAGCCCGTGGCCTTGGACAGCTGCTCCTGCAGCTGAGGAATGTGTTTCTTTGCCTCCTGGATCTCCTTGAGCAGGCGGGTGGAGGGGGTTCTGCTGTACTCCTCCTGCAGGACCTGCAGGACAATTCACGTTGTTAGAGGACACCACAGAACCACACTCACCTGTCAGGTTGAGAGAGTTTATTATGGTTTGGAGTTTAAATTGGTTCGGAATTTGATCAGGGATTGGGGGACAACAGTAACACCTCTGTGACCCCAGTGGTCAATTTAGAAGTCCATCAATTTGTCCTTCCCACTGGAAGGAATGTGTTATTTACCAAATCTTTGTTTTTCTAACAATCCATAAGAAAGCTCCAGCCCAAAAATAAAACCATCAGAAGGCTGAAAAATCAGGGCCACAAATTAATTGTTTGTCCCTTTTAAATCAACACCTGCACACCCACGGAGCTGCCACACAGAGTCTGTTTTGCACAGCTCTGCTAAAAAATTGTGATTCACCTCCCCCAGCTCACTGCAACCTGCACAACCCCAGTACCTGCAGCCTCTCCTGCTCCTTCTGGAGCATCTTCCTCAGGATCTCCACCTTCTGGTTGTGGACAATGTTATTCTCCTCCTGGGAAATACAGAGATTAGGGTTGGGTTTGTGGGGGGAACTGGGCAGATAAGGAAAATCGGACATGCGCATTTTTCACCTACTTCCTAAAAACAGGCTCTGACAAGCCCTATGAGAAGCAATTCGAATTTCCAACTGTCTCTTGTGTATTCTTTCTTAATTCTGAACAGCTCTCAACAGTATAAAAACCTGTATTTCTATTACCTGAGACAGGACTGGACATTTTTACTTGCAAAATACCTTTTTTACGAGCAAATAAACACCCACTGACAAGATAAATATCCCAATACCAATTAAAAAAAATCAAAACCACCCAACTCCATTTCTCCTTTTGGAAAGAAAGCTCCAGCCTTACCCCCATGAGCACTGGGCTGGTGATCCTCTCAGCATTCCCTGACGTGCCAGGTGAGTGGGGGGATGCCATGATGGGAGACATATGCCCAAAAGCTGCCAGATCCACGTCGGAATCCGCCAGGGGAATCTGGGGCGACCCTGGAGGGCGCCCCTGGACAGTGAGAGCTACATAGGAACCCGCTGTGGGGACAAAGGACACGTCACACACACACGTGGGGACAGTGCCAGCTCCCCTGATTCCCCCCACACCATTCCTCCTCCAACCCACTGAACCTCTTCCTTCTTCCTGGTTTAAAAATCCATGTAAAAATTCAGCTATTCCAAAAAACCTTGCCCTTATAAAAGCAAGCAGCTCAATTTCCAGCCCAGCAGGTTGCATTTCCAGTGCACACACACACAAAATAAACCAGGCTCCTTCTTCATACAAGAAAATCCACCAGGAAGGTGTTTCCTGCAGTGCTGTGCAGGTATCACACAGAGATGCAAGTTAAGTGTCTGTCCAGCTGAGGAATTTCAGGTGAAAATAAAAGATGGGAAAGCAGCCAGGGCAAGGCTTGGTGCTAATTCAAACATGAAGTTAAGGAGAAGCTACAGGAGAATGTACCGGCTTCAATTCAGGATGTCAAAATAATTTCAATTTCAGTTCCCCGTTTCACACACTCACTTTTATCTCTCAGCATTGGCCTCGCCCTTGTCACTTGGCAGGGCCCTGGAAATGATGGTGTCACACTTTAAAGGGGACAGAAGAGCCACCAGCCTTTACTTACACTTGATCAGCTTGACCACCTCCAAATGGTTCGAGTGTGTCACCAGAGTCCCGTTCACCTGGGCAGGGAGGGGAGAAAACTCAGTGTTTGGCTCCTGATTTCCAAACCATCCCACACATTCCACAAATTGCACCAGAGGAACAGCAGCGTTTTCTTCTCCCCCATCTCCATTACTGCCTCTTGCAAGACATTACCAGAGAAATAATTTATCCTTCTAACAGTTTATCTCAGTGAGCAGAGCTCTGCAAAAGGAAAACTGCACACACACTAAAAGAACTCAATCAGGCAGACAAACAACAACAAAAAAAGGCAATCCATCTCTGCCTGGGCAGAAAAACAACAGGGGAGCTAATTTAATTCATTAATTTCAATGCCTGGTTGAAATCCCAGCTCCATCTGTGTCAGGAGCTGCTGCAGCATTTTGCAGCAATGGTTTACAGAGTCTTTTAAGTCACTGGCTTGATTTCTTACTTGCTTGGGACTAAAAAAGAACAGAGATGTGGGAGCAGTTAGGGGGAAAAGAGCAATTCAGACAGGCTGTTTATTTACAGATCATTATTAACAACTCTGCTCTCCTTCTCTTCCCTGCCATTCCTGCTTTTATTGTAGTTGTGATACTTGAACCTGCCGGGATGCTGAACTTGCCCATTAAATTCTAAAATGAGGATTTGGAGGAGAGTCATCCCCAGAACACTGAAGCTTAGACCATTCCCAGTGCAAACACCACAGCAGACATATCAGTGACTTTTTTTTTTTTCAGGGAAAAGAGCTCATTTAATACAAATAACACATTTCTCTCACCATTTCACTGCCTTACCTTGATAATTCTATCACCTGTCTGCACTCCAGCCCGCATGGCTGCTCCATCTGCAGAGGCAAGAAATCACTTAGTTCCCCTTTCAATACCATCATTTATAGCAAAAAGGGTTTGAAGACTTCTGTAAAACATGCAAAACACTCCTGCCCTCAGCCAAGCTTCCTCTGTCAGTGAAACCTCTGGGTTTTGAGTCCAGAGCAGTTTTGCTTTCACCTGGTGCTGGATTCACCAGGACATGATCCCAAGGAGTCATTTCCTCCCCTTGGGATGCAAGAGGTCAGCTCCAAACCCACCAGAGCACAGAATGAACCAGGCTGGAAAAGCCCTTTGGGATTACTGAGTCCAACCTATGACCTGTCACCTCCTCATCAGCTAAACCCAGAGCACTGAGTGCCACATCCAGTTTTGTTTTAAACAAACAGGGACTCCAGCCCCTCCCTGGGCAGACCATTCCAGTGCCCAATCACTCTTTTAATGAAGAATTTTTCCCTGATGTCCACCCTAAACTTCCCCTGGCACAGCTCAGGGGGAAGTTGTCAGTGCCTGCCTGGGAGAAGATTCCGAGGAATAAATTCAACTGCTCAATCCCTTCCCACCCCACCTGGGAGGGGTTTGGGAGTTTTCTGCTGCAGCTGACACACATTTCCAGGGTCCCCACAGAGAGCTGGCAGGTTTGGGGTGTGTTTGCTCTCACCTTCCTTGACAGACTGCACGAAGACAGGGTTGTCCCCGCTGACCGTCAGCCCGAAGCCGTTCTCATCCCGCTGGATCACCACACACCTCTGCACCAGGCCTGGGGACACAGGGGACAGGACACACACAGGAGGGGACACAAAGAGACACAAGGCAGGCATCAGTCCAAAAACCTTCTCCTCCCACATAATCACAGAGTGCTCAAAGGAACGGGGATGACACGGCACATGGAAAATGTAGGAGAGACAGGAACAGGGCAGCGGTCCAGAAATGGAGAGGGATGTCAAGACAGGTCAGGCTTATTGCTCCAGCTACACAAAACAGAGATGCAGACAGCTCTGGCACATCAGACACAACCTGAGGGAAAAGCAGCTTTTGAAGAAGAGCAGCAGCACCCACAGCAATGAGCAGGATTTCCCTTTGTCTGCATTAATAGTTCAGAGCTGTCAGGTGCTGCTGCACCACCAAAAACTCTCCACAGCTTCTACAGGCTGCTCTAAAACACAAATCCCTCAGAGTAATATGAGGTGGCTGGGCTGAAAATTTTCCTGATTTATTGATCAGGAAAAGCTGCCCCAATTCTCAGCCAAAATCTCCTCCTGGGGCACCTTCTGCTCCAGGTGAAATCTTGCACAGAACCAGAAGAGCAGAGGTGAAGAGGTACAAGCCACATTTATCTGTCCTGAACAGGACTCCTGAAATAAAGACCAGTCCAGGCCCAAAATCCCAGGAGGTGAGTTTGAATGTGCCCCTCCTTTAATTTGCTGTGAGACATCAAAGGCAGCTTGCTTTGTTTCCTGGTATACTCAGTATAATGTGAGCACAAATGCTGTTGCAGAGATAATTTTGTTTAGTAGGAGCAGCATTTGGACCAGGTGGAATGCTGGGGATGTTTTCTGTTCACCTGGAAATGAAACAAGGGAAAGACAAAACACAATCAAGCAGCAGCCCTGGCATATTCCCTGCCAAGCACTTTCCTGGGAGCAGCTGCAAAAATCCTCCCACAGCAGAACCCTCATCCTGAAAAGTGACTTCAGGAGCTCTGTAAAAGCTCCCCCAATGTTCTTTTATTCCCATCACCCTTATTTCTAACAGCTTGCTTTGCTTTCCCATTTCTAAAGGCACAGCAGACAAAATTCCTACACTGCAACTTGAGAAAGGAACCAGAGCTCTCCCAAATCCCAAATTTTTGTTTGGGATGGAGGGAACTCAGGGAATTGGGAGGATGCTGTCCCAGCCAGACTGGCCCTTCTGGAATGAGCTCTGAGGTATGAATGGGAACAGAGCAGGGAGTCACTCCTGTGTCTCTCACTTCTCCCAAACCACCACGGCTCCTTTCACTTCTCTGCAGCAGCTCCCCATGGAAATGAGGAGCCAACAGTGCCTGCCCAGCCAGTCCTGCTCTCCCCCAGTGTGGCACAGATGGAAACAGTGTGGGAGCAGTGGGAAAGGCATTCCATACTCCTGCAGCACTATCACAGCCCAGGAATTCCCCTCCTGCCAGCAGAGCAGGGGACACCTGCAGCTGCAGGGCTGGGGAGGGGATGGGAAGGAAAATCCCCCCACCTTTCACCCCCTGAGCACAGGGAGAAGTGAAGGTGCCTCTCCCTGGGCACCTCCCTCCGCTCTGCTATGACCAAGCTTCCCCAAGTCTCACTTCCCAAGAATGATGCCCGGGGCTGGGGTGTGGGAAGTGCTGCTCTTTCAGAGGCACAGCTCCCTGCCAGCCCCACAGGTCCATGAGTAAGGCACTAAACTCAGCTTTTGACTCACCAGGACTGGCCTTGTTTAAAGACACAGGAGAATCTGCTCTGCCACTGCATGTGGACCCCACACTTCCTGAGCCTGAGCTCTTCCCAAGGAAAACTTCTCAACAGTTTTCCTTTTTCCCAAAACAACCTTGTGCAAACAATATTCCTTTTTTATAACAACAGGTGTTGTTTGCTATTTCTGTTACCAAGCCAGTGGGAGAGGTGTCAGCCCTACGGACCAATAATGTGATTTTTTGGTGCAGCATTGTTATAAAATTAATTGTAAATAAACCTTCTGATTTCTACTGCCTCCTGACTGGAGTCAAGCATCTTTATTTCGTGTCCTACTGAGACAACTGGGTTTCTGTTTCTCCAGAAGCAACAATCCTTGGATCTACTGATAACCTCCCTCCTTGGGTGAGCCTGGTGCCAAAGCAGAGCCCACAAAACATAAACTGACCTGGCAGAATTTAATTCCAGTTAATTCAGGTTAAACTCTTTCACTCCACGAGCTCCAATTTCACCTAAAACCACCTTATAAACTTAGAATGGAGAAACAACTGGAATTAGGACAACTTGACCTGAAATTACTCCTGCAGTTGTTTCCTTCAGATAAGGGACACTTAACCCTCCTCCTGATCCAATAAAAAGGGCTGCAATGAGGTGGAGGAGATTCCAGACTGAGACACACTTTATAGTGACTGTAATGAAGTTATCTGGAAGTCTCCTGGAGATAACACTGTGACCTGCAGACCCAGATCAGCTCTGATAACACTCCCTGCCTGAACCAACCTCCAGGTGCTTTTACTCTGCTCATTCTGAAATATCCCACCATGATATTTCACTTTTTCCAGCTGAGTATTACAAAGCCAACTGAATTCATCATTTGACAGTACTCAAAATTAAATCAATAATCATCTTATTCCCATTTTTGCTTTCCTTAACTATCTTTAGGTTAAGAAGTGAGGAGACATCACTTAACTAGGGTTTAAAATCAGAGTCTCTGTTTGTGTCTTGAGTGGATTCCTAAAATTCTGGAGGGAAAAATAATCAATTTTAATGGTTTTTTTGTCCTCATGGAGATGAAAACTCCCCCAGACTCACTGGTGTAGTCTCAAGCCAGGAGCAGAACAAAGCAGCCAAAGTGGAGTGGAAGTGGAGTTAAAATCCAGCTGGATTGGAAGAGGAGTGGAAGCTGGAGTGGAAAAGGTTAAAATCCAAAGTGAAAGCAGAGGAAAGTGCAGGGAAAGCTGAGAGGAGCCTCAGTAGGTGGCACTGTCCCTCTCCCTTCCCCAGCCCTGCTCCAGGAGCCTCCTGGGGATGGTGGAAGGACAAAGTCTGCACTTCTCAAGGTCACTGACAGCCCAGGGCCAGAAGAATTGTCTCCACAGCCTGGGCAGACACATCTGGGCTGTCCCACAGCCCCCCTGGGCAGCTCCTTTTCATTTCTCTCCTCTCCACATCCCATTGGGGAGTTGTTTAACGACAGAGGGAATTTCTTTGGCAGCAAACAGAGCAGAGATTCACCCTGAAAACCTGACAGGATGGGTAAGGCTTTGTGGAAGGTGTCCCTGCCCATGGAATGGTTGGAATAAAATCATTTTTAACATTTCTCCCAACCCAAAGCAGCCTGGGATCCCATGGGATGTGAATTCCATCTCCCAAGTCTCCCAGGTCTGCAATTTGGGAATTCAAACTTCCCCCTTGGGGCATAAGGCTACCATAGGAAAATGCAGTTTAATAAAGGGATCTGAAATGAATTGTTCCATCAAGGGAAAAAAACCAACTCCTTGGGGGTTTGAGAGTGGCCAAACGTCTCACTTTGTTTGGGAAGCTTTCTGTCTATAAAACATTGTCAGAAATGCTGCTCCACAAAGATAATCTGAATTTCTATAAAGGCAAATTTCTCTGGAAAAACGGTGGCCACAACATAAAGACACAAAGATGGTAAGGACTGACAAAAACAAAAACCAATACAAACCCAGGGAGAGTAATTTTCAACTTAAAAACATCTCAAATCTGAGGTTTCAAAAACAAAACCCAAAAACTTATCACAAAGCTGGAGAAAATACATGAAAGAGTTTGTGTCAAGTCCAGGTTAATATTCAGGCCAGAAACTGATGATTGGTGAATATAAAGGAAGGTATTTTTGGAGAGCAACCAAGTTGTGAGGAAAAGGACAGACAAACTGATACCTCACCTACCACCCTGGAAGGTAATTTCAGTTTTAAGCACATTTAAGAGATGAAAACACTACTTTGAGAAAAAGATATTAAACATCATGGGAGATCACGGCACTAATTACAAATTACAGCATAACAAACTACACTCATTCCCTTGATAATCTGAATTTTGTTGAATATACAAACGTGAGATTGTTGGGTCTGTGAGTGAAATTATCTCACTGAGAGCTTCACATCACTATAAATTAATTTCTGCACATTAGAACAATTTCCCTCCCTGACCTCTCTGCCCCCCTCCAAAACCACTCACACACTTCAAGAAATTCTGGCTCTTGAATTCAAACTTTCAAGAGGTGAGAACAAACAGCCACCAAAGCCACACCTCCCCTCCCTGCTGTCATTCCTGCCTTCCCTATTATTCCCTTTCCCAGTGGCCAGCCCCCATCCAGTCAGCAGAGAGGAAAATATCAGTGCAGGATTTCTACTTGGAGGGTTTGGAATAGTTTGGTCCCTTCCAAAGCAAACAGCAGAGCCCTGCACACATTCCAGAGAAACCTGGGAAAAGCAGACAAAAGGCAGGGCAAGGCCACTTGGGAAGGAAGGATGAGTGGGAGCTGCTCCCAGGGATCTGGACAGGGGACAGCACCTGCAGGAAGCCTGGGGGGAGGCAGAGCTCACGTTAGGAAGTTGTGTTTGGTTCTGGCACAGGGGGAAAGGCAAACACTGCCAGCCTGGGTCACACACAGAACTGTCCCAGCAAAGGCAGCAAGTGTTTCCTGTCATTACACACAGCACGGGGCAGAAATGAGCACAGGGCTCTGCTTATCCTGACTAACCTGGCTTTGGACCCACCAAATCACCCCCAAATCCCTGCTGCTGCAGCCCTGGGAGGGTGGCTTTAGACACACCAAATCGCCCCCAAATCCCTGCTGCTGCAGGCCCCTCCCTGGCAGGGTGGCTTCAGGACCCCCAAATTCCTGTTCTAACCCTGTCCCTGCCCCTTTTCTGCGAGGGTGGCTTCAGACCCACCAAATCACCCCCAAATCCCTGCTGCTGTTCCAACCCTCTCCCTGCTCCTTCCCCAAGAGAGTGGCTTCAAAACCATCAAATCATCCCCAAATCCCTGGAGTTTCAGCCCTCTCCCTGCTCCTTCCCTGGGAGGGTGACTTCAGACCCACCAAACCATCCCCAAATCCCTGTTCCAGCCTTCTCCCTGCTCCTTCCCTGCCAGGGTGGCCTCAGACCCACCAAATCACCCCCAAATCCCTTCTCCTTCTCTGGCAGGATGGTTTCAGGACCCCCAAACCATCCCCAAATCCCTGCTGCAGTTCCAACCCTCTCCCTGCTCCTTCCCCAGGAGGATGGCAGCAGGAAGGACAAGCTGCAGCAAGCCAGCTCTCCCCAAGACAGGTTTCCATCAAGGCACCCTCCAAAGCTGTTTACAGCTGCTGAAGGAACACTCTCACACCCTGAGGAACGTGATTATCATATTACTTGGCTTTTTCTAAAAGAAAAAAAAAAAAAAATAAGTGTGTGATTCAAAATTCCAGGGGAAGTGAAGAGATCTCCCAGAAAGAAGAGGACACACCTCCCCAGACTGCACCAGCTTTTCCCAACATGCCTGTGTTGGTTTAAACTCCTCAGGGTTGGTGGTGTTGGGTTGTTTTTTGGGTTATTTTTTAGTGCTCCTTGCTCTGACAGCATCACTTTGTATTCCAGAGGTGGGTTAAGGAGCTGGAGCACAGCCATGCACACCTGGCAGGTTTTTTTATTCCAGTGGAATGATAAAGCTGATGGTTCTGGAAGAGTCACTGCATCCAAAATACCACAGCAGATTGAGCAGCAGCAATTTTCTGAGCAGATTAAAACCAGAAAGTGTCACAGACTGTTTTAAATAGGAATTAAAAATAAATAAATAAATAGATAAAGGTAGAGAAAGGCAACCCATGGCTGGAGTCAAGACATGCACACTTGGAAATAAGAAATGCAGCCACATTCAGCCCAAGTCTGAGGGGCTGAAGATCCTGACAGGATCCAAAAAAACAACTTGTGAGTGCTCATTGCCTTCCAAACTCTGAGCTCTGAATGCAAATCCCTGCAGGGACTGGCAGTGGGATGAGTGATGAGAGCAGGGGGAGTGTCCCAGCCCAGGACTGGCACAGCTGGGAGAGCTGAGGGAGGCCCCACAAGGTGTAGGAACACTCGTTTGAGTTTGAGAGAATTGTAGCTTGCTCAGTAGTTGCTAACATTTTTTTTTTTTAAGGAAAAGTTTCTCATGAAAGCTTTTTCTCAAAACAACTTTAGTAAATACCTGTCTTTTCTCAAAACAATTTTTGTTCAGCTGGTGGTTTTTGTTTCTTTAGTTTAATCAATAGCATTAAAGAGGTGTTGTTTTTATTCACTGATCATGGCAAGTCTGTATCAAAACACCTTATCAAAGGTAGCAAGAATTTAGGAAATAAACTTTTCTTTTTCTACACTCCTCACCTTCTGGATTATTTGGAGTCTTTTGTGTCCTACAGGGACACCAGCAGGATGTGTGGGGATATTCCCACCCCAAACTTGGTGTGTGTGGGTCATTTATTGCAGCCAACAGGGTCACCCCCTTTCTCTGGGACAAAGAATGGGGAAATCCACATCCTCACACTGATTTAAACACATATTCTCACACTGATTTAAACCCACATCCTCACACTGATTTAAACACATATTCTCACACTGATTTAAACTCACATCCTCTCACTGATTTAAACCCACATTCTCACACTGATTTAAACCCACATCCTCACACTGATTTAAACCCACATCCTCACACTGATTTCAATTATTCACAGACACGTTTTTCCATCCCTGCCCAAAGAGAAAACACCTACAGACAATGCAGGAAGGTGAATTTCTTGCTCCAACCCCTACAATAAGAACATGGCACAGACTTTGCTGAGAGCACAGAGCCCTGGGGGAGCTGTGTCCCCACTGCCAGCAGCACCCAGGGACACCTCCAGAGGTGGCAGATGACACATTTTCCAGCCAGGAGCACCACTAGAAGCAGGATGGAAGGGCAGTCCCTGCTGCAGAGCCAACCATGCAGACCAGGGGAGGGGGAAAAGCCTGGGAATCACAGACAGGAAAAGCAGGAGCTGCCCAGGGTGGGGAGGCTGCAGCTTTGGCTTACCATACGTCTCGGATCTACTCTCCTCAGAACTAGACTTTGTCTTCTTGGAGGAGCTATCTGCACGAGAGCAGGAGAAAAGGAGAGAGAGATATAGAAAATATGGAGACCAAACATGAGGAAAAAAAAAAATCATGAAAAAAACACAGATTTATCCGGGTTAAATCGTGCAAAACACAAATAAGATGTGAACAAAAAACACAGGTGGAACACTTGGAATAAGGGGTGAATAATACACGGAGACACAGGTAACACAGAATCTGTTACAGGACACGACCAAAGGAGTTCTCTGCAGATAAAAACCACTCCGAGCACAGAGACTCTGCCAGGGTTTCTCCCCCAGAGTCAACAACCAGCCCAGGCACAGCAGTTCAGCATCCTGAATTCACCCCTTGGAAAGAAAAGGCTTTTCTGCAGTGCAC
Organism: Zosterops lateralis; assembly: GCF_965231275.1. Taxonomy (NCBI): domain Eukaryota; kingdom Metazoa; phylum Chordata; class Aves; order Passeriformes; family Zosteropidae; genus Zosterops; species Zosterops lateralis. The sequence continues at coordinate 2,693,737 of NC_139785.1, read as the reverse complement.
AGCTCCCCTATCAAAGCACAGGTAACAGCTCTCCACACTGCAGTGACTTCCTGCAAATTAAGATTACAGGGATTCCTGAAGCTCGTTTCTGGAGAAGTTAAATTCCTTCTATGAAATGAGTTCACAGCCTGAGACCTCCCCCAGCCTTTTACATTACCTATCCCAAAGGACAAAGGAAAAGAAGATGAGCACTAAACCATTTTTTTTTCCCTTACAGAATGTTTTTACTGGCATTTAAAGCCCATTTTCATTTATTTTGTGTGCAGTGGAAGGACTCGCAGAAACACCCATTTCCAGGGTGGTTTATAAGCCCTGTGCACATCTTACAACCTGTGCCCCCTTCCCCTTCTCCTCCCCTGTGCTCCCCAAGCCCCAGGGAAAAGCCTGAATGCACAGACAGGAAAAATGCACCTTGCACGGGGCCAGGAGGCTCAGACAGGAGCCTGGCAGGCTCTGGGGGAGTGAGAGAGAACAAAAATCCTCTGTGCACCCTCATTTCCCCAGTTTAACTAAAGTAAAATCAGGCTAAAGGAAAGTGGGATAGCAAATCCTTTAAAATGAGGTGTTTATATTCCAACAGGTCACCTTGGGAAGCACAAATTCACTCTGCAGGTGGCAGAGAGGGATCAAAATCTACTAAAAAAAGCAAAATAAACACCCCAAAATTAAAACCCCAGCAGGGAAACCTGGCCCTGGCTGAGCCAAGCACATCTCCAGTTTCAGACTGCACTAAAGAACTTCTCACAGCTAATTACAGCCTCTGCCTCCTGCCTTAGCTGGAAGTGGAAGTTGTTACAATTATTTACTGATACACTAATCCGGGTTGATTGTGAGGGTGGTTTAAAATCAAGCCCACATCCATTTCAGTGCCCACATCACCTTTGCAGAACAACACAGCTCCGAAAACCACATTAAAATAATTTTTTATTCTGCTCCCCAGTGCTTTTGTTTGGTTTTTTTTTTTGGAATTTCAGGACTTTACCTGTGGGATCGAAGTCGTGGGTGCTGCTGCAGCGCTCGACCTTCTGCTTCTTGTCTGCTGGAGACTCTCTGCTCAGAATGCTGCCGTGTCTGGGGCACAGAAAAGCACAAAAGCCTCACTGCAGAGCCCCCAGGGGCTGCCCTGCTCCTCACCCAGCTCTGCCTCCTCGCCAGAAATTCAGATTAAAACGCAGGCATCGGGTTGGCTTTAAAAAATTTATTCCCAGGCGGAATTGAAAGGGGAAAATGATCTCCCTTGCAATCTCTGGGAGTGGGTCCAAGGTTCCAGGAACAGTCCTGGAAACCTCCAGAATTGGTAACAGCAAGTGCATTCTCTTTATCACTCGGCATCAGCTCGTATTTTATCTTAAAAGCCAAATAAATTTAATGGGAAAAAAAATCCCTCCTGAAATCTGAACTCTCCCAGCAAACTTTAAATATCTCAGCATGGCAGAATTAAAGATTTAGAATATTCCCAGAGGGGAAGCACCTGCACATCCTGCACCAGCAGTGTCCCCTCCCTTCCCTGAGCATCTCAAAGCTCAGGTAAGGTGAGCCCCCAGCCATGTCACACTATGCAAATGTCACCCCATGCCAAAATAAACCTATTTTTGGCACCTTATCCCCATCTGGATATTGATTTCCTCACATCTGTCATGGCTACTACAAGCTGTGTTTGTACATATATATATTTATTTATTTAAATATATATATTTAAATATATTAAACTTTTTATATATTAAATATATTAAATTTATAGATTAAATATATTGAATTAATTTATGTATTAAATATGTTAAATTAATTAAACTTTTTATCTATTTAAATATATGAAATTTTTAAAAAGCTTTCCCCCCTGCAAAAACGCTGCAGCATAACTTACAATACAGATTAAAAAAAAAAACCAACAAATTTCAGGAACTCACCTCGAAGGTTTTTTGAGAGGAAACCTGAAAAAAAAAAAAAAAAAAAAAAAAGAAGTTTAAGGAACTTTTATCTTTTGATATTTGGTTAAATACAAACAGTTCTTTTACACTTCTGTGGTGCCTCCACAAAAACAATCCCTGTTTTCATGGAACTCCATGAACTTGCCATCTTGGAGACAAGTGCAACAAAGTTGAAATTAAATTACCCATCCCAAGTGGCATTACACACACAGATAACAAAAGCAACAAATCCAATGCTGAAGGGAGAAAAAAGTTTATTTGTATTTTTTTAAGTGAGGAAAACATGAAATTTATGAATCCAGGACTTTTTTTTCCTTGAATTCCTGACAGAACAAGGTGGGTGCCCCTCCAGCTCAAGGCACCAAAACTTCTCCTCTCATAAAACACAATTATTTCCTTCTCAGCCTTAAAAATTCAGCTCCATCCCTACTCCATTTCTGGTTTAGATCCTTCAGTTGGAAGGCAAAACACAAATTTAGAGGCAAGAACAGGTAACTTAAATCACTTTTTGCTCTAAATGAAGACTCTGCAGATGATTTAGAGCTGATAATTTACCCACATATATAAAATATATATTCTTAATGCATTTTTTCCTATTTATATATATATTTATATATTGTATATACATATATATATTTATATATTGTAGATAAATATATATATTTATATATATTATATATATTATATATATTATATATATTATTATATTGTATATAAATATATAGATTTATATATTATATTTATATATTATATTTTCCTATTTTTCAAGAAGTGCTTGGGTGAAGGACTAGAGGAAAAGAAATTCAAGCCCACACATTTTGAACACCACAGAGGTTACCAGGGCAACAAATCACCATTTTATTCCTAAATTTTATTTTATGTTTTCAGTTTCAACAGACCAGGTTGGTAAGGACCAACATTCCCCCCATGGTTAAGGGATGGGAACAGGACAACAGGAGAGGGACGAGGAGCAGCTCCAGAGTCAGGCTCAGGCTGGGATCTTCTCCAGGATGAGTGGAAGGATGGGAGGGAACAGCTCAAGGTGAACAGCAGCAGGAATTTCTCCATGGAAAAGTTGCTAAATCTTGGCAGGGGCTGCCCAGGGAGGTTTGGGGTCCCCATCCCTGCAGGATTTGGCATTTCTGGGATCCTGAGCTCAGCAATGGCCCCATCCCAGAGCTGGTCCAACACATAAACCAAACCATTCTCCCAGAGTTTCCCAGACCATTACAACCAGGATTCCAGCACTAAACTGCCCCAAATGTCCTCCTGTCACTGTCACCTCCTCTTGTCACCTCCTCTTCCCTCGATGGCTCCACCTCGAGCAGCCCAGGCAGGACAAGCCCAGTCCAATAACTCATTTCTCTGGTTTGTTCTGGTGAAGTGAAGAGCCATGAAAACCCTGCCAAAGTGCCATTAATGCTTCACCAAACTACACAGGGGGCAGCTTCCCTTAAGTGAGATTCATTTCTAGATTTACAGCACAAAATTGATAGATTTCTAATATTTTTTCTAATTTTTTTTCTAATTTTTTTTCTAATTTTGGGTAGAATTTAGTGTGGGTTTCCCTGTGACTCCCAGCTCAGCGTACAGGTAAGTAAATTAACAAACCAAAATAAAACACCTCCATGAACCCAAAGAACTGGACCTGGTTGTGCTCTCCATACAAACATCTCAACTGCTCCACAGCACCAGCTACAACTCAGCAGGAACAAAATACCAGTTATGAGTGCAAAGAAAGCAGCCAAAGATCAACATTAATCCCCAGAGTGTCCCTTCCCATCACCTGCAGACCCCGAGAGGCTGCCCAGGACCAGCCCTAACCCTGTCCTGCAGTGAGAGCCACAGAGGGTGGGTGGATACACCCAAAACTGTCCAACCCCCTGTGCAAACATGCACTAATATGGAGCTCCACAGCCAGCTCCTGATGGATGACACATTAGGCAAAGGGAAATTAAAATGTTGTCTGCCTGTTCCTGAAAGTAATTACCCCACAGCAAGACATTTGCCATCTTTCAGATAACAGCGTGGAATTCAGCTGAACTACCAGCAGCAGGCTTCCAAATTAAGGGGGGTAGATAGGGCTTGTGATTGCATAAACAGCAAAAAGTTAATTAATTGAAGGCAAGGCCTCCTTCCTCCTGCCCCCAAAAGCTTTATTTTAATCTTAAAAGTCTGGGAAATCCACTCTGGTTCAAAGAAGAAACATCCTCTCCTTGTTCTGCTCTACCTGCAAAGCCACATCTCTGTAGCATGTCATCCTCCCCTTTACAGATTCCAGCCAGTGAAGGAGGGACAAGACAGCTTGAATCCCAAAGGAAAGCAAACCAAAGTCATCTCAGGCCAATCTAACCCTGCCTGAACCCTGAGCAGCCAACAGATGCAGCAGCAATCAAGAGTTTCACTGAAATGCAGAAAAGAGAAAAAAAAAAAGAATCCAGGAAAAGACACTTAGGATGAATTACATCTCATTTTTTTTATCTGATGCATTTGAACATTTGAGCTGCATAAAAAACCCTATCACCATTGGTAAATATTTTAACAAAGCATTTTAGTGACAAACTTTATCCTGCAGAGGTTCTCATCAGCCCCCAGAACTGCAGGGTCTGTTCCTGCAGAGTTTGTGGACAACACCAAGGGAGTTCAGTGTTGTTCACTCACAAATGTCCTATTTTCCAGGTCCAGAAGTTGTGTAAAACCTTTCTGCTTGTTATACCTAGACTGGTGATTAATTATTTAGGAAGGAACTTTAAAGTTTTTGTAAATAAAGCAGCACTGAAAACACCGGAATCTTTTCTGTGCTCTGACGTTACCGGTGAATATGAAATTCCTGTGGGGTGGGAGCCAAAAATCCCCTGTGCCTGATCCCCCAGTTTTCTGTGAGCTGTGCTCCAGCTGGATGGCGCAGGGGGCCAGGATCTGGCTCTGGAGAATCCTCTTCCCTGGGAAGAGACCCCAGCCCAGGGCTGAGCCCCCAGCCCAGGCAGCTCCAGAGCCCCTGGGACACCCAACAGCCTCCTGAGGCTCCTCCTTGTCCCAGGCAGGCAGAGATGGGGAGCAGAGATGGGGAGAGGGGACAGGATGGGGAGCAGGGATGGAGAGCAGGGAGAGGTTGAGGAGCAGGGATGGAAGCAGGGACATGGTGGGAGCATGGACAGGCTGGGGACCAGGGATAGGGAAAGGGGACAGGTTGGGAGCAGGGATGGGGAGAGGAGACAGGATGGGGAGCAGGGATGGAGGCAGGGAGAGGTTGGGAAGTAGGGATGGAGTCAGGGACGTGGGAGCAGGGACAGGGAGCAGGGATAGGGGAGCAGGGACATGGTGGGGAGCAGGGAAGGGGAGCAGAGAAGGGGAGCAGGGACAGGATAGGAGCAGGGATGGAGGTAGGGAAGGGGAGCAGGGATGGAGGCAGCAGATCATCCCAGCAAAGTCTCTGGGTGCTGCACAACCACCAATCCATACTCTCCTGCCTTTCGTTTGCTCCACAGGTATTCCCTAAAATCACAGCAGGAAAGGGATGGGCTTTGCCCAGCCAGGCTGAAGGTGAAGCTCTCCAGCCCCCAAAATCCCTCCCCTCCTGGATCTGAAATCATTCCTGGGCACCAAGTCATGAAATCACAGAAATTTCAGGTGGAAGGGCCAGCTGAGCTGAGGCTGCAGCACTGATCCTTGCTGGGAGCACTCAGCACCACACTCCTCCCTTTTCCCATTCCCCTGCCTGAATACCACCTGGAGGACATCTCTCATCTCTCAAACACTGTGTCACTACAGCAGGAAATGGAGTAAAAATGGATAAAAATCCGATCAAAGACCACAGAGGAGCTCCCATGAGTTTATCTTGTTTCAGTGCAACTGATCTGCACTTGGAAATAACATTAAATGTGAAAACAGCCTTGAAAATCCCCTCACTGTGCTACAGCACCCAGCACAACATAATTCAAATTAAAATACATTTCACCTCCTACTGTAAACAGCAGCAAGAAGGCAGAGCAGGGTGTGGTGAACAGCTGGAGCCTCAATTCCAAAGGGAGCTGGCAAGTTTAGGCTCCACGATAAAAACCCTGTAGACATTTTGTCTGATAACTGATGAACATCAGCACATTTCCAAACGGGTTGTTCCACTCTCCCCAACACCAGCACCAATTATAAGCCAAGTCAGATTTTTTTGTTTTTAAAACACTGGGTCCGAATAATTTGAGTCATTTAAATGCATCAAGTGACTGAAAGTGTGTCTTCTTAGTCACGGTGCATTAGGAAAATCTATTTAAGTGAGGAAAATACACCTACGAGCACTAACACAGGATTAAACATTGCATTTCAGGTTAGCTCACACATCTCCACCACCAGCCAGTGCCTAATAACCACCTTAAAGCCAAGCAGAAAAAAAAAAATAAAAGGTAATTTGAAGACTTAATGTGTCAAAAAAAAAATAGGAGAGCAGGGGAGGATTCCCAGCTTCCAGCAGTACAAAGCATTCCATTCTAGGTTGAAAATATAGCTGACCATAAATAGCACAGCATCCAGATAACCATGTTGGGGCTTTTTCTTTTTTTTTTTTTTTTCCTCTCCTACTAAAATATTACCAGAATTCAAGTAACTGCTATCTCCAAAGCTGATCAAAGAGAAAAATATTTAGATTCAGACAAAGGCCTCAACCTTGGAAATATTTATTCATGTGCCTAACTTTAGTTCCAGGGCTGCTCTCACAGGCCTGAAATGAAACTTGTGTGTGTGTGTGCAAGGAGAAATGACTCCAACTTGTGCCCAGATGAGTAAGAAACGTTGTGAAACCCGCGCAGGAGAGAACAGCCAAAAAACTGCTTGCTTGACAGAACTAATCTTTAATTAGGAGATGAACAGTTGCAAAGGAAGCTGCTTCAGTGCTTTATTAGGTTCATTTAAATAAGATGTTGCTTGTTGCTGGAAAAAAAATCCCTCTGAATGAATGGTGGATTTCAAAGAAAAGCAGCCAACACAACTGATGATGCCAAATTCAGGAGGAGAAACAGGACCAGGGTTCATCATTGGTCTTTTTGACACGTTTAGAAGAAGAGGAAAATCAAAGGTTATCTCAAAGTCCCCCCCAGTAAAAACCCCAAACTCTGGCTTTTTAAAATCTCATCCTAATTCAGGAGGTCTCCACCAAGTCATGAGTCATGAGAAGCCTTTGGCCACCATCAGCTCCATGGATTTTGGTGAAAAGTGATTTAAATTCACTCAGAATTCCAGAATGGTTTGGGTTGGAAGGACCTTAGAGCTCATCCTGTAATAGGCAGGGAAACCTTCCACTGTCCCAGGCTGCTCCCAGCCCCATTTATCCCTTGGACAGTGCCAGGGATGGGTGTTCAGGATTTGGGAATGCTGAGCAGGATTGTTCTCTCCTCTTGTTCATCTATCCCCAAACAGATCCTGGAAAAAACAGTCTTTTTTCTTTGGTGACAGGTAAAAATCACTGAACAATTCCAGGACTATTCCTAGCGCATCCAGCTCCTTTCACACCTATTAAACTTCATTTCCAACACCCTGATTGGAGCTCACTGACAGCACTCAGAGAAATGATGCATTTTCTCTCGAAACCTGGGAGCTTTAAGTGCCCTGAAAGCACAGTAAGCACTGACATAAACGCTATTCTGCAAATAACTCCCAGAATTTCATCTGGGAAGAGACAGAATGAAAGAAAAACAAGGAAGGGGATTTGTTTTCCAGCGTTGCAGAGGCACAGATCCACCAGAGCAGGTTTTTAAAAGCCCTGACAAAGGTTTCAGGGGAGAGTGCTGACATGGAACAGCTCCATGGAGCTGAAGGCAGTTTTGTGTCCCAGGGAAAAGGACACAGGGCAGGGGGAGAGCCAGAGGAGCTGAGCAGGTAACAACTGACAGGGAAAACATGGATACAGCAAGTGGAGAGCTGCAGCAAGTGTTTTCTCCTCTTGGAAAAGAGGAGAAAACACAGGCACCAACTGCAGGAAGCACATCAGCCAGCCTGGGACAGCCCTGATCCAACAGAGCCAGTCCAGTCACGTCCTCACTCACATCCCTTCCATCCCCAGCACAACCCACGGCAAGGGCAGCTTTCTGCTGGATCATCTTTTCCACAAATCAAAGCACTGAAGGCTCAGGAAACCACTGAGGTTTTTCCCTAAATAAAATAACAACCCCAAAAGTCACTGCACAGCAATGGGAACACACTGGGCCCACGGAGCAGGGAAACAGGGACCCCAATGTGGAGGATTCCTGGGAGCTGTCAGAGCCTAAGGATGGATTTTGGGGATAAATAAAATAACAACCCCAAAACTCATTGCACAACAATGACAACGGATTGGGCACAGGGAGCAGTGGAACAGGGATCCAAATGGGGAGGATTTCTGGGAGCTGTCAGAACCTACAGATGGATTTTAGGGATAAATATCAACCCCAAAACTCATTGCATAGCAATTGGAACAGATTGGACACATGGAGCAGGGAAACAGGACCCAAATGGGGAGGATTCCTGGGGGCTGTCAGAGCATAAGGATAGATTTTAGAGATAAATAAACCCAAAACTCACTGCACAGCAATGGCAATGGATTGGACACATGGAGCAGGGAAACAGGGACCCCAATGGGAGGATTCCTGGGGCTGTCAGAGCCCAAGGATGGATTTTGGGAGCTGCAGGGAGGCAGGAGGGAGGCAGGCTCTGCAGCTCAGTGTTATTTTTGTGGCAGTCCGAGGCAGGCAGCACAGCTGACGCAGTGACTCACAGAGGAATCCTCACTGGCATTATTAACCTTGCACTGCTGACAGCCCCATGGACAGGAGTTGTTGCCTTCAGAGAAGGAAATTTAGTGTCAAACTCCCCCTGAACATCCCCAGCAGCCTCAGTGCTGCATTAGCCTTCATAAAACATCAGCAAATGCCTCTCACTCAATATTATTTCATTTTTCAGACCACTAACATCTCTATCCATAACCAGAACAGGCCATTCAATTTTCCTTTTAGCAGAGAAAATGCAGAGTAGCCAAGAGAGCCCATCAGCATATTTCCTGATGGATCAGGGCATGGATCAATGCAAGGGACTGGTGCTATGGCAACCAACGTGCTGAGCCAAACACTTAAACTAGGTTAAGATGAATTTGATAAAAATCAAAGTCTGGAAGGCTGGCAAGTTCCATCTGTAGGATGGGGAGGGTCAGGGCTCCAAGATTTTCTACAGGGAAAGAGAATTCCACTGGTGCCTTGGCTTCACAGGATGCTTCCTCTTTGAGCTTCAAAATATTAAATATATACAGATTTCTCTTTCATTCCTGTGGTTGGCTCTGGGTGAGGGCTTCATCAAGAGGGGTGAAGAAAAGGTGGCAGCATGAGAAGGGAGCAAGAAAAGAGGAAAAAGAAACCAGCTTAAAATTCTGAAAGGAAAACAGAACGCAAAGATAAATCTTCTCCATAAAACAAACAGCAAGAATCTGGAGATTTGCCTCCACACATGGAATTTCCTGATGGTACAGGAATGTATCATCATCCTCTGCCCTGTAAAAATGACAAGCAGGCTGCTCCGAGTTTACTACAGCCAGCTGTAGCTCTTTCCTCAGTGTCCTTCCCTGTGAAACCCTGACAGGGGAAAGGTTTCAGCCTCCCTGTGAACAGCAGCATGGGGAAAAGGAAGAAGAAAAAGCATCTCCAGAGAGGTTTCACCCACAGTTCAGTCATTCAGCCCCAGCCCAAGCAAGTGCCTCAGCTTTTTTTCCATGACACAAGCACTTGGATTTTTCCAAGAGCTGATGTCAGGGCTTTTCATGGAGAAAGAGCTGCATTTAGTGGGCAGGCAGGGAAGGAGGGCTTCCCCAGCAGAGCCACTCTCAATGTGCCCTTTGTGCTGCTCCGCCGCTCGGGCCAGGACCCTGCGAGGACTCTGAGTCCCCGCAGAAACTCTCCAAGGGGAGGGCACAGGGACATTCTCACAGCCAGTGCTGTTCCTCCACTCCTGACTGACTTCCAAGGCTCAGAAGGAGCAGCAGCTTTTCCCTCTGCAGGCCCTGAGGTTGTCACACAAGGCCATTTATTGTTTCATATCCCTGCAAGGGGCTGGAAGCAGCAAACAAATGAAAAGTGGGGAGGGGGCACTGGAGGGAACATAAATAAACCAGGTTGTTTGTGTTTCCTAAATGCTGCCTTTAGATTCAACCCAAAAGCCAGATTTGGGTAAGGTTTGGCCACTGGATGTAGCTCAGAGCAAGCACAAACCCCGCTCAGAAATTGGTGGGGAACAGAGGTTGCCAAATCCAAGGTAATTTCCTACTGGTTTCCCAGCGTGACTGGTTACAAATTACTGAATCTCTCAGTTTTCACCTCTGGGAAAAGAAAAAAAAAACATAAAATTGACAGCTTTGAAACGGGACAAAATTAAACGTCACAAATGCTGAAAGAGGCTCAAGTGTTTTTGCTAAAAAGAGTTCCCAGCAAATGTTCTCATCACAAAAATTCACACACAACGAACGCACGGCAGAGAAGAAACATTCAGGATTTGTTCAGCATTTGTTCCTTTCCAAGCTTTTACTCCATGACCCATTTTACACGAGTGACCAGGTACAGGAGAAAGGTCAAGCTTGTGATTTCAGAAGTTGTAACTCTGTTTTCTCACTCATTTATTTATTTTCAAGTAGGCCACAGACAAATATTCCCAGGCCTAGAGAGCTCAAGGAAGAAAAAGCTGAAATATGCCAATATATGCAAAATATGTCAAATATGAGTTTGGCCATACCAGAAAAGCCCCAAAATATCCAATATGGCAATATATCCAAAATATGTCAAATATGAGTTTGGCCATACCACAAGAGCCTCAAAATATCCAATTGTCTCCATATTTTCACACCATCTTTGCATCCTGAGCTGTTGCTGTTTGGAAGAAGGGAAGGAAGAGGGGTAGAACATGTTTGTTGTGATTCATCCCTGCAGCTTTCACTTCTGAAAAAATCCTCTTAAACCCCTCTGCCCACAGCCTGAAAGCATCAAACCAAGCACTGGGGTTCCTTTTGCGCAGACAGGGCGTGGAGTCCAAATTAACCTGCCCTCCCTAAACTGCAGCTAATTACAGGGAAATGAAATGTTTGCTTGGCTTGCCAATAATTGCAGCGCAGAGCTGGCTCAGTGGCAGCAGCCCCACTCCTCCTCCTCCTCCTCCTCCTCCATGGAGTCTGCAGCAGCTCTCTGCTCAACTAGCCCAAAAAAAAAAAAAAAAAAAAAATAAATAAAAGCAATAAGATAATTTTATTTTCCTAAGCAGAGCAGAGAGACCCAAAGCTGTAGAAAGCCACGGGATTTGCTTTCACCTGACACACAAACACACCCAAGGATGGGATCACTGGTGCTGCCCCAGCGTGGGGAGCAGTTTGTGCATTTCATTAGGCACCAAGCCTAGTTCCTTATTAATGCCATACCCAGCTTGTGGTTGTTATGAACCAGCAACGAGCCTGGTGTGGAAACAGTCCTTAAAAACAGCAAAAGACAGCAATTAGAAAGGGAGGAGAGAGAAAAAAAAAAAAAAAAAAAAACAACCCAACCCCAATCCAACCCAACACGCAGCACGTAATACAACTGGAAATGTAGCTTTCAAAACAGCCCAACGCTGCCTCCAATTAGGCAGCTTTAAGTTTTGCAAATATATGTACAAGGTTCAGAGGCACAGAGGAGTATTTGGCCCAGAGTTCACATTTCTGGAGAGTGAGTACAGTTGCCTGGCACAGGAACACCACACCTCCATGGCCTGGAACTAGTGAGAGTGCCCTGAAGAACCTGCAACAGGACATTTATTATTCCTCCTATGAGTCTTTCAAATGATGCATTAAAGAGTTGACAAGGCTAAGGTGGTGCTGTGCTCCTCAGCATCATCAGCTTTGCCTGGTTCAATGTGTCACTGTCACAAAGGTGAGCAGAGGAAAGGCTGGGAGAATTGGGATTGCTCTGGAGAAGATAAAGGCTCAGGGGTGACCTCATTGTGGCCTTCCTGGAGCTGCAGGAACGATGGAGAGACACTCTTTACAAGGGCTGGGGTGACAGGGCAAGGGGGAATGGCTTCAAACTCACAGAGTGCAGGGTTGGATGGGATATTGGGATGGAATTGTTCCCTGGGAGGGTGCCCAGAGCAGCTGTGGCTGCCCCTGGATCCCTGGCAGTGTCCAAGGCCAGGCTGGAGCAATTTGGGATAGTGGAAGGTGTCCCTGGCCATAGGACTGGATGATTTTTAAGGTCCCTCCCAACCCAAACCATCCTAGAATTCTGTGATTTCCCCTGCCACAGTTGTCACTACGACCTGACAACATCAGCAGCAGCAGCACAGGAGCTCAGCAGCACCTTCCCCCATGGATTTACATATTCCAAAGTTATCATCAGTTTGTCTGACCTCCTGCACAACCCAAAAGTTTCATTAAGTTACTGCTGTGACAAACGAGGTCAGCAGGCACCTCGTCTTAATTTAAATTTCCCTTCAGCCCTCCTTAGGCTGTTTTAAAGGTTCATGTGCATTTACTGCTCTGGAAAATGTAAGCCAAGACTTGCCTGCTCATCAGAACCAGCAGTTTCTAAGTTCAAAGCCAAGCAGACGCTGAACCCAAAAGCACTTCCAGCCCTGCCTTCCCTTCTCCCACTCAGTGATGAACCTTTGGCCAAATTACGCCCATTCTCTGCTTGGGATGTGCAGACAGCATCCACCCCTCTGACCTCTGCAGAGCTTCCAAACACTTCCCAGCTGCCATAAACTAATTTACAGTTAATGTGTCTAAAACCACCCAAAGGCAAAGTGCTCCCAGTGGCTTAATTTACACCGAGGGAAAAATTGGATGCACAGTTTTTACAAAGGGAAGCTGCAGCACAGAGGGAAAATCAAGAAATCATTACCACAGTGTTGCTTAACCTGTACAAGTGTATTTTTAGCTCTTAGTCCTTCACAGCTAATTCTGCTCAAGTTTTCCTCCTGTAGACACAAACACCAAACTATTGGAGCCTAAATTCTAACTAAATGAGCATTTCACCTTGGTGGCTTGCACACCTCCCAGCAGCGTTTGTGTCCCAGCACTCGCTCACATTTGAGGAGCATCCACAGAAAGTTTCTCCACCATACATTGCAGTTTTCCAAAAAAAGAAAATGTTATGTCAGCCGAGCTATAAAGAGATTAGCAGTGCTGTGTACTGGAGTTGGAGCTATCTCAGTTGTTTAAATGGCCTAAGAAGAAAAGCAAGAGGCTTCTGGGATATGCAAACCAATTATTTCTGCCCCCAAACGCAGCTCAGGCTCATAAAACACAAGAGGGAAGATGCACATAGCACACATTGCACGAGGAGGGAAAAAATGTACACAGGCATCTGTGGCATGCTCTGCTCCTTCCCTTTTCATCTCCCCTCCATCTCAGCTACAGCATAAATCCAGAAAGAGTGATGGGAAGGACTGGAGCAGAACACAGGATTAGGATTTCTCAGCAACATCAAGCCCTGCTGCTCCGACTGTAAAATGGAAGATAAAAATCCAGGAGTGAAGCTCCTTGTAAAATGGCTCAAGATCCTGAGAACAGCTTGTGAGTCAAACCCAGAGCTATTAATAGGCCTCTGGATGTGTTTGTATTAATATTTGCCTCTTGGGACTCGTAAAATAAATAAAAATACAAGCAAAAAGAGGGAGAAAAAAAAAAAAACAAACAACCCAACAAATATTTACTCAGGAAAGCTCCCAGCTGCTAAAAGGTGACTGCAGCAAAATCCCCAAGATTTGTGGAAAAGGTATGGATAATAATAATAATAATAATGATATGGAGATGACCAAGGCAGCAAAAATGCCAGATTGGATTTGTTTCCCCACTGGGTTCAGTGACACCCTCAGCTCTTGGTGCCTCCCCCTGATCAGGCAGGATGATGAGAACTGCCAGCCCTCACTGCCTGTATTCATATTTATATTCAAAACAACAACAACAACAACAACAACAAATCCCCCCCCAGCATCTCACAGCCTTCCTACATCACAACCTCGGGTACCAGTACAAAACACTGCATTTTCCCTCAGTGCTGATGGCTGTCACTGTAGCAACACTGCCTCCAATCTGTCCACACCATCACTGGGACTGAGACAATTTAAATTTTAGGACACTTTACGATAAAATAAAATGATAAAAACAAACAGATCGGTGAAAAATGCATTTAGAAAAATAAACCCCACCCAAAATGCTCAGAGATGGTTGCCTGAGTACCAACAGCTAATTTAACATCAACATGGATAAAATATCAGCTTATCAAAAATCACATTCCCTGTGGCTGCTGAGGAAGGTCTGGTATGGAATTACTGGGAAATGGAAAGAAGGGAGTGCTGCCAGCATCTACATCTAAAGCATCTTTCCAGGCTGTCAAAACCTTTGTTCTTGAGCTCAGACACCAAGACACAGATTTGCACAGCAAACACATTAAACTGGCCATTTTCACCATGAAAATACAAAGGAGTAACTCAGGTTCACATAGCAGCTATTAAAAGAGGAAAGGAAAAAAAAAAAAAAGGAGACAAACCTCCCCTCCCACCCTTTTTTCCAGTAGATATTAAAGGAAAAATCCTTTCTCTCTGCTCTGCATGCAAGGCAGGTATTCCTGGCTCAGGGATAGGAACAAAGGCTCGGGGTTACCTGTTCCACACGCCAAAGTCAGCCCAGCAGGGCCATCCCAAGGGCCCATCCCAGGGGAAGGTTCTGATCCCAAATCCTCCCCAGCAGCCTGAGCTGCTCTTTGGTGTTTTCAGGCTTCTCCTCGGGTCTCCTTGGGAGGATCTGCCTGATTGTTCACTGACCACCCAGGGGAGGGAAGAAACTCCACCTCTTCTCTCCCACCTCCTCCCAGGCAGCATCAGGAGCTGCTCATGGGGAGAGAGAGCAGCATCCAGCCATGGCCAGCCCACGGCAACAGGGGAGCAGGGGAGAGGGAGAGAGAGCTGGGATTAGAAAATTCAGCATTTCCAGCTGTTCTGGGGCTGGGAGAGGAGGGCAGGAAAAAATGTGTGTATATATATATATATATATATATATATATATATATATATATATATATATTTGTGTTTATATATATGTGGTGGATGGATGTGTTTGTTCTGTGCACATCTATACGCACGCATATAAATATATATAAAAATAATATATTTTTATATAAATATATATTTAATATAAAAACTTATTTAAATTATTTTATATTATATATTATTTATGTATAATTTATGTATTATTTATATAAAAACATATTTATATTTATATAAATATATAAAAATTATTTTATTTTTATATATTATTTATGTGCAATTTTATATATGTATTATGTGTATACATATACATACTATATATATGTGTATTATGTATATATGTCCTATATATGTATTATGTATGTATATATTTATATGTAAAATTATGTATAATTTTATATATAAGTATATATAATATATACATATTTTATATAAAAATACATATTATATGAATATATATAAAATACTTTTTACATAGCTATTTTTAAGTTTATTTATATTTATATATATTTTTATGTATATATGCGTATTATATACATATATATGTATATATTATATTTATATATATATATATACACATATTTATAGAAATAAAATATAGATTTGTGTGCGTTCCCAGCAGGAAATCCCAACACTGATCCGAGCATCACGAGGCCCAGGAACAAAGGCTTGGCAGAGGGCACTGAGCCTTTCCCCTCAATCCACTGCCAGCCTTTCCCAGGGTCACGCTGGGCACACATTTGCCTTTTCTGGGCACCTGGGAAAGCAGAGCCCGGCAGGAAAACACAACCCCTGGGCTGTTCCACGAGTGGGGAGGAGGAAAAAGGGGAATGAAGCACCTCCGTGCACAGAAGGAAACTCAGAGGTCAAACCAGGGGGGCTCTGGGAGGGTTTTTTGAGCTTCCCCCGGTGGTGAAGCCCCGGGGAAGGATTGCAGGGTGAAGGGGCTGTTTTCTTTTTCTGCCCCAATAAGCTAATGAAGTTTGGGAGCGGTGCTGGCGGGATAGAAATTTCTTCACGCTACACTGTCTGTTTGTGTTTGATTAATGTAAATCTTCCCCGGGCTCAGCTCCCCATTCACTGCCACGTCCAGACAGAGCAGCAAAAACCAACAGCTCTATTTTAGTCCTCGCCATGAAACCCCAGAGAACTCCACCAAACTCACTGCTGTTGATTTGGCTTCAATTACCCTATTCCTCATTAAATTCTGCTTTTTTTTTTAATTTTCCTTCCCTCCCACCTTCCCAAAACCACGAGTCCTGTCAAAAAAAAAAAAAACGAAACTGCAGCAAACCACTTTAATACATTAATAAAGACTTATTTTCTTCTTTGCATTTTCCTCAGTTCTCATGACCATATTTTTTCAGCCTGTCCAACAAGATGCTGGTACCAACCATCATCTCCAAGCCACAAGTGCAGCACAGGGCTGCAATTACCCAAAGACAGGAAGCCAAAGAAATCAACTCCTACCCCTCCATCTCCCTGCTCCATGCAATAATTTCCCAGCCAGAACTCGTATTTTCCATCCTTCTCTCTCCCTTTTCCATCCATTATCATTTTTGAAATAACAGAGGGCTCCGTCTCATTGGTTCCTATTTTGAAATGTTTGCCCAGCTCTTCAATTTTCTAGGAATTTCACAAATCAGAAAATGTCAGCTCTGGCCAGAAGAAAATGGGAACCCATAGGGGAGGATGCAGCAGGACCAGGATCAGCTCATATTCTCACTGGATCTTGTCAATCCTTGGGAAAAATCATCAATATTGGGTTTTTTTAACCACTGTGGAATCACAGAGTTAAGGAATCCAGGGGAAAAGGGGCTGTAAATCCAGTTTATTCGTGCCTGAGTGAGAATCACACGCACCAAACCAGCCTCTGCTCAGGGTGTCAAAACACAGATATTTTTAAACTTGGGTTCCAGTCTAAAAATCGAGCATTTCCACATTTTTTTTCCTCCCTAATGCTCTTCATCATCAAGTGAAACACAGATGGGACAATCTGACAGACCAATAAATGGTAATTTACTAAATGATATTTTGGTTAGAACGTTGATATTTCCCATTTCCTTCTCTGTACAGAGCAAATTCACATTTCCCAGCTGCCTTCCCAGTCTACCCTTGGCACCAATTTAAGGGTGTAGGTTGCTTGACAATCATAAAAATACATAAAACATTATAGAGTATTATGTATTATTTTTATATATTTGTGTATTTTATATATTTATTTGTCTTTTACATATTTATGCCTTTTATATATGTATTTGTGTATCATATATATATATATTATATAAATAAATATTTTTGCAAAAAAACCCTCAAATTCATCCATTTCAAATTTTCCTGCAAAATATTTATCTCAAAGTCATTAAAATCAATGAGGAGGAACCAGGAATACAAAAGGAATCTGCTTCAAGGCTTTTTAACTCAGAAGGGACATTTTCAATGCCCTGAAACACAACAATTCTGTTAGTGGCACGAGCACTGGGGAAAAGAAATGCATTTGTACCATAAAACAAGCTTAAAAGGGTCAGAAATGGATATTGCAGCTTCTCTTTGTTATAAAAGAGTCAAACAGACTTTGAAGAATCCAAATGAAATTTCAATCTATCAGGAAAAACATTTAGTATTAAAAAAAAGGACTTTAGGGTAGAATCATGTAAGACTTAACTGCTGTCTGCAAAGTTTTTTTAACTTATGGAAATAATTAACTTTAAAAAAAAACCCAGAATTAATTTTTATTTCTATTTTATCTGCAGTTTTTTTGGGGGGAGAAAGCAACACAATACATCCCTTTCAAGTGCAAAGCAAGGCAGCTGCCAGGAAACAGTGTAAAAACAAGAAAGATTCAGGAATGGAAGCCTCTATCTTGCTTCCTACTCTGATTTCCCAGATTTCCTTCCCCCAGCACGCTCAGGCACAGGACATAATAAGAAAACAATTTGGAGGAGGGGAAAAAGAAAAAAAAAAAAAAAAGAAAAGAAAAATGACCATAAAAAGCAAGAAAGTCTGATGCAATCAGGTTTTTTAGGAGAAATTAGAGAGAGCCAAGAAATGGTGAGGACTGGAAGTGGAATATCAGTGTTTTAAATCCAAGGGGATTTCTGCAGTGCTGGACAACAGCAGGAAAGGAGGATAAGGAAAACCATGGAAAAAATACATAATTGAAAAAGAAATCCACAAACATGGGAAAGATGGGGTGGGAATAAGTAGTGAAAAACTCATTTGAAGAGTTGTCTTTGCTTATTTCGAATAAAGAATAATAAAATGGATGAAAATTGAGTTAAATAAATGCTTCTAAAAACATCACACAAGTTCCAAGCCTGAACATCCCAGGTTTCACTTCCCAGAATTTTGAGATTTTGCTCTTTGCAAAGAGCAGCAATACTGGTCCTCAATATTTTTTATATTGATTAAGGAAATCTTTACTTCTTGCCAAGCTCCTCTTCTCACTCCAATCCCAGCCCTGCCCTGGCCAGGCTGGGCTCTGGTAAATATTGACACAGAATTTCCAGACCTTTCCCCCAGGCCTGGGAAAAGCTGAACTTCCCAGAGCTCCAGAGGGAGGGAGCTGAGCTCTCCCCGAGGAGCTGAGCCTGTGGAAAGAATCCAGGAGAGCTCAGCATCCCGTCCTGCCACTGCTGGAAACACAAAAACTCTCAGCATTCTGGATGTGGGAAGATAATTCAGGCTGGAAGTGTCCAAGGCCAGGCTGGAGTGACCTGGGATAGTGGAAGGTGTCTCTGATTAGCACATTTTATTTTCTTTTTTCTCTGCCAGAGTCAGGATTCAATGCTGGAGGATGATATTTCTTGTTCAGACTCTGATGTTTATTAATTCTCATCTATATTACAAACCATGAGTTTTACACCACTTCAAGCTACAAACTAAAAACGGCCCCTATTTCTGTCTCTACAAGGCCTTTTAAGGATAAACTGTCCAATTATGAAATGACACCTAAATTATTTTTACTTTTAACCCAACAACCAACCACCTGTGGCTCATAATGAAGATTTTTCTATCCAGTTACAAAACACCATCCAGAGCCATGGAGAAGAAGGTGAAAAAGAAGGACTCAGCCTCTGCCCTAAATCCTCCATCTTGCTTTATATATATATATATTACTATATTTTAAAACCTTAATTTCTAAGTTTTCCCCCCTGTGCTATCACACACTTCTATCCAAACCCCACACCCACAATCCCAGGGCTGTCACTCAATTTTGGGAGCCTTTTCCATGGCCTCAGGTCCAATGCAGTGTTTGCTGGAGGTCAGTGCCTGTGAGCACAGAAATCTGGAATTCTCAGTGCCCAGGGGACAAAATCACCTCTGAGGTCCCTCCAAACCCAACCCAGCCTGGGATTCCATTCTGTTATTTGCAGTTTAGCTGGACAGGCCAAACCTCACTCCCAGTTTCTGGGATGTTCAAACAGGGAGGGATGAAAACAATCTGCTCTTGACAAAGAATCCCATTCAGACACCACCAGGATATGGGATAGATCCACACGTGCATTTTTAAGCAGTGAATCCATGACATTATAACACATCAATATTTTATCAGCAAATATTTTATCAATAAATAATAAATAAATGAAGATATATAATGAAGATGTTTTATCCAGCAATAAAAAGCTTGCCAACACATTGTATTAACCCCAAAAATTATCAGTGAGGGAGTGGCTGCCCAGTTCCCCCATCAGAATATCCAAATACTCCACAGAGCTTTATATTACTGACCCTTTTTTTTGGGCTCAGAATGTTCATTTCTCCTATTTTATGTCAAGGAACAAAACCCATCCCACACATCCTAAATAAACAGGAACTAGTAGAAAACTGCTGTGGGATTTTTTTTTTTTTTTTTTTTTTTTTTTTTTTTTTTTTTTTTTTTTTTTTTTTGAGAATGTATAAATACAAAAGTACAGACAAGAAAAAATGTGAGAAATCTGATATATTTCAGCAAGGATTTAGAGTCCACTCAACGACCTCCACCTTTTAGACACATCTGAGAAACACCTGAGATTTTTCAAGCACAAAAAGCTCTGTCAGTACATCCCATAAAAATTCATAAAGGTA
This sequence comes from Zosterops lateralis, assembly GCF_965231275.1. NCBI lineage: Eukaryota > Metazoa > Chordata > Aves > Passeriformes > Zosteropidae > Zosterops > Zosterops lateralis. The sequence continues at coordinate 2,673,728 of NC_139785.1, read as the reverse complement.
TTAAGGCACTTTAATAAAGCGTGGGGAATTTTGTATTTTCTTTTCTCCATCAAAAAAGAAAAAAGTCTGTGTGTTGCCTCAAAACCATTTATTGCTCTCACAAACAGCAAAGGAGTAAGAAATTTTCTCTCTGCCTGCTCTGGATACATTTTATGGAAAGCAGGAAACAACAAATGAGTTAATATTTCATCTGAGTGTCTCAGCTCTGCTGGGTTACACCAGTGGAAGGTAAAGAAAGGCACAGCAGTTTCCTCTCAGCAATTTCTGCAAGTCACAGGAGGCAACAACTTAAGGACAGCTTAGGGCAGATCAAGGAATCATTTTCCAAACCCTTCATTACTGCAGCTCCTTCAATTACTGGAATTTCGCTGGAAAAAAACAGAAAACTGAGGTACAGAGACAGGAAATTGTTTCTGCAGTAAAAAAGGAGAACAACAATTGAAGTGGGAATGTTGTCCATTCCACCTTACATCACCACCAGAATTCCTTTTTTAAAAAAAATAAGTGACAGAAGGTTGTGGCACCTTGTGATGTACAGAAAATATCACAGATATTGAGCACATTCAACTTATTTGGGAAGGCAATACACAATGCACAGAACTCCTGCAAACTTTTAATAGAAAAATGCTGTGAAAATACAGAGTTAAGCTGATGTTTTTTAGGATGGAGATGAGAATGCCTCAAGAAAAACCCTCAGTTTTTCATGGGCTGTAGCAGTCACTGAGTGAAACCAGAGGACAGCATCTGCACCATGCCAGGGAAAACTCAAATTAAAGCTGGCACAGGAGAAATTAAAGATTAAATCACCTGCAGAAGTACTACCCACAAATAAAAAACAAGGTGATAGAGACAGGAGAGAAACTGATGGAGCGAGTGGGTGGGAAAATCAACTTTACTGCTGGAGCTGGAACTCAATTTATTATTTAGGATGATTCAGCACCCCAATGCTCTGGACAAAACCCACCTCCGGGGCTGGAGGCGGCTCAGCAAATGCCCAGATCAGCAAAGTCAGGATTAGAGTGGGAACCCAGTGCAGAGTCAATCATTACAGGCCTGAACCGCAGCTCTCTGCTCTTAATGCACCGCTGCACCAACACGCAGCTAAGGGATTTAAAAAACATCAGCCTGAAAAAAAACAAAGAAATTTAAAAAAGGAAAAAAAAAAGAAAAAAAAAAGGAAAAAAAAAAAGAAAAAAAAAAGGGAAAAAAAAGAAAAATAAAGAAAAAAGAAAAAAGGAAAAAAGAAAAAAAAAGGGAGAAAAGGGGGGAGAAAAAGGGGGGAGAAAAAGGGGGGAGAAAAAGGGGGAGAAAAAGGGGGAGAAAAAGGGGGAGAAAAAGGGGGAGAAAAAGGGGGAGAAAAAGGGGGAGAAAAAGGGGGAGAAAAAGGGGGAGAAAAAGGGGGAGAAAAAAGAGAAAAAGAGAGAAAAAAAGAAAAAAGAAAAGAAAAAAAAAAGAAAAAAGGAAAAAGAAAAGAAAAAAAAAAGAAAAGAAAAAAAAAAAAGGAAAAAAAGGAAAAAGAAAAGAAAAAAAAAGAGAATACTGAATCACTGAATCATTAAAACTTCCAGCACAAAATTTTAACTCTGCCCATTCACTGCTAATAGATATCACTGGAGTGATCTAAGCCAAGGAAAGAATTACAGAAAATTATCATTTTCTACTGTGTCACACAACAAGCAGCTGAACAGCTTCCACAGACAGCAATTAAAATGAGAAAGTTCTGGTACAAATATGGGAAATGATTAAAAGACAGATGTAAATCTGCTAAATCTGTGATTTAAAAAAAAAAATCAATCTGCAAAAAGCAAAACATGAAAGATCCTTTCAGTTTCATTGTCTGGCCTGATTTCTGGCATAGGAAAATGGGGTTTGTGGAGCTGCACTTAAAAGGTCACCGAGTTTCCTTCCTTGATCTTGTACCATGAACAATTTTAGAAGGCATTAAACATTTCAGGACAGCCGAGCTAAACAAAATTTTGCTTATCCTGTCATTGAATTGAGTTTGAGCAATTCCAGTAAGTCTGACAAAAAGAAAAAAAAGGAAAAAAAAAAAAAAAGAGGAGAAAAAAAAAAAAGAAAAGGAGGGAAAAGAGAGGGAAAAGAGAGGGAAAAGAGAGGGAAAAGAGAGGGAAAAGAGAGGGAAAAGAGAGGGAAAAGAGAGGGAAAAGAGAGGAAAAAAAAAAAGAGAAAAAAAAGAGAAAAAAAGAGGAAAAAAGAGGAAAAAAGAGGGGGAAAAAAAGAGAAGAAAAAGAGGAAAAAAATAGAGGGGGGAAAAAAGAGGAAAAAAAAAAAGCCCTCCCAAAGCAGCTCCAAAATATAATATTTATGCCAGCCACTAAATGCAAACTTGAGTCCGCGCCAAAACAGCATAAATTAGAGAGAAATAATTATCCTATAGCTGACAATTTGAAAAGAGAGTAGTGAGAGCTGAGGAAACTCCTCTTGCTACGACAAAAATCCATTTCATTCACAGCAAAGTGACCAGAGCTGTTATAACTGTGGGATAATTCAGCCAGAGATAAAAACCACGAGATGATTCCGTGGATTTCACACTCAATACCTTGTTCTGCCTCACTCCAGGGCTGGGAATTGTCAGCAATAAATACTTGCAGCTCTATAAAACTCTATGAACTCCTCGCTATTCGTTGAGAAGCAAAAGAGGGAGGGGCAGAGCTTCAGTTATTCTTTCCAAAGAATTTTGCAGCTCCTTTTTATTTCACCATAAACTTCATCCCAGCCCTGGTTTTACAGAGCAAAACATCAATGGGCTCAAGGACAGGACTGACATCAAAATGTTGACCCCAGAGGCAAGTCAGGACTGGCTTTGTCATTATTCTGTCCCACACCTGCAGCCTCACAGCCCCAAATTCAGAAAGCAGGGAAGAAAAACCCAAGCGGAAATGCAATGTGGCAATACCTGCACTCTGAAAAGGCAGAAATCTTTTTTTGTTTTTAATGCATTAAAACACGCTTTCATTTTCCCCACTTCTTTAGTGCAGCAAAAACACACAAATTTTGACTTCTCAGTGTTTCAAGGGACTGTTAATGAGCCAAACACCAGTTTATCTCCCCCAGATATTGATTTCTGATTCTGTCCTCCAATGAAGAACCCACAGCCTTTTTCAGGGTTCTCCTCCTTCCCCTAAAGCCCAGCACCAAAGGCACACACAGGGAGGAAAAGAAGGTTTCAAACAAAAATCCTTTTGTTTTTAATGCATTAAAACACACTTTCATTTCCCCCACTGCTTCAGTGCAGCAAAAAAACCACAAATTTTGACTTCTCAGTGTTTCAAGGGACTGTTAATGAGCCAAACACCAGTTTACCTCCCCCAGAATTCTCTTTATTTCTGATTCTGTCCTCCAGTAAATAACCCACAGCCTTTTTCAGTGTTCCCCTAAAGCCCAGCACCAAAGGCACACACGGGGAGGAAAATAAGGTTTCAAACCTTGCCAGGAAGTTTTATTGTTTAACTCCAACCCTTCATCTGCTCCTGGTCTGAGATTCCCCAGCAGGAAGGTTCACACAGCTCACTGCACCTCCTTGCTGGTAGCTGATTCACCTGGATTTTTTTATCATTTACTCATCATAGATTTGTCCAGTGCTGGGCACGAGGTGCTTCCTGCTCCTCTGCAGGGGCAGCAGGGCAGAAATGAGGAAAATTTTAACCCAGTGAAAGCTCTCCAGGTAACATTTGACCATCAAACAAACATGAATAATGTGAGCAGTTATTATTTCTGTTTAAGCAGAGCGTGCACTGCTCACCCACAGAAAGCTGGACATGCTGGCTGTTATCAGCTACATCAGAGTCACCCGTGCCTGGAAGGAACCACAACTCTCTCCTTGCTGTCCTGGTAAACTCCTGAATGCCAAAACTTCCTTTCCAATTTCCTCTGGATCAACCAGATGCATCCATCAGCTGTCCACAGCCAGACAACTCACAGCACTAAAAAAATGTTGTGTCATCACCAGAACCAACAGAGCTGAAGGAATTGAGATGGGCCAAACTCCCACATATGCAAGAAATATGTAAATGTAAAAATTAAGCCCTGGCCAGCAGCAGAATGTCAGTGCTGAGTGCTTTAAAACAAAGGGAAATGCAGATTTCTCTCTCAGTTCAGTGAGACAGCTCCTGCCCAGGTATTTTCTGCAGCAGGGAAAGCCCCAGGATGCCAGAGGAGGGTTTTAATCTAAAGCAAACAGCTCCATGTGATGGGAGGAGGGAGAGGGGCAGAGCCCAGGCGGCTCCTGATCCTGCAGGACAAAATTCATTTGCTGCTGGGCATTTCTTCCTGCACGTTTTCATGGAATTGGGAGTCAGATCTGGGAATGTTGCCACCAACCTCAGCACAACTGAGAGAGTATTCCCCAAAATCCCACAGGGAATGAGCTTTGGGGGTATTTGAGTGGGCTCCTCACTGCCATACAGCTCACCATTGTATTTTACATTTATTCTATTAATCTATTCATTTATTTATCCATTTACTGCCATGGCAAAGTGATCCAAATACAATCCGGAGGAGAAGATGAAAAAAATTCACATTTAAATTTACAGTTTAAATAAACTAGTCACGGTCCTTGTTTGAAGTATCCAGAGTCCCTTTGTGCTCATCCCCACAACCAACTACAAACTACCTTTTTTTAAAATTATTTTTATTTAACAAAAAGAAAAAAAGAACAACAAACCCCACCTCACTATTTGCATGTCCTTTGTTATTTTTCTCCCTCTTTGAAATGCTCTTTTGGGGCAAGCTTTTTGATCTAAAAGGCATTTAATTAAACAAAAAGAAAAAAAATGAAGGAAAACTCTAAATCCCTATATACAATCTGTAGCAATATTTATTTGGGGGGAATATATTCACTAAAATTATATATATATATATATATTCCCAGGGATTACAAGGCCAGAATACAGCCAGATTTCCCAATAAAAAACCAGAGAAACCAACTTATTTCAAGTTTCTTTAGTCTTTTTCTGATAGAACCCCCTCAGTATTCCAAGAATCAATTTGGAAAATCTGAAAGGAGACATTTTCTCTGGATATGGAGAGCGACAGATGGAGCAAAAATTTTCAGCACATCCTGAGTTGCTGTGATGTTCCTGTCATGGCTCAGCAGAGCCACCTCCCAGGAGCTGCAGGGCCAGCATGATGATAAAAATTAGATAATAATTTTAAAAATTTAAAAAAAACAAAAAAAAAAAAAAACAAAACAAAACAAAAAAACAAAAAAAAAAAAAAAAAAAAAAACAAAAAAAAAAAAAAAAAAAAAAAAAAGGAGTGGGAAGGGACAGGTTCTTTTTTCATCTGGCTGAATTCCAGGGATAGGATTTTGAGTTTTGCAAGCAGCCCAAAACTCAGCTGTTTCCTCTCCCCCTCCCAGCTAAGTTTAATTCTCTGTTTCTGGGAGAGGGAAGAGCCTCCCCCAGAATGCCTGAGCAGCACCAGGGCCTGTCCCCTCCTCCCTGAGCCCAGAGCCAGGCAAATCCCACCTGCTCTGCCAGGAAAAACGGCTTTTCCTGCCCCAACCCTGGGGCTGTGCCTGCATTACAGGGGACAGAAGGGAGGCCAGGGCAGGGCAGGGCAGGTGCAGGCACCAAGGAACATTGCTGGGTGTCCCTGGGGAGGGTGAGAGCTACAGGGAAAGGGAGGGGAGCTCGGGCTTTGCTGTGCCATACATCCATACAGCTGAAGCTGCACTGGTGAACATCCAAAGTAAACACCACTCCAGCATTTACAGCCAGCACCAACATTCCTGCAGCTTTCCAGGCTGCAAGAAACATGTGCTTGCCTTTTTTTTTTTTTTTTTTTTTTTTTTTTCTTTCTCAGTATTTCACCCTCACAGCAATTTCCATGAGGTGAGTGACCTGAGTGTAAAACTTGGGGCTCTCAGCTGTGCTCAAAGGGGGCTGCTTTGAATATTTATCAATTCCAGCTGGTATCAAACTCTTACACCAAGATACTGAAGTATCTCAACCTGTGATCCAGAGATATCTAGATGGATAATCCAGGTATGTCTAGGGAGTAATGATGTAGAGAGTTCTGCTCTTTTAGATCATTATTTCCAAAGTATTGCAATAATGAAGTAAGTAGGCATTATTTGCCTTTGCAATAATAAAGTAAAGGCATTATTTGCCTTTACTGCTGACGGTTTATTCACCTGCGCAGGTGCTGAACCATCAGCAATAGAGGCAAATGAAAATCTGGGCTTTTGACACATCCTCCCAAAGCACAGAGAAGCCCAGAGCAGCTGGGGAGGGCTCCCCAGAGCACCTTCCAGGGCAGAGCGAGGGAGGCTGCTGGCTTTGCTCAGATCAGATCTGTGCCCACAGGAACCACTTCCCCTCCCCAGACCGCAGGGCCTGCGCAGGGCAAACCACAGCCCATCTGACAGGCTGCAGAACACACTGCCAGCTGCAGCACCAGAGATCTCCTTTTATCCCTAGCACAAGAGGATTCCCCCCCATCCTCACTTTTAGGATATAAATTTGCTCTCCTCCGCTGCAGTTCCCCCTGGATGTTTGCCAGGGCTGATGCTGCTGCCTCAGTCAGGATGGAGTCTGCAGCAGCAGGGAAAATCCCTCTTTTAAATCCCCACAACAGCAGCTCGCTTTTGGCTGAGGTCACTGCCTCATTTAGGACATCACATAATTAGAATTTTTCAAAAGCAGGAGGGAGGGGGGAAAAAATCCTATGGACACGGAGCAGAAAACAACACTGGCTTGTAATTATTCTATAAATTTTTGCTCCATCTGTCACTCTCCATATCCAGAGAAGATGGCTCCTTCAGATTTCCCAAACTGATTCTTGGAATACCGATGGAGTTTTGATCAGAAAAAGTCTAAAGAAACTTGAAGTTTACACTTGAAATAAGTTGGTGTCCTGGCTTGTAGAAGCAGCAGCTCTGAAAGGCACTGAGCAGAGGAAGACGAATTATCAGGACAAATCCAACAGTGCCAAGGGGACCTGCTGTCCCTGGTGGAGCCAGGCAGGGACTCCCAGGCAGGGAATGTGTCCCCCCAGCCCTGCAGAGCACACTGAGCTGGATCCCAGCCCTGTCAGGCCCTTGTGGCTGCCAGCAGCAGGTCCTGGCCCTGCCCTGTGCCTGCAGAGCTGGGGGCAGGCAGGAAACCTCTCCCCTATCTGGCAGCTGCCACCAGCTCCCTCATTTCTGTCCCTCTCACTCACTTCCTATCGATTTCTCCTGTCTCACGCTGCAGCTTTTTCCTATTTCCTCTCTCTGCTCGCTCGTTATGGCTTCCCCCCCTCCTTTCATTCTCTGCCCTTCCACGTTTTCCATCACTTTTTTTTTTCTGGCAGCTTTGATGTCTTTGATGCCTCTTTTGCATCTGGGCACAGCAGAAAGGCAGCGGTGCCTCTGTGGCACCCAGAGGAGACGCCTTGTCTGAAGTGCTGCCAAGGAGCTGCACCAACAGCCACTATCATAACAGGCTAAAAAAGACTTTGAGGCAGCCATCAGATGCTCCAGGTGAGCCTGCAGGTTGAAGCTTGTATATTTATGGGAGTGGTGGACTCGCAGTCCTTCGCCTGTCTCACATCGGTCTGGGGCGTTATTAAACTCATGGGGCTTTTCCTCTGCATTGGGAAATGCTTGGGCAGGTCAATCCAGGTCCCACATAAGTTTTCCAGCCCCTCTCCAGAACCTCAGGACTCTAGGAAAGAGTGTTTAACTCTTCTTAGGTTCTGACTGCACTGGGGAAGTCACCCAGGACTCTGTGTGATACCACAAACCAGCATCCACAGCCTGCAAATAAATTCAGGACCAGCTTCTCACACAAATAAGAGTAAATAGTGCTGCTACCCACAGAGTCAATAAGGAACAGCACATGAATAAAATTCAGATTCCCACCAATAGCTCTGAAAATTTCCAAAAACACCTGAATAAAATTCAGATTCCCACCAATAGCTCTGAAAATTTCCAAAACATGTTTCAAGAGCTCAGGAGTAAAACCAAGTTTGAGTTTTGCAGCCACAGTTCTTGTGCCAGCTGAGAACAACCCAGAGCTGCCAGAACGTGGACATTCTCTCTTAGGTTTTTTAGCATCAACATTTCAACTTTGTACCACCAAGAGAGGCCCTGCTGCTTAATTCACACAGTTCAGCTTTTACCCAACCCTGCTCCCCGCCCATAAAAAGTTTATTTTTTGGAAGAGCTGAGCCCCCAGTGCCACGTCCAGGCCATCACACCAGGGACTGACAGGACAATGTCCCACACCACACCAGAATTATTCCAAATACACAAACCTGTGCTGGGATCTTTCCCACCTCAGGAAGGGCTCCTCTCATCTGCTTTCCCAGCACCACAGCAATTCCATGAAACTCCTTTTGCCACTGAACGTCCCCATGGCAGGAGACCTTTCAGCCTTGTCAAAACAGAGCTTAAAATAGCCCCCCACAGGATCACATCGAAGTGTTTGCCAACAAATGTAAACAGCACCGTTTCTTATTTACCACGGGGCTCTGCAAGAAAAAGGTTCCTGCCCGTGGGCCTCAGAAGTCAAACAGACACAACACTGAAAATCCTCAAGGAAAGGATGCGGGGTGATAACAAACCATCCAGCCCATTTGTGAATGTCACAGCCTGAACACTGTTTGTTTGGCTTTTGCTATTTATACTCCTGCTTACATCTGAAACATAAGGACGCTGTTTTTTCCTGTCGTTTTAATGTATTTATTTTTGCGTGTTTTCTTTTCAAAGAAAAAAATGAGTAAACGTTGCTCCTTCCTGTCTTTTTCTGTTTCTATTTTGTATGTATCCTGCTTTGGATTTTATCCCTTTTGCATTCTTAATCAAACACTGCATGTTTTACATCCCTTTTTACATTACTAATTCCCTTGCTGTCCTTATTTTAAGCCTTCTCTTCTGATGTTGAGATGTTACCAACATCCAGGCTCCTGACCCTCAGTTGAATCAAGCTGAGACACGAACTAAGACTTTTATTCTTTAAACCTACTAATTATCCACAGAACGCAGCATCACCTACCTGAAAAATACGCATTTAAGTCTATTTTCTCTTAGTGCTATTGACATCTCTTGCACAGGAAGATCTGCTTATCTCAAAGCAGATAAAATATCAGGGGGAGTGCTCGGGCAGAGGAATATCTGGAATGCTACAAGAAGCATTTTTTTACAGCAACTCACCCACTAGAAACTGGAAGATAATAAAATGGGATTCATTAATAAATCTCTAATTTTCAGAGGGAAGGAAGAGGCATTCAAGGAGAAACCTGGAGGAGAAAAGCTCCAGGCAAGAGGCTGAGTTTATCTCTGAGGCAGCACAGCCAAAATACCTCCCCGGTGACCCAAAGGACCACCTCGAGGTGGAGTGGAGAATTCAGCCTCCAGACCAAAGCAAACATTGCTCCTCTCTGAGACACTCTGCACAGCTACAGGGCTGCCCAGGTGGGGGTGAGAATTAAAACCATGAGGGGTAAAGGATGCCACCCAAAATACTACAGGAAAAATGGAAAAACAGGAGTTAATGTCAAAAATCCTGTTGGTTACACTCCAAAGCTTCCTAAAAAAACAGAAGCAGTCACTGAAGCGACTTAAATTCTTTAGATACAAATTCACTGGGAGACCCCAGTGCAGGAAATAACCAAATAATCCTGGTGTCTAGCCATGAAATATGGAAAATAACTGGTACAGGTGTCTGTACCACCTTCCCCAGGCAAATTCACCAATGTCCTGTAAAGACTTAAGATGAACAGCCAAAATCTCCAAAGCCTAAATCACTGCTCCTACAACAAAACACCACTTCTACACTAACCATCACTTCTACAAAACCAGCACTTTGACAAGGAGGTCCAGAGCAGTTGTGAGAGGGAACAGAAGACTCTTTGATTTCCAGCAGCACGACTGTGGTCACTGCTGCCACCCTGCAGGACCAGGGAACTCTCCTCCCACACAGGCCACAAAGTCAAAGGACACCAGTGAACACCCACAAATCCCACCAGTGACCTCAGCAAAGTCCTGCTCCAAACTGCAGGAGTTTCTTTCTTTCCTCCTTCTCAAGCACCTCCAGCCAGGACAGCACTGAGAAATATTTTTTTGCTGCTGAATTCCTGTGCATGTGGACCAGAATTTTGAAAATCTAAAATTGAAGGAGCCAACATGCCACTGCCTTCCCTATCCATCCATTTGAAATGTTAAAATGCCATTAACAGGAGTTCTGTGCACAGGGGAGAATTATACAATTGGGCTCAGAGATGAAATATCATTCCTGCCTCCACCCAAATAATCACAACGCCCACAGCTCTACTCAAAACTAGAAAATCAAGCTCACCTCAAGCTCCTGTCTCCAGTAAAAGCCCTAATAAACTATGCAACATGAAGTGGCAGCATTTGTGTCCCAGCCAGCAGTAAACACCCCAGCCATTCCTCTCCTCTGCCAGCCCCGAGAACAGCGAAATAAAACGTGAATTTATGCACAGACTCTGTCAACTGTTAATTTCCAAACACAGCCGAGGCACAGGGATGAAAAGCCCCACGCAAAGACTGCTATTCTTTTTAATCCTCAGATGTCATGCTGCAGCCCGTTCTCCATAAATATTGGATTTTACAAACTCTACTGATGAAAAAAAAAAACATGATAATGGCATCTGACCAGTCAGTAATGCTAAGGAGTGACTTTCTGTGCAGTTCTCACCCTGCTGGAAGAAATGAAACCCTTCTTCCCCCAACCACACAATCCAAGAATTCCCAATTACTACAGGCCCTTCCAAAGAGCCAAACACAGGGAAAGTGCATCTCAGGCAGATAAGAAACAATTAGAGTCTATTTTAATACCAAGTCAGGAGCAAATCACCAATTAAAACTTCTCGAGGGTAATTACGTGTAAATTCTACCTCTGCTGTTTTCCAATCATAGCAACAGAAACTACAGCAGGGTTATAAATAAAACTCATTTGCAAGCAACTGCAGAGAGGAGTCACCAGCTCCTCAGAGAAGGTCCTGCTGGAGCAAGAGCCTCCTTTCTTTTATTGGCCTTTAATAAACAGAAAAGAAACATAAAGCAAGTCCTGCAGCAGCCGTGCAGTTGCTCAACCCCGAAGCGCCTTTGGAATGGTGACAGGAAGAAAAATACAGTTAAAACTCTGAGAGAAAAAAAAAAAAAAAATTAACGGCACACAAATGTTTCTTTAGTGTCATAACAGGATACAGCCGAGCTCGGGCCGGGCCGTGGTGGCCAAGCAGAGGCTGGAAATGGCCGAATTTCAGGATTTGGGGCCGGCCCCAGCGTGGCCTTGGGAAGAATAAAGGCCTTATCTCAGCTGGCCATGTGTGGCCGGCCGTGCTCAGAGCACACAGCAACGCCCAGGGCTCCAGTGGGCACTCTGCAGCAGGAACAGGAAAACTCCTCCAACAAACACTGCCTGGCCACAGATCAGCCCCAAAGTCTGCTATCTCCTCTGCCAAAACCAGCACCCAGCAATGAAAATCCAACCCGGCACCAGCGACAGGCCAAAAATTGATTTTTTTTTTTAGGTTAAAAGATCTCAGCTAAAAAATCTCGGCTAAATCCAGAGCTGGATGAAGCTCAGCCAGCTGACTGATCTTAGATACCTTCAGGATAAGAAAGGTCCCCTCGATGTGCAGATTTCCTTCCACTAATGACCAAGTCGAGCCAGATGAGCAGCTCAGGGGTGTTCACCTCAAAGTCTTACTAAGCCCAGCGAGATAAATGCCACCTTAGGAGGCCTCTGGACAAATACAGCTTGGCTGCGAGAGGATTAGATGAAGAGGGTGTAGATGTTTACAAACATAAAGGAGCAGAGCAATAAGGCTGGAGATGAAGAGTTTGATACAGTCCAATGGGCACCAGGACTATGGAAAAAAAAAAGGAGCTGACAAAGTAAAAGAACATCCTGAGGGAAAGAAGGGGAAGTTAAATCAGTGTTTAACTCTCTCAAACCATCAGCAGCCGTGCAAGGCACCATGGCTGTCCAGGAGAATGTTTTGCTGATGTGATTTTAAGCCTCAAGTGCTGTGTCAGGAGATGATTTTTTGTCTGGCTGCACCTTTTAGGTGCTCCCCTAAATGCAGAGTATGTGAGGAGCCCTCCACAAACTGTGTAATCACTCTCAGGGGTCTTTAATACTTGCTCTGCATTTTTTGTTTAATGCCTGGTGTTCCCCCAGGCACCCACTGCCCTCCAGACTTGAAAAAAAGACACCAGAAAATGATGCTGCTGCTTTGGGAGTCCTGATAACAGAATCTGAGCATAACCACTACCAAAATTAACTGGGGTAAGGTTTAGTGCACAGAGAGAGTGAGCCCAGACACATTCAGATATGAACTGGCCTGACTGTGTTTCAGCAGTGCCAGACACTAAAATCCATTCAACTTTTCCTGGGAAAGGGAACAAAAATAAAAGAAGGAAAAAAAAAAAAAAAAAAAGAGAGAGGGGGCTTAATAAAAACATCATGTATCATCCTGACACCAGAACAGCATTAGACATGGCCATTCATACACTCCTAATTTATATATTTAATGGTAATCATGACATCATCAACAAAAACAAGAGATAAAATATGTCAAGGATGAGACAGGAGCAGCCTGGACAAGGGAAATGTGACAGCTGTCAAATCACTACCACCTTCAACTGAAGGGATACTAAAGGAAATATCTGCTGCCTGTAATGTGGATTTAGGCAGCTCTATATGTGCAAAATGCAAATATGTAAAGCTAATATGGAGAAAAATCCAGGCCCAAGCCACCCTATTATACTCCTAATACCATCTGGCACAGACACAAGCTGGGTTTCCCTGGTTTAAGGCAATTCCCATCCCAATCCCACCCAGGGCTGGTGATTGACAAACACAAAGAGAACTGAACATGTCAGATCATTTATACCACATACATCTAATGACAGTGGCAGCACCAACATTATTTATATTGCACCTGCTTTACATTCCAGGCTGAAGAGGCAGATTGAAGGAGGCAACACAGAGACTCCCTGGGCCTCAAGGGAAAGGGGAATGAATGTTCTGTAGGGATGAGAGAAATCAAAAACCATCCCCTCCAAACCTTGCACAGTGCTGGGGAGGAACAGGAACGGCAGAGATGGGAACAAACACCACCAACCACCACGTCTGGGGTTGTGCTGAAAGGTTCAGCCAGGGAATAAATCAGGGAATCATCAGAGAACCCCAGAATGGTTTGGGATTAAATGATCTTTGATTAAAGATCATCACATTCCCATCCCCCTGCCATGGGCAGGGACACTTTCCACTGTCCCAGGGTGCTCCAGCCTGGCCTTGGACACTCCCAGGGATCCAGGGGATCTCTGTCACCACCTCACAGGGAACAACTCTGCCCTAATAACCAATCTAACCCTGCTCTGAGTCTGAAACCATTCCCCCCTGTCCTGTCACGCCAGGCCTTTTAAAATAACCTCTCTCCATCTTCCCTGTAGGTTCCTTCAGGTCCTGGCAGGCCACAATTAGATCACCCCAAAGCTCCTGTCCTCCTGGGCTCAATCATGACTCTGTACCCCAGAGCTGGGGCTAGAGGTGAAAAACAGTGACAAGAAGAGATCCAGTTTCCCCACATTCCCCAGACATCCCAGAAATCTGAGGGCTGTGGAAACAGCTCCTCACCTGACATTAAAAGCCTTTTGATCCAAACCCTTAATGGAACACCAAACAGAAACATCCTCCTGACATGACTGAGAGCAAAAGGAAATGAGACTTTTTTTTTTTTGTCTCCGCTGCATCTTCAATTTGGCTGCCCCAATTCAATAATGGAAAGTATTTTGTTTTACTAACAAGTAAATTAAATTCCCTGTTCTCGTGCTTTTCCTTTCCATGCATCACTCAGCTGCTGCTTGGTATGAAAATCCTGTCGTTCTTTTTTTTGATATCATGCAACTGCCACAAGACATATGGCCTGAAGTACGTAACAAAATCCTCACAAATCCACTGAAATGCCTTTTTACTGTCACTGCCTTGCCTGGTACAGAGAAAAACATCCTGCAACTCAAGAGAAAGACTCAAAAGAGAAAATTTTGCTAGTATAAGCTATAAAATTAATGGCCAAGATTTAATACTCTGTGAACAGTTGTGAACACAGATTGTACACAAATCTGAGCTGTCAGGCTGTGCTGTCTGTGAGGACCTGTGGAGCCACAAAAAATAATGGGATTAAGTGAGAACTACTCAGTGTCTTTCCTGTCCATACCTGGAGCCCAGAATTGGTGAGCTCAGGCACCCCAAAGTATCAGTGCCCTGCCCCAGCCCCAGCCTTGCTGCTGAGCCAGAACTGCCTTTGCCACACACATTCACATCTCAACCACCAGACAGGAGAAAGTTACAATAAGATACATAAAGCGGGGTTTTTTTACAACATATAGTGACAGAAAAAGATATCTTTTCTTCTCATAAAAAAAAAAAATCTGACGACACTTATTCCACTCATGTTGAGATGTTTCCTACTTGACTTTTTTTTCTTTTTTTTTTCCCATTCCTCTGAAACATCCCAGAAGAAAGAAGAGGTAATGAGAACTCCAAACGGGAGAAGTCCAAAGGCAATGAGAACTCCAAACGAGAGAAGTCCAAAGGCACCTGCAGAGCAGCCCAGGGCCCGAGCAGGTCTCCAGAGGCTCTCCTGCCCAGGTAGACACAAGCAGACATTCCTGCCTGTCAACTCTCCCTCCTGCCTCACCTGGAGTGACCTCCCTGCAGCACTTGACCCAAGGAGACCCAAGTGCATCCTCGACACGCTCTCTGAGCTCAGGCTTGAGCTGGATCCTGAATTCTGGTGGTTTCTGCTGCTCGAACTCCTTTCAGGAGCAGTTGCTGTCGGTGTTCCCTGCAGCAGAGCCGTCCTGGAGCTGAGTTACCACCCCTGGCTCTGCACAGTCAGCCTGGCAGGCCCGAAAGCTGCTGGACCTGAAATACTCCGCTTTCAAAGTGAACCCAGTCGCTTTGACAGTCAAGACACCCTCTGATTTAATCCTGCTTTTCTCATCCCGTCTGTCACTGAAGCCGGGACACAAAGTACACGAGTTCTGCGAATATTCACACTTCAAAAAAAGAAAAGTAAAAAAAAAAAATAAAATCAAGGAATCTGATGTTATACTGACCTGTCCGTGATTGTGGACTGTGTGCCACTCATTGGAGCCTTTGGCAAGAAGTCGTATTATCCAATTTACATTTTACCCTTATTGCAGGAATGGGAAGGAGGCTCTGCCCTGCTCAGGATCCAGCCTGGCTCCACCAGCGGCGTGCACAGGGGACACACTCAGTTCAAGGGCAGGAGAAAGGAGCGAAAAAACAACAACAACAAAAAAAACCAAACCCAAATCCAAAACAACTCCAAAACTCTTCTCTTGCAGTCACCCGGAATATCCAAACCACGGAAGTGGGGCGGATAAAGAAAAAAAAAAAAAAAAAAAAAAAAAAAAAAAAAAAAAAAAAAAAAAAAAGAGAAACGACAAAACAACCTCGGTGGGCTCCGCGGAGGGAGGAAAAAATAAAAAAGGCGAAGCTGTTGAGGGGCGCAGGCGGAGCGCAGGGGGGCCCGTTCCGGAGGGCTCAGCGGCGCTCGGGGGGCGGGCGGCGCTCCCCGCCCGCGGCCGGGCCCGGGCCCATCCCCATCCCCATCCCCAGCCCCGCTGCCCGCCCGCCCCGACCCCCGCCCGTGCAGCGCCCCAGGGGCTCGGGCAGGGCAGGGCAGGGCCAGGCGGCCGCCTCTAGGCCCGCGGCTCCATCCCCCGCCGCTCCGCCTCTCGCTCCGGCCCGGGACCCAGCGGGGCGCTGACGGGGCTGCCTCAGCTCCGCTCTCTCTTTATCCGCGCTCTGGCCGCTCCGGGCCGAGTGTGGCCGCGTCCCGGCCCCGCCGCGCTGCTCGCCCGGCCCCGGTGGCGCTGCAGGAGAGGCGGGAGCGGCCTGTCCTGTCCCGGGAGGCTGCGCCGAGCCGAGCCGGGCCGGGCCCGCCCCTCCCCGGCGCCTCCGGGGGGCTCCTGCCGCCGGCCCCGCCCCAGCCCGCCGGATCCCTCCGCCGGCCGCCTCCTCTTCCTCTGCTTCCCTCCTCCCTCTCCTTCCCTGCCCCGCTTTCCCCTCCTTCTCCCCCTCCTCCTGCTTTCCTCCTCCCTCTGTGTCCCCGCTCCTCTTTCCCCTCCTTCTCCCCCTCCTCCCCCTCCTCCTCCCTCACAGCCCTTCCCCCGGTGGCTGCCGAGGCCTTTTCCCTTCGGGAAGCCTTTTCCAGACCCGCGGGGTGTTTCCTTCTCTTCCCGTCTCCTCCCTCCCCCTGTGTCCCTGCCCGAGAGCTTTCCCTCCTCTTGAATCCCTCATCTCCTCGGTTTAGGGATTCAGGGGGAATCCCTCTCCCCGTTTTTTCCCTCTCCCCGTTTTTCCCCTCTTCCCTTTTTTCACCTCTTCCTTTTTTCCCCTCTCCCTTTTTTTCCCCTCTCTCCGTTTTTCCCTCTTCCTTTTTTCCCCTCCTTTTTTTTTTTTTTCCCTCTCCCCTTTTTTCCCCTCTCCCCTTTTTTCCCCTCTCCCCGTTTTTTCCCTCTCCCCGTTTCCCCTCTCCATTCCCCATTCCCATTCCCGGCCTTGCCGTGTCACCCGCGCTGAGGGCAGGGAGGGCCCGCGCCTCCATCTCCATGGAAAATATGACACCGGCGAAACTCGGAGCGGAAAGAAAATAAACACAGAGCGAAGGAAAAGAGTAGAAGTGCCAGGAGCTGTGCAGGGCCGAGCCCCAGGCAGTCCCCGGCTGTGCTGTTTGCTCCCAGGCCTTTCTGGCCCTGTTGTTCCCTATATTTCCCACGCACGTTTCATCAGGAATTTTTTCTCACAGGTTAAGGTCGACATAAATCCAAGGAGTGATCCCTCCCTGCACGTACATTCCAGAAACGCCGCGGCCAAGGGGCTGTTCCTGCTCCCTTCAAAACCTCCAGCAGGAGAGGATGAGCCAGGCAGGGTGTTTGGGCATTTGAGTTCCAGCAGGTCCGGGTTTCCCTCTCCTCAGAACACAAACACGTCCCTGCTGTAACTCCCTTTATGCCCTTTGTGCCATGGACAGGCTGAGAGAGAAATGCCTCTCCCAAACCTACGCAGAATCCCAGAGTGGTTTGGGTTGGAAGGGACCTTAAAGATGATTTTTTTCCAACCCCCTGCCCTGGGCAGGGACACCTTCCACAGCTGGCCTTGGTCCCTTCCAAAGATCCAGGGCCAGCCACAGCTTCTCTGGGCAGCCTCACCACATTCCCTCACAAGGAATTATTTTTTTTCCCTAATATCCCACCCAAACCTCCTCTCTGTCAGTGTGAAGCCATTCCCCCTTGTCCTGGCACCACAAACCACTTGTTCTCAAACACCTGGAAACACCATCTACGCCTGAGAACTCCAGGAAACTTCCAGGCCAACTCCTCCAGAAATTACAGCTCGTGAGCAGCACAGATGTGGAATGAAAAGCAGGATGTCTCCAATTCCTGCCCCCTCTGCACAAAGGAACTGCTGCAACATCAGCCTCCCCCAGACAAAACGCCGGCAGACTAAAATAACCTTATTAGCTAATCCCAATCATCCAGGACCACACCACGCTCCTTCCCTTTAATTAATCTTGCCTGGATATACTTCAAAGGCAGGGACAGTGGGCTTGGGAAGAGGCAGGAGAACAGGGAGCAGATCCCTGGCTGGGCACACAGGACCATCCATACCTTGCCTGGAGCTGCACACAGGTCACTGCTGCTCTGGAGCACTGGAGTTTTTCCCTGCTGCTCTGGAGCACTGGAGCTTTTCCCTGCTGCTCTGGAGCACTGGAGTTTTTCCCTGCCCGTGGATCAAGGAAACCAGCAGAGTGTCTGAGAGCCTGAAGGATTTGTTGTTTTGATGAAGTTCAGAGCAAAGAGGGGAAGCGTGGGATGAAATAGTTTTTTACATGATGCTTCACATGTATATACGCGGGGCATTTTATGCTTCCTTTTTTGGTTTCCTTTTGGGGAAAATAGAGGCTTGGGAAAGGAAAAAAAAAAAAAAAAAAGGAAAAAAAAGTGTGGGAGTGCAAGACAAGCAGCCACGTCTGCCTCTCCTTGTGCAGCTGTGTGCAATGCAGTCATCGGTGGTGATGAAGTGACTGAATGCCTCCATATATCTATATTTATTTATTATATATCTCTTTATTGCATCTTCTCTGCAATAAATCCCTCCCTGCTTTTAACTTTGGGAACATCGAGTACTGGGCCTGCAGAGGGGAAAGCTCCTGGGAGATCTGATTCATGGCAGGCCCAGCATTTGCATATTAGCCCTCGATGCTTTTTTTATTCCTTTAATTATATTTTATTGTTCATGACAACGTAACAAGAACAATTAGCTGGAGGAAATCCTAAGACATAGATTCTGAAACTGTAACTGCTTCTCTTTTCTGCAAATCCTGATTTTTAATATCTTTTTATGGGAGCTGGCTCATACTTAAATTAAGATAGATGCCTATTTATGATAATTCTGTTTTACAGCCTGAAATATGGGGTGGGGAAATTAATAAGCAATTACACTGTGCCCATTAAAATAGATATTTTTTTTTGGTAGCTCTGAAGTTGTCACTCGGCCTGAATTTACACAAAGAACCATCCCATGGCAGGAGGGCTGGAGGAAGATGATCTTTGAGGTCTCTTCCAACACAAAACCATTTTGTGATTCTCTAATTAACCTCCTCAATCTGTTCTTTAGTCCAGAGCAGAGCTGAGCAGGACCCTGAAGTCAAGGAGTTGAATTCCTATGGAGTAAAACTTCTTGTTTTGCCTTAAAATAAAAGTCAGATCCTTGGAGGTGCTTTACAGGGGCGCCTGTAAAATCAAATTTCTCAAGTGTTGGGCGAGGATCCTTTGAGCAGATCCTCTTTTCCCAGGCTCGCACCGAGGAGCTGTTGCCATCTGCTGGGAAAGCCTCGAATGGCTCCTCTAACCTGAGCTCCCGGGCAGGTAAAAGGTGAAGAATTGGGGGAAAAAGGAGCATTTCCAAGCGCTTTGGGATCCTGGAGCTCCGGAATGCTCCAGAGGGGGTTTGCACCGCTGGGAGCTCGGTATAAACAGACATAAAAATCAGCAAAAAAAGTGATGCTTTGAGTTTATTTCAGTGTGGATAAACAGTGCCTGGAAGCATTTTTTTTTTTTTTTCCAGAAAATAATTCAGTTTGTGTTTCAGATGGGATGATCAGCTGAGTTTCGCTGAGCTGCACCTCAAAATTCAAGTGCATAAAGACTCTTCTGCTCCTGACAAATAATCAATTTTAACCCAGTGAGAGAACATTTGGGTATTTCAAACTGTTATTTACTCTCACCACAAATTGCTCAGCCAGCTCGTTTCCCTGCTGCTTTTGGAACTGCCAAAGCTTTACACCTTGGAGGAGAAAAGCACAGGGGAAACCATTCCCAAGTTCATTTCCCAAACGTGCCTAGAGATCTGTGACTCCTAAAGAACAGAGCACCTCATCCTGTAAAAAACAAATAAATTCGTGCTGTGCTCCACATTTCTGTGCAATTTCCATGCCTTTTTTTATTTTTCACCTCCCACCTTAAAATGGGCACCAGATTTGCTCCCTACAGCTTGTCCTGCACTCTGGAAATGCTGGAAACACATCTTGGGACTCAATGCTTTGCCGATTTTGAGACCCAGAGAGCCTAATCTGGCAGAGCTTCTACAGTGACAGCTTATTACAGTTCCTAAACCTGGATAATCCAGGGAGCACTCAGCGTTTTTATAGCACTGAGCTTTCCTTCCACATCAGCAGAATGAGAGCAGGAACCTTTGTAAGGACAGATGGAATTGATGGACATTGTGCCCAGAGTTTCCTTCTCTTCCTCCATCCTCTGCCTGGAGGGGAGATTAAAAAGAAAGAGGTAAAAATCTAAAGGAATTGAGAATATAATTTCACTTTTGAGGATTGTGGCACTGGACAGATCTCAGTCTTCTGATACAGTTCAGACAACACAAACACTGCTGAAAACCTGTGTTTTGTAACATTTGAGAAGCTGCAGAAGCTTCAGAAACTTTCTTCTTCCCATACAAAATGATCTACCTGTAAACCTCTATTACTTTACAGAAGCTTTTCCATGTACCTTGATCTGTTACAGTCCTTCCTTTAGTGATTTTCTAAGGATCTTTTACATTTTCGACTTGCCAAAGTGCCAAACTGCCCCTGGAACTGGAGGCAAACAGGGCATGGATTTCTTTGGACATGGCATTAATGTAATAGCAGATTTCAAAGACTTCAAATGCTGCTTTGACATCAGTGCCTGGACTACTGCTGCAAGGGAATAAAGCCCTGAATATCAAAAAAAAAAAAAAAAAAAAAAAAAAAAAAAAAAAAAAATTGCAGTTTTTTTCAAGTACAAATAAGTTCAACTACAAAGAGAGGGCAGAGGACTGACTGAAAGAGGAGGTTAATTTTACAAAGCTCAACTGCAGGGCCAGCAGGAGAGGCAAAAGGCTGGCAGCAGGTTGCCTGTGAGGAAATAATAGGATGATAAAAAATGAAATTAATTGGGTGTAAAGGGGCAGATTTCACTTTTCACAGACAAAGCACATCTGACCACTGACAACGCCAGATTTTGTCACTTCTGGAGACACGAGACCTGTGAGACACTCACAGCTGTAAAGCAAAGCTTCAGAACTCTGCTGTACTTTCCTCTCTGCTTCTGCAACTGGCTCAGGGGTTCAACCAAGTCCCAGCAGAAATTCTTGCAGGCTCTGAGACCTCTCCAGCCCCAGGCTGGGCTCTGTAAACAGAACATCTCCAGAGGGTTCAGTGCTGCTCAGCAGCTGCTCCCCAATGCTGGAGGATTTTTAAGCTGGACTTAAGGGTTACATGCAAACAAGTAAATTGGCTTAACTATTTATAGAAGCCAAGACTTTTGGCGTGCTGGATATCTCTGGCCATCAGCAAGCAGAGTGGATGCTCACCAACACAGCACCACAGGACTTCCCTAGGCAAGAATATTAATTTATGATTGAGAAGGGCTCACGGTGTGGAAACGCAGGAGAACCTTCTCCTGTGGTATCCAGAGCATGGAAAACAAGGGAATATTTTTGCTCCATCCTGCTGAATCTTTGAGGTTGGAGAAGCCCCTCCAAAACCATGAAAACCCTGTGACTTAAGGGCAGCACCCAAACAGAGAAAACCAATCCTTCATATAATGAAATAATCTTTATTTTTATAAAACATAATACAAAGCGTCTACACCATTCACTGGTGGAACATTAGTTGCTATTACACAGTAATTCAGACACAAGTTATTATTTCACACTAGTTCTGCAGTTTCCTCTCACAGTTTGCTCTAGCCACTACAGACTAGCCCGAGGACAGGTCCCACCCTGTGCTCCACAGCTTGGAATTTGTACTTTTGGGTCTGTGATCCTATGCTGGAGCCCACTGAATGGGCTGTGAGGCCTTGCTCTGCCCCATAAAGCCATTCCCAATTGCCCTTTTGTGCTCTTGTTTACCTGCTAAAGCCTCCGAGCTGAGCAGTGCTCTCCTTCCAACCGAGTTTCAGAAAAGGGGGTCACTCAACCATTGTATTTCAGAATATCTTCACCGAGGTGATTCACACACACTGCAGTCACTGCCATCCTCTTCCACCTGGGCAGGTCAGGGCTGTAACCCCACAAAGCTGCACCCCAACCCTCAGCCATGGTCAGAGCCCAAACCACCAGAGCTGCTCTGCAAACTCTTCACGGTGGGCAGGAATGAGCAGCCTGGTTTCACCTGCAGGACCTGCCTTCCCCATTTCCCCAGGAGCTGCAAGCCCTCATTCCCTGCTCAGCCTGGTGGCTGAGACTCTTTTGGCTCCAGATTCCTGCAGTCCTGACCGGGGAGAACTCACCAAACACCTTTTCCTCACCTTGGGACTCCCTGTGAAGACCTTTGTGTGCATGTCCAGCTCAGTCCCTGTGACCCCTGCCCTCCATCCCCTCTGCAGAACACCTCACTCCTGGTTTTGGGATGCTGGGAATGCCCACACTGAGGTGACAAAGCGCTGCTGATGGCTCATAGCAGGGAGTGCTTCACTCAAAGCAACTTTGATACAGCACAGCGTGACACCAACCACTGAGAATTCATCAATTCATCAAAGGTGGCTTGGTGCTAAATGGAAACACCCTACGAGGTAGCTAAGACTGGACCCACTCCCCAAAGTGGGTGAAGTTGAGGCAAAAAGGCTCCTGGAGGTGCTCAACAGAGCAGCAGAGCTGAGGAAAAAAGAACCAGCAAGCCCCTTCTGGTCTCCTTTCAAGGCTTGATAATTCTGAACAAGTCAAGCTTCCTATCCAGGTGGCTCTGCTCATCTGAAGGGATTTTTTGGGGTTCTTCAGGTCTTTGGCTGCAGCAGGCAAGGCTCAAGCAAAAAGGGGCACCTGAGCTGCACTGGAGGCTCAAAGGAAATGCTCAAAATCACGGCAGCAACAAAGGAACAGCTTAAGAACATGCAGTGAAATAAACTCCAGGAGCTGCCAGCTGGGCATGGGTTTTCCCTGCAAATGGGACCAGATCAGTAATGCTTGTTTTTCTCCCAGTCAGGTTGGTTTTGGGTTTTTTTTTTTTGCTTAAAAAAGACCAGATTCCGGGCCTCTCACTTCTTTAATAACTAAGCTGTAAAATAAATCTCTCTGACCCTCCAATTGTTCACTTTTATAAAGTGACTCAGACTCAGTCAAAGGGAAATCAAAGCCCAGGGGTCAAGGCATCAATTCAGATGAAGGAGAGCTGAGGTCAGTCTGTGGCTTCCACAGGGCAGATTCTGGGCAACCAGAAATCCCAGTTTGGATTTGGGGCACAGCAGGGGGAATTTTGATGTTCTGGAGACAAAATTAGGGCTTGGTTCATCAGCAAGAAAACCCCTGACTGGCAAATCCTGATGGGGGTCCTCAAAATGGAGTGTGCTGGTTACCCAAGGAGCTAAAATCAATGTTTGTAGGGGAGTTTTAACAGTCAGGGAAGAAGAGGGAAAAATCAGGAGAAATTTTCCCTTCTGGGTCTGTGTATTCACAGAGCACCTAGTCCTGTATGGCGCCAGTGCTGATGAGAGCTTCTGGACACTACAGAAAATAAGTTATCAATATGTTAATAAATAAGTTAATAAACAGAGTTAGAAAGGGTAGGAAACAACAGCCTACATAAAATACTGATTTTTCTAGAGTCTCGCTCTAGCTCGACCACCAAACTCGTTTCTCCCCAGGGAAACAGAGGGATAATGAACCAAGTGCAGATAACAACCATCACTTTGCATTTATATAGCACCTCTCAAGTGAAAATCTGAAAGTGCACAACAGATGGAGCAGCTCCATCACCCCCAAGTCACAGAGGGGGGAATTAGGCACAGAGTCAGAGCTGTGTGACTTGCCCAAGGTCACACAGCGAGGTGGTGGAAGAGCCAGGAATCCCAGCCTGGATTCAACACTAGGACATGCTTCCTCCTACCAGCATGGAGAGTCACTCTAGCTGCCTAGACTGCACAGGACACTGGACATGGAGATCTAGCATCACCTCCTCCTCTCTCCCAGGATCCCGGAGGAGCTGCCTACAGACATCACTATTTACACCTGCACTGCTGCACTAGTCGTGTTTGGTCTATAAAATTAGCCCTTCTTTCACTCACGGCTCAGGCTGTGCTCTCACACACACCGAGCACTGCAGATCCAGTGAATCCATGGCACAGCTCCATGGATTTTGGTGGAGTTAGGCCAGGGATAAATTTGTCTCCAGAGCTGCCAACGTGTGTTGGCTCCTCTCCCAACAGCAGCACTCCAGGCATGATCCCTCTCCTTTCCACCCCACCAGCTCCAGGAACTCTTTGCTGGCCATCCCCTCAATGGCTTTTGAGATGCCCGTTGCTTTTCAAGCCCAGCCGGCGGCTCCTCCAAGCCTGGTACTTCCTCATGCTCTTCCTCCTGGCGAAGCGGCAGATGCTGACCATGAAGACCCAGGACACCACGTACATGACCACCCCTCCCAGCTTGATGTACCAGCGCGGGCGCGGCGAGGCCAGCTCGCAGTACATCAGCCAGGCGCCCATCCCGATGCGCACGCCCGTGAAGAGCACCACGAAGAGGAAATCCACCAGGTCCCCCGTGAAGGTGTGGTAGAGCCCCAGCTCCTTGAGGAACCAGCGGGCCTGGAGCAGAGGGTTGGTGATCTCGCTGCCGAAGATGACGGCGTTGACGTCGGCCGCAGACTCGCCCAGGGCCAGCGAGGCGGCGATGCCCACGATGCTGACCAGGTGGTGGGCCAGCATCAGGGCGCCTTCTGTCTGGAAATACACACACCAGCACAGGTCGAAGATGAAGTAGCCCAAGCTGAGGCACAGCCCGTGCACTTGGAGGGTTGTGTTGGGTGTCCCTGGAAGATAAAAAAAAATAAGTTTTAAGGCGTGCAGGCACCAGTAATAAGACTCTTTCATCTTCATGCGGGAAAAGCCAATTCTTTATTTGTAGCCCTGGTTTGAGCCAGACATCTTTTAGTTTCTAAAATTCCTTTCCCAGGGAATTTTCTGTAAATAAGAGACATGTTTTGGTAACAGCAAAATTTACATATTTTTCCCTAGGAGGGACTTCTTAATGTCCCTCTGCTCTGACCAATGTGAGTGAAGAGGTTTGTCTTTGTGTCACCAATCAAATTGGTCTGTGTAGAATAGTATAAAAGAGGAGACACATCCCAAAAATAAAGGAGTCATTTTCAGCCTCCTGAAGTCGGAGTCTTTGTGTCATTGTGGTGTAAAACAGCATCATTTATTCACATTATGCCTTAGGAAGGCTGACCTGGAACAGAGACTAGACAGAGCTAGAGAATAAAGTAGATATTTATTGAAAGGCCTTTAGGATACACCTTGGCCTGACCTTAAGCTAAAACTTAAGGCATCAACATCACTTATTTTATACAGTTTTCACTGTATAAGTTTTCACCATATTTTATACAGTTTTCACATCTCATATGCAACACCTGTGTTGGCTGGTGGTTTTCTTACTATTTCATTTATTGGCGAGAAGGTGATTTATTTGTGTGTACGTGCTAAGATTCAAGTTGTTTACATTTTTCCTTTCCAGGTTCTCATTATTATTTATATAATATTTATATATTATTGTTTATACAGAGGCACTTATTTTTCAACCCCAGAATAGGTTGTTGTGTTAACAAACCTTTCATACCAAGATTGCTTTTGCACAGGAACTTGCAAATTGCTTAATTACACTTAGAATAGATGACAGGCTGGTTATTAATTTAACAAAGATTTTATGAGACCTTTCTTTTATAATTCTTCGACCTGTCCAGGACACGGGGGTGTTCACCTCTGGCTCTCACTGGTGACAGCCCGGCCACAGAAGTCACAATGCCACAGTTGTTGGGCCAGCAGCTGCACACACGTAATGGCCACACAAAAGGTCACAAGCTCTGCCAAACTGCAGCTGGGGAGGGGCAAAATTACAGCAGCAAATTCCAGTGCCAGGCTCTCCATTCCTCTGGGGCTGAGGTATCACTGCAGTCACCGTCCCTCGAGTGGGCTGGGGACTGAGGAGGAGGGGGAGCCCCTGTGGGATGTGGGCTCGATGTTTTCTGAGCTCTTCTCAAGGGAAACTTTTCAACAGTTTTCTTTTTCCCAAAACAACCTTGTGTAAACAATATTCCTTTCCCATGACAACAGGTGTTGCTTGCTATTTCTGTCACTGAGCCAATGGGAGAGGTGTCAGCCCTATGGACCAATAACGTGCCTTTAGCACAGCGTGTTATAAAAGGGCAGAATGAATTGTAAATAAACCTTCTGATTTCTACTGCTCCTGACTGGAGTCAAACATCTTTATTTTGTGTCCTATTGCGACAGAGGGAGGTGGGAGAAGCCCCTGGAGGAGGTGGGACAAACCCTGGGCGAGGTGGGAGAGCCCCTGGGCGAGGTGGGACAAGCCCTAAGGGAGGTGGGACAGCCCTGGAGGAGGTGGGAGAGCACCTGGGGGTGGTGGGAGAGCCCCTAAGGGAGGTGGGAGAAGCCCCTAAGGGAGGTGGGACAAACCCTGGGGGAGGTGAGAGAACCCTGAGGAAGGTGGGAGAGCCCCTGGGGAAGGTAGGACAAGCCCTGGGGGAGGTGGGAGAGCCCCTGGGGTGGTGGGCTCAGGGATCCCTCCCTCACCTGGGTGGCTCAGGGGCCAGGGCCCGTCGATGAAGCCGATGTAGGCGGACAGGCAGGTGGCCAGGACGCCGTGGGTCAGGGTGACCAGGCGGCAGCTCCACTCCAGGCTGCGGTGCCGGTGCCGGTGGCAGAACCACTTGTAGAGGCAGAACCAGGCCAGCAGGCTGCAGGCTGCACGCAGGGGCAGCGGGAACAGCATCCTGTCCTGGGAACTGGGGGACACAGGAGCAGAGGGACACAGTGAGCAGCAGGTCCAGCCTGTGGCAGGGTCAGCACAGCCCAGCATGGCTCTGCTCTGTAACCATCCCAGAGCTGCTGGCTGCTGACAGACTTTATCTGTGTGAAAACCACTTTATTCTCCTCACTGCAGACTTTTACTGGCACCAAAACCTCCAAATCTTCTGAATAAGAATCTACATACATCCAAAAGATTTTTTTTTTCCCAGCAGTATTTCTTTTATACACGCTGTGCAATAATCTCAAACAAGCAAAAAGCAAATTGCCAGAACAAAATTACAGCACAAAACCACTTGTGGATGTTGCTGAAACCCTCCAAACACACATTACTCTATCCTACACCTCATTCATCCAATGCCTTCCCATGAAACGAGTGTCACACCACTCCTGAGCATTCAGGGAAGGAGCAAAAGGAGCTGAGTCAGGCTTTGGGATACAGGAATTCCCAGTTGTGCAAGAGCCAGAGCACCACTGGTACTGCTGCCCAACTCTGGCCTGGCTCCCAGGGCTGGGAGCACCAGAGGGACTCCATGGGATGAGGAGTCAGAGCTGCAAAGCCCAACCTTCCTGTCTGGCCTGTTGGAGCGTTCCCAGGGATGACTGGAGGCTGGGTAAACAAAACCATTATGTTTTAATGGGCCTTGGGAACACGGGAGATGAAATAGGGATGGGATTAACTGCTCTGAGCAAGCATTTCCATCCACATCCCTGGTGCTCGAGGCCCAGACTCAGAGCAGATAAAGGAGGGAGAATTCTGCTATGACAAAAGGGATTGACCAGCTGGAGAAGGCTGGGGGAAAGAAGAAGGAGGAGTTGTAAAAATACTGAGGCCTTTTCCACACCTACTCATGAAAAAGATGTATCTCCATACTCTGGAAAAAAAAATCACAGAATATCCTGAGCTGGGACTCACAAGGACGATCTAGAGCAGCTCCTGGGCCTGCACAGACCCCACAACAATCCCACCCTGTGCCCCAGAGTGGTGTCCAAAGTCTCCTGGAGCTCTGGCAGCCCTGGGGCTGTGCCCATTCCCTGGGAGTGCCCATTCCCTGAGCAGTGCCCATTCCCTGGGGCTGTGCCCATTCCCTGGGCTGTGCCCATTCCCTGGGGCAGTGCCCATTCCCAGGCAGTGCCCATTCCCGGGGCAGTGCCCATTCCCAGGCAGTGCCCATTCCCTGAGCAGTGCCCATTCCCTGAAGAGTGCCCATTCCCAGGCAGTGCCCATTCCCGGGGCTGTGCCCATTCCCTGGAGTGCCCATTCCCTGAGCAGTGCCCATTCCCTGAGCAGTGCCCATTCCCAGGCAGTGCCCATTCCCTGGGCTGTACCCATTCCCTGGGGCTGTGCCCATTCCCGGGGCTGTGCCCATTCCCTGGAGAGTGCCCATTCCTGGGGAGTGCCCACTCCTGGGCTGTGCCCATTCCCTGGGGCAGTGCCCATTCCCTGGGGAGTGCCCATTCCTGGGCTGTGCCCATTCCCTGGGGCTGTGCCCATTCCCTGGGGCTGTGCCCATTCCCCGGGGAGTGCCCATTCCTGGGCTGTGCCCATTCCCTGAGCAGTGCCCATTCCCTGGGCAGTGCCCATTCCCTGGGGCTGTGCCCATTCCCTGGGGAGTGCCCATTCCCGGGGCAGTGCCCATTCCCTGGGCAGTGCCCATTCCCTGGGGCTGTGCCCATTCCCGGGGCTGTGCCCATTCCCTGAGCAGTGCCCATTCCCTGGGCAGTGCCCATTCCCTGGGGCTGTGCCCATTCCCGGGGCTGTGCCCATTCCCTGGGGCTGTGCCCATTCCTGTGCAGTGCCCATTCCCTGAGCAGTGCCCATTCCCTGAGGAGTGCCCATTCCCTGGGCAGTCCCATTCCTGTGCAGTGCCCATTCCCAGGCAGTGCCCATTCCCTGGGCAGTGCCCATTCCCGGGGCTGTGCCCATTCCCTGGGGCTGTGCCCATTCCCTGGAGAGTGCCCATTCCCTGGGCAGTCCCATTCCTGTGCAGTGCCCATTCCTGGGGCTGTGCCCATTCCTGAGCAGTGCCCATTCCTGAGCAGTGCCCATTCCCTGGGCTGTGCCCATTCCCTGGGGCAGTGCCCATTCCTGGGGCTGTGCCCATTCCTGTGCAGTGCCCATTCCCTGGGGCAGTGCCCATTCCCTGAGGCAGTGCCCATTCCCTGGGCTGTGCCCATTCCTGGGGAGTGCCCATTCCCTGGGCAGTGCCCATTCCCTGGGGCAGTGCCCATTCCCTGGGGCAGTGCCCATTCCTGGGGAGTGCCCATTCCCTGGGCAGTGCCCATTCCCTGGGGCTGTGCCCATTCCCTGGGGCAGTGCCCATTCCTGGGGCTGTGCCCATTCCCTGGGCAGTGCCCATTCCTGAGCAGTGCCCATTCCCTGGGCAGTGCCCATTCCCTGGGGCAGTGCCCATTCCTGAGCAGTGCCCATTCCCTGGGAGTGCCCATTCCCTGGGCAGTCCCATTCCTGGGGAGTGCCCAGCACCTCTGGGGGAAGAGCCTTTCCCTGATATCCAGCCTAAACCTGCCCTGGCCCAGCTCCAGCTGTTCCCTTGGGAAGAAAGCAGGGGGCTTTCTTCCAATTGCACATCAAAAATCAACATTTAGTGGCTCTATCTCAAAAGGAGTAAATATGTATTAGATATTGGGAAGAAATTCTTCCCTGTGATGGAGGGGAGGCCCTGGCACTGAGAGCAGCCCCTGGATCCCTGGAGGTGCCCAAGGCCAGGCTGGATGGAGCCTGGAGCACCCTGGAATAGAGGAAGGTGTCCCTGTCTGTGGCAGGAGGTGGAATGAGATGATCTTTAAGGTCTCTTCCAGCCCAAACCATCCTCTGATTTATCTTTAGCATATCCACACTAGAAAGGCCAACACGATTTAAAAAGCAGCAATAATTACCGAACAATAAACAACGAATAACTCTCTATTATATACATATAAACAATAAATTAACAGCATGTCATCATAGATAGAATTACGTATTTCCTCATGAATATTATCGCACATATTATTATGTATCTATTATCCATAATAACCGATATTATAATTTGTATCCCTGGCAGCAATGAAAGCCGGCTCTACAATAAACACGCGTACCTAAAATCCCGGTATAGAACAGCCCGAAAACGATTCCAAACCCCATCCGGGCACTCCCCCAGGCCCCGCTCTCCCGTTATCCCATTTTCGCTCGGCCCGAGGGCAGATGGAGGAGCTGCCGGGCCGCACAAAGCCCGGAGCGCATCCCCGGCCCATCCCCGCGGGATCCGCGTCCCCCTGCGGCCCCTGAGGACAGCGACAGGGACAGCGACAGGGCCAGGACCCTTCCCCTGCACCCACCTGCCGGGCCGCGCTGCCGGAGCCGCCCCGAGCCACAACAGCGGCGGCCGAGGCCACCTGGCGGCCGGGAGGAGGGATGGCAGGATGGGGATGGGAGGGGAGAAAGCAGGGATGGGGATGGGGAGGAGGAGGAGGGATGGCAGTGACAGGGATGGGGAGGGACGGCAGGATGGGGATGGGGATGGGGATGGGGAGGAGGAGGAGGAGGAGACACAGCAGTGATGGGGATGGGGAGGAGGAGGGACCGCAGCAATGGGGATGGGAAGAGGAGGCGGAGGAGGGATGGCAGTGATAGGGATGGGGAGGGACGGCGGGGATGGGGATGGGGAGGAAAAGGAGGGATGGCAGCGATGGGGATGAGGAGGAGGGACGGCAGGATGGGGATGAGGAGGAGGATGAGGAGGGAATAGAAGGCAGGAAAGGCACCCCGGGAAGCCGCCCCGCTCCCCCCCGCACACGGCCCGGCTGCCCCATGGAGTGCCCTGAGCTGGAGGGATCCACCGGGATCACCAGCCCGGCTCCTGTCCCTGCACAGCCCCCAGCGATCCCACCCTGGTCTCGGGGCCTTGTCCCAAAGCTCCTGGAGCTCGGGCGGCCTCGGGGCCGTGCCTTTCCCTGGGGACCTGGGCAGGGCCTCTTTTCCTATACCCAGCCTAAATCTCCCCTGGCACAGCCCCAGCCATTCTCTGGCTCACAGAATCACAGAATGTGCAGGTTGGAAGAGACCTCCAAGACCATCGAGTCCAACCCAGCCCTGACACCTCAACTGAACCCTGGCCCCGAGTGCCACATCCAGTCTGTCCTTAAACACACCCAGGGATGGGGACTCCACCACCTCCCCAGGCAGACCATTCCAGTATTTAATCACTCTTTCTGTGAAAAACTTCTTTCTAATATCCAACCTGTATTTCCCTGAGGCTGTGTCCTGTCGTTCTGTCAGTGCTGCCTGGAGAAAGAGACCAGCCCCAGCTGAGCACAGCCACCCTTCAGGGAGTTATAGAGAGTGATAATGTCACCTCTGAGTGTCCTTTTCTGCAGGTCCTGTCCCTGATCACAGAGGTCAGAGCTGCCCCCTGAGGAAGCCACAGACCCCACATTGTCCCCTCAGGTGAAGCAGCCGAGTGCCCTCAGCCACTGAGTGATAAATGTGACATTGGGTAAAAATTCGTGATAAAAAATATAGAAATATATGTTAGATTGGTGTTAATATAAAAATGTGAAAAGGTATGGTCTGTAGAAAAATTTCTCTCAAGCTAGACAGCTGCCGCTTCCCAGCCTGAGACAAAGAGCGGGACAGGAGCCATCAGGATGGACAAAGACACTGGCCGACCCAGATAAGAATCAGCATCATACCCAGACAGAGAAATTCCTCCCCGAAAGAAGAGGAATTCTCCACCAGAGACTACGGGACCGGGCGAGCCCGATCTGCATGTGAAAGGAACCTTCCCAAAATACAATTTGCAAAGTTCGACAAATCCGGGAAACCCGTCCAAAGATGTATTTGGAGTATTTGCTGGACTATTCCCCACACCTGTTTTGCCTCAGGACACAAAAACCCCTATAAAACCCCGGGCTGCGATCCACTCCATGTGGATTTGGGAAATCTGTACCTTAGGGTGCAGACCCCTGTCCACCCAGCACTGCGCTGCTCGTCCTGTTTGTGGTTTCTCTCTTTGTCAGTGATTGAGATTGTTTTTCTAATAAATTGTTTCTTTATTAATCCGATTTTTGCCGTTGCATTTATAACACACTGGGCCCTGCAGACCCTCCATTCACCCCGTTGGGCTCAGCTGCCAGACCTGGTGATGTCCCCACACGGAGCATCATGGCTGTGGCCCGGGGACACAGAAATCAGTCCCACAGCCACCCCACTCGCCCAGTGTGGATGTGCACTTGATACCATCACCTAGTTGAGGTGTTAAGGCTGGGTTGGACTCGATGATCTTGGAGGTCTCTTCCAACCTACACGTTCTGTGATTCTGTGATTGTGTGACCACCCCTTGTGTGACACAGATCCTGGGCACAGAGCACACCCAGCACTCATCCTCACTCCTGGTGTGAGCAGACCCTTCTCCAGAGCTATGTCAGGGCAGCAGCAGCCCCAAGGTGACATCCCCGAGGGGTTTTGTCACCCAGGATGGAGCAGTGCAGCTGCAGTGAGCTGGGAGAGCTCCCCCCCTGCCCTGGGCATCCCCTCCATCCCCTGCTCATGCAGCAGTCACAGAGCTCAGCAATTCCTCCTCACTGCCTGTTCTCCCTCCTGCCTTCCACATCCCAAATCCAGGGGTTTAAGCAGGATACCTAAAGCAGCTACAAAAGCTCCTCCACCTTTCAGAAGTTACAGTCAAAACAACTTCTCACACCCAAAAACGTGGGTTTGGTTTTTTCCTTCATCCCAACAGTGGGAGTGGCTTGACCTGCCTCTTACAGCTCCCATAATAAACTGGGAGCTGTAATAAATACCCATAATAAACACTTTCAGCTGGGTATTCACCAAGATACAGATCTTACTTTTCCAGTTCAGGCCAGGGACAGGTTCCCACTGCTATAAAATGCTCATCCTCCTGAGTATTAATAGTCTGAGGTCTCCTCTTGCTGCCCTGCACCTCTGTTGGCCCTCAGCAGCCTCAGAACACCTGAGATGGAGCTGGTTTAATGTTTAGCTTAGGATGAAGAAAAGCATGGACAAACAGGAAATTATAGGGCTGATGTTTTCACATTAGGAGCATCATTAGATGGAATATTAGGGGAAAAAAAAATCTTGGCTGTGAGGGTGATGAGGAGCTGGAATGGAACTCCCAGAGAAGCTGTGCCTGCCCTGGAAGTGTCCAAGGCCAGGTTGGACATGGCTTGGAGCAACCTGGAATGGAAGGAGGGGATTTTTGGAATAAGATGAGATGATCTTTAAGGTCTCTTCCCACCCAAACCACTCTGGGCTGTTCACAGAAGAGCACTCAGAGCCCTAACAAGGCACAGACCATTTAATGCAAGAGCTGGGACACAGAGAAGCTCTGGGTTGGGTTTTTGTTTCTAGCACAAACTTTGCACGGTGAGGTGCGAGGCAGAGAGTGAAATCATCTCCCAGTGGATGGTACCAGAAGTGAGGTGCAGCTTTATACACCAATTTTCCTGTCTGCTTTGTGCACAGTCAGCCATTTCAATGGGCTGCTTTGCACTGCCTCATTTGGCTGCTGTTCAGAGTTCAGCAAAACAGCTCAGGGCAGGAACCTCTGCACTCTGCTGCCTCATTCAGTGCAGCCACAGCTTCCCCCAGCTGCACATCCCTCTCTCTGCTCTCCTGGACCTGTTCTAACCAGAGCTCCCATTACTGAAAAGCATCACAGAATGTATTTATTATCTTACCCACACTGGGAAACTCCTTGTCCACAATTGAACTGGGAATAAATGAGAACTGGAAATCTGGGAGTTCAACAAGCTGTTACTAAAACTTAGTTTTTGTGGCTGTAAAAGCCCTCAAGGATATCTGACAGATAAAAAAGCAGGGACCTCTGTGAAAAATCACATTCTTTGAAATAAGAAATACAGTGGGGTAGTGGAGCTGGATGATTTTCTAGCATCACAGTGGAGGGTTTAGCACTAAAATTATCCTTGGGTGAGATTTAGGAGATGAGAACCTGAGGGCACTGATTGGGCACCAAACCTCCCCAGGTAACTGTGGCTGCACACAAGTGATGTGGGTGCACTGGGAGTGTCCCAGTGCTGCCCCTCAGCTGAAGGAAGAGGGTTTTCTCACTGGAGGCCAATCCAGGCTCTCCCCCACTCCAGACAGCAGAGCCCTGGCCCAGCAGGAGCAGCTTCCCCACCAGAAACAGCCACTCAGTGGTGACTTAGGACATCTCATAACCCCCGAGATGTCTTTTACTTGCTTCTCAAAAAAAACCCAACAACAACCCACAGACAAGTTCCCCTACAACCCTTCTGAACTGGGCACTGCCCCAGTGACACCCAACCCCAGGGAAGCAGAGAAAAACCCAAAAGCACCCAGGGATGTAGAAGGCCATGGGCAGAATTCAAGTTATTCCCGTGTCCAGCAAGAGCAAACCCCTCAGTGTGGTGGCTCTCAAGCTCCCTGCAGCACCGGTTCATTGCCAAAGCAGGTTGTGGGTGCATTGCTCACCACCCTGAGCTTCAGCTGAGCCTCCCCTGCCCCAGCCTGACCTCCAGAGCTCCTGGCTCAGCCTGGGCTCATTTCCTGAGCCGCACAAAGGGAATGAACCAGCGACTCTGGCAGCCTCAGCCCTGGCTCCAGCTGCCTCCTCAACACCCAGAACAAAAGAACATCACAGCAAATGGGTTATTTTTCAAAAGAGAACATGACTTTATTGGAAGTCTCATCACTCAGAAGAGGTTTTGGAAGAACAGGGAGCCTGGCAGTGCCCACACCTCAGGAGGCCACTCTGGCTCCTGCTTTCCTAAAAACATCAGCCCAGGAACTTGCCCGGGTTCACAGCTGCAATGCTTTCATGGATGTGTCCAAAGTGAGGTTATTTCAGGTTGTTTTTTAATCTCTCCAGACACCTTGAGGAGCCCCAGCCAAAGGCTGATATCTGCCCTGAACAGAGCCAGACTCAGTGAGATAAAGGCAGTGGAGGAGCTGCATTCCCTCTGCTCCCCTCCCTCACCTCTGCCTTCACTTCTCAGCTCTAGTGAGGCTTTTAGAGGAGACTAAATCTGAACTGTGGCCTCGGACAGGGGGAAATTCACATTAAAACCCCAGGGAAAATGTCAGAACACGATTCTGAGAGGTAAAGAAAATGAGAGAACTGTTCCATGCTCTGAGGGCTGCTGGTGAGGAGCAGATGTCACACCTGAGAGCTGCCTAAACATTACTGTCACCCCTGGAAAGAGTCACATACTTGACTCATTAACCATGAATTCAGCCTGACTGGCTTGCAAATGAGCCAACCCCAGAGCAGAAAGAGCATCCAGGGAGGCTCTGCATTGTCCTCTCTCTCCCACAAAAAGCCTGATTATTCTTTTTAAGCAATCCCAGCCTGGGCCAACACCTGCTCAGGGAGTTTACTGGCACAGGTGTAATTCCTGACTCCTGTTTGTGAGAGCCTGAGTCAGTCCCAGAGAAATCACCCTGAGATCAGCACCTGCCCCAGTGGAAGCATTAAAAGAAGAGTAAAGGAAATGTGTCATTAAAAACAACAGAGGTAAAACATTGCCTCACCTTGGGTACCATCACTTCACACTCCCAAAGGACAACTCCACTACACCCCTGCAAACACTTCAGTCTTGTTCAGAGTCTTTCACTCGAGTCTTTAGCCAAGCACATTGTCCAAATCCGGGGTTATTAAGGAGGGTGAGGCTCAGGAAGTCTTTGCCAGGTCACGCCCCTTACCCAGTCCCACTGGCAGGAAAATGGGATTTTCCATGTTTGGTTTTCTCTGCACTGTGAAATAACTCTGCATTGGAAATGAGGACAGAGCATAGAGAATGTGCAATTATTGGTTGTAGACTGATCATCTCTGGCATTCCTTGGGGACTGTAACCATTGCTGGAGAAGTCAGGGAATTGGTGGCAGGCTCCTCAGGTTCCACTCAAATCCCTCTTCTCTCAGCTTTTCCACGTTCCTAACACTGATCCATCTCCTCCAGGGGCAGCAGAAAATCAATTCCGTGTCATTTTAAGGAGTTCTTTTCACAGGAACAAGCTCCAGCAGCCAGGCCCCAAACCCAGGGGGATTTATCCTCCACAACTCATTAACGAGCAGCCAAGAAGTTTCCACAGGTTCACTCCTACTCCTGGGAAGATCGCGTGTGCAGGGAAGGGCTTTTTTTCCACATTTTCCTCCTTACAAAACGACAAATTTCCACCGTGAAGCCCAAGGACACCAGGTACATGGCCAGGCCCCCAGCCTTGAGGAGCCAGTTGGGTTCTGGGGCCGTCACCATCCCGTAGACGATCCACGCTCCCGCCCCGATCCGCAGCGCCAGGAAGAGCAGCACGAAGAGGAAATCCACCACTTTTCCCAGGGGAGTGTGATAAGAGCCCATCTCCCTGAGGAACCAGCGGGCCTGGAGCAGGGGGTTGGTGATCTCACTGACAAACACCACGGCGTTGACCTCGGTGGCGGATTTGCCCAGCCCCAGCACCAGGATCATGCCGCAGACGCTCAGGGTGTGGTGCAGCAGCATCAGGTCCCCCTCTGTCTGGAAATACAGGCACCAGCCCAGGTCAAAGATGAAGTAGCCCAAGGTCAGGGACAGCACGTGGATCTGGAGAGGGGTGTTTGGTGAACCTGCAATGGAAGATGGACATGTGGGGTCTTATTTAAGATATTTTTTTACTTTACAGGCCAGTACAGGACGAGTGTGCTTCTCTCCTCCTGAATTTCCAGCCTTATCCCAGTGCTAGGAATTTGGGATGGTTGGTTCTGCTTCCCCTTCACACCCCAGACCCATCCCATCCTGCCATGTCGGAGTCCAGGGCATTCCTTTGGTTGCCCTGGGAGGTCACAGACCTTGGCAGAGAGGTCTGGGATCTGAGCAAGAGGGTTTGAATCCTGGACAGGGGGTCTGGGGTCTGTCCAGGGGGGTCTGGGGTCTGTGCAGGGGGGTACAGACCCTGGCCCAGAGCCCAGGAGGACACAGGCTTGGATTTCAGTCCATGAGAAAAACTCCCAACACAGAGAGAGGAATTACAAGTCACAAAGGTGTGACAGACAGGGGTGTGGTTTGTCACAGGGTGGAAAGTTTTGGAGTTTTGGGGTTTTTAGAACAGAGGTGAGTGGGGGGACAAAATGGAGGATTTCGGGTGGTGCCCTGGGTTCTTCTCCTTCTCCCTCGTCCTCCATCTCCTGATGTGATGGGGGCACAAAGTAGTTTGAGGGGGTTGGGTCAGAGTAGGGATGGCCCTTTTAGTACAGGTGACAGGCATTGGTATGGAATTGTAAATAACACACACATCATTATCTGTATAAGAGGCAGTGACCTCCCATCACGGGGGGAGTTGTCCTGTGTCCTGTGAACATCTCAGCTGGACACAGAGAAAATTGTGAGATAAGAAACAATAAACACACGAGAAACCCAGAAAAACAAGACCTTGAAGACTCCGTTTCATTCTCACATCTGGCTCAGAGCCTTCAGAGGGCAAAAAAGACTCTCTGGAAGCACCACCTGAACTCTCAGGTGAAAAGAGAAACCAAACCCAAGACTGCCCCACTGCTGCTCCCCTTCTCCTTTTAGAAAACCTTCATCAGCAGCACCATCTGAGATTTAACAGCAGAAACCAGCCAGCAAAACCCTGCAGCCGAAATTCAGGAGTCATTACACCCTGCAAGACATGGAAGCACTTTGTTCTCCACTGATGCTGCAATCAACTCAAGCTGCCAACCTGAGAACTTCCAATTTGCACGTGGAGAAGCCAAAAAAGAAAAAAAAATAATTAAAAGAATGTTACTTCTGCCCTTAGAGGGGCAACACATTGCAATGTGGGTGTGGACCCTCCCAGAGGACAGCAGCAGCAGCAGGTCACACATGGAAGGCTCTTTATTATCTGACTCCAATAACTTATATACATTTTGTACAGAGGGCCCAGATTGGCCCAAGGAGGTCACAACCTCCTGACCCCATTGGTCACTGTGACCATCAGTCAAGTTCTCTCTCAGAGAACAAGAATGCAAAACACACTGATAAATTCTGAGAACACAATATTGTTTACGTGGAGCAGCGTGAGAAGCGGCTGCAAAGACTCAGGGGCGACAAAAGAACAGAAGGATGAGCAGAATTAAAGAGAATTTGGTAAGAGAGGAGAGGAAATCAGCCCCTACCTGCACCTGTGACAGAGGCAGAGGGGAGGGGGGATTCCCACCGTACCTGCGTGTGTCAGGGGCCAGGGCCCGTCCAGGAACAGCACATAGCCCGAGAGGCAGGTGACCAGCAGCCCGTGCACGAGGGTCACCAGGTGACAGCTCCACTTGCAGGAGCGCCGCGGGTTCAGGCGGCACAGGCAGCAGTACAGGCACAGCCAGGACACAAAGCTGCCCGCCACCTCCAGGGCGATGGGGACCATCCTGCTGGACACAGAGGGGCAGAGGCCTCTCAGAGGGGCGGGTTCATCCCCACCGGCCTCGGGATCCACCCCGCACATCCACGGCCATCCCGGGCGGGGAGGGGAAAACCCCACAAACAACAGGAACGAGCAAAACAAACAAACAAAACACCCCAAAACTAACCGAAAGGAGCAAAACAAGCCCTGAGCCCCTCCCTGAGCACCGCGCCCTCCCAGCCCCGCTCAGCGCCGCTCCCAAACCCCAACGGGAAAACCTCAATCCCAAACCCCAACGGGAAAACCTCAATCCCAAACCTCCCGCTGCCAAAACTCCTCTGCCCTGGGGGACCGGGACAGCGAGGGGGACCAGACCCCATCCCCATCTCTTCACGGGGGTTCCCCACAGCCCCAAAGCCTCACCCCGCTCCGGCTGTGCGCGCCCGGCTGGGGCTGCCCGGGCGGGGAGGCGGTGCCGGAGCTCCCGGAGCCTTTTATGGTCCTTTCCCTGCCCTGCCCAGCCCGGCCCGGCCCCCGCGGCCTCCCCCGGGGATGCTCCGCCGGCTGAGCCCCGCTTTACCTGCCCCGGAGGGGGAGAGGGATGAGCGGAGCGGAGAACCCCGGGGAGGGGAGGGGAGGGGAGGGGAGGGGAGGGGAAGGGAAGGGAAGGGAAGGGAAGGGAAGGGAAGGGAAGGGAAGGGAAGGGAAGGGAAGGGAAGGGAAGGGAAGGGAAGGGAAGGGAAGGGAAGGGAAGGGAAGGGAAGGGAAGGGAAGGGGGACAGGAGTTCAGTGCCTCCTCCCAGCCTTGGCTGGAGCCATCCCAGAGCGCGCCCAGACTTTATTTTGGGCTGTGCGTTTTCCTCTCTGGTGATGGAGAATAAAATAAAGGTGGATCGGGCAAGACTGGAGGTGCTGTGTCCTTTCTTTCTTCTCTTATTTTTCCCTTTATTTATTTATTTATTTATTTCCCGAGTGTTCTGGAGTTTTTTTCCCACCCTTTCTCGCGGGTGGGGGCCCAGGTTGATGGTGGGACAGGCCAGGCCGGAGCCCGGAGCTGAGCACGGGCAGAGCTGACACAGAACGGGCAGAACAGGAAGGGTGAGCTGGAGCTGAGCTGGGGCCAAGCTCGGGGCTGGCACTGAGTAACCAGGACAGGGCTGTGCTTCCTGCCAGCCCTGCCAGCACCGTGTCATCCCTGACTCAGCTCCTTCAAAATCTCAGATTTTATCCCCCCCAAACAACCCAAATGTTCCCTGCAGCCAGAGCTCTGCACTGTGAGTGAAACCACTGGAGCACAAGAGCCTTTCTCAATGAGATCTGCCTGGGCTGCACTCCACAGGATGCTCCTGTCAGTTAGAGATTCAAATATATTTTTAATTGGATCACAGGTTATAAGTTGCTGTTATTTTTGAGCTAAAACTTGCTGATTTCTGTCTCCTTTCCTGGCATTTTTGAGTTAAACTTGGTAATTTCTGTCTCCTTTCCTGGCATTTTTGAGTTAAACTTGCTGATTTCTGTCTCCTTTCCTGGCATTTTGAAGCAGGCAGGGAAGGTGTGAAACCCACTGCTGTTTGAGTTTTAATCCCTGCTGGCATCTGTAAAGCTGAGCCTGAATTCAAGTTAAAATGTTTTATTGGACTGTTAGGACCCATGCTAATTCTGCCTAATTCCACCAATTCCAGCTGATTGGGAGCTGGAAATCCCAAGGCTGTGAGCGTCAGGAAGGATGAGGGAACTGGCTGGCGTCATTTGGGGACTGAGAAATGCCCAAATCATTTGAGAAATGCCCAAAATCTCCCTTCAGGCCACCTGGGAAGGACAAGGAATGTTCTCCCTCTCCTCACAGGTAGAAGAAAAGAAATGAACAAATAATAAAAGAAATTAAATACCAACAACAATTTGTTAATTCTCCAGCCCTCCCCAGCCTTGCTTGATGCTAAATGTCCAGTTTTGGGGTGTCACAGCTCCTGGAATTGCCCCAGCAGCTCTCCCTGGATCAGCCAGGCCCGGGGAGCACAGGGATGGCTCAGGCTCAGGAGGTGGCTGAGTCCTCACAGGGAGCAATTTGTCCCTGCATTGTTCCTCCCCGGCCTGGGAGAGGTGACTCCTGTCCTGGAGAGCTGGAATTTCCTGCTCTGTTGATTTGAAATCCTTTAGATGCTCTCCTGTGGGGCTGGAAACATTCCTGGGTGACAGGGGAACACAACTCTTCCCCTTCCAGCTGGAGCTTTTTGTGCAGCAAACAAAAACCTGCTGCTGTTTGTTTTCCCACTCAGGGCTGGTCTGTCAATAAATCCCAGGGATTTGTCCTGGGGTTTATAAACCTCATGGAGGAGATGAACCCTCAGGATGTGTTTGCACAACCCCTGGCACAGCGTGGCCTTGAGCTCAGAGAAATATCCAAGTGCAGGTGCCGTTATCCAGATTTTAACACATTGGTGATTTCTCTCCCATTATTCCAAAATTTGTGCAGGTGGGAGTAAATTACTGTGAGGAATTCCTGAGAACCAAATGGAACAGTTTGGAACAGAAGCCAGATTTGGGTCTTGTATCTTCTCAAGAGTCCAAGAGCATTTGGATGCACAATAAATTGTAAAGAGATTATTGGAAATACCTGATTTAATTTTATTTTTTATCCCTTTTTGACCAAGAGGCTCCCATTATTCCAAAATTCATTCAAGTGGGAGCAAATTACTGGGAGGAATTCCTGAGAACCAAATGGAACAGTTTGGAATAGAAGCCAGGTTTGGATCTTCTATCTTTTCGAGGCTCTAAGAGCATTTGAATGTACAATAAATTGTAAAGAGATTATTGGAAATAGCTGGTTTAATTTTATTTTTGATGCCTTTTTGACTAAGAAGCTCACAAACCAAAATTCATTCAAGATTATTGGAAATAATTTTTGATTATTGGAAATAATTTATTTTTGATCCCTTTTTGCCCAAGAGGCTCCCATTATTCCAAAATTTATGCAGGTGGGAGCAAATTACTGGGAGGAATCCCTGAGAACCAAATGGAACAGTTTGCA
The DNA here is from genome assembly GCF_965231275.1 of Zosterops lateralis. Classification (NCBI taxonomy): domain Eukaryota; kingdom Metazoa; phylum Chordata; class Aves; order Passeriformes; family Zosteropidae; genus Zosterops; species Zosterops lateralis. Next base: position 2,632,980 of record NC_139785.1, on the reverse strand, counting down.
ATAGGAGACAGATTTGGATCTTGTATCTTCTCAAGGCCCTAAGAGCATTTGGATGTACAATAAATTGTAAATAGATTATTGGAAATAGCTGGTTTAATTTTATTTTTGATCCCTTTTTGACCAAGAGGCTCACAAACCTCTCTAAGTCTGGAGCAAGTCACTGACTCTGAAGGCAAAACACAAATTAGAGCTCAGCTCCCAGGAGTTAATTCAGAATTCCTGGGTAAAACAGGCAGACTGAGGTTATGAAGACAATCACTGCTCACTGTTGAAATAATTGCTAATAATCTATGAAAAACTTGAGATTTTCACAGTAGAAACAAGCTGGAATCTACAGCTGTGCTGAGGTTTGGGTTAATAAATGTCCTCAGTGATGGAGAATCAGTTGTGATGTTCATCACTCCCTAAATTTTTCTATTTGGCACAAGTTGAGCACTGGGAGAAGGAAATGGGATTTTCATCCCCATTGCCCGTCAGGGACCAAGTGCTTTCTCCAAGGTCATGCAAGAGGTAAAATGCATTTTTACCTCCTGGCCCAAAGGTTCAGATCAGTGTTTAAATCTGCTCATCTTTAAATATCCCTATCAGCCAAAATGAATTAAAAATAAAGGAAAAATAAGAGTGGAATTGTAACCACAATTTTCCTGGTGGTGGGCTGTGAAAATTGACTTTTCCTTTGGGATCTCATCTTGCACACACCAACCTCAAGCAAAACTATGTGAACAGAAAAATAGAGAATGGAAAATAAATTCCTCACAGCTCAAAGACCTCAATAACAGCTTGTTATTATTTGGTATCAGATAAAACCCAAAAAAGAGGAAAAGAAATAAATAAGAGGAAAATAAATAAAAAAGAGGAAAAGAAATAAAAAGGAGGAAAAGAAATAAAAAAGAGAGAAGGTCAAGACTCACCCTCATCCCACTAAATCAACACAAACCACAATTTCCCCCAGAATTTTCAACAATAACAAGACCTGGACACAAGAAGTTTTGCAAAAGACAATTTTTTTTGGTCATTTGTTTGTTGTTTTTTTTTTTTAAAGGAAAAAAATAAGAAGACTCTAAAATACTTAATTAAAAAAAAAAAAGGAGGGGGAAGAAAAAAACAACAAAAAGCACCTTTAGAAAGGGAGCAGGAGGAGCAAAGCAGGTGGATGGGGAGCCTGGGGAAGCCAAGGCTCCCACCCGGCCACGGGGCTGCGGTGAAATGAACTCAAACCTCGGCTCAGTTTGGGGGGCTGTGCGTGACAGGAACAGCAGGAGGGACCCTCCTTCCTTGTGGGGAGCTCTGGGACGGGATGGGGACAGAGAAAAAAAGAGAAAAAAAGAGATAAAGAGAGGAGAGTCCTGAGACAGGAGCCCTGCCCGGGAGGATGCGGAGCTGCAAGCGCAGGAGCCAAGCGAGGACAGCGAAGCCCTGGGGGGACAGTGGCACTGTGGGGGGGCCTGGAGAAGGGGACAATGTCACTGTGGGGCTGGGGGAAGGGGGTGAATGTCACCGTGGGGGCCGGGGGAAGGGCTGGGCTGCAGTTTGAGTCCCTGCACAGCCCCGCTGCCGGGGCTCGGGGCGTGGGGCGGCGCTGAAGGCACTGGGGGCCCCGGGCATGGCGCGGTCTGCGGGCACAGCTGCCCTGCCCTCGCTGCAGCACGGCTCAGTGGAGGTAGGTGGGCTGGTTCCATCGGTACCAGGAGCTGTGGGTGACACAGAACAACAAAAGTCTCACCTTGGAGTGAAAACCATCCTGATTTCCCACCCCAACCCAACTTTGGCTCAGCACATCTGTGGGGCTGATATTTCTGGGCCTGAGATGCAGATCAGCATCTGTGGGGCTGATATTTCTGGGCCTGAGAGATTTCAACCTGCTCACAGCAGCTGCCTGTAGCCCTGGTTTTGTGCCTGAGGTGTTTTGGTTTTCTGAAATTATTTTCCCAGAGAATTTTCTTTTAACAGGAGAAATAAACCTTTGTTATTCATTCCTTTCCCCAGGAGGGACTTCTCCTTGCTGTCCCTCTGCTCTGACCAATGGGAGTGAAGAGGTTTGTCTTTGTGTCACCAATCCAATTGGTCTGTGTGAAATGGGATAAAAGGGAGACACAGCCCAGAAATAAAGGAGTCATTTTCAGCCTCCTGAATCTCAGAGTCTGTGTCGTTGTGGTGTAAAACAGCATCAGCTGCTGACTTTTTCCCAAGGAAAAATTTCTCAAGAAAGTTTCTTCTCCAAACAATCCTGGCAAACAACTCTCCTTTCTCAGAACAATCTTTCTCCAGGTGGTGTTTTGCTGTTTCTCTGGTTTAACCCATGGGATCAGAGAGGTGTCGTTCCTATTCCCCAACCATGTTCAGTCTGGATGGGAACACCTTATAAAAGGCAGTGAGAATTAGACAATAAAAGTCTTTTTTCTGTGCTCTTTGCCTCCTGAAATATTTGGAGTCTTTCATCTTTCTTTCCTGTCCTACAGGGACACTCATCCTGCAGGATATTCCCCAGGCAGTGAGTGTTGGGCTGGGCCCAGGGAACATCACCCACAGCTGGGGGGGCTCTCCTGGGAATTTCCATTCTTATTCCAGGCTCAAAGCATCATTCCCATGTCCAAAGCCATGAAATATCCATGAAATATCCCATATCCAAGAAATCAGAATTATCGTTACATTACTAATTGTTTCTAAACAAGATCTTCAGCTGTTACCTGGCCTTTTTCTTCTTCTTTTTTTAATCACAACAGATTTTGTTGGAAGAAAAAAGTTTCATTTAATTTTAATGTTTCCACAAAAACAAAGATGATAAAAGTGTTTATCATTTAAATAAACAGCAGATAAAAGTGTTTATCATTTAGGTAAATGACGAGTGGGGAAATCCAGAAAGCAGAAACTATTTCTCTCTTTTATTTTTTGTGTCGTAACATTTTGAAAAAAAATACGAAAAAATATTAAAAATGAAAAAAAAAAAAAAAAAAGAAACGTTCCCTGATCTTTTCCAGTCCCTGCTTCTATAACAAAATCTCACTCCAAGCAACAAATTCTTTTTGCAAGGACAAAATAAGGGGAGGGGGATTCATGGCACCCTCCAAATTCAGCATCCTCGAGGTGATGCAGCAAAAATCACAAGTGCAGAGAATCCCCAGGGCAATAACCAGCAGGGCTCTGAGCTCTCTGCTTTGGTTTAATGCTTTTGCAGCCTCTAAAGGCAGGGCAGAGGTAGGAAATAATCTTTGTTTTGCCACTGTGGAAGAGTTGCTCACAGCAGAGCTCTGTGGGTGGCACTGCAGGAGAGAAAACTGCCTGTGGAGGGGGTTATCCGAGCAGGAACAGCAAAATAAACCTTCCTCTGCTTCCTTCACACAGGAGTCAGGTCAGGACAGGGTTTCTAACCACTTTTTTAATTTTTTTTTTTTTTCTTTTTTAACCAGCACAGTTGTTCAGGCAAAACTTGATTTTCAAGCAGAAAAAGAGCCACGTCCCAAGGATCACAGAATATCCCGGAAAGGACCCACCAGGATCACCAAACTCAACTTTTGTCCCTGCACAGGACACCCCAACCACCCCACCCTGCCCCTGGGAGGTCACACAGGAACTCTCCCCATTGCTGGGAATGTCTGAGAGCTTTCCTGTTCCTCCTGGAGATCCCAGCGTTCTCCCCCAGCCCCCCATGCCCTGGGTTGGTTTGGGGTTTTTTGTGAGCTGTGTCTTACCCTGAAGAGTTGAAGCCAGAGGAGTTCATGGCAGCTTTGGAGTTGCTCTGGGCTGTGCCAGGGCTGCTGGCATGGAGGGCACTGCCAGGGGACGAGGGCCTGCTGGAGTTCCCTGGGGAGCACGAGGATGTCACTGCGTGGGACAGAGCACAGTGAGGGTGGCACCTCCTTCCTCCTGCCCAAACATCCCACCCCACCCCTGTGCCCATCCCCTGCCACTCTGAGTCTTGGGGGTTCTGCTCAGAGAGGTAGGAGGTTAAAAAAAAACAAACCAGAAAGGATAAGGAGATCTCTGAACTGGGCTTGGGTCTTTGGTGAGAGAGGCAGGACATTCAAAAAACCCCAAAAAGGACAAGGAAATCTCTGAACTGGGATCTCTGAACAGGGATCTCTGAATGGGGATCTCTGGGCTTGGGGTTCTGCTGAGAGAGGCAGGAGATTAAAAAAAAAACCCTAGAAGGACAAGGAGATCTCTGGACTGGGCTTTGGGCTCTGCTGAGAGAGGGAGGAGGTTCAAAACCCTGCTGGAGTTCCCTGGGGAGCACAGGGATGTCACTGTGTGGGACAGTGGGCCTGGGGTCTCCTCCTGCTTAAACATCCCCACCCTATCCCTGTGCCCATCCCCTGCCTCCTCTGGTTCTTGGGGGTTCTGCTGAGAGAGGCAGGAGGTTAAAAAAACCAAACCAAAAGGACAAGGAAATCGCAACTGGGATCTCTGAACAGGGATCTCTGAATGGGGATCTCTGGGCTTGGGGTTCTGCTGAGAGAGGCAGGAGATTAAAAAAAACCCTAGAAGGACAACAAGGAGATCTCTGGACTGGGTCTGGGGCTCTGCTGAGAGAGGCAGGAGGTTCAAATCCAACACCCCCACCCTGTCCTTGTGCCCATCCCCTGTCCCTCTGATTCCCTGCCCGGGGGAAAGGTGGGGACCCCCAGGAATGTCCCCAGTTCCCATATCTGGGAATCTCAGGTCCCCACAGAGATCCCACCCTTTTATTTTGCTCCCAGACCTAACCAGCCCAGCCCAGAATTCTGCTGGAAATGTTCTTTTGCCCAGTGTTTTTTGTCCTTTTATCTCCCCCAGCAGCAAGGCTGGGCTGTTCTTACCCCAGCTCTGTGTGGGGACAATTCCCTGACCAAAACCAAGGGCCTGATGAAGATTATGCTGCAAAATGTGACCCAGAAATGGAGGACTGAGGAGTAAAAGGAGGGAAGGGAGGCTGGGCAAGGCTCACCAGTCCCGGGCATGGTGCTGTGCACTGGATTGACGGAGAGGGGCCCCAAGGACCCTGAGGTAGAGACCTGGGCAGGAACAGAGACAGGCAGTGAGTGTTTGCACTGAGAGGGGGATAAATCACATCCTGCCACTCCTTCCCAGCCCCTGTGGGCTGTGCTGCCTCCCAGGGACACACCACCCACAGCTGGGTATTCCCAGTCCTATTCCAGGGTACAAACACCATTCCCATTTGCAAAGCCACGGGAAGAAATTAGAGTTAATGTTACATGTGCCTGATACTCTCCACCTCCATCTAAATCTGTGGAAAGGCCTGAAATAATCACATTTTCTGGAAGTCTCAAGATAAAGATGGATGTCTCGGACTGGTCATTCTCAGCCTGAAACTTCCCAGCTCCTTCTGGTTTTGGGCACAAAAAAAATCCCAATTTTCTTTAGGGAGTTTATGATTGATGGTCAAGATTTGGGTGTCTCAGACTGGGAATTCTCAGCCTGAAATTTTCCACCTCCCTCTAGTTTTGGGCACAAAAAAAAATCCCAATTTTCTTTAGGGAGTTTATGATGGATGGTCAAGATTTGGGTGGCTCAGACTGGGCATTCTCAGCCTGAAACTTTCCACCTCCCTCTGGTTTTGGGCACAAAAATATCCCAATCTGCCCTTCAGGGAGTTTAATTCTCAGGTGACAATTGGCAATTTGGGAGCTGCCATCCGGATTAGCAATTACTCCTGAAGGCAGCACTTTGTTCAGGGAGGCTTTGGGCAGCAGTCACAGGGGAATTATTCACCCCAGCTCCTGCTGTGGGAATCCAAATGTTTATTTTGGGGTCCAGACAGGTTGGGCAGCCAAACTTCCCATGATGTTTTCCTGATTTCTGATGGGGAGTTCCAAGAGCTGGGAGATTTGAAGATAAAATTCAGACTGTCTCCCACTCCTGTGCTGCAGCACTGAGGAGGTTCCTGCCACTTTTAAATGGCAAAGTCACCAAGCAGCTCCTCAGTGAAGAAATGCAGCTGAATTGGTATCAGTGTATGTAAACCTCACACCCCATTAATTCTGGAAAGATTTTCTTTATCAATCTCAAGGGGAAAAGCTTTGGGGACAGCACCGTGATTTGAATAAATTACCCCACAATTAAACCAATTAAACCAATCAATTCCTCCTAGGAAAATTTGTCTTTTCTTTCCACCGTTTTCAATAAACGGAATTATCGCTTAATTAATTGTCGTCATTTTCACTGATTGTTTTCAATGGATGGAATAATAACCAATGTTCTGGCTCAGATCCCACCCCAGAGGGCGATCCCAGCCTCTCACCAGTCTGGAGTTGTAGATGGGTGATTTGATGGGGGATGGCATGGGGCAGCTGATCCGCTTCTCCTTCTGGCGCCGGTTGCAGAACCAGACCCGAACCACTTCCTTTTCCATGGAGAGCTGCTCTGCTATCAACGAGATCTCCTCTGAGCTGGGCTTGGGGTTCTGCTGGGACAGGCACGAGGTTAAAAAGCCCCAAAGAGCACAAGAGAATCCCTGAGCTGGGATCTCTGAACTGGGATTTCTGAACTGGGATCTCTAAGCTTGGGGTTCTGCTGAGGGAGGCAGGAGATTCATAAAGCCCCAAAGAGCACAAGGAAATCTCTGAGCTGGGATCTCTGAACTGAGATCTCTAAGCTTGGGGTTCTGCTAAAAGACGCAGAAGGTTCAAAAAGCGCCAAAGAGCACAAGAAAATCCCTGTGAACTGGGCTTGGGGTTCTTTGAGAGAGGCAAGAGGTTAAAAAGCCCTAAAAAGCACAAAGAAATCTCTGAACTGGGATCTCTGGGCTTGGGGTTCTGCTGGGAGAGGCAGGAGGTTAAAAGGGTTCAAAGAGCACTAGGAGGTCTCTGAACTATATCTCTGGGATTGGGGTTCTGTTGAGAGAGGGAGGAGGTTAAAAAGCCCTATAAAGCACAAGAGAATCCCTGAACTGGGCTTGGGATTCTGCTGAGAGAGGCAGGGGGTTAAAAAGCCCTAAAAAGCACAAGGGAGTCTCTGAGCTGGGATCTCTGAATGGAGATCTCTGAACTGGGATCTCTGGGCTTGGGGTTCTGCTTAAAAGAGGGAGGAGGTTAAAAAGCCCTAAAAAGCACAAGAGAACCCCTGAACTAGGCTTGAGGTTCTGCTGAGAGAGGCAGGAGTTTAAAAAGGTTCAAAGAGCACAAGGAAATTTCTGAACTGAGATCTCTGGGCTTGGGGTTCCACTGGGAGAGGCAGGAGGTTAAAAAAAAGCCCTAAAGAGCACAAGGAGATCTGTGAACTGGGATCTCTGAACTTGGGGTTCTTTGAGAGAGGCAGGAGGTTAAAAAGCCCTAAAAAGCACAAAGAAATCTCTGAGCTGGAATGTCTGAACAGGGATCTCTGGGCTTGGGGCTCTGCTGAGGGAGACAGGAGGTTAAAAAAGCCCCAAGGAGCAGAAGGAAATCCCTGTGAACTGGGCTTGGGGTTCTGCTGAGAGAGGCAGGAGGTTATAAAATCCCAAAAACGACAAGGAAATCTCTGAACTGGGTTTTGGGAGTTCTGCTGAGAGAGGCATGAGGTTAAAAAAGCCCCAAAGAGCATCCAAGAGGACACGGGTGGGGTTGGCTGAGAGCTGGGGAGGGGACAAAAGCTCCGTCTGAGACCGAGGACAAATATTTGGGTGAGAGATTATGTTCTGTGAACCACAGAGTGCCTCTGGCTCCACATCAGCTCTCCCGGAGTCAGGGGAGGATGAGTCACAGCTCCTGCCCCACAAATCACTTCCCTCTGACTTTAACAGCACCAAAATTCACTGTGGGGCCACCTAAACCTGGTGGCCTTGTCACTGTCCGGGGGACAGGAGCTCTGGCCTCTCTCTTCCCCCAGCCCTCCTTTAGAAAGGGAAAAAACAGAGCCCACTCTGCCCCCTGAGTATTTTATTTTCACTCTTTTTAGCTCTGTGGGGTTTGCAGCTCAGAAATGTCAAAGATACCTGGCCCAGAGATGCCAAAATTATATTCCCATCACAGAGAAAGGCATCTACCAGGTAAAAATGAGCTGCTGAAAGGATCTGATGGTGACTGAGCAGGTTTTTTTTGATATGAGGAAAAAACCAAAGAGAAAACAAGCTCAGGAAGAGTTTTGATTTGAGAAATTTTGATTTGAGTTCAGTCCTATTGATTAAAGCTCTGCTTGGTGTCTGCAGTGATTTTTTCTTGGAATTCTTGGAGCTTAAAAAGTAGAAGGGCTCCACTTCTGAACGGAAAAATATTTGAAATATTTGGAAAAATATTTGGAGCAACAAGTTCTGGAGTCTCACAAGAGCTGCTTGATGGGGCATTGTGGCCCCAGAGCTCCTGAGACACTTCTGCAACTCAAAAATAAGAGTCAAGTGCAGAGATCAGCTTTGGCCCAGGGGATGATAACGGGGAAATGTGGTGCTAAAATCGTAATTCCCTTAGAACAACATTTAAGGGGGAAAAATTTGGGAATTTCTTTGAGTTTAACACTTTTCCTGTTGCTTCTTCAAGCATTTTTTAACCTACTGCCAAATAATTGGGAATTTCTTTGGCTTTAACCCTTTTCCCGTTAGCTCCTCCAAGCGTTTTTTAACCAGTTGTCAAATAATTGGGAATTTCTTTGGGTTTAACCCTTTTCTTGTTAACTTCTACAAACACTTTTTAACCTACTGTCAAATAATAGGGAATTTCTTCAGGTTTAACACTCTTCCTGTGAGCTCCTTTCAAGCATTTTTAACCTACTGTCAAATAATTGGGAATTTCTTTGGGTTTAACATTTTCCTGTTGCTCCTCCAAGGATTTTCTAACCTATTGTCAAATAAATACCCCAAAATCCCCTGTTTTCTTGAGAGGACTTGGTGCTCAAGCTCAGGGAGAGTTCCCAAAGGACAGAAGGATTTTCCCCTCACATCCTGGAATCTCTTCTCCAGCGTGGAGCGGATGTTGGTCTCGATGCTGGTCCTCTTCTTCCTTTTCCGTCCAAACATCTCGTTGACTGAGGGGTAGGAATTGGGGGTGCTCATGGAGGAATCCAGAGGAGCAGATTCTGGGGGGAGAGGGAGGGGAAAAAGAGAGATCCGAGGAGATAAAGAGTTATTTTCATGCCCAGACACTTTCTGTGAAGCAAAGGTGTTTTCTAAAATAGATTAATCGTTCCTACACTGTGGATCCTCCCTCTGAGGATGATTAAAATGGCTCCAAACCCATCAATGAGCTTGTCCAAATCTAAGGAGAACAATGTTTTAACCCCCACACGGTTTTTCCTCTGTGGGCCTGACTTCCAGCCTGCCCTGACAGGGACCAGGAGGGTTCCAACGATTGAATTTCACACAAAAGGATGTTGACCAACCCTCTTGTCACGGGCTGGCTGAGCTGTGACCAGAGCCCCAGACATCCTGGAGGGTTGGGTGGCTCTGAGGTCAGCACAGGACACCACCCCAAATCCTGGGAATTCCCCTCCCAGTGAAACCCTTCCTTTTCCACCTGCACCTCCTGGGCTGATCCCTGAGCACCACAACCCTGCTTTCCCAGCTCACACAGAGAGGGGCTGGATGGATTGGAGGTTCCTGGATGGATTGGAGGTTCCTGGATGGATCCTCCCCTGTTGGAGCCCTGGGCACTGAGAATTCCAGATTTCTGTGCTCACAGGCACTGACCCCCCAGCAAACACTGCACTGACCTGAGGCCGTGGAAAAGGCTCCCAAAATTGAGTGACAGCCCTGGGATTGTGGGTGTGGGGTTTGGATAGAAGTGTGTGATAGCACAGGGTGCAAAACTTAGAGTTTAAGGGTTTAGAATACAGTAATATATATAAAAAGCAACATGGAGGATTTAGGGCATAGGCTGAGTACCTGAAGACCCTTCAATAAACAGAACTGCTTTTTATTCTCTTAATTTTATCTGGCCTCTGTTTTTCACCTTCTTCTCCATGGCTCTGGGTGGTGTTTCGTAATTGGGTAGAAAAATCCTCATTGTGGGCCATGAGTGGTTGGTTATTGGGTTAAAAGTAAAAATAATTCAGGTGTCATTTCATAATTGGACAGTTTGTGCTGAAAAGACCTTGTAAAGAGATAGAGAGGGGGCTCCATTTTTAGTTTGTTAGCTGGAAGTGCTGCAGAACTCACAGTTTGTGAGACTGTAATGTAGATAAGAATTAATAAACATCTGAGTCAGAACAAGAAACACCATCTCGAGCATTTAATCCTGACTCTGGCAAAAAAAAAAAAAAAAAAAAAAAAAAAAAAAAAAAAAAAAAAGAAGAAGAAGATAAAGCATAACACTCTGCTGCTGGTGGCATTTCTGCCTTGGGGTCACCTACCTGCATCACTGAGCCACTTCTCCAGCAGGGGCTTGAGCTTGCACATGTTCTTGAAGCTGAGGTTGAGGGCCTCGAAACGGGAGATGGTGGTTTGGCTGAAATCATTGCCATAGAGCTTCCCCATGGCCAGGCCAACGTCACCCTGCCAGGGGACACCCAGATCCCACAGTGAGCACAGGGAAACCCTCCCAGCTGTGACAGGACCTCCAAATCCCAGTCTGAGCTCAGGGAAACCCTCCCAGCTCGTGGACCTGATATTTCCTGAGCCTGAGCTCTTCCCAAGGGAAACTTCTCAACAGTTTTTCCCAAAACAACCTTGTGTGAACAATATTCCTTTTTTATAACAGCAGATGTTGTTTGGTATTTCTGTTACTGAGCCAATGGCAGAGGTGTCAGCCCTATGGACCAATAATGTGACTTTTCAGCCCTATGGACCAATAATGTGACAAAATTTTAGTGCAGTTTTTGTTATAAAAGGGCTGAATGAATTGTAAATAAACCTTCTGATTTCTACTGCCTCCTGACTGGAGTCAAACATCTTTATTTCGTGTCCTATTGGCACACCAGCAGTCACAGCCCCACAGAGTCACAGGGTTAACCAGCCTGGAAAAGATCTTTGAGGTCATCAAGTCCAACCTCTGACCCAACACCTCCTGATCAACTAAGTCATGGCACTGAGTCCCGTGTCTGGTTTTTTTTTAAACAGTGACTCCAGCACCTCCTGGGCAGTGCCCAATCACTCTGTCAGTGAAGAATTTATTCCTAATGTAGCCTAAACTTCCCCTCAGGCCACTTCCAGGACAGCTTCAGTCTTGTTTCCATGACCTGCCTGCCAGGGAAAGAGGATTTTTTTCCCCCCAGGTTCGATATTTCTGGGTCTGAGAGATTTCAGCCTGCTGGCAGCTGCTGACTTTTTCCCAAGGAAAAATTTCTCAAGAAAGTTTCTTCTCCAAACAATCCTGGCAAACAACTCTCTCAGAACAATCTTTCTCCAGGTGGTGTTTTGCTGTTTCTCTGGTTTAACCCATGGGATCAGAGAGGTGTCGTTCCTATTCCCCAACCATGTTCAGTCTGGATGGGAACACCTTATAAAAGGTAGTGAGAATTAGACAATAAATCTTTTTCTGTGCTCTTTGCCTGCTGAAATACTTGGAGTCTTTCTTTCCTGTCCTACAGTGACAGCCCCACCCCTGAAATAGTGGAGAAGGTGCAGATATGGAGGTGGTGGTGGTGAGGTGTTGGGAAGGGTTTGTCTCTTGGTGTATTTGGAAAGGAATGCTGCAAAATAACCCAAATTTACCTAATCCAGCCTTTCCCTCATCCACACTTCTCGCCCTGATTTTTCAGCCTTCTGAATTGTTTTCATTTCTACTGGAGTTTTCTCACCAATTGTAAGATAAACCAAGACCGATGTTCTGTAAACAACATTCTTTCCAGGGGGAAGGACAAACTGATGGAATTCTGGTTTGACCACTGGGGTCAGAGGGATGTTCCTCTCATCCTCCAATCCCTGACCAAAGCCCAAAAACTATATAAATTGAGATTCCAAAATAAACATCCCTTTCCATGTCACAACCTGATGGGTGAGAGTCGTTCTCGTGTCCTGATCACAACACACCCCTCTGCCCCAAACTCCCCCCTGTGCCCTCCCCTCTTCACCTGTGTGAACCCCAGCTTGATCCTCCTCTGTTTGAAGGTCTTGGCGAACTTCTCCAGCTCCTCCAGGTCGCTGGGCTCCTCGGAGGCCCCCGCTGGGGTCAAGTGCTTTGCCACCTGCAGGTGCTGGGGGACGTCCAGGTGGGGTTCGACCGAGGAGCCAGGGAGGCCAGAGCGACCCACAGCCTGCCCAAAACACCCCAAGAAAAAGATGCTCAGAGCCACAGAAATGGAAAAAAATACACTTTTTTTTTTTTTTTTTTTTTTTTTTTTTTTCTTTTTTTTTTTTTCTGGGCTATTCCCTGAAGGAGCAGGGTGGGGTTTAGCACGCTCTCAGGTGTGTCCTTACCTGGGAGGCCAGGCTGGGGCCAGGCTGGGAGAGGAGGAGGCTGCCCTGTTGCTGAGGGAAGGAGAGGAGGTTTGGCTGCAAAGCTGAGAAAAATAAAAAAGAGAATCTGGTCAGTGAACACACCAAGGAAGGCTCGGAGTGGACAGCTCCATTTGTTATTTCTCGCCCAAAATACACGAATTTCAGCTGTTTAGGAACGTGTCGGGATCTGAGCTGGATTGTGAGAAAGAAAAAGGTTCTTCCCGTGGCGTTTTAGCCTGGAAGGGATTGTTACAATAATGATAGAAGTGAAATGTCTCATTTGCTGATCCCGGCGTGTCACTCGTCACTCTCAGGCGTTTCAGAGACCTCTAATCTTCATTTGAGGTGACAAACAGCAGAGAATTTCCTACATCCTTCGTGGGGATCTCTCTCAGTGCTTAATCATTGCAGCTCTTAGGAAAATGGGCGTCTTATTTCCAATATGAGCCCTTTGACTCCAACTTTCAGCCACTTGATCTCGTTAAAAAAAAAAACCTGATCCTCCAGTTAATCTCGTGAGCCCTCCCACTCTGCTCTCAATTCTACATTTCATTTTCAAATGTCATTCGGGAGCCCTGCTGACCCTTTCTTCCCTACCCCACTGTATTTCAAATAAATTGAATTTCTTTCCCAGTGTCGGAGCTGACATGAAATGATGAAAGGAAGAAAGAAGGGAAATCCATAAAGCCAACAAAACCTGGGATTTATGGAGACTGGGTGATTGTTTAGTTGACAAACTGCCAAGTACAAGCCTATAGCTCTTGGAGGGAATGTCCTACAGGATTAGGTTGTGTAGTTCCCCAGAAATTTAGTTGGTATCAAGTCCATTGTGAGTGAAACCTACAGAATTTAGTGAGGATTTATAACCTTGCTCAGAGCAAGTCAATATATTTAATTGATTATAACTGACAATTACAGGGAAATCCATAGAAATTTATGGACTTGTGCTAATAAAAGGGAAAACAGATAATCTCTAGAATCAATCACTCCCTCTCTCTTTCTTTGTGCCTTTCCTTATTTAATTTAGATCTGATGTGCACAATCCCATTTATTTACTTAGGCTGGGGCTGGAATAAACCTTCCCCAATGCTGGAACAGCTCAGGATTTCAAATCCAGGCTGGTAATGAGGTGCACATTTCTATCAGTGCAGGTAATTAATCACTGCAATGGCTTTGCCTTGGGACATGGCAGATGCTCTGTCATTTGGAGTCTTTAAAATCATGATTGAACACCTCAGCTCCGGCTCTGAGGGAAATGGAGGGCTGGATTCAGGAATCACCGGTCTGACAGCTGAGATGAAGATTTCAGCAGCAATCTTTGGGCTGACAGGATTCCCAAAATCTCCCTGGCTGCTCATTCCCACCTTCACAGAGCTCTCCCTGCCCTGGCTCAGCTGTGCCAGGATTTGGGGGATGAGGAATCAGACCTGGGAATTGATCTGACAGCTTCAAAACACAACCAAACTAAAATTCACATCCCTGTTGGGAAGGCTCAGCCCCCAGCCAAGCCCAGGAAATCCATTTCTGGACCCACAGCCCAAAATCAGGAGGCACTCAGGGCATTCCCTGCTGGCCCCAGAAAATATTCCTCCACTTCTGGAATGTTTTCTGCCTCCCTTCAGGAGGAAGAAAATTGAACCAAATTCCCCAGAGCCAACCTGAGCCTTCATTTCCACTCCCCACTGGCTGTGCCTGCAGAAGGATCATTCAAACCTGGCAGTGACCCCTGCAAATGGAAATGTCCTGCACAAAAATCCACCTCCTGGCCAGAATAGCCAGTCCTGGTCCAGCCTGGAACTGGAAAGGATGACACCCAAACACAGCAGCCAGAAAAAGCCACTGAACAGATCAATTCTGATCTGTCAAAGGCAGCAAGTTCTGCTTTGCAGTAAAAGATGTTTGTTTTTCATTAATAAAAACAGGCAGCGAGGAATAGATTGTCCTGACCGTATTTCAAACAAACTCATTCAAAATTATTTGTAAATATACATCAAGTATCTTCATCCATCACTCAGGGCCGTTTGGGAGAGAGGAAAATTTATATGTTGTCAGGGAGAAATAAATTCCCCAGTGGCTTTTGGAGTGTGTGAAGCAGTGGGTTCAAGCTGCAGAGATTTAAGGTTATAATCCTGAATTTTAGCTCATGAGGAGGGAGCTCCGTGCTGGGATAAATCAAGAGCAGGAGCAAAGGATCCCAGTCCCCTTGGATCTGCCAGGTTATGAATTAAAACCTAAAACATCCTCCATCCCCATCCCTGGGGTGGCAGAAATGCTGTAAAAATACTGGGGGTAAAAACAGAATTACAGAGACTTTCTCAGTCTTTTCCTGGAGTGGATTTCTCTGTGTTTTGGAACATCCAAACCTCTCCCTCTCCCCCCAGAGCTGCTCCTGGCTGAGCTGGACCTGCTCTGCCCCTTCCCTGGATTTACCCTCCCTCCTCCAAAGGATCAGCGCGGGCTCTGATGAGCTTTGTGGAGTTCATGAGCGGTGGGAAGGAGCTCCCCAAGGAGATGCGGGGCAGGATCTGTCCCGGGTTCCAGGCTGGGATCCCCGCTGGCCCCAAGGTGGCACTCGAGGAGCGCACAAGGCTCAGGGCCAGGAGCATCCCCAGCCTGGGCTTCCCACAGGGATCCGGATCATCCCAGGGTGGGAACATCGCTGTGGGAACAGGCTGGGAGAACCCGATATCCACGAGATATTCCCTAAATTTACCCATCTCTGATGCCTCAGGATCTGAGCTTTTCTATTTTCCATCCATCTGTAACCCTGCAGTTCTTTAGTGCAGAACTCCAAACCCCACACACACTGTGAGCTGCTGCTTCCCCACTTTGGGCAGACACAACAATTCCTCTCCAGGCCTGGCAATCAAGGACCCCTCACTGCCTCAGGCCCCAGAGATGGGAACAAAAGGGAGTTGGGGGCAGCAAACTTGGGCTCAATGACTTCATGACCTGGAGCTGGAATTGGAAGATGAACCCCCAATGTGCAAATGGACCAAATTTATAAAAGTGTGAAAATCCATGACCTGTTTCAGGTGTAGCCCCTGGGGGGGCTTTGTCTGCCCTAAATGGACCTGCAGGCCCTTCAATAAACAGAACTGCTTTTATTCTCTTTATTTTGTCTGGCCTCTGTTTTTAGGCAAACCCAAAAAAAGGCATCACATCAGCTTTTCTTTCTCTTACCTTGTTGTCCTGCCTGAGACTGGGACAGGAGGAACTGTGGGACTGACTGCATGTGCCCAGGGAGCAACACCAGCTGCTGCAGGGTGTGCAGAGAGCTCATGTCCTACAGGGAAAAAAACAAAGGGAACAATTAAACTCAAAGATTTGTGCTCCTCACACAGCAACTCCTCACAAATCCAGGCTGAATTTGGGTGATTTGGGGGCTGCAGGTCCAAAAAATTTCAGGAGTAGGAGAAGATTCTGTGCATGCAGAGACAATAATGTGGAGAACTGCCTGCTTTTCCCTGGGAAAATTAACTCTTGGTGATGTTTTTGGGCTGCAGATCCAAAGGTTTCAGGTGTAGGAGAAGAATTCTCACTGAATTTGGGGAATTTGGGGGCTGGAGAGCTGCAGGTCCAAAAGTTTCAAGTGTAGGAGGAGAATTTGGTGAATATAGAGACATCCATGTCTGCTTTTCACTGGAAAAATTAACTCTTGATAAAGGCATTTTTTGAGGCAATCAGACTCTGGTTGTTAGAACAGCGAAACCTCTTGGATTTCACTTTCTTCAGATAAAGAATTTCCAGAGTGAAGTGCTTGAAATCACCCAGGAAATTGCAGCAGCTCACCAACACTGCTTCCCCCAGGACTGTTCTGAGGACTGGGGGAAATTGAAGAATCCCTAAATTGTATAATGGATCTGAATGTTGGCCTGGGTTTGTCCTGGATTTTTCTTTCACTTTTCCTGTGAGAACAAGGGAAGGGAGGACTGAGCATCTCTGTGGCCGCCTGGCATCCAACTCCCACTGGGATTTAACAAGAGTTAAGTGCTGAACTCCACATTTTGTTACCTTAGGAAAAAAATTTCCCTGGAGGAATTAATTTCTTCCCTGGTGTAAATCAATCTGAGGCAACAACAGGCTCAGATTAGGAGTTAATCTGGCCTAGAATCCTGTCTCAGACAATGGCATTAACCAGACACTGATGAATGAGGAAGAGCTGGGCAAACATTATCAAACACCTCCCCACGGTGCTGCCTCAGCCTCCAATTATTTCCAGTCCGAGGGATTTCCTGACCATGGGGTGGTTTCCCTGCTTAGCAAAACCCTCAGAGGACATCTCACCTCAGCACGTGTCCAGTCTACCCTTGAACTCACAACAAAAATCTGAGAAGGAAGATGAAGATTCACTTTTCCAATTCCCTGCTTTGAAAACCCTTGGAGGAAATCTCACCCCAGCACTTATCCACTGTACTCTTGAACCCACAAGGAAAAAAATGAAGAAGAAGATGAGGATTCACTTTTCTAGTTCCCTGCTCAGCAAACCCTCAGAGGAAATCTCATCCCAGCACTTATACAGGGTACCCTTGAACCCATGAGGAAAAGCCAAGGAGGAGGATGAGGATTCATTTTTCCAATTCCCTGCTCAGCAAACCTTTGGAGGAAACCTCACCCCAGCACATGTCCAGTCTAACCCTTGAACCCACAAGGAAAAAAATGAGAAGGAAGATGAGGATTCACTTTTCCAATTCCCTGCTCAGCAAATCCTCAAAGGAAATCTCACCCCAGCATGTGTCCAGTGTACCCTTGAACCCATGAAGAAAAGCCAAGGAGGAGGATGAGGATTCACTTTTCCAACTCCCTGCTTAGCAAACTGTTTGAGAAAATCTCACCCCAGCACTTATTCAGTCTAACCCTTGAACCTACAAGAAAAAGTTGAGGAGGAAGATGAAGATTCACTTTTCCAATTCCCTGCTCAGCAAACCCTCAGAGCAAATCTCACCCCAGCACATGTCCAGTCTAACCCTTGAACCCACAAGAAAAGCCAAGGAGGAAGACGAGGATTCACTTTTCCAGCTCACTGTTCCTCACCCTCTGAGGCTCCTTTTCCCACTGGCCAAAGGAATTTGGGGAGGGGGCCAGGGGCAGCCTGTTCCCCTGGGCTGCCAGGGCAGGCAGGTCACTCACCCCTGCGATTTGGCTCCCTGGCATCATGGATGATCCCTGCACGAGGTGCCCCGACCGGGGCGGGATGGCAGATTGCAAGGAGTCGCTGAGGTCCTCGGTTTTAATCTGCAAAAGAGCAAAGGAGTTGTAGAATTAGGGAGCAGGGAGGAGGGAAGGGCAGGGGTAGAGGGCAGCTGGGATCCCAGAGGCTCCTCTCAGGGAGTTTTCTGCTGTTTCCATCGCTGAAAATCAGGGTCACTCCATACTCGTGTTCTCTGCTCTGTCCCATGGACAGTTTTCCTGCTCTGCCAAGCCCAGGGCAGGCTGGCACTTTGCTCAATTAAAACACTTCAGGAAACAACCAATTTCAAGCAGCTTTTCAAAGTTTAAAGCCTTTAGTGGAGTTCTAATGAAGACAAGGAGCAATTCCACGTTCCAGATCACAACTCAAGCCCCAATAGGAGGGCTGGGCATGGAAAACCTCATTTTTCCCTGCACAAAACAGAGGATGGTACAAGGGGATGGGAAGGGACAGGTCAGGGAGTAAAAGACCTCAAAAAAGCAAAGAAATCTCCAGATTTTAAAATGCAGCGCTCCAGGCACCAAATGCATTTGTTCCGTTTCTACCAAAAAGCAACAAGGAATTGGAAGGAAAATCTCCTTCCTCAGTTCAAGCTGTGGAAAAATAACTGGGAAATTTCACAGGTGTCCAGTGGTCTTCTTGAGCTGCTTTAATGTTCAAGCAAAGTTCTTGTCCACAAAGAGATAATGATGCTTAAATCCACATTCTTAGAAAAAAAGATGCATCCAGGGACCAGAACTGAATCCTTGCTCCTGGTTTATTCCACAATCTCCATGTTCATTTCTAAGTTTGTTAATGTATTTTTAAAAATTAATTTATTAAGAAATAATAATAATGATAATAATAATAATACCAATAACAATAATAATAGTAGTAGTAAGTGAAATATTTCAGTAGTGCTGACTGGGACAGGAGGAAGGGGAGGATTTTGGAAGTTTTTAGGTTAATTCCTGAAAGGTGAGAGAGGAGTGTCCATGCACAAGGTAAAAGACACAGAACTCTCCTCTGAGAAAACATTGACCCGAATCTTTTCTCAGCACGAGAACACCATGAACAAAGATTATTCCTCATCATGCAGGAACAGCCTCTAATTCCCAAAAACAGGAAAAACCAGGAGGACTCTACAGAGGACACGGCTTGAAACTCCTGAAGATTCCCCCTGACTCCTGGGACTGAACATCCCCCAGACCCTTCCAAACCCCACAGCCCCCAAAGATGAGGAGGGTCTTTGCCCCACTGATGGGCCTCGAGGCCCTGCACCCTCCTGCCAGCAGAGGGGGACAAGAAATCCAGCTCCACAAACACCAACCCAAGAGAACATTTTGGGATTGAAGGAGCTTCTCTGCCCGTTTGAGCAAAGCACAGAAATACACGGAATGATTTGGGTTGGGAGAGACCTCTGCAGTCATCGAGTCCAAGTTTGATGGATCCCCATGAGAGGAGAAAAGGGGAAAATGGGATCACAGGAGGCTCCAGAACATGGAGCTGCAACATTCCCCTGTGCATTTTGGAAGGTGCTGCTCGGAGGGAAGGTGATTACAACACCCCCTTTCATTACAACTCGAGCTCTGGACACCGCCGAAACTCGTTTTGCAATAATCCCTGCTCCTTGCAACAAGAGGTAGACATGCTATGAATTCCAGCTCTTTCCTACCTTTCAGGTTGGCATGATCATCCCTCTTAGCCTGGCAGGGCACACACAAAAAAAAAAAAAATCAGGTGGAAAGATCTTCGCGATCGCTATCGACAGCGATAAGTCACTGAATGTCGGGCAAAAAGGCTCAGGAGGACACCCCGTTACCCCTGAGCCATCCAGTCACTCCAGGCACGTGGATTTAGGGATGTTCTTTGCATTAAAAAGAATCCATTGGAGGCAAAAAAAAAAAAAAAAGAAAAAATATTTTAAAAAAATTAATGTTTATCTGCTTCATCCAAGGCTGAGCAGTCCCAAGAAATTGAAGTTTTTTGGCGTCTCAGAGAGCCGGGCTCTGGATCCCTCCTGAGCCGTGATCCCGATAGCAGTGGGGTGTTGAAGAGGCACGAGCCATTCCCAAAGTGAAATCAATTTTTCCAGCTGCCAAGCGGGACGAGCTGGCGGCGCTCCAGGGAGAAAGGGGTGTGTATCCCATCCCGGCATGGCCCCGTGTGAGAACGGGAGGTGGGTTTGGCAAAGCACCGGGCTCCCGATTTAAAAACAACAACATCTCCCACTGCTCCTTCCCCCGGCCCTGGAACTCTCCCTCCTGCGCAGTGGGCGGAGAACCTGTGGGGTTTGTTCTTGACAAATCCTTCTCGTCCCCCTCGCACCTATTTCCATCGGGTTTAGGCTCAAATTTACCTCGCCCTCCTCTTCCTCTCCCCGACAGGCCTGCAGCTGGCTAATTGTTCCTGAGCAGGAGTTGGGGATCTATCCAAGAAAACTTTGGGGATGGTTTTATGCAAATCCCGCTCCTCCGTTTTTTCCCTGGCTAAACCGGCAATATTGCCAAGTGTACATTAAGGAAAAAAAAAAAACCAAAACCCCAAACCCAAAAAAACCCCAAAAAACCACACACATTGTGGGCGAGGCCACTCAATATCATGAGACTCCCTTAAAATAATGTAAATTTTGAATTAATAAAACGAGGGGAGGAGTTGCCTCCTCCTTTCCCAGTGCATCTGCCGCGGATTTGCAGAAAACGCCTGCAAATATGGGAAGAGCTTTCCTTGAGGAACCAAAAAAATCCCAAAAGGTTGAAATTATGAAATCCTCAGAGAATCAACTCGTGGGGGTATTTGATGGGAGCTCTGCTGAAATATTGCAAGTGAGAAACAATGATTTGGGGAAAAGCAGGAGCACATCCCACTGGGATTGCTCAGGGTCTTGGTTTTATGGGATGATCGTGGATGGGGAAAGGGGAACGAGAACTCACGGAGAGACTTTGTTCCCACTGAACTTTACTCAGCAAAATAACAGTATTTAAGGAAAGCAAACCAATGTGGTGGAAGCTTCATTGCTCGTGGCAAAGGGTTGGAATGGGATGATCACCCAACCCAAACCATTCCATGGAAGAACGAGCGGGGCAAAGAGCAGGACCTGCGAACGGCCCGGGTGAGGTGCGGGGGCTCTTGGCTGTGAATCTCCAGCACCTTCTTCTCCTGGGGCCCTGAGGGGAGGCCCAGGGCAGGGCTGGGAGCAGGTAACGGCAGCTGGAGGCACGGGAGCTCCTCTGGGCCAGGGCACGGATCACACTTGCAAATCTCAAGTGGATGTTTGGATGTTTTTTCACAGCCTCGAAAAACAGGGTCAGCCCCCGAGCGAGCGGAGTGAAAAACACAGGAAGGGTGACTGGCTGGAAAAGAGAGAGTCCCTTCCGTTGTTGGCTCCAACAGCTGCAAGGATGGATGGTTTCTTACCTATCTCTGGCCTAAACACGAAAACAAAAAGCAAAACAAACTAAGAAACACATTGAGGGTGATGGAAAATGATCAAAGCTCCGGAGCCCGCTTGCGTAACTGATTTGTGGAAGGTGTTTCATAAACATTTCATAAGAAGGAGAATTATGAAGAAAACATCTCCCAACCTGCCTGCAATTACTGCACAAACTCTTCCTTACCAGTAGGAAGAAGGGGAGAGGAAAAAAAAAAAAAAAAAAAAAGAAAAGAAAAAAAGGTACATCTGTTTTGTAACTGATCTGTGAACTTCTGGCAAAGGCTGGGCTGGTGAAAACATCCTGCAGACATGTTGCAGAGCTGTGGAAATTGGGGAGGTTTCTCCTGAGCAGCTCTGCCTGCTGCTATTCCCTTCAGATTCACCATCCAAGGCTGGATCCCACTGGTTGGGCTGAAGCTCTCTGTGGGTTAAGCCCAGTTTGGGAATAATCTCAATGACTTCCCCAAAGCAGCCCCAGAATCCTCCTGCTGTGACACACTCATCATCCTCCTCACCCCGGCACCAACACAGAGCCTCCAATCCTCTCCCCAAATGCAGGTTTGGATCTCTCCTACCCAAGCCCTGCCAGCCCTCTCCAGCACCATTATCAGGCAGGAACCACATTCGTGGGAGATGGGAGACAACCCCATTTGTTGTGCAGCTCCCATTCAGCCGGTGACCTCTTTGAAACACATTTATCTGCCTCCACATCTGCCTTATCTCGCAGTCGGAGCCGAGTTTAAGAGTTTGACTCACTCCCAGCCCTCCACAGCAGAGGGAAGAGGAGGATCAGGTGCACACAGAGGGTCTGGAGCACCTGGCCCTCGCTGAAAAGGAACAGCACAGCTCTGAGTCACCCAAAAATGCTCTGAGTCACCCCAAAAATGCTCTGAGTCACCCCAAGGTGCTCTCCAGCACAGCAGGGCTGCCTCGAGCTGCCCCAAAAGCCTTTGCCTCGAGCCCAGGGAGGAGGTTTTAAGCTGGAAAGAGGCTTTAAGCTGGATCCAAGGCTCCTGCAGCTCCCTGAGCCTTCCCACCTTCCGATGGCGTAAGTGCTCCGCCGTGAATTACCCGCACACGTGGGGCCCATAAAATAAAAAGCACACTAATAATGAATTATGGCAATAGTAATAATAATAATGGGGTTGCAATTACTATTTCCACATGTACTATCCTGCATGTGCAGCAGGGCTTAACAGACACCTGGGAAGAAGGCAGGAAAACCTTTATGTCGATGCCACGACATTCACCCTGTAACATTTCCGTAAAATTCTGGGAATTTTTGGAAGCTGTCAGCGTGACAGAGAGGAATTCAGCATGGGATTGAGTCCCAGAGAGGCTCTGTCCTAAAGCTCAGCTGTGGCAGCACGCTGGGAAATTCAAATGCAATCCCAAACCTCAGCACACCTGCATCACCCTACACGGGGCCTTTGAGTTTTATAATTGAGGTGTGATCTGATAGGGTTTATCCTCAGCTTCAGCTCGGGATGTAAATGGTGGTGCTGGAGTCAAAGCAGAGGTGGGAAGTGAAAACTTTGGGAGCAGCCAAGCTGCACGCTCGACAGGAGAAAACAAACAGCACAAACAGCCTTTGTGGGCTCTCTGATACAGCTTTTCCCTGGAATTTTTGCTTCCAAACAAACAGGGAAGAGAGAGAAGTCCCCCCTCCCCTTGCTGTGCTGAACCTCAGATGATCACCTGTGGAGCTGGGCAAGGCAGAGGTGGGAAGAGCACCTGCCCTGGGTGCCCAACATCTGCTCAGGTGGGAGTGTCCTGGCCAGGCCCAGAGCCTGCTGAGCTCTCCAGGAGCTGCTCTGTGCTCAGGGCCCACACAACTGCTCAAAACACACTGAAAAAGCAACTTACAGCACCTTCCCTTTTACCAGGGATACTCAGGCCCATGGGCATCCCAAGCTGGGGGAAGGGGGAGGGGGAAGATGCAGGTTTTTTGGTCAGAGTGGCCAGGAGCTCCACTCAAAGCGTGGGAAATGATTTCCCACCATCAAGGCTGTGATTTCTCCCTCCCAGGACTCCCCCTGCCCCTTCCTCACCCCCTGCCCCAGCCTGGCTATGGGTTGCAGCCCTGCTCCCTGCACTTCTCTCTCTCTGTCTCCATTTCACTTGCCCAACTCCCAAAGCTCTCCAGGACTCCACCTCTGCCCACACCCCCGTGCTTATCTGCTCTGCTCCCACCCTGGGCTGCATCCCTGCCCCTTTCCTTATCACCCTGATTTCACACACACCACTCCATGGCTTCTCCCCTGCCCTCCTGCAAGCTCACACAGGTCCCCTGGAGCCCGAGCACGTTCCTGTTCCACTGTTCCACTCCAGAGTTGCCTTATTGGGATTTTCTGGCCTGAGAATCTGCCCTGCATGAAAAATATCTTTTTTTTTTATTTATTATTATTTTTTTTTTCCATGTATCCCTTGCCCACGGAGAGGAATGTCTGTTTGTTCAGCTCTCCCTGTGCCTTCTGGCAGTGACAAATGCAAACACCTGGCACTGTGTGGGTATCCCTGGTTGGTCACCCATGGGGACAGTGTCCACACAGTCCCCTTGGCAGGGATTCTCCTGCCACCACATCCCACTTTTAGGAGGAATGAACTGGGAATGAGGCTGGGGCTGGCTCCATCCCAGCTCCACGGGCCTCTCCCGTTGGTCCCTGGCAGTTTTTTGGCACCGGCTGCCACGCCCCAGGGAACTGGGACAGGAGAGGAGCAGCTGGAGGGATTGCACTGAACACACTGAGCAGTGTCATTAAAGGAGAAAGGGAGAGTGAGGAAGATGAGAGAGCATCACACAGGGTTTCATTTGGGGTGAGGGATCAAGTCTCAGGGTTGGGGGAGCTCAGAGCTCAAATTAATTCAGCTCTCTGCTCTCCCAGCCCAAATTCCACGGCTTGGGAAGCAGGCAGGAGGGTTCCCTGCTGGATAAACCCACAGGGAGCAGCTCAGCACCTCTGGGCAGGGAGAAAGTGCCCTCTGATGTCCAAAATTAGAGGCTTCGCTTGAAAGCCATGGCCCTCCCCTCCGTGTGCTGGGACTTGTCCTCGTGCAGGACGGGTGCAGGGCCCCACCCTGGCTGGGTGTGCAGCTTTGGGGGCAATTCTTGGAGCTCAGCAGATGAAAGGCCTTCAAGGACTCCGAGTTCTCCCCTCAGTAGTGGTGACTCCCTGGGAGGGACAATCCAGGCACAGCAGTTCGTGCCACTGGGCCCTCACAAGGTGCTGGATTGTGGCTGCCCAGGGACAGCCCTGCCCTGGGCTCAGTTTCTGTTGTGGAAAACGAGTTCTGTGACCCTTCAGACAGATCTCTGAAACTGGGGCTGGTCCCCTGTGAGCACAGAAAGCCTTTCCTGAAGGATGAGCGGGGAATTTGCACAAAGATCCCTGTCTCTCCCTCTCAGACAGGTCTGAAACAGCTGTAGCAGGGATTTTGCCAAGGAAACAGGTGTAGGAATCACGTTATAAGTGAGGTTTGCCCTTTAAAAGCAGCAGAGCAGGAGTCTGGGAATGGACTGCAGCTGGATGTTGAGGAACAGATAAAATCCAGCCAACTCTGGGTTGTTGTCAACAAATTAATTCAGTGGTTTCAGTCCACCCCTTGAGAAAAGCAATTAAAAAGGCCAAATCCCTGCTCCTAATTGCATCCCCCTTCCCCTCCCAAGTTCCCCTGGCCTGTTTTGGAGTTCATTCCCAGCGAGCTCACCCGAGGTGCCAGAACAAACCCAGCCTGAAGAAGGGGTTCCTTCCTGCTCTGCATATCTGTCCTAAGCAAAGCAGGGCCAGATTTAGACACAGAGGACTTTCCCTGGAGCCAGGGCTTTCTCTGATGCTTTCCCAAAGGGCTGCATTTCAATGAGGAGCCTGCACACAAACAAATTTATGCAATCAGCCTGTCCCTAGGACAGAGCAGGGAGACTTCAAAAGGGAAAGGCCAGGGCAGAGCCCAGCTCAGATCCAGTGTCAGGAGAGGCAGGTTCAAGGGCAGCCCTGGTTTCCAGCCAGGGGAGGCTCAAGAGATGAAAAGCAGATGCAAGATTTAGGCTGATGCTCCCCGGGGCAACGGGGAGAAGAGAGAGTGAAATCTGAATTGATCCCCAGAGGGGAGAAGGAAGCAGGATGTGAACCTCCCCTTGAGAGGAGGGCAAAACAGGACTGGGATGGAAATGTGGAGGGCAGACTGAAAGCTGAGCTACCCACGGGGTGGAGGGGGGAAAAGCCCAGCAGGAACAGCGATGACATCCAGGGAGCACATGAGATCAGGGGGAGGTGGGAACAACACGGGGAGGAATGAAAAGCTCTGAGAGAGATCCCCGGGGGGGAGGGAAGCCCTGGTGGAGCGAAATTAAATGTGCAGGGAGTTTTGCATCCCAGATATTAATAACAAACTACCCGGCGAGCTGGGCCCTTCTCTGCACCTTCAAAAGGACGGAGGGGAGGAAGAACTTGTCTGTGGTTGAGCACAAGACGATGAATCAGAGGATGGGAGTCCATAACCCAGCTCTGGCAGGGCCCTGGATTTCAATACAGCCCCATGTCCAGGGGGCAGCTGTCCCATGAACATCCCCTGATGGCAGCTGCAATCACAGGGCTCAGCATCTCTGGGCTGTGTCTGCAGGACACCTCCCCACCTTCCAGAGGCTCCCAGGGATGCTGAAGCCATTAGCAAGGAGCCCTCAGACGTGTGGGTGGAAGGTACCAAACAAGGTCAGGCTGTTTATTAAATGGCCCTGAAAAGGAGCCACCAGGGATTTCACAGCTCAGGTGCAGTTTGCCCACTTTGAATTTCTCACACGCTGTGCCCACAGGACATCACAGATAACTCACCCTGCTGCCTCAAAGGAGCTGCTGCACATCCCACACAGAGCTCAGGAATCAAAGTTTCTTTGGGCAATCTCTGTCAGATGTGAGCAGAGCAGGGAGAGGAGCTGGACAAGGAGGTCCTGAGGGAAGGGAGCCCCTCCAGCACCTCCTGTGGGAGAGCAGGGCAGAAACACACGGGAGGCTTGACCTGGTTTTGGAAAGGAGGAATTGACCCAGTTGGGTCTCCTGGAAAATTCCTCCTTTCTAGAACTTTCTAAAAGGCTTTCTAGGAACCCTTTAGGAAATCTCTATCCTCACTACATCCCCTGATTGGTGTAAAGCAAAGAACAGGAATAAAGAACCCACAGTAGAACTGAAGCTGGGCCCTGCTCAGGCTCCTCAGTGCCTCCCTGCCTGTCTCAAACCTCGCCAGATCTCCCAGCCAGATCACCTTGAGATTGATATGATTGATGATAATGACAGGCTGGATAAACAAATGGCAGCCTGTCCTGCAAGGGTCAGGAATGAAAAGTGCCTGGCACATTTGGATAAGGAGCAGAGGCAGATCCTGCCCAGCTCTGCTCACACAAAAAACCTGCCAGCTTTATTTCAGGAGGGACCCTTTCCCTTCCAGCTCTGGGGAGCAGCGAGGGCTTGGAGAGGAGAAGAAGGAGAAGGAGAAGAAGGAGAAGAAGGAGAAGGAGAAGAAGAAGGAGAAGAAGGAGAAGAAGGAGAAGAAGGAGAAGGAGAGCTGATCCTGCATTCCCCCCTGGACCAACAAGGTCCTGCCATCACTTCCCTGCTGGCAAAGCCCTCCTGGCCTCAGCACTGTGCATCCTCCTCCTCCAGCTGTGGATGCACACCCCTGCGACCTGGCCCCAGCCCTCACACCACTCACACAAGCCCTGGCACCTCCCAAAGCCATCAGGCCTCCATCCGTGTGTGTCTTCCAGCAGGCAGCATTATCCCAGGGCTCGGCTCCAGACACCTGGCTCTCCAGAGCAGCTACAAAAACAAACAATCCAGTATTTCCTAAAGGCTGAGCAGGGGAATTAAACCCCAACCGAGGCCTGGAGAGACCGCAGCACCTGGGCAGGATTCACCACATGGCAGCCAGGAAAATCTCCCATTCCAGCACTCCCAGCACTGCCCTGCTCCCTTTGGAGGCAAACTGGGGTTTGAGTTTTGCCAGGAAAAGGCAGAGACAACACTCAGATCTGTCCCTGAGCCACGCTCTGGCCACCATCCCAAGCCATGAGCAGGCAGATGTCCCTGCCAGCAGCCAAGGTGAAAGTTTATTGCTGTGCCTTTGCATTTCCCTGGCCATAAACAGGAAACAACCAGCATTAGACTCGCTAAATAAAAATAAAAAAAAAAAAAGCCAAACCAGATAGGCAAGGCTGAAGATGCTGCTTTCTCCATCCACACCCTTTCCCCTCTCATTCACATACAAATTACTGTTGCATCCAGGTGGGAGGAGAGTTTGAAGAGGGGAGGGAAAGGAGGGGGGAGAGGAGAAATGTTTGCCAAATAGGCTGAGGGATCAGAGGGAGCTTTCTCATAAAGCGCAGGGCTGACCCACAAACTGCTAGAAAACCTCAAACTCCGCAAGAGTTTCCCCTCCCTCCCCGTTGTGCAGGGTGAGAGCAGCCCCAGCAGGAGTTGGGGTCTAACCAGGTCACTCCACCCTTCCCATCCCGCCTGGAGCACACAGGCAGGCAGGCAGGGAGGGAGGCAGGCAGGGAGGCAGACCTGAAATGTAGGCCATCTACAAAGGCTGGGGGAGAGGCTTCAGCGATGTGAGATTTATGATCTTCAAAGTGATTAGAGCCCAGCGCTCCAAATAAAGGCAAAGAGAGCTCCTGCAGTCGGTTTGGAGTTGGGTTTCAAACCATCCTGCCCTGGCTTCGGTTTGAAAACTTGAATTGCAAGCTAACGAAAAAGAGGGGGGAAAAAAAAAGACACCCAAACCCAACCTCAAACCCCAAACCAAATTAAAAAACCCACCAACCTCCACCCCTAATGAAAGAGCACAGCACCTGATTTTACATGAAAACACTTTGATATTCCCAGCTCTCCTCTCTTCCTTTTTTTTCCTCGTCATTTGAAATATATTTTACTGAATTGAGGATGAATTCACCAGCAGCTGAGGTCAGCCCTCAGTGTGAGTGTGGAGCCCGTGTGCGTCCGGGCTCCTGCTCATTCCAGAGAATAATTTAAAATAATAATTATTATTTTAAATAACAATAACTTTCAAATAGTAATTATTATTTTAAATAATAATGATTTAAAATCGCTCTGCCCATGGCCTTGGGAGGGCCAAGAGAGGGAGACAAAGAGCCACTTGCTGTGTCCACTCAGGGCCTGTTACATCCCCATCCCTGCAAACCCCTTGGTGGGCTCTGGGGAGTCAGAGCAGATTAGAAATGAAATAAAACAATAAAACGAGCTGGTTCAGAGCCTTTTGCTGTTTAAACCTGAATAAATCCCCCAGCTAAGTTGGGCTATGCAGTTACACAGCCAGCCTGGAATAAACAAATCGGATTTTGTAGGAGGAGGAAAATAAAAGTGGAAATGCTGCTCAAAAAAAAAAAAAAAAAAAAAAAAAAAAAAAAAAAAAAAAAATCATAATTTCTTTTTAGGAGGAGGATATTTCTACGGCATCACTGAGAGGAATACAGAGGATGGTGGGTCAGATCAGCAGGGGTGTAAATCAGCATTGCTCCACCACCTCTCCTTGATTAACCCCATCTCCAACACCTTGGTATTTCCACAGGAGAAGTTTGCAATGATCTCCTGCTCCTCTCTATCTGCAAGGAATTTCCTTTCATCCCCCCTGGGGAGCAGATTGGATTCCTCTGCAGGCCCGTGCTCTGGGCTGCACACACAGGGCTTTTTGTTTGCAGCTGGGGATTCCAGGATCCTGGAAGATGGCTGAGCGTGTCAGGACACCTTTGATAGGAAAGGGAGACCCACCCAGAGCTGGAGCAGCCAAAGCAAACAAACCAACAGCAGCCTGGCTGACACTGGTCACGGGCAGAGCCACCAAGGGGAGCTTGAGGGACAAAAGGCCACGGGGAGAAGGTGCAGATGCCCATTGGGAGCCTTTGGAAAGGGTTGGAGCCCTGGATTTGGGGAGTACATGTTGGAAGGGGATGGGCTGCTGTGCCACATCAACCTCAAATCTGTCCATGGAGTTACAGCCCCTTCTGCATCCCTGGTGCAGCTCCAGCCACCCTGGGGTCCTGCAGCAGGGCAGAGTTTGCCTCTCCAGACTCCTCTGTCCCTTTCCCTTTTCACTCTGTCCCAGTGCAGCTCTGCTGGCCTCAGCTCTGGGCTCAGAGAGCATTTTCCTAAAATCTCAGAATGGCTTGGGCAGGAAGGAACCTTAGAGTTCATCCCATTCTACCTTCCAGGGACACCTTCCACCATCCCAGGCTGCTCCAACCTGGCCTTGGACACTTGTCTGGGCACCCTGTGCCTCCCCAGCCTGCAGCAGTGTCCAGTGTCTGCACAGATCCAAGGGCTGTCACCTCCTGATGTGGCACCCAGGGATTTTTAGAGCCCCACAGGAAGGTCTGCAGGCCCTCACTGAGCCAGGGAATGCTTTTAGCTGGATGAAGCAGAGGGAGAAGGGCACACACAGCAGGGATGTGGCCCCTCAGCTGCTCCTTTGGGGGTTCTTTGCCCCATATTTTTACCTGCTGTCCCTTTCCCTGCTGCCTTGCAGACAGGGATTTCACCTGTGCACTCCAAGACCTCAAACCAGCTCATTTTTTGGTGCCAGCCCTGTGCCTTTGTCCCTGCACACCCCAGCACTGCCAGTGCCAGTGTCACAGCACTGGGGCTTTGGGGAGGGATTTGTACTCCTGCACCAGGACTGAAGCGCTTTCTGTTTTTCTAAATGATGATAAATATTAAAAAAATTTTAAAAGCCAGAAAACCCCACAAGCAAATGGTCATTTAGAGGAACTCTGTAATTAGCTGAACTTCTATGAATTAGGGAGAGGGAAAGCAGAGGTGAAATCTGTCACTGGATCCCACAAGGGGAACTGGGAGGGAGTTCTGTGGTCGCTTTAATGGCAGCTTCTGACCTCACAGTTTTTATCTCTCTGCAGGAGCTGCAGCACGATGAGCAAGTGAAAAACCAGCAAGAAATGAGAACACCTGGCAAGCCAGGGAGCATCTTACCTGCCTGTTAAAATCCAGCCCATTCTGTTCATTCCCTACAATGAAACAAAGAGAAAAAACATCTCAGTATTAACGACACCACTGGTGGGAGCTTTTCACAACTTGGAACACACATGAGCAAAAAATCTGGCCCTGGGAGAGCCAGGAGAGGAGGAGGAAGGTGCAGGAATGGAGGGATGAAGGCTTCCTGCAGCCTTCAGGTGGTGCCAGCCTTTGCTGAGGGATAATAAAAGTGCTCCTGCCTGGGAGATAACCCGGCCAAGGGTGGGGGAGATTCCAGCAGAGGTGAGCTGGAGGACATCACAAATCCCCTGGGAGATCCAGGGCTGGCTGTGGGAAGGGGCAGCAAACAGGGGCCGGGGCTGCTCAGCCCTGCAGGACCTGGGGGACCCGCGTGGCACCGGGAATTGCGGGATGGCTGGAGGAACACAGGGTGCCGTGGGGTTGTGCTCAAGAGGCGTCTCCTTGATTCCAAAAGAGATTGGCAGGCACAGGGGGAAAAATCAGACAGGTTTCAGCCTGAAGGTACCGCACAGGCCCTCACTCATTCCCCTTTGATGATAAACATCCCCCCCCTCCACCATCACACCTGCCAAATTCATCAAGAACATCACAGAGCCGAGGCTGTGCTCTCCGCAGAGCCGAACGCTTTAAGGGATTCCACGAAGCTCTCGGGCTGCACAGGCAACCCCAAGACACCCCTTTCCCTTTGCAACACATTCCCCAAGCCATTCCCTGCCAGGGCAGCCCAGTTTGTGATCAAGAGGCTGGAACTGTTCACATCCCACCGGCACCAGCCCCCAGGCCTCCTGCTCCTGCTCTTTTCTCCAGGATAACATTCCCCATGCAGCAGAGCCCGTGCCCTGTGATCTGATCAAGCTCCAACACATCGTGTTTTCCAGCAGTTCAGGGCTCCTGCAAAGAGCTGGAAAGTGCTTGGGAGGAGGCTGTGCAGGCAGGAGGGCAAATCCAGCTCTCCCATGGACTTTCCTCCACTAACAAAGCCTTTCTCCTATCCCAGCATGTATTTTTTTCCATGCACAGAGTATTCCCAGGTGAATCGGCGTGGATCCTGAGGGGGAGTGTGCTGGGTACAATTATCCACGGATGGCAAAACATTGGAGAGTCAGGGATAACAGAGCTCCGTGCCTGCTGTCTAGAAACAGCCCTGGAGATTTAATCCGTGACATTTAAAAAGCACTGACTGTGGAAACTGAGCTGTGGGACCGTGCTATCGAGCAGGGCCACGGCAGAACGAGCTGCTGCCCCTCAAATTGACATCTCCTCAACCTCTGCACCTCAACCAGCTCTGAGTTTTTCCCCCAAATTTGACATCTCCTCAACCTCTGCAATCCAACCATCTCTGGGCTTCCCTCCCAATTTGAGATCTCCATCTCCTCACCCTCTGCACCCCAACCATCTCTGAGTTTTTCACCCTCAATCTGAGATCTCCTCCCCATCCACACTCCAACCATCTCTGAGCTTCCCTCTCAATTCTGAGATCTCCTCCATCTCCTCACTCTCTGCACCCCAACCAGCTCTGAGTTTTTTTCCCTCAATCTGAGATCTCCTCACCATCCACACTCCAACCATCTCTGAGCTTTTCCCCCTCAATCTGAGATCTCCATCTCCTCACCTCTGTACCTCAACCAGCTCTGAGTTTTTCCCCCAGCCTGGCTGGATTTTTTCCTTCCTTCCTCCCATCCTGCTGTCTCCCAGCTTTTCCCCTCCCCAATCTCAGCCCTTTATCTCTCCCCCCTCTGTGATATTCCCTCTCTCCAGCCCCCTGTGCTCCCTGTCCAGCTCTCTCCAGCTGCTCCCTCCCCAGGAATGGGGTTCATTCATTGCCTTCCAGCTCCTTTCCAGCCCAAGAGCCAAGGAGGGCACATCCAGCGATGGGAATGCTGATAGTGCTAATGGATGATCACAATCAGCATCCACACACCTGAGCAGGACCGCGGGAGCTTCTTCAAGGCCTGCAGTTTCTACCTTTGAAACCCCCACGGGCTGTGTGTGTGTGTGTGTGTGTGTGTGTGTGTGTGTGTGTGTGCAGGGGGGTGTTTGATGAGATCTGGAGGCAGCAGCTGAAGGGAAGCAAAGCCAAGGAGGGAAGGAGGAAATAAAAGTTCCCAGCTGCTAAAATAGAACAGGAAGGAAAAGGTAATCTCCTGGTTTCTTGGAGACAGGAGCTCCTGGTGATGAGGCAAGATCCAAAGGCTGCAGGGGAATCCCTGGGTCCCGGTGACGGTGGCTGAGTCACCACCCTTCACCCCAAAACTTGGAACCCGGGAGGCAGAGCTGGAACTGAGCCTCCCTGCACAGCCCCACATCCTCCAGCACGGCCCTTCCCCTCCTCTGGCTTCTCCCTCCCTGCACAAGCAGGTAGAGCTCACACACTGGGACCTTCCCTCCTGCAAAGCCACACTCAGCATCCTCCACCTCCCTGCGGATCAACACGGGGGGTTCAGGAGCTCCCAAATCCAGGAATTCTGTGCCAGCTGAGCAAATATTCCTGGAGCTGGCAGTGAGTGAGTGTGAGGGAGCTGCCCGGGGCTGCCTGGGCAGACAGAAGGAGCAGGAGGCACCTCCAGAGGCCATTCCTGCTCCTATCTGAGCCGCCCATCTCCCTGCACCGATGGCCCTCTGGAGATGACTATTCCTGCTGGCTGACTCCAAAGGGACCCAGGGGCAACCAGCTCAGCCTCAGATGTCCAAGAGGGAGAGATTTAAAACAGGGAGGGGTGATTTCTGCTCCCAGTGGTTATGTAAATGGGAGCTGGATACACAAATCTCTGCAGGACCAACGAGTGTTTGGGCAGATTCATTTGCAAACAAATCTGCACCCCCCTCTCCCTTTTTTTTTTTTTTTTTTTTTTTTTTTTTTTTTTTTTTTTTTTTTTGTGTTTCAGTAAATGTTAATTTTAAGGGATTGCAGCTTGGAGCCAAGGTTTGGGTGTGATAGGGGTAACAGCTCTCCTCTTTCAGTTGAACTGTAACTTTCCTACAAATGCTTTATAAAAATAGCCTCAGTTTCCTCCCAGTTTCTGTCAACATCAGGACTCACACTGCAGTAGTCATTTCTCTCCTTAAAGGAGCAAGCTGTTCAAACAATCTGCACTTAAGATTTAATCTTTTCTAGCTCCAGGAGATAAAAAGAAAGAAAAGTGTAAGTGGCAGCAGATTCTCCCCGCTGCTGCAAACTGCCAGAACTCCACTCGTTCTAATGGAGCTTCAGCCCAGCCAACAACTTGATTTTTGCTGCAATGAGCCAGACACAAATGTGGGATCCAGGACTTCCAGAATCTGCTGGATCAGACCTCCCCTTCCTGAAATTCCACGAGGCTGGGGAAAGCCCTGGGATTTCAGTGGGGGAAAGCTGCTCAGAGCCAGCAGCTCACCCATCACCGAGGCCTCACTCTGCCCTCCCTGGCCCTTTGCAGGAGCAGAGATAAGCTCAGCTGGCTCCCCCAGCCCGGCAGGCCGGGGTTGTGCTGCTCTCCTTGGTTCACCTGGCAGCTGTTTTGCATAGCCCTGGCATCAGATCTGGTGCGAGTTTGCCTGGGGAGGTTTCTCTGGGGATGGGAGCAGAGCAGCAGTTCCGGGCAGCTTCAACCCGGTTCCCCCCCTGGAAAACTCGAGGGATTCACGGGGAGCAGAGCTGCAGAGCCAGTCCAGCCCCGCAGGATAAAAGCACCTTAATGGGGGGGAAAAGTCAAATCAGGGTGGCCTTCATCTTCTCCCAGGGGCAGGTGTCACCTGCAGGGAGTGACACTTCACACCAGCAGGGCTGTGGCTGTTCCCAGGCTGCTCCTCTCTGAGGAGGGCAGGGGGATGAGGAGCTGATCCCAGCCTCCAGCAGGTGAGGGAATTCCTGCAGGGAGTCAGTTTGGTGCTGCACCTTTGGGAGGGAAATGCAGATCTGTGCCAGGCAGACAGAGCAGGCAGGGGGCTCATGGCTGAAACCTGGAGGAGCCAATTGCTCCAGGCTCCCTGTGCAGCCTGCAGAGGAAACAGGAGCTTCCAGAGGGCAATTCCTCCCTCTCACCCCCGAGACAGACGGCACAGGGATGAATCACCCTCTGCAGATCCCTGTTCCCATCAGGGACTGCCTGGGGTGAGCAGGTCAGGCTGCAGCCTCCGAGGATCAAATATCTAAAATTCAGATTAATCTCACCTATCCTGGAGATTTTTGCACTCCAGCTGATGAAGCACAATGCCACAGGAGATTGGCTGGGTGCAGGCTGCCTTTCAAAGGGGCATTTTCTGATAAATTCACTCCTTCAAATAACAAGGTGTGAAGTGAAGAGATGCCCAAGAGCCAGCAGAGAAAAAAGGTAGAGAAAAGAGTGGCAATCCCTGTAACTATAAGCAGTTCTTGCCCCACAAGCTGTAAATGAAGCCAAATGTTCACCTGCACTGAAGGAATGATACTCAGCACAAAATATTCCTCAGCATTCCCACTGACTTTGGAAATTCAGGAAAAAAAACAAAGCATGGCATTTCCTTCATGCTGCTGCTCTCAGTGACTTCCCCAGGGCCAGCAGGAGGCCCTGGATGCTGGGAGATCCCTTTAGTCACCTTTTCCCCTTCAGTCACCTTTTCCCCACCTCTGATTCCCCCCCAGCTGCTCCCACCAGCACTTTGGGGAGCAGGAACTGCAGCTGAGCAGCTCCAGAAAATTCCCTGCATTCCCCCATGCCCTGCTGGGATGTTTGGTGCTCCCAAGGCACTTAAAAAGTGATTTTTTTTAAGTGTGAGCAGGATGGGAGGGGGATTTGAGGCAGCCAGGCAGGGCTGCAGTTTTAATCTGAACTCTTTGCTCCCCAGACACAAAAACCCCCAAACCATGGGGAGCATCTCCATGGGAAAGCCAAGGCTGGTGAGCTAAAAGTGAATCTTGTGCTGACTCAGAGAGCTCCAGACTCCAGGGGAAGCTTTCACTGGAGCTTCATTTGGCTGGGGAGCCCTGGGTTACAGAAATGCCTCAGAGAAATCCCATCCCCAGGCCCCTGTGCAGCCCCTTCGTGTGGGGCAGAGAGCAGGACAGGAGTGTGGGAGAGCTGGGCACCTTCCAGGAGGAAACCCGAGGGCAGCAGTTGTTCCCACGGAAAACATTTCACCTGCAGGTGCTGGGAGAGGGCAAGTCTCTTCTGCTAGACCAGAGGCAAGAGGCAGATCAGACCAGCTCTTCCTTTGCCCCTCTAATTCAAGTCAAACCAGCCTTTTGTTCCCCTTTTCCCCTCCCCATCCTTTTTTATCCTCTTCCATAATGGGATGTTTAAGAAAAAAAAATTAAAAAAAAAAAAAAAATAAAATAACCCAACCTCAAACCCTAATCACCTTCATTTGAATTTCAAATATCCCCCTCCTGGCCTCCCCCACGCCCCAACTGACTCGGAGCTGGGAATATGGAAATTTCTCCTGCTTGCCTTAAATGTGGCTGTGCTATGAAAATCATCAGCCTTATGCAAATCCCCGGCAGCCCGGATTGCCATAGCAACCAGCTGTTTCCAGCCCAACTGCTGCAGCTTTCATTTACCCGGGACTTGTCCTGGGGCTGTGCATGGCTGCAGGGGGAAGAGAGCAGAGAAATCCTGGAGGCTTTGAGGAAAAGTTTCAGCAGGGAGAGCCAGCCTTGGGGAGCAAAGGCGTAGCCCAGGACTGAGCTCAGCGTGGGGCCGGGAGAGGCCAAGTTTCCTCAAAAGACTTTGGCCTGGCAAAGCTGCTCGCAGCCTGAGCTGAGGAGGGAACAACAAAAGACAGAAGGGAAAAAAAAAAAAAAAAAAAAAAAAAAAAAAAAAAAAAAAAAAAAAAAAAAGGCTCCCAGAAAGGAAAGAAAAAATTAAAAAAATAATAATATTTTTTTTAAAAAACCAGCTGGGAGTCAGCAGGGGCTGAGCACCCCCAGCCCAACCTGCCAGCCCTTACCTCTGCTAGACCCTTTCACCTCACTTAGGGGCTGACACAGAGGCCAGAACCCCCAAACTTTATCCCAACATGATCCAGCACCTTCCAAAGAGACCCTGCCCCATGGGATGCCCCAAGCAGCCTCATTCCCAGGGCCAGCAGAGCTCAGGGCTCTGTGCTGCCCATCCTGGGCACAGCAGCACCTGCAGACACCTCACACCCCACAGGAAGGGGCAGGAAAGGAGCACAACTCTCACCTCAACTCAGTGTGTGGCACAGGCAGAGTGAGGCAAAGCCTCTGGTTTTCCATCTGCCCTGACACGGATTTAATGCAAAATGCAGCAGCTCTGGGAGGGGATTGGGCTGGGCTGGAGGTGCTGGTGTCCAGTTTCAGAGGTGCCCCAGCCCTGTGCTGGGACATCCCGAGGCAGCAGCAGGGGAAGGGGTCTGGGGCTCACACGTCAGGATGAGGATGGGGATGAAGGGGAAGAATGGCACCCCCAGGGATGGATGTCACAGCAAGGGACACTCAGGAGACACTCAGTGTTTGATTTTCCTGAGGTTTAAAGGGAAGGGTCTTTAGAGAGAGAAGATTCCTGCATTAGTGCTCTCCACAGGGGACACTGAGGGCAGAGCTCACAGGGCTGTGAGGGGCAGCTCCAGTCTCTGCTCTCTGTGACCCAGGGCACGGCTGGAGATGGGTCAGGGGAATTTGGGATGGAGCTCAGGGAAAGGGTCTTCCCCCAGAGGGTTCAGGCACTGCCCAGGCTCCTCAGGGAATGGGCACGACCCCAAAGCTGCCAGAGCTCCAGGAGTGTTTGGACACTGCTCACAGGGATTTGGGGGTGTCTGAACAGGGCCAGGAGCTGCACTGGATGATCCTGTGGGTCCCTCCCAGCTCAGGACATTCTGTGATCCCAAAGCACCCAGAACAGTTCCCAGGCTGTGAGGGGGAGCTGACCCTGCTCCCATGGCCACCAGGAGCCCAGGGCTCCACCAGCCCAGCCCAGGCACCCTCCTGTCCCATCCCCTCCACTCCTGGGCTCAGACACACAATCACAGAATCCTCAGGTTGGAAGAGACCTCCAGGATCATCGAGTCCAACCCAGCCCTGACACCTCAACTAAACCCTGGCCCCGAGTGCCACATCCAGTCTGTCCTTAAACACACCCAGGGATGGGGACTCCACCACCTCCCCGGGCAGACCATTCCAGAACTTTATCACCATTTCTGTAAGAAACATTTTCCTAATATTCAACCTAAACTTCCCTTGGCACAGCCAATTCCCCATCCCAAGAACCACCCCAACCCTCCCCTATTCCAGTACTTTATCACTCTTTCTATAAAAACCTTTTTCCTAACATCCAACTTAAACTTCTCTTTGCACAGCCAATCCCTCATCCCAAGAGCCACTAAAGCCCTTCTGAATTTCAATACTGTATCATCTTTCCAGTAAAATCCTTTTCTTAACATCCAACCTAAACTTCCCTTGGCACAGCCAATCCTCCCATCCCCGAGCTGCCCAAACCCTCCCCAATTCAAATACTTTATCACCTTTTCAGTAAATAACTTTTTCCTAATATTCAACCCAAATTTCCCCTGGCACAGCCAATCCCCCATCCCAAGAGCCACCAAAGCCCTTCCAAATTTCAATACTTTATCACTTTTTCAGTAAAAAATATTTTCCTAAAATCCAACTTAAACTTCTCTTGGCACAGCCAATCCCCCCATCCCAGGAGCCACCCAGACTCTCACCAATTCAAATAACTGATCACTCTTTCTGTAAAAAACCTTTTCCCTGACATCTAACTTAAACTTCTCTTGGCACAGCCGATCCCCCATCCCAAGAGCCACTCAAGCCTCCCTGAATTTCAATACTTTATCACTTTTTCAGTAAAAAACTTTTTCCTAAAATCCAATTTAAACTTCCCTTGGCACAGCCAATCCCTCCATCCCAGGAGCCACCAAAGCCCTTCCGAATTCCAATACTTTTTCACCTTCTCAATAAAAAACATTTTCCTAATATTCCAATACTTTATCACTCTTTCCTTAAAATCTTTTTCTAACATCCAACCTGAACTTCTCTTGGCACAGTCAATCCCCCCATCCCAGGAGCCACTCAAACTCACCTCAATTCTAATACTTTATCACCTTTTCAGTAAAATCTTTTTCCTAACATCCAACCTAAATGTCTCTTGGCACAGCCAATCCCCCATCCCAGGAACGACCCAGACCTTCTCCATTTCCAATACTTTATCACTCTTTCTATAAAAACCTTTTTCCTAATATCCAACCTAAACTTCCCCTGGTACAGCCAATCCCCCCATCCCAAGAGCCACTCAAGCCTCCCTGAATTCCAATACTTTATCACTCTTTCCTGAAAAAACTTTTTCCTGACATCCAATTTAAACTTCTCTTGACACAGCCAATCCCCCCATCCCAAGAGCCACCAAAGCCCTTACGAATTCCAATACTTTATCACTCTTTCTGTAAAAACGTCTTCCTAACATCCATTTTAAACTTCCCTTGGTGCAGCCAATCCCCCCATCCCAAGAGCCACCCAGACCCTCCCCAGCTCAAATAACTGATCACTCTTTCTGTAAAAAAACTTTTTCTCTGACATTGAATTTAAACTTCTCTTGACACAGCCATTCCCTCATCCCAAGAGCCACCAAAGCCTTCTGAATTTCAACACTTTATCACCTTTTCAATAAAAACTTTTTCCTGACATCCAACCTAAACTTCCCCTGGCACAGCCAATCCCCCATCCCAGGAGCCTCCCCAACCCACCCCACAGGGCTGTGGGGCTGTCCCGGAGGGCACATTTGGGCTCCCATAGGGCACATTTGGGCTCCCATAGGGCACATCTGGGGTCCCATAGGGCACACCTGGGCTCCCATAGGGCACACCTGGAGTCCCATTGGGCACACCTGGGCTCCCATAGGGCACATTTGGCCTCCCATAGGGCACACCTGGACTCCTATAGGCCACATTTGGGCTCCCATAGGGCATACCTGGACTCCTATAGGGCACATTTGGGCTCCCATAGGGCACACCTGGAGTCCCATTGGGCACACCTGGGGACCCATAGGGCACATTTGGGGTCCCATAGGGCACACCTGGGCTCCCATAGGGCACACCTGGGCTCCATAGGGCACACCTGGACTCCTATAGGCCACATTTGGGCTCCCATAGGGCACATTTGGGGTCCTATAGGGCACCCCACATCCCCCAGACCCGGCTGCCCAGCACTCCCCACCCCGGGCCGCTGGCAGGGCTGGGCTCCCCGGCTTCCAGGGTGGGGAGGGAAGATGCTGGCGCTGCCTGCAGCTATTCCCTTCCCCGTGCTCGTGTTTGAAGCGCTTCCCTATCGCCCTTTTTGTAAAAAGCTTTGGCTTCCCCCCCGTAGCCTCAACAGATGAAATCAAAGGGAAGTAGCTCGGCTTGGTGTAACCTGTTTTGATGGAGGAGATAACCGGGGAACAAGTGTCTGACACAAACAAACAGACAGACAGGGGCAAGTCCCACCTCAGCGTTCTGTTGCATCAGATAGCGAGGGCTTAGATAAACCACAAGAAGGGGGAGATCTCTGCCCCCGGGGCTGCACGACCAGGGGCGACACTCGGCACTGCCAAGCCCCCACAGTTCCCATCAAAAAAATCAGCTGGCATGGCTTTCATCAGTTTAAAAAAGATGAAAAGAGCTCCGAGCCAAGCAGAAAACTCGCTGCTCTTCATTACCCCCCATGGAGCCCAGCCTGGGAGCCCAGCCCCGGTGCCAGGGCTGGGGATCAGGCAGGGAAAGGGGAAAAGACCCTAAAAACTAGAGAAATAATTGCTTATCAGCCTGCCCCACATCCCTGGGGTGATGGGGAAGGGGCCAAAACTTGGGATCATGAAGGGAAAGGGGAAAAAGACCCTAAAAACCTAAAAAGACCCTAAAAAAGAGGGATAATCACTGATCAGCCTGGCCCCCATCTCTGGGGTGATGGGGAAGGTATCAAAGCTCAGGATCACACAGGGAAAGGGGAAAAGGACCCTAAAAACAGAGAAATAATTGCTCATCAGCCTGGCCCCCATCCTCAGGATGATGGGGAAGGGGCCAAAGCTTGGGATCATGAAGAGAAGAGGGAAAAGGACCCTAAAAACACTGGGATAATCGTTGATCAGCCTGCCCCACATCCCCAGGGAAGGTGCCAAAGCTTGGGATCAGGCAGGGAAAAGGGAAAAAGACCCTAAAACCAGAGAAATAACTGCTCATCAGCCTGGCCCCCATCTCTGGGGTGATGGGGAAGGGGCCAAGGCTTGGGATCATGCAGGGAAAGGGGAAAAGACCCTAAAGACCCTAAAGACCTGTTCATCAGCCTGGCCCCCATCCCCAGGGTGATGGGGAAGGGGGCAAAGCTTGGGATCATGCAGGGAAAGGGAAAAGGACCCTAAAAACAGAGAAATAATTGCTTATCAGCCTGCCCCACATCCCCGGGGTGATGGGGAAGGTGCCAAGATTTGGGATCATGCAGGGAAAGGGGAAAAAGACCCTAAAAACACTGGGATAATCCTTCATCAGCCTGGCCCCATCCTCAGGATGATGGGGAAGGGGCCAAAGTTTGGGATCATGAAGAGAAGAGGGAAAAGGACCCTAAAAACACAGGGATAATCATTCATCAGCCTGCCCTGCATCCCCGGGGTGATGAGAAAGGCAAACCAACCCTCGTGGTGCCTGTCACCCCTCACACACATAATTTAAAAAAAAATTCAGAGATGAAGGAAAGGGAGGATTAATGTTCTCAGGGCTGGGCAGTGAGAACCCTTAGAAATCACATTTTTTAACAATAATAGTTTGTGAAATGGCATCATTTCACTCTAACTGGTAGATTTGGGATCACAAAACCACAAGTTTCTGGAGAATATATATATATATATATTTTTTTTCTTTTAAAGCCCTGAAATATTTTCTATGAAATTGGATGAAAAGAAAAAAAAATAATTAAAAAGGAAAAAAAAAAGGTACCAAGCGTTCCAAACCTCCTACGAGAGGTGAACGATTTTAACAATCTTCTCGAAAAAAAGAAAACCCCCCACAATTATTTCAAACACTTTTCAAAGTAAAACAATGCCTCAAATTACCCCCCCCTTTTTTTTTTTTTTACCCCCTCCCCCCCTTCTAAGCCTGGAATTGGCGGAGATATGAAAGGATGAAATTATTCTTCTGTTGCTGACACTTCCCATCAGATCTTTAGGCATCAGTTTTAGATCAAGGGCTTGGTTTACAAAAGCGTTTTGGTGCTTAATTCCATCTCTTTTTTTTTTTTTTTTTCTTTTTTTTTTTTTTCTTCTCCAAATTCTTGGAGCCAGCCCACATCTTTTGGTGATGGAAAACCTTTGGGTACCTGCACCACGGAGGATTTTATTTTTATTTATTAGGTCTAATATTGTTAATTTGGGTAAGACACCTCTCCTTTGGGAGGAAAACGAGGTTCCTGGGATTGGCCTTAATTGGGTCGGAAATGGGAAATTCAATTAATGACTCATCAGAAAACACACGGAGCCTTTTCCCACATGAAGCAGGTAACCAAAACACGGCGCTATTAGGGAGCTGCAGTAAATATTCCTCTAACAAAGCACCAAAACTTCCCGGGAAGCTCGGCACAAAGGGAGCTTTGTTGTTTATAAACAGAAAAAGGGCTGAAAGGAGAGAGGAAACAACGCGGGGAAGGCGCTGAGAGGGTTTGGGTGGAATATCTGAGCTGCACCTTGGACAGGTGAGTTAAGGGCTGATGCCACCACCCCCCGAGGGTCCTACAAGGTGTCCCCAAGGGTGACACCCCCAGGAGGGGCTGTCCCTGCTGCTGGGGACCCCCCAAAAGCTCTGCGGTGTCTCCTTTTCCAGAAGAACCCGAACAGACCAAAAAAAGAGAAAGAAATCACCGCGACAAACTCAGAAAACAACAAAAACCACGATTTAAACAGGTTTTTTGCTCCACTCTTTGCAAATGAAGGAGATTTACTGGTCCTGATTTCCCTGCTTGATTTGAAGGCTCTGAGAGTGAACTTTTTTTTCTTTTTTTTTTTTTCCTTTTTTGTTATTTTCAAACAAATCGACTCCGCTGCTCTGCTTCTTTCTTTTCCCAATTACCGCTAAAAGAGGCGCTGCAGCTCACGCTGATGGTTGTCTGGGATGCTTAAATTGATAAAAAATTAATTAATTCCCCCATATTTTATCCAACCAAATGTGCTGCCAGCTCCTCCTTTAACACCTCTGACTCCAGCAGCAGCCAGAGCCTCCCACTACATTTAATAACAGCCAATACCAGAATTAAATCCCTGTTTTATTTAATCTTGATTCAATTCTGCAACCCGTCAATGAGAGACAAATATTTCAGGGGGTTCCAGCTCCTGATTTAAGGCCCTGTAACAACTCCCAGAGTTTTTTTGGGGGGATTTTTTGGAGGAGCTTGGGGAGTTGGGGATGTGTTTGTTGCTTGTTTATCCCAAAGCCCAACTCGGGGTGATTTGGGAGCCCCGAGCAGGAGCCGAGCTGGCCCAAGTCAATCAGAGTTCATGGATGTGAAGAGAAGCAGATTTTATCTCTCTCTGAGATAATGTCAAATAACTCAGTTTAACAGCCAAGAGCACAGAGGATTTCTGAATCAAGGGTTAGTGGGGTTGGTTCCTTTAAAACCTGGAGTTCTCTTGCTGCCCAAAATCTCTTTTTTCCCCCAAATTATCTCAAATTTTCTAAGAGGAAAACCATCCCATGCAAAGTTTTCACCTGCTCTTACACACCCCCTTGGCCCAAGCTTGGGGCTCTTCATTACTCAGAGAATTTTTGATTCTTCTACATTTTCTCCACCAGTTTTTGTTCCGAAAGGCGTTGATTTCTAAGCCCGTACCCCAGCTTTTAATAATCTTAATTTGCTGCACCTACTGGGTGCTAAAATGATTTCTTATTGCTGCTCATTTGCCTAAAAAGGGATGTGACCCTTGGGGAAATTACAGGCCTTCTATTCAAATCTCACTTCAGGCAGCTCGAAAAACACAAAACCTGATTTTTGGGGTGCTTGTTACACCTGTGGGTGGGCAAAGCTGGCAGGAATCAGTGCTCACAGGATTTCTGTCACCTTTAAAGGATCATTTGGCAGGAATGAGTGTTCACACAACTCCTGTCGCCTTTAAAGGATCACCTGGCAGGATTGAGTGCTCACAGCATCCTTGTCACCTTTAAAGGATCTCCTGGCAGGAATCAGTGCTCACACCATCCCTGTCGCCTTTAAAGGATCACCTGGCAGAAATCAATGCTCACAGCATCCCTGTCATCCTTAAAGGATCACCTGGCAGAAATGAGTGCTGACACATCCCTGTTACCTTTAAAGGATCACCTGGCAGGAATCAGTGCTCACACCATCCCTGTCGCCTTTAAAGGATCACCTGGCAGGAATCAGTGCTCACACCATCCCTGTCGCCTTTAAAGGATCTCCTGGCAGAATTGAGTGCTCACACCATCACTGTGATCTTCAATAGATCACCTGGCAGGAATCAGTGCTCACACCATCTCTATCACCTTTAAAGGATCATCTGGCAGGAATTAGTGCTCACACCATCCCTGTCACCTTTATAGGATCACCTGGCAGA
This sequence comes from Zosterops lateralis, assembly GCF_965231275.1. NCBI lineage: Eukaryota > Metazoa > Chordata > Aves > Passeriformes > Zosteropidae > Zosterops > Zosterops lateralis. Next base: position 2,589,563 of record NC_139785.1, on the reverse strand, counting down.
ATTGAGTGCTCACACCATCACTGTGATATTCAATAGATCATCTGGCAGAATTGAGTGCTCACACCATCACTGCATCTTCAAAAGATCACCCTGTGCCTTTCCAGATCCAAGGAATGATCCAAGGAAAAGCTCCAGGTGTGATGTGAGAAACCTAACCAGCCTCTCCATCCCTTTCTGCTGGAACTCCTGAACTGGATTTGATTATTCCCAAAGTCCCTCCCATTTTTCCACACACACACACACACAGAGCCCAAAAAAGGCTGTTTTCCCCTAAGGAAAAGCTGCTGGCACGACCCAGCTGGGAGCAGCAGGACTGTTCCCAAAGCCATTATCGCTGTGGCAGAGGCGGGAGCCAATTTCCATGTCAAACCCTGTGAGGACATCAGGGAGGCGCTCAGGGATTCGCTGCTGTCCCACAGGAGGGATCTTGCCGAGCTGATCAAGATACCAACGCAATCCTAGCCCGGAGCACATTCCTGATCAACTCCCAGGCTGCAACAGCAGCAACAGGAGCCCAGAAAAAAAAAAAAAAAAAAAAAAAGAAAAAAAAAAAAAAAAGGCACGGGGAGAAACTTCCAGCACCCACATTCTCCTTTTTTTTTTTTTTTTTTTTTTTTTTTCCTTTGGTCTCCCTCTGCTGTCCCTGGCACCCCAGACCCTCCTTACCTGGCTCCACCTGGTCAGGTTCATGCCGGGTGTCTGTGGAATCTGCAGCATCCCCGCTCATCTTGATCTCTGCAAAAAATAAAAGGAGGCACAACTGATTTTAATAACAGGTCACAGTCCCAGGCAACAGGCACATGTGGCTTCCACTAAACAGCACAAATGAATGTGTGTAATTATAATAAACCATCAGACTTTCAAATTTCTGATTCCTCAACATCCAGGCGCTGGAATATTCATCAGCTCTGAGGATGCACTTTCCCTCCTGTTGCTCTTTGCAGCCCCCCCTTCACTCCTGTCCCCCCTCCCCAGTTTGCTGGGGGTTTCACCCTTCCCATCCCTCCTCACCCCACGGGATAAAGGGATTTATTCAGCCCTGGGAGCTCCCCAGGCCTGGCCAGGCTCCCCAAACCTGCTGTGGGGGTCTGGCTGTGACACCCTCCTCCCACCCCTGCAGAGCTGGGGATCCCTCCCAAATCCTCTCCCTGTCCTTCTAGAAGGCTCAAACTCAACTTGTTTTCCCCACTGCCTCTCCCTGCACTTTATTCATCCCTTTATCAGTCCCCTGCAGGTGTTCCCAACCCTCCAAATCACACCCAAGGTCTGCCTTGCCCCAGAGTGTTGTCCCCAACCCCCCCAGGCCTTCCATGTCCCCTCCCCACCCAAGAAATGTGTCCTTTACCCTTGAAGTGATGGCTGCCACCGCACCCGGGGCCGCTTTCTCCTTCGGGGACAGCTGCAAGGAAAGGTGGCAATGGTCAACTTCACACCGGGCTGCTCATCCCCTCCTTAAAACCCAGCCAAGGCCACCGAGGTGGGAAAAGGGGAAAAATCCATTCAAATTCACATGGACACCACCTCTGCTTTCCCACCCTTTCCACGGGGATTTTTAACTATTTCCAGACTAGTTGGGGATGATATGGGGATAAGCAAAGAAAAAGGTTAAAAAAAAAAATAAAAAAAGAGATAATTTTTTTTTATTATTGGAGTGATTTGCATTTGCTTCCTGCAGCCAATCCCGGCCACAGACTCTTCCCATTTGCATCGGGGAATAACAACAGCGGCGAGGCCGGGCCAGTGTTTGCTGTGGTTTCTGCCGGGGCAGGGAAGGCAGGTGGAAGCCACCTAAAAAGCATCATGCAAACCCTTTTTCCTCTTCCCCTTATCCACCTTTTGTTGTTCCCAAACGGATGAGAGCAGAGCCCCGTTGGATTTTTTTTTTTTATTATTTATTTATTTTTTTTTTATCCTCGCACCAAAAACAGGCAGGGCTTTGTGCAGGTTTTTTCTTTTTCCCCGCGTTCAAAATTTCCCCCTCCGTGTGCAAACAGCAGATAATCTGCTTTTTTGGCCAAGATTTCATTGCTTTGATCAAGTTGAAAGTCTGAAACTTTCTCCAGCAAATGAATAAAGGTAGAGAAAAAAAAAAAAAAAATCAAGATTTTATACCAGGGCACAGAAACTTTCACATACTTCAGAAACTTCCTTTCCTTAAATTATATTAAAGAGTGAGGGAGGGGGGAGAAAAGGAGGGAGAAAAGAGTTGTGGGATTTTTATTTTTTTTCCCCCTTTCAAATAAACCCTCTGCAATTAAGACATGAACGTTTAGTGGGGCTTCTAAGCGTTCCTACAGCAGGAAGAGTAATTACCATCAGCTATAAACATCTCCTCGTCTTGTACCACTGCCAAGGGACCCTAACTTAGGCAATCTACAAAGCACAAAGTTTTGCTGGCTGCCAAAAAAATATTAAAAAAAAAAAAAAAAGCAAGCAAGTTCTCATAAAATAGAGGAAGAAAAAAATTTAAAAGCCTACAAAAGTTTGGTGAGAAAGCTTAAAAACCTGTTAAAAAATAAAATTAGGGAAAGAAAATATCTAATTTCTAAGAGAGTGAGAGCTGGAGTGATTGAGACAGAGCTGGGGGAGGACAGACACAGAAGCAGAGGGTGAAAAGCTCTGTCCCTCCTGCAGGAGTGACCCCCACACCCCTCTGCATTAAACCCGGCCTGGGTGGGGAGGGAAGGAGGAGTTGCTGCTGCACCTTGATTGCATATCACAGTTATCCAGCAGGTAAATCCCCTCCTCCTGCACTTGGGAGATAAGGAGATGCCCTGGGATTCCCATGCACAGGAATTTTATTTTCGGCGAGATTCAAATCTCCCCTATAAATGTGTATAAGTTGTTATAGTTTGAGTATCTTGTAGGGGAAAAAAAAAAAGGAAAAATAAGCAGGAAGAAAAGGAAAACTCTGCTGATCTGTGAGGTTTAAGGTTTAGGACAGATTTTGGATTCCTGTGGACAAAACAGAGCAGCACCAGCACCTTCCAAGGGATCCTTGGGAACAAGGAAAAGACACACAGAACAATTATTTTCTATTCTAATTGCAGCCAACACTTTTTTACGGACACTCCAGACCCTTCCTGTACAACCAGAGCCATGCAAACCCAGCTTTGACCCCCTGCTCCATCCTAAACCCACCACCAGCCGGGGCAGGCTGCGAGTCCAGCTCCTTGCACACAGCATTGCCAGCTTAGCAACACACACACAAAACAACAACCCCAAAACCTCTCTGGGAAAAATAACCCGGCTTAGGCCAGCCTAACTCTTAACCACAGCCCTATTAGGAGCCGCCACTGTGGCCTGGGCCATATTAAAAATGTGCTGCTCACTTTGGGAGCCGGGGGTAGGGGCAGCCTGGGTGGTTCAGCCAGACCAAAGTGCAGACACTTCTCCGGGGATGTATCTGCATCTCTATTTTTGTCCAAACAAACGGTGTCAGCAAATGGAGCCTTTCCCAAGGCCTCTCATCATTCCCCCGTAGCTGTTGGGGCACGGGAGAAAGGCTGAGCCAGCCCTGATGGCTTTAGGAGTGGAACCCCATGGCGGAGGAGGAGGGAGCTGGGCTTGGCTGTGAGCATCACTGAGAGTTTTCTGGGCTTTAGGTGCCCGAGCCCCTCGGCGGGCTGGGGGAAGGTGAAATATCCCAAATGCCCGGGGAGGGGGTGGTGGCAGCCACCAGGGCAGTGTCCCAGCAGAGAGGAGGGTGTGTGGGGCCTGGGCAGCCCCTCAGGGCTGTGTCTTCTCCTGAAACCATCGGAGTTGGCAAAGACCTCCAAGATAAAAACTGGGGTTAAAGGTGAGCACAGCTCTGCAAGGAGCTTTTACAGAGGGGCCTCAGAGCTGTTCAAGGACCCAAAAATTGAACTGCTTTTGTACAGGGGTAAGAAAAAACCCTCCCACCTTTCCCTGCAAAAAGCCTCCTAAAGCTCCGGCCTGTCTGACAGCACAGGAGGATGATTTGGGGCAGTGGGAGCACCACCCGCACCCTCAGCCCCAAATCCAGCCTGGGGTGATGCCAATGGCTCTGGCAGAGGGCACAGTATCGATCTGGGGAATCTCCTGGTGAAGAAAGAGTCGCCCACAGTCCCGGCAGAGGGGTGGAGGGGTGGGTTGGAGCCTGCGGGGGACAAATCCCCAGAGACACCGACAGAGCACACCCAGGGCAGGTGCTCCGACCTGTCGGGCTCCAGCCCCAGCCAAGAGCCTCCCTCCCTGGCAGCCTCTCCTGGTGGCCAGGGCTCCCCAGACTGCTCGGGGTGGCCACAGAGGCTTCCCAGAGCCCTGCAGAGGTTGGGACACGGCCGTGGAGGGAAGGCTTTGGCCACCTGTGTCACACCACTGGCCCTGGGTGAGGTGGTGGCTTTGGCCACCTGTGTCACACCACTGGCCCTGGGTGAGGTGGTGGCATTGCTGTGCTTGCCCTGCAGGCCTGTCTGTGAGCCCACGGGCGGGCTGGCCTTGTGGAGGGGCTGCCAGCCCTGGGCACAGCCCCCAGGGGTGCCCTCAACAGCTCATCCCAAGGAATAAGCCTGGCGTGGACTGATGGATTTATCCTCCCCTGGCACCAGTGGAGCGTTTTGTGCTGCACAAAGCCCAGGATCAAAATCACTAAGGGGGCACTTGGCTCCTGTATCCCAAAATACAAAACCCAGGACAAAAGTCACTAAGGGGGCACTTGGCTCCTGTATCCCAAATCCTGCTGCCTGTCCTGTCCCAGCAGGACGGGGCTGGGGGCTCTGGCTGACACCAGGGCTCCGATTGCAGCTCCGGGATGTGGGGCTGGGGCCGAGGCGGCCCTGGCAGGGCAGGGCAGGGCAGGGCAGGGCAGGGGAGCCGGGGCTGGGCACGGCTCCGGGGATGGGGAGGGGTCTCTCCGGTGCCCGGCTCCCTGCAGGGGCTGCTCGGGGGGATGGAGGGAGCCTGAGCTGCGCCTCCGGATCACAGCCCTGGCAGGAGTCCTTGAGTCTCGCTGTTCATTCATTCCTGACTCAGCCCAGCGCTCCCTCCTCATTCATTTCTCCCTCCTTTTCCCTCCTCGCCGTGACCTTTCCTCCCTCCAGCCCGTGTCTCATCTCGCTCTCACACACCTCCCTCACCCTGCCGCATCCTCGGCGGGTTTATCCCTTCTCCCTCCTCCCGGCTCTGTCCCGATGACAGGAGGAGGGCTCAGGCACAAACACTCATTTTCCAGGCGCGCAGGAGTTCTGTGCGCTGCTCCCTGAGCCGGCGGCTCCCGCACTGCGGGCACGGCTTTGGCAGCCCCGGAACAGCTCAGGGAGCATCAGTCCCCGGGCGGGAATGCGGGAACTTCACCAGCGGCAGGAAAAAGAGGAGGGAAAGGAGCGAGGGAAAGAAAGGAGCGAGGGAAAGAAAGGAGCGAGGGAAAGAAAGGAGCGAGGAAAGGTCAGGGCGATGAGAACCAGCCCGTTTCTCCAGCCGAGCCCACGGTGCTCTGCCCCTTTACCTGCGTGCACGGACTCCAGGTTGACCATCCTGGCGGCGGGGGCAAACCCGCGGTGTGCCCAGCCTCCTCCTGCCGTCAGCCCCAGGTTACCAGGGGCTGCCAGTTTGGCCTCCCTCCCGTGCCACCCGCTGCCCGTGGAAGCGGCCGTGGCTCCGAGGGCACCTAGAGCTCCATTGCCTGTTGCCATGCAGGGCCAGGTGAGCGGCGGAGCTGCCCCGCCTCGCCCCACCTCCGGCTCCCTCGGGTGCCCTGACACCCGGCCTGGCGTCAGGCCCATGCAAACGCTGCCATTTGCATATTAGTAACTCGGGAATTGGATGGATGAGTCCCTGCAGCGCTGCCAGCCTGCGGGGCGGGCTGGGGTGGGGTGGGAAGGAGGGCAGGAAAGGGAAGGCGCTCAGCTCCGCCCGCCCTGGGCCGGCAGCACCTGCCCCAGAGCCCGCCTGTCCCCCTTTGGGCACCCCGGGGAAGGGGGTGGATTTTTGGGTCACTCTGATGCTCCTGCCTGCTCCCCTGGCATTGGGGATGTGCCCTCTGAGCCTGGGCTGAACCTCCTCCATGCTGAGTGAAACAGCACGGAAAGGAAAGTTAAAAGCATCAAAGTAAACGGGCAATAAAGAGCAGGGCTGGCACATGGAGACCCTGCTCCACTGACACGGGCTCCATCTCTGTCCCCCGAGGAGGAGCCTCTTCCTCCTCATCCCTCCCTGCAGCATTTACCGCCTTCCAGGGAATATTCTATTTACCAACTTCCAGGGAATATTTTATTTACCAACTTCCAGGGAAGTCAGGCAATAATTAAAAAAAAAAAAAATCCCCTAACTTTGTCTTCTCTCAGGCAGAGCTGTGACAGGGACAGAGCCACCCCCCGGAGGCAGGCAGTGCTCCCTGTCCCTGGCAGGAGGCACCCCGGGGTGACCCTTGGGGACACAGTGTGACAGGGCCGGGCTCAGCGCGCTCCCAGCCCCGCTGAAAGCGTTAACGCTCCGTGAGCAGCTGCCAGCTCCGAGCTATCGCACATCCATCTCTCCCTGGGTAATTCACGTTCCAGGGCTCTCGGCTTTCCCACATGCCGCTCTCTCTCCCTCCCTCCCTGGAAAGACAGGTTTCTCCCAAGGGATGGGTGGGCGGGCAGGAGCTCCAGCCTCAGCTCCAGCCCAGGCCTGGAGCTGCCCCGGGCATGGTCAGGGAGGACATCCCCGGGATGTGGGGGGAGAGGGCGGAGGAGCTCCATGAAACCCCAACAGGGAAAAAAAATAACCCAAAAAACCCAAAAAAACCCCAAAAAACCAAAACAAACCCCCCCCAAAACAAACAAACAAACAAACAAAAACAAACAAAAAACCCAAACAAACAAACAAATAAAACACACACACAAAAAAACCCCAAAAAAACCCCAAAAAAACCCCCCAAAAAACCCCACCCAAAACCCCAAAAAACCCCAACCCTATATATATATATATATATATATATATATATATAGGGTTGGGTTATATATATATATTTATATATATGTATGTGGAGGGAAGCTGGGTGTTCCCGGGTGGCCCTGCCGTTTATTCCCAGGGCAGGGGAGATTTCAGCCTCCGGGAAGCAGCGCCACGGTGAGATGGGCACGGGCAGCTCCTGCAGGCCTGGACTGCTGGACTGACGGACTGCTGGACTGACTGCTGGACTGACTGCTGGACTGACTGCTGGACTGACGGACTGCTGGACTGACGGACTGCTGGACTGACTGCTGGACTGACGGACTGCTGGACTGACTGCTGGACTGACTGCTGGACTGACGGACTGCTGGACTGACTGCTGGACTGACGGACTGCTGGACTGACTGCTGGACTGACTGCTGGACTGACGGACTGCTGGACTGACGGACTGCTGGACTGACTGCTGGACTGACTGCTGGACTGACGGACTGCTGGACTGACTGCTGGACTGACGGACTGCTGGACTGACGGACTGCTGGACTGACTGCTGGACTGACGGACTGCTGGACTGACTGCTGGACTGACTGCTGGACTGACGGACTGCTGGACTGACTGCTGGACTGACGGACTGCTGGACTGACTGCTGGACTGACTGCTGGACTGACTGCTGGACTGACAGACTGCTGGACTGACTGCTGGACTGACGGACTGCTGGACTGACGGACTGCTGGACTGACTGCTGGACTGACGGACTGCTGGACTGACGGACTGCTGGACTGACTGCTGGACTGACGGACTGCTGGACTGACTGCTGGACTGACTGCTGGACTGACGGACTGCTGGACTGACTGCTGGACTGACTGCTGGACTGACGGACTGCTGGACTGACTGCTGGACTGACGGACTGCTGGACTGACTGCTGGACTGACTGCTGGACTGACTGCTGGACTGACAGACTGCTGGACTGACTGCTGGACTGACGGACTGCTGGACTGACGGACTGCTGGACTGACTGCTGGACTGACGGACTGCTGGACTGACTGCTGGACTGACTGCTGGACTGACGGACTGCTGGACTGCTGGGCCGCTGCCACCCAGCCCAGCCACTGAGCCCTGCGGCGTTCCCGGGCAGCTCCCGCCCTCTTTTCGAGTGTTTTTCTCTGGGTTTTCCCCATCCCGAAAAGCTGACGCGATCGGTGTGTCTTCACTGCGTCAAACAGGAATTTATTTGCCGGTGGCTCCCGGCCAGCCCCAAAGGCACAGACCACGGCAGCTCCCCCTGCCCCACATCAGAGCGCCTTTTGTTCACCCAGCAGGAGTTTATCTTCTCTCTCTCTCTCTGTCTCTGCTCTCCCTGGCGCTTTTTCCCGCATCCAGAGGCGGGCAGGAACCCCGGGATCCCCTGGGCAGGGATTGCTGTCTGGCCAAGGGCAGGGCACCAGTGCCCTCTCCTGGCCCCACACACAGCCGGGAATGGCTCTTGCTGCTTGTTGCTTCGTGTTCAATGAAACAGCGGGGAAAATTGGATATTTGGGTGGTTTTGTCCCCAGATAGCAGCGGCAGCCGAGCTCTTGGGTGCCCTTGGGTGCTCTTGGGTCCCCTTGGGTGCCCTTGGGTGCCCTTGGGTGCCCCGAGCTTTGGTGATGTGCGGGAGAGAGAAACGGGGGATGGACCACAGGGTCACCACAGGTCAGGGAAATGAGATTATCGGGTAAGGCAGGATGGTTTTACTCTGATCAGGGCTAAAATCCCTCCCAGACACCACCAAAACCCTGCATTTATTTATTTAGTTATTCATTTATTTATTAATTTATTTATTAATTTATTTATTCATTTATTTATTTGTTTTCCCTGTGGTCATCCCTAACCTGCCCACTCTCCTCACTGCAGGCACCTCGGTGTTTTCCCTCTCCTGCTGCCGAGTGGAGTGAGATAAACCCTCCAGGCGAGATCAGTTTAACCTGATTTATGGGACACGGTCCTGGGACGGGCCCAAACTGCAGAGAGACCCCACAAAACCCCCAGAGTTCTCTTCCTGCGATGCTGCAGGGAGCGGCTGGACCAGGAGCATCCCTGTCCCGACATTATCCCGACATTATCCCGACATTACCCCGGGCCGGGCCGGGCCGGGCCGAGCCGCGCTCCGCCAGCACCCACTGCTGGAGGCCGGGGAACTGCACCGGCCACTGCACAGCCCCGAGTGACAAAATCCAGCCCCGCAGTGACAAAATCCAGCCCCTGGAGGGTCACTGGGATGTGTCCCCAGAGCCAGCCCGGGTCCTGTGGATGTCCCCACATCCCTGTGCAGGGGGCAGAGGGGGGATTGTTCACAGCCCCTGCAATCCAAGCCCACCCTGCCCACAGCCCGCCCCAGAGCTGGGTGTGACCCCAAAAACCGGGAGAAACCCCCGGGGTCCTGCTGCAGCCGGGGCTGAGACAGCAGAGATCAAACCCCTGCTCTCCCATCCCTGGGAAAGGATGGAGGGTCGGAAAGGCTGAAGTGCCCCCATGGCTGCATTCCCCACACTAGGGGGAATCAGAGCTCCACCATTCTCCCTCCAGCAGCTCCGGGCTGGCCCCAAAGGAGGCGGAGAATTCACCGGGAATATTTCCCGCACTCGGAGAAGCCTCATGGGGCCACTGGGGGAGAGGAGCAGCCCCAGCCCCAGGAGCTGCTGGTTCTGGTGGGTTTATCCAGCACAGCTGGAGCCCAGAGCTCACACACCTGCTCGGGGTGAGCCAAACCCATCTCCCTATGGAGGGTCTGAAAGGAGGGTGTTTTTAAGGTCCAGCATCACATTGCTGAGTCAATTCCTGGGTGTTCTCCCCCATCCATGGCTCCTCACCAGGTGCAGGTCTGAGATTTACCCATAAATCTGAATTCACACACAGGGTTTCATGCACAGAGAAACTTTTAGGCCAAGGATGCTTTAAAAAAAGCAGTTTATTTTACCTTACAAATGATAAATAATTTGTTTATTTTTTAAAAAAAAAAATCATTTCAAGTGTGTTTTACTTCATGTTCCAATATTAAAATACCTTTCCCTTCTCCCCCCACCCCCTTAAGCGATCGATACAAAAATAATTGTGACCAAATTCTTTTTTTTTCTTCTTCTTCTTTAGCAAAAATTCCTGTATTTGAGGCAAAAAGGCACGTTGTGAAGGCTTTTCACCAGGAGGCACAGGGGCTCCTAAAGACCCCAAGAGCTTCTCTCCCCTCTGTGCTTGTCCTAATCTGAGTGGAAGGGGACACAGAACCAGCAGCACTTCCAGAGCTTTTTGTCTGATCCCTCCAGGAATATTCCAGGGCCAAGGACAACGTCAGTGTCACCCTTGTTTAACATATGGGGGAAATCAAGGCACAGCAAAGCAGGACAGTTATTTAAGAGCTTCTTGTGAATAGCTGGCAGAGCAGGACACCAAACTGGACGTGGATGTAGAATCCTGTCTTCTCCAAAACCCACCTGGGACCCTCCTCTCCCCCTGCAGCCGCAGGGTTACGGTGGCACTCACGAGTCTCCAGATGTTTCCTTCTCAGTGGAACAGTCACCAAGACCAACACAAAAAGTTGGGCCTTCACTAGTCTAGGTAGGGATTAATTAAAGCCCTAATTACCAGCCCTTGAGGGGCACAAGATGCTGAGCTATACCCCCCGGTGTGTCTTCCATGCACAGGGGGATATAACACCAGTCAGGCACTAGGAAAAGCTACAGGCAGGCTCTTGCTTTGGGTGGGCTTCAAACCTTCCTTTGTTCAGGGGGTGTGGTCCCAAAAACCAGCTGTGTCACCAGGAAGTGGCCAAGGGAGTTCTTCAATGGCAGAGAAGTTTGGCAACCCAGCGAGATCCTCGCCCTCCGTGCTCAGCTGGAGGCTGGGAGTGCCCCTTCGAGCTCCAGAGCAGGGCAGCACACCCCCTTTTCCCCTGTGCTTCACCCCAAAACCTGCACCCCCTGCTCCAGGGGAGCCAGAGCATCATCACCCAGCTGAGCCCGCTTGTCACAGCACGAGGCAGCGTCAGGTGGGGGACAGGGAGGCCATGAGGAAAGGCACACACACAGAGCACAAGGCACCGCTGTGAGAACAGCATTCCTTCTTCAGAGCAGCCAGGGGCAGAGGTGCCACCCCTGGGACAGCCTGGCCTGGGCTCTAAGTTTCCTCATCCCAGAGGCAGAGCTGCTTTTGAGGCACGTAGTAGTCGAAGGTGTAGCCCTTCTGGCAGCTGCGGATGCCGCACTTGTAGGAGGAGACCTTGCCCGCGGCGTCGCGGCTGCGGCAGTACTTGAGCATGCAGGGGTACCACTCGATGCTCAGCGAGTAGCTGCAGATGCACGGCTTCCAACGGTCCTGGCACAGCCGGCAGCGCTGCAGCTCCGGCACGTCCGAGCCCTGCGGCAGCACCTCGAACATGGAGCCGTCCACCCCTGCGGGAGAAAGCAGAGAGAGAGGTCAGGATGGAGGGAAATCCAAGGGGAGAGCCACCAAAGTGATCCCCACACAGCCCCCAGGCTGAGGAGGAGGTTGGACAATGTTTCCAGGGCCTGTTAGGGCTTATTATCTGAATGGGAAACAGGAGAAATAAAAGACCCCAAGGAGAGCAAGGTCCAACAGGTCCGAGCCCTGCGGCAGCACCTTGAACATGGGGCCATCCACCCCTGTGGAAGCAAGCACAGAGTTCAGGACAGAGCCACCAGGCTGAGGAGGAGGCTGGACAGAGCGTTTCTAGGGGCTGTTGGGGCTTTTATCTGAACAGGAACCACAGGACAAATAAAAGACCCTGGGGAGAGGAAGGTCCAGCAAGTCCAAGCCCTGCGGCAGCACCTCGAACATGGTGCACCTCGAACATCCACCCCTGCAGGAGAAAGCATAGACAGAGCTCAGGATGGAACCACCAGACTGAGGAGGAGGTTGGACAGTGTTTCCAGGGGTTATTGAGATTTAAATCTGAACGGGAACCATATGAGAAATAAAAGACCCTGGGGAGAGCAAGGTCTGGCAGGTCTGAGCCCTGCAGGAGCACCTCGAACATGGAGCCATCCACCCCTATGAGAGGAAGCACAGACAGAGCTCAGGACAGAGCCACCAGGCTGAAGGAGGAGGCTGGACAATGTTTTCAGGAGCTGTTGGGATTTAAATCTGAATGGGAAACCATGGGAGAGCAAAAGACCCCAAGGAAAGCAAGGTCCAGCAGGTCTGAGCTCAAAGGTGGAGCTGCCCACCCCTGTGGGAGCAAGCACAGACAGAGCTCAGGATGGAGGGAAACCACAGGACAGAGCCACCAAAGCCATCTCCACACAGCCCCCAGGCTGAGGAGGAGGTTGGACAGAGCATTTCTAGGGGCTGATGGGACTTAAATCTGAATATGAGCCATAGGAGAGCAAAAGACCCCAAGGAAAGCAAGGCCCTGCAGCAGCACCTGGAACACCATCCCTCAGGGTGGGAACAGCCATCCCTCAGGGTGCTGCCCTGAGATAAAGCCAAAGGAGACAGCCACCAAAACCAGCTGTGGTCTCTCTGCACAGTCCTCAGGCTGAGAAGGAGTTTGCACAGAGCATTTGCAATTATTTAAATCTGAATAGGAACCCCGGGAGAACAAAAGACACAAACACCTTTCCTCCGGGTGGTGGAGCAGGTGAAAGGTTACTTTTACAATCCCAAATCAGGTTCACTCGGGGAGCGCCAGCAGGAGGAGTGAGATGTGCTAACCCACGGGCTGTGCAGGGTGACACACCTGCCTCAGAGCCAAAACAACGGGTGCTGATCCCCAGGAACCTGCCAGGAGCCATCACAGCACCGTGCCAGCCCAATGACAGGAGCAGCTCCAGCAAAACTCACCTTTCTCCAGCCAGAACTTGACGTCTTCCTCCCGGGTGTAAATGGCCTCCTTGGCCTCGGCGCACACGTTGTGGATGTGGGAGCTCAGCTGGGCTGCCTTGCTGAAGTTCACAGCCACGTCCATGCTGAGATGCTCCAGCCCTCTCACCTCCTCCGCCTGCCTCACTGTCCGTGGGTTTTTCTGCAGAGGGAACCATCACAGCTTCAGGCCTGGTGCATCTCCTTCTTTACTGGGGATCCCATCCTTTCTGGGCTCATCTCATTCCTTACTGTGCATCCCATCCTTTCTGGGTGCATCTAACTCCTTACAACACGCTGTGATGTGCTGCCCACATCAGGTGTGAGAACTCCTGCCTCCTGCCTGGGTGAGAGGCATCTTAAAATAACCTGCTGCTATTGAAACCACCACGTTTTACCATGGCCTGTGGTGGTTTTGCAATGTTTTGTACTGATAAATGGTCCCAGATCGGCACTGGCTTTGATGCCTTGAGCTTTAGTTTTCATATTTGCAGATTCTGTGCTGCCTAAGGATGTAGTTTTGAGCCTCATATTGAGGGTCACACAGCTCTGCACGCAGCAGGGAGACAAAACAAATCCTTTTCCTGCTGCACACCAAGGACAACTCTCAGGCCCAAAAGCACAAACAAGGGGGGCTGGAGGGAGGAACAAGAGGGATGGGACCTCACAGCCTGGAGCTGGGATTGGACAATTAAACCCCAATATGCAAATGGACCAAAACTTATAAAAGTGTGAGACTTTGTCACTGGTCAGCCATTTGTGTGTGACCATATTGTAGCCTTGGTCCCTTGTCCTGCCCAAGGTGTATCCTAAAGGCCTTTTAATGAATATTTACTTTATTCTCCAGCTCTGTCCAGTCTCTGAGATCTCAGGTCAGCCTTCCAAGGCACCAGCTTCACTGGGACAGGGATTTTCACATCCACTCCCCCACCCCGACACAAATCAGGCTCAACTACATCACGACACAAACGAGGCTCAACTAAGCCTCAAGTACCGGATCAGGACCAACACCACTGCTGAACTCAGCTGAAAACCAAACCCCTGGAGCAGGAGGGGTGTTCAGAGGTGGGTGAAGAGCTGAGCAGGCAGGGAGGTGCCTGGGAAGGGCAGGCAGGCAGGGGAGCTGGGGGAATCCTGGCTGGAGGGGAGGATGGGCCATACCTGCCGCAGCTTGGCCATGGACTCGCTGGGGATGATCTCGTTGCGGTGCAGCCGGGTCACAAAGCACAGGGCCTGGAACTGGCTCTGGCCCCTCTCCAGCTCCCCCAGGATTAAGGCACGGAAAATCTTCACCTCCTGACAGGGAGAGAAATCACCAGAGTGAGAGCTGCAAATCTTTGGCATCGGCGAGGTGAACTGAGAGGTCGGGGTCAAAGAGAAAGGATCCAGCTCAAAAACAGAGGCAAAGGTCTCATTCTTGTGCTACCTGAGCACAGGGGTGTGCCCCCAGCTCCAACCCCACCCCAAAGCCTGCAGCAGAGTCCCTGCTGTCTGCAGAGAATGGAGGGTTTTCACAATCCCACTGTGGCAAGGCCAAACTGCTGCCAGGTCACATCCCACATCCACCAGCTGAGGGTTTCTGTGCTTTCCCAAGAAGGGAAGCAAAGCTCCAAGGAGCCTCGTTTGGTTTTGCTGTGCAAATGTCACACAGCCACTATCTTCATGCCTTACTGAGTAAGCAGCCCCAAATTTCCTCTGCTGCCTCTCCTCATTTGCTTCTGGACAAGTGGCATCCTGGAGAAAAAAGTTACTCATCCCTGAAGGTGTGGAACAGAAGTGAAAATGAAATTGTCAAAGGCAGAAGGAGCCGTTATGATCAGCTGCAGCTGAGTTCCTCTTCTGTCCAGGCCACTAATTTTGTCATTTTATATGATATGGATTGCAGTCCTTTCCAGAGCCAGCTTGGAAATCAGCCACAGTTCCCTCCTGTAGAGTCACAGAATTCCTGGGCCAACAGCAAAGCCCCCCTGTGTCCTGCTCTGGCACCAAGCCCTGATTTCTTTGCAGGGATCAATCCCTGGCTCTGGCTTCAGGGCCATCAGTGCCCTCAGTGGGAATGTGGCACCCCTTGGTGCCAGCCCATCCCACCCCAAGGGCCAAGGAGGGAGAGCAACCCCTGTCTTTGGCACCTCCTGCAGCCAAACCCTGCACACAGAGCTGGGCAGGGACTGGTGGCTGGAGAGCAGAGCTCAAAGCCCCCTCTCTCCTCCTGAGCTGCTCCTGCTGCATGGCTCACTGCCTCTGCCCCAGGAGGGAGCAGTTCTCTTCTCCAGCTGAGCTTTCCTGCTCACAGAGCCCACTGTTTATTTCCTGCCTTCTCCTCCATGCCCAGAGGAGGAAGGGGAATGCCATTCAGGGCACATCTGGACAGCTGCAAAAATGGCACTTCCACCCCCAGCATGGGAGAAATCATCTTGCTGGTGCAATTGTTGAAGAGCAGGGCACAGAGGAGGCTGGAGAAGAAAGAGATACCAAAAATTCTTGTGAAATTCCTATGGAATAATTCCTTTTTTTCCAAGAGATTTAATGGGGAGACGTCCCACTGAGGCACTGGCACCACTGGAACAAGCCACATTCCCCATCCACATTTGGTCCAGCTGCCTTCCAGCTCCCAGCTGGGAACTCCCACAGCATGCAGGGCCCATGGATGAGCAGACTAAAACCAGGAGCTGACTCTGGCATATTCCTCAGCTGCGGATTTAACTCTAATTCCCTTTGAACAGTCTGGGAAAAGCAAGCAGGGATAGCCACGTTTTGCATTCAGGCTGAAAACCTCCACAGGCAGGGGGAGATTAAAAACAGTGCAGCACTTCCCAGGTTGGAGGCAATTTTTGTAAAATGAGAACGTGCTGAGCAGCTGATTAATCCTCCTGATCCGTCTATTTAAGAATTAGCCTTGAGCCAGCCAGGCTCTTTCCTCCTCAGGGCTGATGCAGACGAGGAATTCACAACTCCCTCTGCCCAAACTCCAGGTGCCAGGGATTTCCAGAGCATTTGTTGACATCAGGGGAGATGCATTGAGACAGGCAGGAATGGGTTGGCTTTCCAGCATTGAAACAGCTTTTAAAAAAGCTGTTTTTTCACGGATCTGACTCCTGTAGCACAAGGGAGAGAAATCCCACCTTTACCTGGCTCTGAGCAAAGCCAAAGTGGACCTTGCAGTGACCACTCTGTCCTGAGCAAAACCAGCCTCTTCCCTTCTCTCTCCCAAACCCTTGCCTGGCTTTGACCCAGCTTTGACCCAGCTCTCCCTGCAACCCCAAGTGGAGCAAAAACCAAACCAAGCTGCTTTAAAAAGATCCCACAGGGAAAGAGCCACCAAAGCTTCTCCCCCTCGCAGAGCGCCTTCCCCTCCCCAGCCTCCTCCCATTCCCGGCAGGAAAAGCAGAGAACCAGTGCCAAGGTGGGTCCCCAGCCAAGGCAGCAAACAGCACCTTGAACTCTGGGTTCCTGCAGAATTTCCCAGCAGGGAACAAGCCCCAGCAGGGCAGAGCAGAGCGGGGACTCTCCGGGTGAACTCAGGGAATCCTCAGTGCTGAGTGGGCGCAGTGACAGCTGGGGATTGGCTTTGGGTGACAAACACTGCGGGGAACAACCAGCCCTGCAGCAAGGCCACAGCTGCTCCTCAAGGCAGCAGGGAAATCTGTGCTCCAGTTCTCAGAGGTCACAACAGCTCCTAAAGGCAGCACAGAAATCAGCCCCCAGCTCTCAGAGGCCACAGCAACTCCCCAAGGCAGAAATCAGCTCTAAAATTCCCAAGGTTGCCTGTCCCTACCAAAGGCACTTCCAAGGAGGAGCAGGGAAATCACCCAGCTCATCCCCTCCTCACCCTGTCCTCAGCCAGAGGCTGTCACTGGGGGGTGAGAGCAGCTCAACCCCCCCTGCCTGGGGTTTATTCCAGCTGGGATTTCCAAGCCTGTGTGGTCCAGCTCCCAGCCCAGCAACGATTCCATGTGGAGTGGAGCAAAGCAGTTCCCAGGGAAATAAATCATTTCAGTGCCTTCCTCCCCGCAGCCCATTCAGCTTTCCTGCCAAACTTCTCTCCCCTCAGGCCATCAGTGCTGCTGTGGGGACCCAGTTTTGTCTTTGCAGTGGCGCAGGCAAAGGGGAATGTGCTGCTGGGGACAGGGGTGACACCAGCACTGCTGGGCCCAGTCCTGCACTCTGTCAGCAGCCTTTGCCCCAGGGGACCAGCACAGCTGGCCAGAATTCCCGCACTTTGCACAGCACAGGGAACTGGGTGTTGCATCCACACCGAGGGTCCAGCCAGCTGAGCAGCCCTGAGTGGGTGGGGATGATGGTTTTTAACCCCTCTGTCTCTGGGAATGGCTGGGATGGAGAGTTTGGCTGTGCTGCCTCTCATATTCAGCCATCTATAAAGGCAAATCAAGGATGTGCTGGGAGGGGGAAATAAAAAGCACATTTTCTGAGTAATAAATAAGATTCTACAGAGTAACAAACACCAGGCTGTTTTAATGAGCCCTCCCAAAGACTCCTGAATGTTCCTCATTTCCTACTTTCAGTATCTGTTCCGAGAAAAAAAATCTACTTTCCAAATCACACAGATCAAATCTGTGCTCAGATGCCTCCCCCTGTCACCTGGTGATTTGTCACCCAACCCGTGGCATGAGGAAATTGTGACACCACCACCCCGAGACATCACACAGCAGCTTTATCCACGCTGAGAGGGCTGGCAGTGCAAGGGTTAAACCACTCCCCGGGCTGCCTCCCTTGTGTTTCCAACCCCAACTTTTCCAGCAATCCAAAGGGAAGAGAAACTTCTCTGTATCTCTGTGCTGACCTTGAAATAAACCCAACCCACTTTGTTCTCAGGCCGTGTTTAACAACTGGCAACATCACTCCATTCCAATCAGAAAAACATCCAGGGCTGCTCACCCCCCTCATTATTATTTTTTTGCAATACATTTTATGCCTGAGCACAGAAAAAGAAGCGTTTTCATTCCCTTCTTTCAAACTGCAAGAAAAGAAAAGGTCACTCCTGTTCTGCCCAGAAAACACTGAGCCCCAGTTTGAACCAGCACTGACCAGTTTGTGCTGCACCAAGGAGAAAAATAACCTGGTGTGCCCTGAGGCTCCTCCAGGTCCAGGGAGGGATGGGAGAAAATCCCAAGGAAGAAATAAAATTCCAGGGAAGGACGAAAATCCCAGGGAAGGATGAAAATCCCAGGGAAGAAGGAAAATCCCAGCCCTGTGGAAGCCCCAAGCGCTGCTCAAGTCCCCACCAGTGTCAGAGCAAAGCAATGAACAATGATCTCATTTAGCTCCTTTCTTCTCCAGCCCCTGCTCTGGCAACCACAAATTGCCAGCAGAGGAGGAAAAAAAAAAAAAAAAAGAATTAAAAAATAGTAAATAAACCCCTGACTTTGGACGAACCCCCTGCAGCTGAAGCCAGAGGAGTGGAAAAAATGGTTTGTGGAAAAACCCAGCATCCTGGCCACATCATCAGGCTCAGGGGCAGCAGATGAACAGCCCCAGCTGCCTTTGGGAGCACAGAACCCCAGGACCTTCAGAGCAGGGAGAAGTTGTGTAATCCCGGGGCAGCAGGGCAGAACAGGGAACTGTCTGGGTGCAGCTGCAGCAGGTCAGAGGGGGAAGCCTGGCCAGGCTGCTGCCTGCTCGCACATTACTCACCTCACCACAAAGGCAGCTCCTGCTCCTTGATCTTTCCCCCTGCCTTTTCCCAGCTATTCTCCAGCAAATCCGTGGAGCAGAGAGAGAGAGTCAGGCCCCAGCTGCCCTAAAACTGAGGATCAGGAATGTATTTCTGCAAAGCCCTCAGGGCACCATCACCTCCAGCAGGGGCTGAGGAGCTCAGGTTTAACCTGTGGACTCCAAACTCCTCCAGAGAAGCCCAAACCAGAAGAAACTCAGCTCTAATAGGGCTGGGAGGGAGAGAAGGTGTAACACACACTCAGTCGGGGTTGTGGGCGAGCTCTGAGCTCTCAGGAGGAGCTGAAGCCAGTGAAAAATGCTGAAAAATTCAGCAGCTCAGCACAGGTCACCTCCCGTGTTCCCAAAGGTCCTGCCTGGAGGATCTGCAGTGAGTTTGGATTCCCCTTGCCTGGGAATGTGCAAGTTTGCAATCCACAGCCTTCAGAGCCCTTCCTGACTTCCCTGCTGAGCCATGGCTTGCAATTATTTGGGATTTATTTAAATAGGAGTCACAGGGCTGCTTCCCTGCATGTGTGCTGGAGTGTTTGAACCTTGCCACCACTTCCAGAATCACCACGGCTCCTGCTGGCCCCTCAGACAGGAAAAGGGACTTCTGAGGGGTTTGGAGAATGAAAAGGGAAGAGGCACCAGGACAATCCCTGGCAAAAAGGCTCCAAGGGTCACAGCAGGCTGGGACACAACACCTCCCTGCATCTCACAGGTCTGGGCTTCCTCCTGCTGCAAAGCAAAGTCCACCTGAGCAAACAGCCCAGCCAGGGGGTGGGAATGAGATAACAGCAGTGCCACCCCGGGAAAAAAAAACTGCCCTTCCCTGGGCAGGGGGAAGCTCCCTGCAGCCAGCCAGGCTTGGCATCTCTGTGGGATGTGGGGCTTCAGCTGAGCAGCATCAGCTCCCTGCATCAGCCTGTACAGCCCCCCTGCCACTCCAACACAGCCCACAGCCCACAGGAGCCCCCCTGAGGAATGAACTGAACCCCACAGATCACAGAGAGACATCCCAGAGCTGCAGCAGGGCACGGACACCCCACAGCAGGGCAGGGACCCGAGACCCTCCCCAGCCCAGCCTCTCCTGCCCTGACCCCGCTCCGGGCCGGGCTGTGCTGAGCCTGCCACGCCAAAGGGAGGAATTGTGCTGCCACAGCCCAGCCAGGAGGGAATTGTCCTGCTCACCCCAGCCAGGAGGGAACTGTGCTGCCACAGCCCAGCCAGGAGGGAATTGTGCTGCCACAGCCCAGCCAGGAGCACCAGAGCTGCCGGGCTCAGCTGGGAAACTGCTCCCCGGTCCCACCGGGGTCTGTCACCAGCTGTTCCCAGCTGTGCAGGCAGCCCCGGCACAGCGTGACACCGCTGGGGACAGCGAGCCCGGCGTTAGAACTGTCCTGGGGCTCGAACAAAGCCCCCGACGCCGCCAGAGCGCGGATGGAATTTTCCCTGTGCATCCCGAGGGCCCCTCCACGCCCCTGAAACACTCCTGGACCCCCGGGCAAGATTCTCCGGCTCCCGAGCTGGGATGGACTGGGCTCTGGAGGGAGGCCGGGAAGGATCCCCATCCCCAGCCTCATCCCACAGAAAACACTCACCGAGAGCACAAAAACCCTCCCGCGGGGTGCCGGGGGCAGCGCTCCCGTCCCGCAGCCTCTGCCCCCCTCCAGCCCCGCCGGGAACCCCCGGGATGCGCTCCGGGTTCTGTTCCTGCCCCGAACCCCCGGGGATGCTGTTCCGGGTTCTGTTCCTGCCCCGAACCCCCGGGGATGCTGTTCCGGGTTCTGTTCCTGTCCCGAACCCCCGGGGATGCTGTTCCCGGTTCTGTTCCTGTCCCGAACCCCCGGGGATGCGCTCCCAGCTCCATTCTTGTCCCAACCCCCTGGGGATGCAGTTCCCGCTCCGCACCGATCTGAACTCCCCGGGGATGCGCTCCCGGTTCCCTTCTTGTCCCAAACCCCCGGAGATGCTGTTCCCGTTCCATATGGGACTAAAACCCTGGGAATGCTCTCCCCAGCTCGGTCCCTGCCCGAAGCCCCCGGGGATGCTCTCCCTGCCCCGTACGGGACTGAACCCCCGGGGATGCTCTCCTCGCCCCGTACGGGACTGAACCCCCGGGGATGCTCTCCTCGCCCCATACGGGACTGAACCCCCGGGGATGCTCTCCTCGCCCCGTACCTGTCTGAAATCCGCCGTGAGCGTGACGAGGGCGCCGTCGGCCGCCCTGAGCTCGAGGCTGACGCAGTCGGCGCCGCTGTCGGCCTGCAGGCTCTCCTCCGTCACCTGCCCCCCGGGCAGCCGCACCCGCACCCGGAGCTCAGCCCGCGCGGCGGGCCCGGGCAGCGGGGCCAGCGCCAGCCACAGCAGCGCGGGCAGCGCCGGCAGCCGCGGGGCCAGCGGGCCGCGCATCCCCCCGCGCCCCGGCCTCAGCGCATCGGGCGGGGGGCGCGGCCGCAGCGCGGAAGGCGGCGGGGAAAGGCGGCCCCGCCGCGCCCCCCGCCCCGCGGGGGAGCCTCGCTGGCCCGGCTCATCCAGCGCCCGCCCGGCTCCGGCCCTCCCCTCGCTCCCTCCCTCCCCGCGCGGCTCTGCCCGCGCCCCCCGCCCGTCACTTCCCCCCCTGGACCCGGGACGGCCCCGCCGAGCAGCGCCCGCCCCGTCGTTAAAGGAACAGCGCCGGGCCGGGCGGGGAGCGGCCAGCGCGGGCGAGCTCTGGCTGTGAGTGTGAGTCCATCACCCAGAGCCCTGAGTGTGCACACGGATCCATCACCCAGAGCCCTGGCTGTGAGCGTGGGTCCATCACCCAGAGCCCTGGCTGTGAGTGTGAGTCCGTCACCCAGAGCCCTGGCTGTGAGTGTGAGTCCATCACCCAGAGCCCTGGCTGTGAGCGTGGGTCCATCACCCAGAGCCCTGGCTGTGAGTGTGAGTCCGTCACCCAGAGCCCTGGCTGTGAGTGTGAGTCCGTCATCCAGAGCCCTGGCTGTGAGCGTGGATCCATCACCCAGAGCCCTGAGTGTGCTCCTGGATCCATCACCCGGAGCCCTGAGTGTGCTCCTGGATCCATCACCCGGAGCCCTGGCTGTGAGCGTGGGTCCATCACCCAGAGCCCTGGGTGTGAGTGTGGATCTGTCACCCACAGCCCGGGATGTGCACACGGATCCATCACCCGGAGCCCTGGCTGTGAGCATCAATCCATCATCCACAGCCCCAATCCTATAGATTCATCAGCCAGAGCCCTGGGTGTGCACATGGATCCATCATCCACAGCCCCAGCCCCATGGATTCATCACCCAGAGCCCTGAGTGTGCACATGGATCCATATTCCCCAGCCCAGGCTCCTCTCATGGATCCATGATCTGCAGTCCCAGCCCCACAGATCCATCCCCCAGGATCCCAGCCCCACACACGGATCCATCATTTGAGTCCCAGCCCCACACACGGATCCATCATTTGAGTCCCAGCCCCACACACGGATCCATCTCCTGCAGCCCCAGCCTGGAGGGATGTTCTGCTCCCGCCCACTCTGCAGCTCTCCCACATCCCTGCTGTTTTTCACCCCAGCTGGCTGCAAAGTGCAGCTGGAAAAGAGAAGGGAGGGCAGTGTACAGGCAAAGCCCAGCTCAAATCACAGAATCACAGAACGGTTTGGGTTGGAAGGGGCCTTAAAGGTCACCTAAAGTTCCACTCCCATCTTATGGACACCTTCCATTATCCCAGAATGCTCAGAGCTCCTTGAACAAGAGCTCCAAGCCAGCCTTGAACATCCCTGCCTCCAGGGATGGGGCAGCCAGAAGGAAACGCACTCAGAGTTTTGTGACCGTGTTCTTGCTGCAAATCAAACGACATTGATGTGATTCCTGGGGCTCCCAGTGCCACAGGGCTGGTGTGAGCCACGCTGGAGCCATCCCTGCCCCTGAGGATGTCACTGGGACACCTTCAAAGTGTCTCTCCCCAAATGAGGGAGCCGGGTCAGTTCAGAGCCTGCAGCTCACCCTGCAAACACCCCCCGGCTCTGCCCTTCACCTTCCCGGCTCTGTGATCATTTCCAGATGGGCAGATGCTGCTGAAGGGCCCCTTTGATTTCCAAAGGTCTCTCTGCAAACACAAAGGTCACCGTGGCAGCAGGATCAGCGCCCCGGAGAAAAAGCAGAGAAATAAATGGAAACATCCATTTAAAGGCACGCTCCCAGGCAGGGAGATCCCTCTTGTCCAAACACTGCTTCTCCTGTGACCCCACACAAGCCTTAACCCCAAATTTTCACAGCTCCCCTCAAGCAAAATTGGCTCCTTGAGACGTTTTTCAGGACAATAGCGGCGCTAAAAATAAGAGGAGGGAAAGTTAAGAGGGAGGAAAGCAAGGGCTCAGCTCGGGCACAAAAAGAGAGGGAGGGCCCACAAGGTGGGAAGGGCAGAAAGACCCTCAGGACAAAAGCTGCCAGAGGAGAAGGCCCCACTCACACAGGGGTTTATTCAGAGGAGATGATGCAAAAACCAGGAGGGTCCCAGCAGGGGCTGCAGGGAAGAGCCCCGTGAGGTCAGTGGGCACAAACAGCCCTCAGAGGTTTCCAGTCCACAGAGCTCTTCTCATCCCAAATCTGGAATCCACGTCCCCGAGGCACTGGGGTGATTCAGGTTTTATCTGAGCCCTGGGTCCTGGGCTAGGAGAGGTGACTGGTGTTAGAAATACAATATATTATATTATTGGCTTTGCAATATATATATGTATTATTTCCTATATATATATTATTGTATATATAATATAGATAATATATATATATATATTATTGTATATATATTATTGTATATATAATCTATAGATTATTGTATATTGTGTATATATATACAATAATATATTATTTGCTTTTTGAAAATATTAAAATAAATGCTTTATGTATAACACTGGAATAACTTTGCTATATAAATATAGCTTTTATTTCTGCTATTAACTTAAAAATAGCAATGGGATAGCTAATACATAGTTCTACTTGTAATTAATTCTCTACTTAATTAAGATAACATCCAGTAAACATGTAATAAAGACCCTACTGGATGTTAACTATCAGGACCTGCTGTCTATAAATGTATAGACCAAAGCCCAAACTAAAAGGGAAAATTAAAAAAGACCAAATCCACAACCAAAAATACTCTAAAACAGCAGGCCCAAATAAATACAAAATAATTCATACAAAATAATTCCTGGAATATGTAAATTAATTTGTTGAAAAGTATAAATCTGCATAATAATCCATAAATATGCAACAAGCTAATGTAAAAAAAAAAAGGATTCTAAAAGTATCTCCAAAAATAATAAGCAATAAATAAACACATAAATAAGTAATAAATAAATAAATAAATAAAAAGTAAAAAATAAATAAAAAGTAAAAAATAAATAAGTAAATAAATACCAAGCACCCAACCATTTAACCCTATATCTCCTATTATCTTTTTATTAAATATTTTAAATTATACCAAAAAAACCCCACCCAAAACCCCCTCGTTTTTCACACTGGGGTCTGCCCCTCACTGTGCTGCTGCAGCCAAGCTGCCTGGGAGTACGTGGTGTTATTTCCCTCCTGGTTGGCTCCTGGAGCAGAGGAAATGAGGATTTTTGGCTCAGGGAGCCCTTCCTGAGGCTCAGCAGCTCTCCAGGAATGCTGAGTGTTCCTGCAGACTGCAGTTCTGACCTGGGCTTGATTTCTGAGTGGGTTTGATCCCACTCCCAGAAAGGAATGGACACACACAGATAAGAAATACAGAAAAGGGATTAAAAGCACTGCCAGGAGACAGAATTAAAGAGCGAGGGGCTGTTTGGGAGATGGCAGGGGGCAGAAGAACAAGCAGGGAGCACAGGAGGGACACTGTGCTGAGACTGGGAAGGGAAAGCTGCTGAGGGACAGAGTGGTCACAGGTGACAGTGAAGAGAATTCCTGAGGAGCAGGTGCAGCTCCAAGGCTTTGGGACAGGTTTGAGTGGCCAAACCAAGTTTTACTGGTGTCTATCAGTCTCTCTACTGACGCTGTTTTACACCACAACATAAAGACTCTGACTTCAGAAGGCTGAAAATGACTCCATTATTCTTGGGATGTGTTTTTCTTTTTACACTGTTTCACACAGACCAATTGGATTGGTGACACAAAGACAAACCTCTTCACTCCCATTGGTCAGAGCAGAGGGACAGCAAGGAGAAGTCCCTCCTGGGGAAAATAATGTAAACAATTTACCATTACAAAAACATTTCTCCTGTTTACAGAAATTTCTTGGGAGAAGAATTTCAGAAAACCAAAACACCTCAGGCACAAACCAGGGCTACACTCTACCTTTGCTGTTTGCTGCATGGTTGGAATCTTTTCTGAAGCCCAGGGAAGGTGAAATGTTCCCCACAGCTCCGTGCAGGGTCAGTCTGACTGAGTGTTAATCACCTGGGCCAAGATCCTCTGGTATGTGAGCACGCTGCAGCCTTTTACTGGGACAAAACTTCCATTAAAATACCTCAGCTACGAGGTTAAGGGAGAAAAGAAATAAAAAAATTGCTGCTAAAATCCCGGCTGAGCTTTGCTGTGAAGTTACAGGGCGTGGGAGCAGGGAACAGCCTGACACAGGGTTTGCCTCTGTCATCCCCGGGGGAAAAAACCAAGCTACAAAACTCCAATAGCTCTTCCTTACCTCAGAGCTTTTGGAAGACCATGGAGGAATCAATGCCCACTAGGACTGGGCTCAAAGACTTGTCCTTTGGAACATAAACAAAGCAGATTGTGTTGGCATTTTTCTCTGTGATGGACTTCTCCAGTTTGACCAGTGGGGTGAGAGCGGTGCCAACCTCATGGCCCAATCGCTGATCAAACTCTAACACTCATTTAAACGCTGAACCCAAATAAACTTCCTTCTTTTCTGCCCTGACACTGACTGTGTGAGTGTCCTTCTTTCCGTGTCTTGGTGACAAAGACTGGCTCAGAGCCCTGGCAGGGAGGGAAGGAGGGAGCAGAGGGTGTCAGAGGAGCTGCCCCATCCACACAAGGCTCAAGCCTTTCCCTGCATGGAAATTCTCCAGGCAAACCCAAAACGTTTGTGGCCACCTCGTCTTCACCACTCGCCGCCCACTTGGTGTTGTGTTGGTGCTGCCAGGGGTGATGCAGAAATTCCTGCAGCATCTTCTCCCTTCGTCCATTCCCGGGATGCCTCTGACCTGTGTTGTGGTGTTGTGCCCCTTCCACAAAATAAAATAAAATAAATAGAATAAAATATAGAATAGAATAGAATAAAAATAGAATAGAATAAATAAAAAAAAACTAGAATAGAATAAAATAAAATTAAAATAAATAAATAAATAAATAAATAGAATAGAATAGAATAGACTGAAAAGGAAAATAAATAAATAAATAAATAAAATAAATAGAATAAAAATAAAATAAAATAAAATAAAATAAAATAAAATAAAAATGAAAATAAAATAAAAATAAATAGAATAAAATGAAATTACATGAAATTAAATAAATACAACAAAATAAAATAAAATACAATACAATAAAATAAAATAAATCATCCTTTCCCCTCTTAATCCAAATCTCTTTTACACAGTCAGGCTGCCCAACATCCTGAGCACAGGAGCTTTTAAGGGCCAAGAAAGCGAAGGCCCTTTCCCTTTGCTGCTTCACCCCAGAGTGAGTAACCAGCCAATACTCCAGAGGCCACTCACATCCCAAATCTCCCCTCCCCTGAGGAGAGAGCAATAATTGCTGCCACTTTCCCATCAGCTCACAGCAAAGCTCTGTGGCCAGTTTGTTTTATTATGAGTGTGAAACCAAAGTGTCCCGAGCACCAAAACAGCACATCAAAGAGGGAGGATGTTTGTTGTGAGCCAGCTGCTTGTTCTGAGGAATGAGCTGGGTGACTCTGGGCTGGGGGAGGCTGAAAAATGGGGAGGAAAAAGGCAAAAATCCCTCTCCCATCCCTCTCCCTGTCTCTTTGGGGTGGGGAGGCTGAAAAGTGGCAAAGAAAAAGGCAAAAAACCCTCTCCCATCCCCTGCCCCATCTGTTTGGGGTGAGGAGGATGAAAATGGTGAAGAAAAAGGCAAAAATCCCTCTCCCATTCCTCTCCCTGTCTGTTTGGTGTGTGGAGGCTGAAAAATGGTGAAGAAAAAGGTAAAAATCCCTCTCCCATCCCTCTCCATGTCTGTTTGGGGTGTGGAGGCTGAAAAGTGGCAAAGAAAAAGGCAAAAATGCCTCTCTCCCTGCTCTTTTGGGGCGGCTGCAGGGGGATCTCGGGCAGGGCCAGCCCCACAGCTCTGCCGGGTCTCTGTCCCCCACAGCTCTGCTGCTGCAGGAACAGCTCCAGCCCTCTGGTTCCCCTCTGAGCGCTGAATCCACGTTCTCAGGGATTCCCTGAGAAGCTCCAGGTCCTCCAGACCACCTCTGCTTCTTCAAAAAGGGCTTTCCAAGCTGTCTTTGCCTCGGGCATCATGGGCAGGAATTCCGTGCAGGAGCTGCCCCAGCTCCCAGGGAAGGGCCAGACCCTGAGAGCAACAAGGAGCCTTAAACATCCAACCTAAACCCTCCCCCTGACACCACAAGGACACAGACTCTGAGATTCAGAAGGCTGAAAATGACTCTTTTATTTCTGGGCTGTGTCTCCCTTTTATCCCATTTCACACAGACCAATTGGATTGGTGACACAAAGACAAACCTCTTCACTCCCATTGGTCAGAGCAGAGGGACAGCAAGGAGAAGTCCCTCCTGGGGAAAGGGATGAATAACAAAGGGACAGCTACAAAAACACTTCTCCTGTTTACAGAAAATTCCCTGGGAAAGGAATTTCAGAAAACCAAAACACCTGAAGGCCACACTCCCCCTGTGAGGTGATTAATTAGGTGTGTTTAATGAGCTGTGCACAGCACCCAGCTCGGTCAGGGCATGGAGGGGAGGGATGGAGCAGCCCCAAAGCTGCTGCACTCACCTGCTTTGTCAGTGCCCAGGTTTAACCCCGGGTTCTGCTGGCTCAGAACACACCAGGAGCCCCCACAGATTTGGGAGGCAGCAAAATCCTGGCCCTGCTGGAGGTGGGGAGCAGGATGGAGCTGGATGGGTTTGGGGTTTTGCCTGTGCCACCACCAGGGTTTGGTGTCCCCTGCCCTGGCCCCAGCAGGTTTATTTCCCTGCCTGCTCTGAGCAGAGCTCAGAGCTCCTTCCAGCCCTCTGCTAACTGCCTGCACAGATGGAGTTCAGGGCAGGAATGTGAAGCCAAGGGGGAGGAAACCCAGACTTTTGGCTGTGCTCTGCAAACCCCCCTCAGCCACTCACAACAGCCTGAAAGACCTGAAGTCTTCCGAATTAAAACCCAGCAAGAACAAGCTTTCACTGCCTGCTCAGTGCCCGAGTTTCTCCTTTTGTTTACCTTGGTGTTAATCCCAACTCGAGTTGGTGTAGCTGAGGTCGGGGGTCAGACCAAAACGTTCTGCCTTGAGCTCTTTAATCTCCCATCCTTCATTCTCCGTGCCAAACCACTTTTAAAGCTGCACGAAAGAACCATTGGTGCTTTTTGAAGGATTCAATCAGGGCGAGTATTTTGGGGAGCTGAGCACACAAAACCCAGCCATTTGCCATTGTTCCCAGCACTACTGAACTAAAAGAGCTCAGGGAGAGTTAATTGGATTTTTTTTTTTCACTCTCCTGGTCCCCCAACTCATAGACTAAATCCCAGCCATTATCAGGAATATTACTACAAGGACCTATGGCTTGGTCTGAAGGCCTGGGAAAGGATTTGTGTTGTGGTGTTCAGTGGAGATCTTACTGTGGCAGAAAGCAATCAGGCTTGGAGTCATTCCTCATTAATTAAAAACAATTCCACGTCCCTTGGGAGTGTTCCCTGCTGCCCCTCCTGAATGCCCTCCTTTCCTTGGCAATTACATAAACCCAGCTCCTGAATGGGGGCAAGAAAACCACCAGCTTTAGTGGCTTAGAACAATGCCCAGCATCTTCTGGCTCTGACCTGCTTCCCAGCCCATTCTCTGTGCTGGGCAATTAAGGGGCTGAGCAGTGCCTGGCTGTAATTAACTGAGCAGGGCCCGGTGACAGAGCACTGGGAACTTGGTTTAGTGCTTTGAAGCTGCTGCAGATGCTTGTCCAGGGATGTTGTCTGGATTAATTGGGATTCCAGGCTCGTTGGTGCAGCTGCAGGGAGGGTGGGGAGGGCAGCAGGGGAAGGGGGAGGGTTTTGGGGTGTGCAGGGGGGGGTTCTGCCCCTTTTCTCCTGGATCAGTTAATGGGAAGGGACTGGAGAGCACCAGCCTGGTGTTACCTCATTTAGGTGGAAGAGGGAAGTGCCACCAAATAAAAATTCTGAATTCACACCACACAACCCAGGTGAGGATCCCTCACAGGGCTCCCAAAGCCCAAAGAGAGAAATCCTGACAGGTGGGAGCTGCTGGAGATCACCCAGCCAAAACTGGGCTGCCCTTTTTTAGGAAGGCCACGAGAGCTGGAGGATCAGTGGAAGGGTCTGGTCTGCCAGGAGACACTTCACAACTCCCACTGAGGGTGTGGGTTTGGGAAGTAGAAGGAAATCGTTGGAAAATAAAAACTCCTCTGTGGGTGTCTCCTGTGGCACTGGAGATTTGGGCAGTGCCCTTTTAGCTCCCCTGTCCTCTGCTGAGAGCACAAATTGTACCTGAAGAGTCGAATTCCTGTTCCCTTTGTGTCTGAGTCAGGCTTGGTGTTCCTTATTTCCCTTATTTCCCTGCTCCAGCCCCTTTTCACACAGCCCTGCTCCTTCCCTGAACATCTGGATCCAACTACCCACAGCAGGATCTCTGCAGCACATTCCTCCCCTCCCTCCCACCCCTGTCCCCTTCACAGAGGGAGGAAACACAAAGAGGGAGAGAAAAAGGAGGACAGAGCATGATGAAGACGTCGGGAGGTGGAATAATTTTATTCTTTTCCTCTCCTGGACTCAGCTCTTGGCCTGTGTGGCTCTCAAATGCTGCAGAAATACAAGAATTCAATTTAAAATCCCATTAAAACCCACTGAAATGAGTCTTCTGAAGCTGTCCCCATGCCTGGAAGTGTTCAAAGCCAGGGCTTGGAGCAGCCTGATTTAGTGGAAACGTCCCTGCTCGTGGGACAAAATGAGTTTTAATGAGTTTTAATCCCCAAACTGTTCTGGGATGCTCCAAAAGCTGCTTTCAATGGGCAGAGGGAAAACCTTCCAGCTGTTCCCAGGGATGGAAAGGTGTGGAATGCTCTGCAGGTACCTCCCAGAGCCACACTGGGAATGGAGCAATCCAGGAGGTCAGAGTCAATTAAAGTCCATCAGGTCCTGCTCCACAGTGTTTTTGGAGATAAAACTTTGGGAATGAAGCAATCCAGGGGGTCACTGTAATTAAAGTCCATCAGCTCCTGCCCCTCAGCCTGTTTGGGGATAAATTTTGGGAATGAAGCAATCCAGGAGGTCAGAGTCAATTAAAGTCCATCAGCTCTTGCCCCTCAGCCTGTTTGGAGATAAAAACAGGACAAGGCCTGGGAGCAGCAGCTGCTCTGAGCCCTGGATCACACAAAAACAACCCAATATCCTGCTGGGAACATCTGAAATCACAGCCCCCAGGGATATTTATAATAAAACAGCCCCCCCAGGGACAGCCTGCCAGGAGCTTTCATGTCTCTTCCAACCCAAACCATTCCCTGAATAAAAGTGCTGCCTCCTCCAAGTGTCCTGAGGAATCCAGGCAGGGAGATGCTCTCCCGCCACATCCCAGCTGCTCCTGCTGGCACAGGAGGGGTTAATTTAAACCAGCACGGTTTAGGCTGGAATGATTCCTGTGGGAATTAAAGGGGAAAGAAAAAAAAAAAATAAATAAACTAAACCTCCAAGTGGTGAATTTTTAATTGGGAGGCTGACCCAAGAGCAGATAAAGCAGTGCCAGTGTGGAGTTAATATCCTTTAAAACAAAAATAAAAGGATGTGAATTTTCCATTCAAGACAAGCCTGGTGTGAGAGATATGATAAATCTCGGTGAAGCCCTCAAATTCTAAAAGGATATAAATCTAATTAAAGTGATATAAATCTACCAGGAGAGAGACACTGTAAATCCAGCCAAAATGATATCCATCTAAGGAAAGCAATGCAAATGCACCAGAAACACCATAAATAAAATCAAAGCAATACAGGAGATGTAACGGAAGCAATCTGAACCCTAAATCAAGTGCTATAAATACAGCAGGATGATCTAAAACTAATTAAAGTGATTTATAAAATGGACATTTTTGAGAAGAATCACAGCCCACAGAAGAGGAGAGGAGCTGGAGAAGGGGGACCAGGAGAGGTTTTTGAGCAATAAAAAGCACAAAGAATCAGCCAAGGTTAATGAGGTGCTGCGTTCCAGCTGCAAAAAGAGTCAGGGCAGCTCCTCTTCCCCACAACTCTCAATCCCATTTTATTCTGACCCCGTTTCCCAGGGCAAGGCAGAGAAATGGGGATGGGTTTGTGGGGTAAAGGGTGGAAATAATCACAGGATCCTCCAGCCCAAGGTCCTGGGAGGTTTTGGGGGACCTGAGCCAAGCAGGGATTTGTGGGAGCTCAGGAGAACTCAGCCAGAGCAGCCCTGACATTTCCCCCCTGCTCATTCCAACCCAAATTTTCCTGTCTACAGTGAAACAACAAAAAGAAAATGAAGGATTTGGGGATTTTCTCCACTCCCCTTCCCCTCCTGTGTTTAAAAGCAGAACTGTCCCAAATCTGCTGTTGGAGACAGACAGACACAGTGGGGACAATTTTTGCCTTAAACTGGAAAAATCTCATTTGTAGTTTCCATCTTCCTCCACTTGCACATAAAATAAGTTCCTAAAGGTCTTTTTTAAATTTTTTCTTTCACTTCAGTGATGCAATAATTGACCTAATCCAGCCACAATCCAAATAATCATAATCAATAATGCTGTTTGTCTTTGGGGGAGAAAAAAAAAAAGAAATAAATTCCAGAAAATAACCAGGTCTGCTTAAAATTCTGGCTGCCTTTAGCGAAAAAAGAAAGTATTTTTATTCTGAATAATAAAACACCCTCAGTTCAGCTTTACAATTGTGCTTTTCCCTTCCAATCTTCCTCCGAAGTGCCATATGTTTTATTCCTGCAATTCCAACGTTTTCTCGTGCTTGAAAGTCATTTGGCATTTGAGCATCTGCAGTGGCCTGAATTTCTTTTTTATTTTTTTTTATTTTTTCCAGAGCAAAGGAAAAAAATCTATTTGGTGGAAACTCAGTGGGAAGCAGCAACCCCCTCCCCAAACCCCCAACTCCAATAATTTATGTTGGAGAACCAGCCTGGAGGAAAATGCAAATATTTTTTCTGGCAGATTTAGCTGGAAATATTTCCCGTGCTTTTCTGGAGCGTTAAGGGAGGATTCAGCAGCCACTGAGTCAAACTGCTTTAAAAAAAAAAACCCAAAAAAACCCCAAAAAACAAACCTAAGTTAACCAAAAGGTCTATTATTTAATTTATTTGTGGACAGATGGATACCTGGGGACAGCATTTGTGTCAATGGGGGTCTTAAAACTCATTAAAAATACATTAAATTATATTGTATTATGTTATATTATATTGTATTATATTGTATTTATATTATATTTATATTATATTTATTATATTATATTTATTATATATAGTATATATATTGTATTATAGTATAATATAATATAGTATTATAGTATAATATAATATAGTATTATAGTATAATATAATATAACACAATGCAATATAATATAATATATTATAATATAATATATATTAATTATAGTATATAATTGTATTGTATTATAGTATAGTATAATATAATATAATACAATATAATACAATATGACATAATACAATGTAATATATTATATTATATTATATTATATTATATTATATTATATTATATATTAATTATTTGTATAATTTATTTTATTTTATTTTATTTTATTTTATTTTATATATCATATTAGTTTCTTCTCATCAAATCATTGGGATCAGCTTGAAACAAACATCTGGAGATGACCAGGACAGAGTCACCACTTTTGCCATTCTGTCTCTGATTTAAAGTTCCTCCAGCCAAACCTCTCAGAGCCCATTTCCTGGAATCGAGGACGTGGGCAGAGCATCATCATCATCCCCTAAATCCTGATTCAGGCTGGAAGGAATGAGATGGGACTCTGGGAATGGATGAGTGAGCTGGGAATTGGGAAATAGTGGGAATTGGGAAGGAGGTGACTGAGCTGGGACACGGTGGCCCAGCAGAGCCTCCTGCCCTCCCTGGGCTCTTGGGCAATTCTCAGTTATGTGAGAACAGCAAAAATCCCCTGATTTTATGGGATGAATTCTCCTGGTTGTCCTTCTGGACCAGAGTTCACACCAAAGGAGGGTTTTACCTCTGCAGCCCTGGAATCACTCTGGGGGAGTGTCCCTGTGGGCACTGGAATAATTTTTTTCTTTTCCTTTCCTGGACTCATCTGTTAGCCTCAAGAGCTGCAGAAATACAGGAATCCCATTAAAACCCACAGAAACAAATCTTCTGAAGCTGCCCCCATCCCTGGGACGCTCTGGGCACCCACACAGGGCAAACAGCCCGGGGCTGAGCAGGGATCCCCAGCCAGGCTGTTCCCAGACAGACAGACAGACAGACACTGAGATAACTGAGCCCTGGGGGCAGGGGAGCTGCTCTGTGCTGTCACTGCAGCCTGGGGGTGGCTGCTGGGGACAGGGGCTGGCCAGAGCAGCCTGGGGGACAGGGACACAACTGGGGCATAGGGACACCCCTTGGGGCACAGAGACACACCTGGGGCACAGGGACAGAGCTCAGGGCACAGGGACAGGGCACAGGGACAGAGCTCAGGGCACAGGGACAGACCCCGGGGCACAGGGACACAGGGACACACCTCGGGGCACAGGGACAGTCCCCAGGGCACAGGGACAAGACCTCAGGGCTCAGGGACAGAGCACAGGGCACAGGGACACACCTGGGGCACAGGGACAGACCTTGGGGCACAGGGACAGAGCTCAGGGCACAGGGACACACCTGGGGCACAGGGACACACCTGGGGCACAGGGACAGAGCTCAGGGCACAGGGACAGACCTCGGGGCACAGGGACAGAGCTCAGGGCACAGGGACACACCTGGGGCACAGGGACACACCTGGGGCACAGGGACAGAGCTCAGGGCACAGGGACAGACCTTGGGGCACAGGGACAGAGCTCAGGGCACAGGGACACACCTGGGGCACAGGGACACACCTGGGGCACAGGGACAGAGCTCAGGGCACAGGGACACACCTGGGGCACAGGGACACACCTGGGGCACAGGGACAGAGCTCAGGGCACAGGGACAGACCTCGGGGCACAGGGACACACCTGGGGCACAGGGACAGACCTCGGGGCACAGGGACAGAGCTCAGGGCACAGGGAGACACCTCAGGGACAGCTCTGGACCAACACTGGGTGGAAATCTTGTCTGGGTGAGGCCAGTGAGACATTGGATCTGAGGTGGTGGGATAAAATCCCTGCTGTGCCCCTTCCTGAGGTCCCTGCTGCTGCCCCCAAACCCTGCTCCTGTTCCCAAACCCTGCTGTGATTCCCAAATCCTGCTGCAGTTCCCAAATCCTGCTGTGATTCCCAAACCTGCTGTAACTTCCAAATCCTGCTACAGTTCCCAAACCCTTCTGCACGTTCCAAACCCCCCTGCACCTCACAAACCCTGTTCCTTCTCCCAAACCCTGCTCCTATTCCCAAACCCTGCTGAAGCTCCCAAACCCTGTTCCTTTTCCCAAATCCCTCTCCAGCTCCCAAACCCTTCTGTTTTTCCCAAACCTGCCTTAACTCCCAAACTCCTTTGCAATTCCCAAACCCTTCTGCAGCTCCCAAACCCTTCTGTAATCCCAAACCCCTCTGAGGCTCCCAAACCTTGCTGTAACCCCAAACCCTCCTGGGGCTCTCAAACCCTCCTGGGGCTCCCAAACCCGGCTGTAACCCCAAACCCTCCTGGAGCTCCCAAACCCTCCTGAGGCTCTCAAACCCCTCTGGGGCTCCCAAACCCTTCTGCAGCTCCCAAACCCCTCTGGAGCTCCCAAACCCCACTGTAATCCTACCCCCCCCTGGGGCTCCCAAACCCTGCTGTAACCCCAAATGCCCCTGGGGCTCCAAAACTCTCCTGGGGCTCCCAAACCCTTCTGTAATCCCAAACCCCCTTGGGGCTCCCAAACCCCCCTGGGGCTCCCAAACCCTTCTGGGGCTCCCAAACCCTGGTGTAACCCCAAATGCCCCTGGGGCTCCCAAACCCTGGTGTAACCCCAAATGCCCCTGGGGCTCCCAAACCCTGGTGTAACCCCAAATGCCCCTGGGGCTCCCAAACTCCCCTGGGGCTCCCAAACCCTCCTGGAGCTCCCAAATGCCCTTGGGGCTCTCCCAAACTTTCCTGGGGCTCCCAAATCCCCCTGGGGCTCCCAAACCCTGGTGTAACCCCAAACCCTCCCAAACCCCTCTCCATCTCCCCGGTGACGTTCTCCCAGCCCGTGGCTCCTGGACTCAGCTCAGCCTCCCTGATGAGTCTCTCCCCAGCCCAAGGTTGATGTCCCACAGGCAGCGAGATGGAGACAGGCCAAGGGACAATCTGTTCCTCATCGAGGTCATCCTGCAGTTTGCTGCTGATGTGGCGTTTGGGGGATGGAGTGAAGCAGAATCAAATAAATAATCCCTGCCTGATAAAGCAGGAGCAGCACAAGGCCAGCAAAGGAAACCAAACTCTTCCAGGTGACCTTTTCCCCTGCTCCCACAGCAGTGGGGGATAAACCACAGCAGCTCCAGCTGGGAACGGCATCACAATTTACAGGAATAGGTTTTTTTTGTATCTCCAGTCAGTATTTCCAAAGTTTTGGGACTTTTTTCTTTTTCTTTTTCTTTTTCTTTTTTTTTTTTTTTTTTTTTTTTTTTTTTTTTTTTTTTTTTTTTTGTGTTGGTTTGGGTTTTTGTTTGTTTGTTTGTTTGTTTTGGTTTGGTTTTGGTTTTGGTTTTGGTTTTGGTTTTTTCTCTGTTTTTTTGTGTGTGCGTTTTTTTTTTTTTTTTTAGTTTGGTTTGGTTTGTTTTTTAGGGTTTTTTTTGTTTGTTTGTTTGTGGGTTTTTTTGTTGTTGTTTTGGTTTTTTGTTGTTTTTGGTTGTTGGGGTTTTTTTTGTGGTTTTTTTTTGTTCTTTTTTTTTTTTTTTGTTTTGTTTGTTTGTTTGTTTGTTTTTTGTTTTTTGTCTCCCTCCCATTTCTTTCAGAGCAGGGGTTTCCCCAGCCCTGCTCTCCAAACTCCCCCTGCTCCCCTGCAGCCCAGCCCGAGCTGCTGTGTCATTTTAATGACCCACCTCAAAGCGCAGCTGCCGAGCTCAGGCATTTTCTCGGGTTCTGGTGAGAAATCACAGCTGTCTGAGAGTTTCCTGTTCCCCTCGCTCACCCTCCCCCCTTTGAGGAGGTGGGGAAAGCAGGAATGTAAAAACTGAGAAACCTCCAGAGCCGGGAATATTTTTCTTCCCTCCAGCCCAGCTCCTGCCTTCCCTTTCTGCAGCAGAAATCAGCAGCACCTTTGGAGAAACCACCCAAAAAACTGCAGACTCCAATCCCCAGAGCTCCCAACCCTCTCTCATCAAAGGCCTAAACCCTGAATTTCCAACACTCCAGAGGCTGGAGAGGTTTGGCTCCAGCTGTGACTCTGGATTTGGGATGTTTGGGCTGCACTCTCAGCTGGTGACTCAGGGAAGCAGGAGGAGCAGAAAGGAGACACCAAAGGGGCTCAGGGGTTGGAATCAGATAAAATTACCTGTGGGAAGCCACCCACTGGAGAGGCCACCCCAAAAACTGGAGACTCCAATCCCCAGAACTCCCAACCCTCCCTTGTGAAAGACCCCAACCCTGAATTTCCAACACTCCAGGGGCTGGAGAGGTTTGGCTCCAGCCGTGACTCTGGATTTGGGATGTTTGGGCTGCACTCTCAGCTGGTGACTCAGGGAAGCAGGAGGAGCAGAAAGGAGACACCAAAGGGGCTCAGGGGTTGGAATCACACCAAGCTGCCAATGGTTTGCCCAAAGCACCATGGCAGGAGCTCAGGGATTGAGTGGGACAAAACAGGATGCTCCAGCCACTTCCAGGCCAGGCAGACTTGGAGCTGAAAGTGCCAGGCTGGAGAGAATCCCTCCTGCTGCTGCTGCTGCTGCTGGGTGAGGAATTTATTTATTTCCCCCCAGCTCCACGGAAAGCTGCAGCCCAGGATTAACCGCGCGGCGCCTGGCGCTGCAGGAGGAATCACATCGAATTCTCCTCGCTCTCAGCAGTGCCAGGGAACACGAATTCCTGAATTCCTGCCTGGGATGGAGCCACGGAGGGTCAGGGCACTCCTGTCAAGGAAAGAGAGACCTTTTGGTGGAGATAAGAGGCCTCAGGCACAGCAGGAGGGAGGCAGAGCTTTGCCTGCTCAGAGCAGAGGCAGGAGGGAAAATGCTCCTGAGGCTCACGGAACAGAAATCTCCCCTTCCCTCCTTTCCCAGCTGTTATAAATACAAAAGATTTATTTGCAAGAAAAAATGATAGGAGAAAAAAGTTGCAATTAAACAGAAACACTTGAAGTCCAAAGAAATGTTTAAATCGTGTCGGAAATTTATGAATATCCAATAACCTGTGACATTTAAATGAAAGGTCCTTTGTTAGCAGGGGTGCCTTGGTGAGGAATTCCAGGCACCCAGACATCTGTAAACCTTTTGCTCTATATGTCTCTTATTGTCTTATTTTTTATTATTAAACTTCTACAATTTTAATAAAAGTGAACCGTGTTTTTCACACTCCCTGGAATCTGCTTTTGGGGCAGATTTTGGGATTCCCAAAAGCTGCTCTCCCCCTAGCCCAGCCCTCCAGGGGGGTGAGGGAGGAATGACCCCATTGTCCAGCTGCAGGACACCACCCCAGTAACCCCTGAGTCAGGATTTGGGTGAGGCAGGATTTGGGTGAGGCAGGATTTGGGCAGCTCTGTGCCTCATCACAGCGAGGATGGGGCTGGGGGAGGTGGGAGGGGATGGATTCCCATTCCCTGGCTCTGATTTTCCCCCATGTATAGGACAGGAGCCCCTCCATCCCCTCTCCTCTCCCAGCGAGGACGGGGCTGAAGGAGGTGGGAAGAGGATGATGGATTCCCATTCCCTGGCTCTGATTTCTCCCCAGCTCAGCCCCAGAACAACATGTAGGACAGGAGCCACTCCATCCCTTCTCCTCTCCCAACGAGGATGGGGCTGGAGGAGTTCGGAAGGGGATGAATTCCTGTTCCCTGGCTCTGATTCCCCCCAGCTCAGCCCTGGCAGCACATGTAAGACAGGAGCCACTCCATCCCTTCTCCTCTCACAGTGAGGATGGGGCTGGGGGAGGTGGGAGGGGATGGATTCCCATTCCCTGGCTCTGATTTCCCCCCATGTATAGGACAGGAGCCCCTCCATCCCTTCTCCTCTCCCAGTGAGGATGGGGCTGGGGGAGGTGGGAGGGGATGGATTCCCATTCCCTGGCTCTGATTTCCCCCCATGTATAGGACAGGAGCCCCTCCATCCCCTCTCCTCTCTGTCACCTCAGCCAGGGCCCTGCCCACGGCCAGAACGTGGCTCTGTTTCAAGGGACAAAGTGCAGGAGTTTCTCATTAACAGGGAATGGAAAGTGCCTGCTGGGATCCAGCTCCTTTGGAGGAGAGAGGAAAAACACCCCGGGGGAAGAAAGAGGTGGAAAAAAGGAAATCAGAGCAGCAGAACTGCCTGGCACTCACAGCTCTGAGCCTTGTCCCTGCAGACCCTGCTGGACCCACACTGGCCCCAGCGTGTCCTGCTCCCCCAAATCTTTTGGGGGATCACAGCTGGAATGGCCTTGAGCTCAGTGGAACCCCCAGAAAAGTCTCTCAGCCCATCCAACACCCCCCTGGGCCTTCCCAGGCACCCCCAGCCCAGCCCAGGGCACTGGGAGTGGGGGGCAGGAAGGGCACTGCCTGCCCAGGGTGGCTGGGAGCAGAGGAAAGGATGAAGAGGAACTGTTTACATCACCCCCAAAATGAATGTTATCCCCCCCCGAGGCTGCTTCCAAAGAATTTACCCGACATCCCAAGAAAAAGGCCTCTTTTTTTAATTTATTTTTTTTCCCACCTACAGAGTTGGCTTCAAAAACAGCCTCTCACTGCACAAGAGGGAAAGAAAAAAAAACCATATTGTTGGGGAGAGCCCAGTCCTGCCAAACAGCCTGACCCACGTGGGCCAGGGCTGGGAGCAGCAGTGGGACAGGCAGGGAATGAAGTGCTTCTTTATGTGCTGGCCAGGCTGGGGGGGATGCACAGGCATGGAAATGGAAAGGTCAAGTCTCATAGCAGCCCAAAGAGAGGGATTTTCCTTCTGGGGCAGCTGGAGGGGGAATAAGGAGGAGGATCTGGGCAGCAAAGGGGCAGATGGTCCCTGGGAGCACAGGAGAACCTCCCTGGGCAGCAGCACATTGCCAGGGCACCGAGGGAAGGAGCAGAGATGGGGATGGCTGAGAGGGGAAAGAAGGGAGAAATAGGAGTTTGGATACAGGAGCAAACCTGCTGCTTCCCTTCCAGTGCTCCAGGGAGACCCAGCCCCAGGAAAAGTGTTTGGGATTGTTCCTGGCACAGGGAATGTGCTCTGCTCTCACCACAGTGGTGGGGCTGGGCTAAGCAAAGGACTCAATGATCTCAAAGGTCTTTTCCAACCTCAATGACCTCGATCCCACTTTGATCCCACATCCACCCCTCCAGCTCCTCCAACCTGAGCTGGGACCTGCAGCAGCATCTGCTCCCCTGGGGAAGCCCCAGGCAGCAGCACAGGCTGTTGTACACCATAATGACACAGACTATGAACTTCAGAGGGCTGAAAATGACTCCTTTATTTCTGGGATGTGTCTCCCTTTTATCCCATTTCACACAGACCAATTGGATTGGTGACACAAAGACAAACCTCTTCACTCCCATTGGTCAGAGCAGAGGGACAGCAAGGAGAAGTCCCTCCTGGGGAAAAGAATAAAAAAAAAACCACAGTATAGTTACAAAAACACTTCTTTTGTTTACAGAAAATTTTCTGGGAGAAGAATTTTAGAAAACCAAAACACCTCAGGCACAAACCAGGGCTAAAAGCAGCCCCAGCCCTGCCCTGTGCTGTCCCCAGGGGTGTCCTGCCCATCCCTGCCCATCCCTGCCCACGTCCCGCTGGAACCCGTGCTCAGGGTGAAGGGCAGGTTGCAAAGACACAAAGCCCCGATCCCATTGCCATGGAGATGTTAATTCAAGCCGAGTTCAAAGGAAATTGTTCCAGCTCAAGCTAACAAGCCTGGCAGGAAAGCCCTGAAAGGGGCCAGCTCCTCGTAAAAGGGGGAAAGGAGGTGGGGTCAGAAAGAGGGGCCCCTGCTCCAAAAACCAGCTCCAAACAGCCCCGGAGCTGCTCCCTGGGAGCAGAGCCTCCCCTGCAGCAGAGGATGCCTGGCTGCATTCCCTGCACAGCCCCTGCAACGCTGCCATGGGGCACTCAAGGCACCAGGAGGACAGGACAGAAAAGGGCAGGGCAGAGGAGGACAGGACAAAATCAGAATCAGAATCCCCAGGTTGGAAGAGACCTCCAGGATCATCAAGTCCAACCCTGACACCTCAACTAAACCCTGGCCCGAGTGCCACATCCAGTCTGTCCTTAAACACATCCAGGGATGGGGACTCCACCACCTCCCCGGGCAGATTTATCCCTATTCCAATACTTTATCACTCTTTCTGTAAAAGCCTTTTTCCTGATATCCAGCCTGTATTTCCCTTGGCCCAGCCCGAGGCTGTGTCCTGTTCTGTCAGTGCTGCCTGGAGAAAGGGACCGACCCCACTGAGCACAGCCACCCTTCAGGGAGCTGTAGAGAGTGATAAGGTCTCAAGGGCAGGACAGAGGAGGGGAGGACACAGAAGGGCAGGACACAGAAGGGCAGGACAGCCCTCCCCAGGCCCTGCAGCCACCCGGGTTTTCATGGAAATGTTGCCTTTGGGGTAATGATTAATCCTGGCGGGGCGGGTGCCTTGGCTGCTGTAGAAGGTTGGGTTCCCTTGTGCTCTTTGGGGACGTTCCCAGGGTGGGTGGCACTGCCCTGGGCTCAGCTGGCATTGCTGGAGGGTGAAAAGGTCCACATGGAGCACCCGGAGAGAGGGCAGGGGTGCTGTGCCCACAAAACCCCCCGAGGAGGGATACAGGGGAAGCAGGGCTGGGCTGGACAGCAGAGAGCAGAGCTGTGAGGTCACACAACAGCTCTGAGAGGGATGATGAGGGAAGCAGCTGCCAACCCCCTCCCCTGCCCCGCAGGAGCACTTTGAAGCCCTCCCCTGGGCCCAGAGCAGGAGCAGACCTGCTCAGTGCAGCATCTGGGGGGTTACGAGCAGCACAGCTCAGCGCTGGAGACGTGAACTGTGGTTTGAAATAAAAGACAGAACAAAAATCTCAGAGTCAGGACAGGCTCTTCCAAGACAGCCAGGAGATCTTCCCATCTGCTCCTGCAGTGCCAGGAGGAGAATTGGTGCTGGAGTGGAACTGCTGCCTGCCAGCCAGGGCACTGAGAGGAGCTTTTATCTGGAGCAGGCAGCGCTGGAGAAAGTCCTGGCTGGCACAGGAGAAAGTCTTGGCTGGCACAGAAGAATGTCCTGGCTGGCAAAGACTGGCCCTGAGGGAGTCCTGGGCACTCTCTGGCCACTGGTGGCCACTGAGGCGCCTCTGGGCAGCACAGCTCCCCTGCCATTCCCCCTTCCCCTCCTCCCCATCCCCGTCCCAGCCCCCCTGCAGCCCCTTCCCGCTGTGCAGGCTCAGATGTGCTGCCAGGGCCGTGCTGGGAGCAGCAGAAGGTGCTGACAGCCAAGGCCCTGCTGCAGCTCCCACATCCCACATCCCGCTGCCTGAGCGAGCCCTGGGCCCTCTCCCACCTCTTCCTTTGCTTTCATCCTCCTCAGCTTCCAGGCTGTAGCTCCAGGCTGCAGCTGCTGCAGAAAAAAAAAAAAAAAAATAGGGTTGTTTGTTTTTTTTTTTTTTTTTTTGCTAATGCACAACAGGGAGATTTCTCATAAATCGGAGCAAAGATGTTTTCTCTGCCCTTCACTTTTTTCTGCCCTTCTTTGCCCTTTTCCTGCCACCTCTCCCAGAGTCACTCCCTTGCCAGCTGGCTCCCCTCCCTCTGTGTCACTTCAGGGGCTCCTCCTGGAGCAGCCCTGACTTTTGGCCTCCTCAGCGACGTGCCCGAGCAGGAGGAGAGGCAAGTAAGGAAAAGGGGAAGGACAGGCTCGGCTTTCTCGGGGCTTTGTGCAGGGCAGCAGAGCAGACCTGGGTTTGGGAACAGCAGCAGGACACTGGGATCTGGCTCTGTCATCTCAGAGTCACAGCTCACTCATGGCCACGTGGAGGGAGGAGGACACACAGCAGGGCTCGGATCTGCTGGAGCAATCTCAGGATAAATCATATCACAGCTGCCTTCCTCAAAATACAGAGGTTTTTCCTTCCCCCCTCCCAAGGCTCTATCACGAGTTGAATTCTTTTAGAAAACAAAACCCAACCAGTCAGAAAAACAACCTAGGTGGCCAAAGTTAAATTTGTTTTCCATTTCTCTGTAATCTTTGCTCTTCTCCCCTGAAAAATTTGCTGATTGTGAGTGTGGGGAGGCCCTGGCCCAGAGCAGCTGTGGCTGCCCCATCCCTGGGAGTGTCCAGGGCCAGGTTGGAGCAGCCTGGGACAGTGGGAGGTGTCCCTGCCCATGGCAGGGCTGGAATGAGACGGGATTTAAGGTCCCTTCCAACCCAAACCCACTCCAGGATTCTGTGACGTCCCGCTGAGGGGTGAAGCAGCATTTCCCTATAAATCCACAATATTCTCTCCCAGCTCCATCCCCTGTTTAGCTGCAGATCCTGAATGGGGTGCCCTGAGCCTGAGATGTGCTGAGGTGTTGGAAACCCTGCTGAAGGAGCCCTGCTTTCCCCACTCCTCACAACCAGAGGGAAGAAAGTTTTCCCCTGAATCCTCCCCAGAGAGGAGCTCTGAGCTTTGCCTCGACCAGGAACTTGGCAATTTCCCTTTGGGACCTCTGCCTGCACTTGCCCTGCACTCAGCCCTTTCCCCAGTGATGATTAAACCCTTTTGAGGCAATCCTGGGACTCATCCCTCCCTAACCCCTTCCGATTGCAAAACCCATTCTCCCCTCCTGTCGCCCTTTGCGTTCTGCACCCAAAGAACTCGGGGCCGGCTATTTTAGCTCCTCTTTCCAGGTTACTCAGCCTGGATTTGACAGCTGGTCCCTACACAGCCCGACCTCTGCGCTCCCTGCTCATCCGGCCTGTTTCTCCATCCCTCGCAGGCATTCTGATGACTCTCAGCCGCCTTTTGAGGTGGTTATTCATCCAGCTGCAACTGGAAAACTCCTTTGGAAGGTGTCCTCTCAAAGGTTTTGAACTCTGCTTGGTTTCTTCTTTTGCTTTTCTGGGTTTTTTTGTTGGTGTTTTTTTTTTTTTTTTTATTTTTTTTTTTATTTTTTTTTTTTTTTAGGAAAAATTGCAATCGCTCTTCTGAGCTCCCGAGTCCAATTTTCATTCCTGTGGATTTCTCTCCACCAACGAGGATTTGCTTATCTGGGATGGAGGATCTCGTTTGCAGGCTTTGTTTGCCTTCCCATTTCATTTTCCCTGGCTCAGCAGTTCACCCCTGACGTGGGGCTGCTCTCCCAACCCCAGTTTGCTGCTCAAAGCCCAGGACAGGGCAATGCCTTTCCCCCCTCCTTCAGT
Source organism: Zosterops lateralis (assembly GCF_965231275.1). Taxonomy (NCBI): domain Eukaryota; kingdom Metazoa; phylum Chordata; class Aves; order Passeriformes; family Zosteropidae; genus Zosterops; species Zosterops lateralis. The sequence goes on along the minus strand of NC_139785.1, from coordinate 2,546,347 downwards.
GAGCACTGCTGGGGAAATCCATCCCCATCCCATGCCAGGGTGGATCTCCTGCTGTTATTAATGTCATTGACTTTCAGGATAAGTAAAAGACTCTCTCCATAAGAACAGATTTTCTCAGGCTGTGGCAGGTGAATAATTTTGCAGAATTCTCTTTCCACGTCCCAATTTGACCCTGGGAATGCACAGAGCCCCCCTGACAGTGCCAGGACCAGCCCAGCTCTCTTTCCCCACTGATCTTAAGCTTTATAGATTTTTCTTACAACATGTCAGGACTTGGAGGATTCTCACTCCAAAGCTCTGTATTGCCCCTTTTACTGTACATCAGGTCTGGCCTCAGAGTGTTCCTGCACTTCATCAGAGAGTGTAACCATCCTCTGAGAGCAGGGCAGGCTGCACATGGACAGGAAATGCATTCCCTGAGCTGGGGAGCTGTTGAAACCAGGATTCAGCCCAGAATGGACAAGGCTTTACCTTTCCTCTCACTTCTAATCTCTCCAGCTTAAAAAAAAAAGAAAACAACAAACAAACAAACAAAACCCCCAAAACCCCACCAAAACCAAACCAAACAAACAAAACCCCAAAAAATCCAAAAAAACCCGCCCCAAAAAACCCCCAAAAAACCCAAAAAACCCACCCAAAAAACCCCACAAAAAACCCCAAAACACACAAAAAAACCCCCAAAAAACAAAACAACAAAAACCCCTCAAAAAACCCCCACAAAAAATAAAACAAAACAAAACAAAAAACCAAACCAAAACCCCAAACAAACAAAAAACCCCAAAACCCCAGAGTTAAACCCCAAGATTGTAGTTCAATTTTCCTCTCAGTCACCATTCATCAACTGCTGGATAAATTGTTTATTTATCCTTTATTTATTCTGCCGCTGGGAAAGAGCTGGTGTGGACACAGAGCAAGGATGCAAAGCATCCTGAGCACCAGCCCCTCATTTTACTGTGTGCCAGGGTTTGTGGGGTGACACAGGAATTATCTCCAGCACCATCACATCCCTGCAAGAAACCAAAGCAATCGATGCACAGCACCCAGGGGCATTTTCTGCCACGTTATATTTGAGTTCTTGTCTAAAATTCTTCCCCTTCTCCTCCTGATGAGGTTTTTTTTTCCTTTTCCCAGCCTGCCCAGGGGATGCTGTTTGCTTGGCTCAGCTCTGGCTGCTGTCAGGACGCTTTGGGGCCATCTGTGGTGTTATTTCCACGGGGAAAGGAAGGGAAAATATGAGAGAGGAGCTGAGAGGGAAGGGGGAGAGGGGTGGGATGTGAGCAGACAGCCCCAGCCCAGGGGAGGAGTTGCTCAGAGCTGGTGCAGGGGGTTCAGGCAGGAGGTGAGGGGCTGCACCACAGTCTGCTGCTGGGGCAGGGCTTGGCCAGGCTCCTGCAATCGCTGCCACCAGCTGGGAGACTAATTTAGCTCCTGTTCTTTGCCCCTCTCTCCCCAGGCTCCCTCTCTCTCTCTCTCAATAGCGGAGGAAGGCGGCCAAGGGCTCTGCTCCAGCCGGGCTGGGCCACTCCGAGGAGGAGGAGACACCAGGGAAGGCTGGAAGAGCTTCCTCAGGCTGAGCTGAAACGCCAAAGAAGAGCCCTGGGAATCCCGGGCCCGTCTCCAGCATCACCTGCGGTGGGTGGGGCAGCCCAGGGACTGCTCTCAGTCCCACAGCAGCGCAGGGAATGAATGAAAGAGGAAAGAATCAGGGCTGGGGAGGTGTTGAGTGTTCTGTCATCTCCTCCTCTGCTCTCTGACTGGTGCCCAAGGGCAGCCCCACGATTTTGTGATGCCAGCAGGAGCAGCCCCTTCCCCAGCGAGCCCCTGAGGAGCTGCTGTGCCACAGGAGGTGCCATCCTCTGGAATGAGACATCAACCCCGGGCTGTCGAGTGTAAAAACACCCTCCCTTGGCAGCTCCAGCCGGCCTTATCTCCCTCCCTCAGCCAAATTCCAGGTGAGGAGCTGCACAAAGCGGCTCCTGAGGAGCTGCCAGGATGGTAATGAGCAGTTCCCACAGACACCTCGGTGTGATGAAACTCCGAGCAGGTGCACCGGGAGCTCCCAGGAAAGGGAGCTCTGTTTGCTCCCGGCTTGTTCAAACAGCGGCGGGTACAGAAATCCTCCCCTCTCGAGCATCTCTCGAGCCGGGAAAAGTGCCTTTGCCGGGCCGGGAGATTGTGGTGGAGAGCGCTGTGCTCAGGGATGTTTACACGGTGCTCCTGAGGGGATAATGAGTGTGCTGATAAGATAACACAGCCGGGGAGTTCTGCGGGGAGGGAGCAACGGGATGGGAACGAGGGAATGGGAACATGGGATGGGAATGAGGGAATGGGAATGAGGGAATGGGAACATGGGATGGGAATGAGGGAATGGGAACATGGGATGGGAATGAGGGGATGGGAATGAGGGAATGGGAACATGGGATGAGAATGAGGGGATGGGAATGAGGGATGGGAATGAGGAGATGGGAACACTGGGAATGGGAACACCGGGATAGGAACACCGAGATGGGAATGAGGGGGTGGGAACACAGGGAATGGGAATGAGGGGGTGGGAATGCTGGGAATGGCAACATGAGATGGGAACACCAGTATGGGAACACTGGGATGGGAATGAGAGGATGGGAACACTGGGATGGGAACACAGGGATGAGAATGAGGGGATGGGAATGAGGGGGTGGGAACACCAGGATGAGAACACTGGGATGGAAACGCCGGGATGGGAACACTGGGAATGGGAATGAGGAGATGGGAACACTGGGATGGGAATGAGGAGATGGGAACACGGGAATGGGAAGCTGCCGGGTGTGCTCCGCAGGGTGTTTGGGAAGTACCCTCCTGCACCCTGCAGACTGGGATATCAGATGTCACCCGTTCTCCTGCACCGCTCCCTCCCCGACTCCTCTCAGGCCGTTTAGGGACAAGGTCTCTGCAGGACAGAAAAACACGGAGAGCCGGGATTTCCAGGATTTCACCCCCGGGATGGAATGTGGGCTGCTCACCCTGCTGTAAACCCAACGGATCCCTTCCCAGCACACGGGGCATTCCAGCGGGGAGGAGGAGGAGGAAAGGGGATTATCAGAGCCCCAGGGAGCGCTGGAACTGCTGGGGAATCCCGAGGGCTCTGACCCTGCCCGGGACCCGCAGGGTGGAGCAGAGAGCAGCACATGGAGAGCCTGGGCCAGCACAGGGACCTGTCCTGCACGGCAATCCCGGCGGGTTCTCCCCTTTCCCAAAGCATGGGGAAGCCAGGAGGATCATACCCGGCATGATCCACCAGGGATGGAGCCACCCCTGCCCACCGATCCATGGAATTGTGCCAACCCCCCCTGGCCCTGCCCAGCTCCAGGCGCCCGCCGCGACCCCAGGGCGGAGCAGGAGTGACCCGCCGTGTCCTGGAGGGGTTTTCCAGCACTCCCCAATGTTTGGGGCCCGGACACCGTGTGTGGGACACCGAGGACACCTAGTGGCTGCCGGCCCGTGCGGGGTGTCCTGCCCCACAGCACCTCCTGTGCCGGGCACAGCTCCCCGGCCTCTGCATCCTCTGCGTCATCCTCAGCTCCTCTCGCCAGGTCCTTTGCTGCTCTCCAGCTCCCATCTCCATCTCCCCTTTCCATCCTCATCTTCCCTTTCCATCCTCATCTCCCCTTTCCATCCTCATCTTCCCCTCCATGTCCTTCCTCCATCTCTCTCCTCTCTCCATGCCCTTCTTTCCTCTCCATCCTCATCTCCTCTCCATTTCATTTCTCCATCTCCCTCTCCCCCTTCATCCTCGTCTCCCCTCTCTCCATTCCATCATCTTCATCTCCTCCTCCACCTCCCTTCTCCATCTCCGTCTCATTTCTCCATCTCCTCTCCTCCTTCATCCTCACCCCCCTCTCTCCATCTCATCATCCTGATCCCCATTTCCATCTCCTCTTCCATCTCCCCTCTCCATCTCCATCCTCATCCTCATCTCCCCTCTCTCCATCCCATCATCTCCATCTCCCCTCTCCATTTCCCCTCTCCTTTCTCCATTTCTGTCTCCCCTCCATCTCCCCTCTCCCATCTCCATCTCCTCCTCCATCTCCCCTCTCCTTTCTCCATTTCCATCTAATTTCTCCACCTGCCATCTCCCCTCTCCCATTTCCATCTCCATTTTCATCTCCTCCTCCATTTCCCCTCTCCTTTCTCCATTTCTCTCTCTCTCTCCACCTCCCCTCTCCATCTCCACGTCTCCTCTCCACCCCCATGCTCCCACAGAAGCCCCAGATCCCGGGAAATCCTCCAGGCAGGGACAATGACTGTCCTTGCTCCACACCTGAAAGGGCTCAGCACCTGTGGCACCCTCCCAGCCCAGCCCTGGCTGTGTGGGGGGTCCCTGGGAGGCTCCATGGGGTGGGAATACAGATGCAGACAGGAGGAATGAGCAGCTCCTGTGTGTCCCCAGGCTGGGCAGGGCAGGGGCTGGGCAGGATGAGGGGAGCTGGGATGGGCCAGAGGAGTCTGGCAGGGCTGGTGCAGGCAAGGAGGGATTTGGGTGGTCAGCACGACCAGCCTGGGGGGACTGGCTGGATGCTCACAGGGTCCTGCTCTAGAACAAAATAAAATAAAATAAAAAAAAAAATAAAAATAAAAATAAAAAAAAAAAAAAAAAAAAAAAAAAAAAAAAAAAAAAAAAAAAAAAAAAAAAAAGTGCCCTGGGAGGGACAACTCCACCTGTGGTTGACTTTCCCTCGCTGCACGGGCAGGATGTGAGCACCTAGAGCAGGAAAATCCCAGCACCAAAGCCTCAGGTGAGAGATGTGAGAGTGTGAGAGTGTGAGACCCTTCCAGCACCCCTGGGTGCCAGCGTGTCCCCCTGCCAGGGCACTGCCCCAGGGAGCCCTGGAATGTGGAGCCAGCCCATTCCCTGCTCCAGGAGGGAGCTGCAGTTTCCTCTCCCAAACCTCCCAAGCTTCCTCCACCCCTTGGCTCCTGTCCCTGGGTGCCAGCCAGCCCTGGGACGCCACACAGGGCTGAGCTGGGACTTGATGGAGCCTCCAACATGAATGTAATTAGTGTAATAAAGGCCGGGCAGGAGAGCAGGCCGGGCTCCCAGTACAGCCAGGATCCCAGTACAGTCGGGCTCCCAGTACAGCCGGGCTCCCAGTACAGCCTGGTTCTGATCCCAGTACAGCCGGGCTCCCAGTACAGCCTGGTTCTGATCCCAGTACAGCCGGGCTCCCAGTACAGCCTGGTTCTGATCCCAGTACAGCCGGGCTCCCAGTACAGCCTGGTTCTGATCCCAGTACAGCCAGGATCACAGCAGAACCAGGCTCGCGGTAGAACTGGGCTCCCAGCCTGGTTCTGATCCCAGCAGAACCGGGTTCCCAGTACAGTCGGGCTCCCAGCGTAGTCAGGCTCCCAGCAGAGCCGGGCTCCCGGCAGAACCAGGCTCTCTGCCCTGCCCAAGCTCCAGGTGTGCCCTGCCCGTGCCCAACAAGCAGCAGCATCCATCCCTTCCCCACTCCTGCCGTTCATGCCTGGGAATCTCCCCCGTGATTTTCCCCTCTTTCACAACCCTCACACCTACGAGGAGGGGGGATGCTGCTGGAGGGGCAGGCTCTGCACGGGGAGGGGGATGCTGCTGGGGGAGCAGGCTCTGCACGGGGAGGGGGATGCTGCTGGGGGAGCAGGCTCTGCATGGGGAGGGGGATGCTGCTGGAGGGGCAGGCTCTGCACGGGGAGGGGGATGCTGCTGGAGGGGCAGGCTCTGCACGGGGAGGGGGATGCTGCTGGAGGGGCAGGCTCTGCACGGGGAGGGGGATGCTGCTGGAGGGGCAGGCTCTGCACGGGGAGGGGGATGCTGCTGGGGGAGCAGGCTCTGCATGGGGAGGGGGATGCTGCTGGAGGGGCAGGCTCTGCACGGGGAGGGGGATGCTGCTGGAGGAGCAGGCTCTGCACGGGGAGGGGGATGCTGCTGGAGGGGCAGGCTCTGCACGGGGAGGGGGATGCTGCTGGAGGGGCAGGCTCTGCACGGGGAGAGGGATGCTGCTGGAGGAGCAGGCTCTGCACGGGGAGGGGGATGCTGCTGGAGGGGCAGACTCTGCACGGGGAGGGGGATGCTGCTTGGGGAGCAGGCTCTGCACGGGGAGGGGGATGCTGCTGGAGGAGCAGGCTCTGCACGGGGAGGGGGATGCTGCTGGAGGGGCAGACTCTGCACGGGAGGCAGGAGTGCAGGAGTTCTTGGCCCTCGGGGCACCTCCCAAAGCCCCCGTGCAGTTGTGCAGCCTCGGTGGCCACCCTGGCGTGCAGGTGACAATGTGGGCGATGCCAGGCCTGGGGCTGTGCCCTCCCTGCTGCTGGCAGTGCTCAGCCCGCCCCCTGGATTTGATTTTGGGGCAATTCACACCCCACACGGAGCTGCTTCAGTGACAGAGCTGCCACCGGGTCCAGAGGGGGCTGGCACACAGCAAATCCTGCCCTGGGGGATTTGGGGACAGGCGGGACAGGCTGGGATGGACCGACAGGGGTGGACAGAGAGGGATGGACAGGCAGGGATGGGATGGACAGGCAGGGATGGGATGGACAGGCAGGGATGGGATGGACAGGCAGGGATGGACAGACAGGCAGGGATGGACAGACAGGGATGGACAGACAGGGATGGACAGACAGGGGTGCAGTGGGTGGTCACTGCTGTGCCACCCAGAATCTCACTGTCTGCCCTGACTTCGAGCCAGGTCCTGCTGGGGATGTTCCTTGAGCTGGAGAACATTCAGAGGTTTGTTCTGCTGGGTGTGAAGAGCTTTGTCTGCCACCAGAGCAGGCAGGAGTGAGGCCAAGGGGCCTCAGAGTGGTGACAGGGTGGTGGGGGCTGTTGAGGGCACTCTGGGGTGCAGGAGGGAGCCTGGAGAGAGGCAGGAGCAGGATAAGGGTGAATCCCCCATCCCACGGCGGGGCTGGGAGCAGACACAACCAGCAGCTGCAGGGAGGCCCATGAGCTCAGTGCCACTGACGTCAGGGCCGTGCTCAGCCCGTCCCCAGCTCCTGTCCAAGGCAAACATCAGACATTTTCCATCCAGCGCTGCTTCCCTCCGATGCCAAATCTCACTCCCATTCCTGCAAGCCGGGGCTGGTGTCCACATGCTCCTGCTGGATCACTGGTCCCTTCCCGAGCCTCCTCCACGGAGCAGCCCTGGCAGGAGGGAGCAGAGAAAGTAGCTGTGTCAAACCTGATCCTGTTTCCATCTAAATTCAGCCACCAAAGCCCTTCTCTGTGCTGCTGCCTGCAGAGAAGCAGCCTGGCCTGCAGCCTGCTGATGCTGCTGGTTTTTCCTGGAAAAGGGGAAGGCATGACACACTCACAGACACACACACAGAGCTGTTTCCCAGGCAGCTGTCACCACCCTAAAGCCAGAGGGTGGGATTGGGCTGCAGAGGGATAATGCTGACCCAGGAGTGCAAGCCCGGGCAAGGCAGCTCCGTGCTGCTGCTGCTGAGTAAGAGTGGTGGATGCAAAAGCCTCCTCGAGGTCTGGTCCTGACCCTCCACCTGCCTCAGCTCCTGTCATGTTACCCTGAATTTATTGCCATGAGTAAGGCAGCTTCAGGCCCCAGGTTCATGCTCTTATCTCCATTTTGTACATCTAGATTTTGTATTCGTGTTTGTGTTTATCTCCCAGAATTTCTCTGATTTTTTTTCAATTTTTTTTCTTTGCTCTGATTTTTTCCCTCTTCTTCCTCACCCCTGTCTCGTGTTTCTCTTGCTGCCCCATTTTTTCATTCTGTATTTACAGTGGGAAGGGAGAGGGGAGTAAATCCAGAGCCACACGTGCAGGCACACACACACAGGCTGGATATTTGTCTTGCTCAGTCACAGGGTGAATAAGTGTCCTTGTTCCAACACGTTTTCCCATTTCACTTCCCAGGGGCTTTTCAGAGCCAGAATTCCTCTGCACAGCCAGGGCTGAGCTCACTCTCCTTTGCTGTGTGTGGTGGCCTCACTCCTCAGGGTTTTCCCCTCCTTGTCCTGATTTCCAGGAGCCCACAGCCCACCCCAAGGCTCCCTGCAGGGCAGCTGGAGCTCCCCAGGTGCTGGTGCTGGGCTGGCTCCAGAGGTGCTGGGGGAGGTTTCTGTGCAGGGCAGGAGCCCTGTGGGAGCAGGATTTCTCCCACATCCATGGGACTGCTCAGCCCTGCTGCCCCAATGCCTCCCATCCCTCTGAGCCTTCCCAGGAGTCACATCCAGCTGGAGCCTTTTCCAGGAGCTGAAGGAACATTTTGGGGGACACCAGACGTGCTCTGAGCAGTGAAGACACTGCCCAAAACCCCAGAGCTGACTCCAAAATCCGTGACTGTGCCAACACCCCCAACTCCTGAGCAGCACAGGGAGGGGAGGGGGCACTGCCCCTTCCTCACCCTCCCCTGTCCTGTCCCTGTCACTGTGCCAGGCTGCCCAGTGACCCCGGGTGGCTGGGGAGGGACAGAGCCACCCTCTCTGTCCCCAGGGCAGTGCTGGAGCAGGGCCTGCAGGGATGCTTGGCTTGGGATTGCCAAACCCAGAGGATTTCACAGGATTTCACAGGACACTATTAACATCTGGCTGCCCTTTCCCTCTTGCCCTGCCAGCCCTTGTTCTGCTGCTGCTTCTCCTGCTGTTTCCCCACTCTGTCCCCAGGCTGGGCTCTGCACTCCCTGACCTCCCCTGGAGCCTGGGGAGGCAGAGGCTGCACCCACAGGGAACTGGGGAGCAGCAGAGATGTTTGGAGGGGCAGACAGGGAGCCACGAAGGGAAGGGAGAACCTTCAGAAAGAGAATAAGGAGGAGCAAGTGGTGATTGTTCCTTTTTATCACCCAGAGGTTTTTCCAGCTCCATCATGGCACAGATTCTGGATATCTGGGCTGGGCAAGTCCCTCCCATCACAGAGTGGTGCCCTCGACCCTTCCCCAGCCTGGGCTCCATCCCACAGCCCCTCTGGCCCAGAGCAGGACCCCAGCAGGACAGGCTGAACCAGCACAGCTGCTCAGAGGAGCCCAGCTGTCCCTGTGCCCTGCTCCAGATGTGCCCTGCTCCAGATGTGCCCTGCTCCAGATGTGCCATGCTCCAGATGTGTCCTGCTCCAGATGTGCCCCGGGAGCCTTTCCCAGCTGCTGACACTGCTCCAGGACTTCAGAGAATCTCACAAACCAGCAAAAGAAGCTCCAAGGGGGGAAATCAAGTTTTTTAAGCAGTGGGACAGGGACATAAAGGTCTCACTTTGGGAATTTCCAGTCTCTGGATTTCTGGGAAGACAAAGTCTGGCAGGTGCAGTTTCCTGAGGCACAGGATGGAGATGGCATTCCCCAGATTTGCAGCCTTGGACAAAGGGAATTTCTTGCTGGGATGCAAATCCAGAGAGAACTAAACTAACAAAGGGATTCCTGCTGCTGGGGGCAGCAGCAAATTACGCTGGAAGTTATAATTTCAGATTAAAAAGAGCATCCTTAAAGGAGATCCTTGGGGGCCACAGAGCCTTGGTGGCAGCTACACCCCAGAACCAAACCTTTTTGTGGAAATAAAACCTCTTGCAGCCACCCAGATCTCAGTGCAGCCAGTTGTGCCAGTTGCAGGATAAAGGAAGAATAAAGAAAGAAGAGAGAAAGAATAAATAAAGAGTAAGTAAAGAATAAATAAACAATAAAAAGAGCAGAATGTTTTATAAGACTCCTACAGCCCCCCAAAAGCATAAGATTCTATAAACTATCAATTTCACATAAATAAAATCTCTCTCTTTGTTCCCAGAGATCCCAGAGCACTTCAAACAGGCTGAGGCAGAGCAGAATCTCCATCTCCCAAGTTTGAATTTCACAGGGAACATCCATGAACTCCCAGCTCCAGAGTCCCTGAGCCTGAAAATTGCCAGTGACCACGGACCCAAGAAGCCAAAACAGATGGCAAAAAATCTCCAGTGGTCCTTTTACAAGCCAGATTGTCTCTTCCTGAGCCAGATTTGGAGCTGGTGTTTCAGTGCTGAGCACACACCTGAGAGGCACAGCCAGCCCCAGCTCCCCCCTCTCCACCAGGATAATCTCCAGTGAAAAGGAGGTGGGAAAGAAAACAAAAACTCAAACCCAGTGACACAGAAACCAAATTAATCATCAAAGTGTGTGTGTGTGGGGGATCCTTCCCAGCCTCAGCAGGCAACCAGCAGAAGGATTGAGACGCAGCTTTAATTAATTCATTATAAACAGCACAAACAAGGTGCAACAAGCCCTGTGAGCACGTCGGAGGCACGCAGAATCCTCTGCACAGTTATGCAACGTGCTGGTGGCTGCAGAATCCTGCATTCTGCAGGGGTGCAAGGCTGCCCCAAAGCCTGGCCTCTGCCCCTGTGCTGCTCCCCTAATCCCCAGAGAGGTAGATATATTATAAAAGAAATGCCTTATAAAATATTGTTTGGGCCCTGCTACTCTAAAATTAGCTTATAAATTCCCATAAAGAAAAATTGTAAGAATGAACACAACAAAGAATTCTCAGAGAGAAAAATAAGTTTGGACCAGTGTAAACAATGAATCTGTCCCCTGAGAATCAGTGAAGGAAATACATAAACATGTCTAGAGAGAGAAAATTTGATAGATATATACAATAGCCTTTACTAATGACCTGAGTGTCCCTGTATGCTGCCCAGTTAGGTTTAACAGAGTGCCTGCTGATATTCCCTATAAATCTGAGCTTTGTCAGTAAAGAACTGGCTTTTCTGCATGAGAAAACTGAGCCCAGTCTGCTGATTTATCACAACACCCAGCCTGGATTTGTGACCAGTAAATTCACCCTTTTTGAGCTGACACTGGCCTTTCCCTCAGACTCCCCTCTGCCTGTGCTCTGATTTAATGCTGAGCTGTGGTTTTGCCCTTCCCAGACTCAGCACGAGGCCAGGGCAGGGGCTGTGTCCCCCCAGGCTGCACAAACCCTCTGTGCTGTCACAGCCCTGCCACCGCCTCGCCCGGTGTCACCCTTACACAACGGGGCACTCGTGTCCTGCTGCAACTGCTGCCAACAATTAACATTCCCCATGTCCTGCTCATAGCCTGCAGGCCTGGTTTGAGCCCTGCAAGGGTGTTTGGCCTCTGTGGTACCATGGAGGAGCTCCTTGGATGCTCCTAGAACTCTAAAAGTCCAAGTCTTGGCATAGGAAACCAAATCCTGAACAGGAATTGAGCAGAACTGACCCAAATTCATTCCCCAAATTACTGGATCCTGTTGGTTCAGCTTTCCTCCCCTTCATCCCCCAAATTATTGAATCCTTCTGGTTCAGCTTTCCTTCCCTTCGTTCCCACACAGCTGGTGGTCAAATCATCACAAACATCTGAGCTTCACTTTATGCCCCGTAAATTGAGTCCCATCTCATCTAAACTGAGTCCATCTCTCTAAACGGAGTCCATCTCACATAAACTCTGCATTTTTGGGGAAGAGGAGGCTCCAGGGAGACCTCACTGTGGTTTCCCAGTCTTCAGGAGGTTTATAAAAAGTGGGGAGAGGGATTTTTTCGATGGGTAGATAACAACAGGACAGTGGTTTTACATGAAAAGAGGGCAGCGTTGGAGCAGATGTTTGGAAGAAATTATTTATTCAGAGGGAGGTGAGGTCCTGGCTCAGAGCAGCTGCGGCTGCCCCTGGATCCCTGGAAGTGTCCAAGGCTAGGTTGGCGTGACCTGGGATAGGGGAAGCTGTCCCTAAACACGGCAGGGATGGAATGAGACGGGACTTAAGATCCCTTCCACCCCAACACCCCAAACCGTGAAATCACAGAGTCCCTGCAGAGCCGCCCTCTCTCCCTGGGGAGCCCCAGTGACCCACCTGGACGTGCTGCTGCCTGACTGTGATCCCCGTGGGAGCCCTGAACTGGTTCTGCCTGCTCTGCTGTCACCCTGGAGCTGCTCTGCTGCCACCCTGGAGCTGCTCTGCTGTCACCCTGGGAGCTGCTCTGCTGCCACCCTGGGAGCTGCTCTGCTGTCACCCTGGAGCTGCTCTGCTGTCACCCTGGAGCTGCTCTCCTGCCCTGCCATTGCCCAATGGTCCCCACACACACAGACACTGCTGGGCTGGTCCTGACACACACACACACACACACACACACAGACACACACAGACACAGACACACACACACACACAGACACTGCTGGGCTGGCCCCTGACACACACACAGACACACACACACACACACTGCTGGGCTGGACACACACACACACACACACACACACACACACACACACAGAGACACTGCTGGGCTGGCCCCTGACACACACACACACATACACACACACACACACACACTGCGGGCTGGTCCCTGACACACACACACACACACACACACACACACACACACAGACACAGACACTGCTGGGCTGGCCCCTGAGCTCTCCCACAGCAGCAGCAGCCCCGGCGTCACGTTTCCTGGGCTTTATTTCATCCAAAGGTGGAAGAAATGAGAAAGGGCTGGAAATATGTGGGATGTGCCAGTGGATTAGTGGCAGAGCAGGGAGCAGGCAATTACCAGGCCGGTTCCCTGCTCCTGCCTGGCTGGGAGCTGTTGTGAGAAGCAGGGCCAGTGAATCATGGGCTGGTTGAGCTAATTCTCCCTGAGTCCCCATGACTTCATCACTGGCTGCTGTTTGAAAACCTGCTCTGGAGCCCGTCTAAAGGAGTGCCCCGGGGTTGGCTTAACTGTTTCTGTTCTATTCAGTTTGAAGTGGCACCAGTTTCTTTCACTTTTTCGTCCCGGGGAGATTTGGTTTTCCAACACCAGCTGTGTGCAGAGTGGAAATGTTTTGGTGCAATAAAACAGCCAAATTTTTTTGGTAGAGTGACAAAAAAAAAATGAAATTCTAAACAACAGCAGCAGCATCGTGAGGTATTCATAAAAAAGAGCAAGGATTTAGAGGGGCCACAACCATGAAAAAATAAGAGGATGCAAAAGATTAAAAATAAGAGAGTGCAAAAGTTAAAAATTAGGAGAGCAAAGGGCTGCACAGCAATTTCAGGGGGGAGAAAAACTTTCATTTTGCTGAAAAAATTTGCCCGGCTCCCCAGTGCATGCCTCAGTTTCCCTAATTGCTACGTGGGGTTACCAGCCCAGACCTATTTTGCAAAGGTGTTGTCAGGTTTAATTTGCGAACCTTTGAGAAGCTCTGCCGAGTCCTGGAGATGAAAGGGCCCTGCAGATGCCACCCCTGGGTGTGGGCTCTGAGTCACAGCACAGCCAGGGCCTGTGTGCTGGGACAGCACCTGCCAGGGGACACTGGTGTACCCCTGCTTTGTGCCTGAAATGTTTAGTTTTCTGAAATTCTTTTCCCAAAGAATTTTCTGTAAACAAGAAAAATGTCTTTATAACTGCACTATGTTTTCATTCCTTTCCCCAGGAGGGACTTCTTGCTGTCCCTCTGCTCTGACCAATGTGATTGAAGAAGTTTGTCTTTTGTCACCAATCAAATTGGTCTGTGTAAAATAGTATATTAAAAAAAACACATCCCAAAAATAAAGGAGTCATTTTCAGCCTTCTGAAGTCAAAGCCTGTGTCGTTGTGGTGTAAAACAGTGTCACACTTGTCCTGTGCAGGGACCTGAGCAAAGAAATCCCAGGAGATGCTCCTAGAAAAATGAAGTCATGCTGGAGGCAGCAGGAGCCACCTCTGGGAGGGGCAGAGATAAGGAGATGTCCAGGCTGGGCTGTGCTTTGGCTCCTAAACTGCCTGGAAAATGTGTGTGTGCACAAATTGCCACATGGAATATGAGATCCTCAACACAGGCAGGACATGGAAGTGCTGGAGCAGGTCCAGAGGAGGTTGATGAAGGGGCTGGAGACAGGCCGAGAGTTGGGAATGTTCCGGCTGGAGAAGAGAAGGTTGTGTGGGGAGCTCACAGCTCCTCCAGGGTCTGAAGGGGCTGCAGGGAGGGGCCCTGGATCAGGAGCTGGAAAAGGGGAAATGGGTTCAAACTGCAAGAGGAGAAATTTGGGTTGGATGTTAGGAAGGAATTGCTCTCTGGGAGGGTGCCCAGAGCAGCTGTGGCTGCCCCTGGATCCCTGGAAGTGCCCAAGGCCAGGCTGGAGCACCCTGGGACAGTGGGAGGTGTCCCTGCCCATGGACTGGATGGCCTTTAAGGTCCCTTCCAGCCCATCCCACAATTCTGGGATTCACTCTGGATTTGCATCAATAAAACCAAGATCTAAAAACCCCAATCCTTAACCTTTTATCTGCCTTACCCACACCAAAATCTTATCAGAGCATCAGGAAAACAAACCAAGGCCACCTTTTGTCCAAGCCAGACCTCTTCCTCGGGATGTTTTGTGTTCCTCAAGGATTAACCTTGGCTGGAACTGCTCTGCTGAGTCTCCTCAGTACACGTGAGAACAGGAGCCTCCACCCTGCAGTATTTTTAATTACTTGGAGACTTAGAGGACTGTTGATGTTCTAAAGAACAGCTCAGCCCAGCAGGCCAGGAGGGAAAGAAATGCATTGATGTCAGTCAAATTTTTTCCTTTATGAAATCGGGTCTTAAAAAATGGCATTGCCCTTTCCTGTTCCAGGGAATGAATTCTGACTCATGAAAGGCTGGGGGCCTATTAATAAAAAATTATTAATGAAAGAAATGGCCTTTCCCAACAACTATTACCCGAAAAAATGCAGAATGCCGAGGCATTTTTCATAAAGGGAGAGTCATAAGGACGTGCAGGCAGTGAAAGGTGCTGTGTCTATGAGCCAGGGGCCCAGAAAAAGAATTTCACTTTCATTTTCTCTCATTTTGCACCAACAAGACCTTTAAAAACTGCGTTTTTAATTCAGGTTCTTTCCTTCTCCTATCAGATACAGAATTTATGCTGTTCCTGCTTTGCCTCTGTTTCCTCCACATCTGAAAAAAAAAAAAAAGCTGGAAAAGGCAGAGCTGAATTTTTACTCAAATCCCTTCCAACAGGGAGTTCCTGGTGGATGTTTAAGATTTTTTTACAGGTAAAAAACCACCTTCAGCAGCGCCACTGGGGCGTTCTGAGAAAACTCAATTAAGCACAGATCTCTGGCGTGGTTAATTTGCATCCTGGGCATTCATCTCAGAGAAATCTCACTGAAATTCCGAGTGTCATCTGAAGGGATGTGAAAGGAAGATCAACCTCATCCTTTAGAAGTCGCTGGAATCCACCAGTGCAGCTTTTCTTTTCTCCTGAAATCCTCTGTGATTCCAACAATGAACATTTCCCAGGAATTCAGCTGCTGGAGACAGATGGTTTTTAAGACTTTTTCACTTCTTTTCTCTGGCAAGAGATATTTTGACCATCTAAGCTGCAAAATGGTTCCTCTTCCAGCTCTGAGGACATTTATGGGAAGAGCTCCACGGGATACACCTGAACCTTTATCTCAGAGCACACAATGGGGGTTTTATTTCACTGCTCACCTTTTGGAGATTGCGTGGCCTGTGGGAAAAGCAAGGCTGGCCAATTTTCACCTGTTCTGATCCGTGGCTGGGATATTTCCAGGTCTAGGTGGACAGACCTTGCACAAACCCAAAATAAAATCAAAATAAAGATAATAGGGCCATTTAAACCTGACATTAACCATGGATTTCTCCTCCCTCCTGCAAGCAGCAAGCCCTGGGGGGGAACCTGCTTGAAGAATGCTTTATTCTAGGCGTTCATTTTAATTACAACCCTAATTATTTTGGTGCAGGGCTATGACCCAGTTAACAAACCCACCTTGGGCATCTCGTGGTCTCCCCGACCCTGCCCATCTCTGCGAGGAGGGAACCTCAGCTGCTGGCCAAATTATTTTTGAAACAAGCGGTGGAACTGGTTGCTACATCTTAATGAAAATGGGTTTCTCTCTCTTTTTTTTTTTTTTTTTTTTTTTTTTTTTTTTTTTGCAAGGAGACATTTCTATGTATATAAACAGCCCTTCCTCCCCAACCTGGTTAGACAAGAATGTTCCTGGGTGTGGACTGCCTTGTATAATTAACTGCACAGCTGGAGCTTCTGATCCCTCCACGTCTGCTCCTTCCTTTCCTCCTTTTCTTTTCCCCCTCGCATCCACCTGGGCGCGATCCGGGCGCGCTGCTCCTCCTCGGGAGCTGTCTGGGGGTGCGTCACCGGGGCTGAAAGGTTCCCTCATCCCACATTCCAGAGCCGTTCCTCGCCGAGACACGAGGGCCAGGCAGAGCCTGCCTGCCTTGGAGGGGCTGAGACAGACACAGGAGCTGGAGCAGAGGCACCACTGACCCCGCGGAGGCCATGGAGACGGGCAGCGCCGCCAGGACCAACGGCACCGCCAGCAAAGCCGAGGACGTCAAGAGCCCCACTGCCCCCAAAAAAGAAGAGGAAGCCAAGAAGGCCACGAGCCCTGGCGGGGGTGAGAAAGAAGCTATAAAAGGCACGGGCGGTGCTGCCTTGGAGACAGGGCAAATCAAGAGCTCCCTCTTCTCTGGGAGTGACTGGAAGAGGCCCATCATTCAGTTTGTGGAGTCATCCGACGAGAAGAGGTCAACCTACTTCAGCATGGACTCGGCGGACTCCAAGAAGATGCAGTTCCCCAGCGGCCAGATCGGGGACATGAGGAGACCGGCCCTGAACTTCCCGGAGAAAGGCGACCTCAGGAAATCCCTCTTCTCCTTGGATTCCAAAAAGAGCTTCCTGCCCGCTGACGGGGAAGGGAGGAAGTCCCTGTTCTCGGCGGGGCAGATGGGGGAGCTGAAGAAATCCTCCCTGCCCCTGGTGGAGACGGGTGACCTGAGGAGACCCTTCAACAAGGCCGACAGGGCCGCGGGCTCCCGGCCCCGCGTGAAGCTCGAGGACGTTCTCTGCGACTCCTGCATCGACAACAAGCAGAAGGCTGTCAAGTCCTGCCTGGTGTGCCAGGCTTCCTTCTGCGAGCTGCACCTCAAGCCCCACCTGGAGGGAGCGGCCTTCAGGGACCACCAGCTCCTGGACCCCATCAGGGACTTCGAGGCCAGGAAATGCCCCGTGCACGGCAAGACCATGGAGCTGTTCTGCCAGACGGACCAGATGTGCATCTGCTACCTCTGCATGTTCCAGGAGCACAAGAACCACAGCACGGTGACTGTGGAGATCGAGAAGGCGGGCAAAGAGGTAACTGTGTTCTCCTCCTTTTATTCCTCCCATTTATTCCTCCTTTAATTTCTCCTTTTTATTCCTCCTTTTTTTTTTTTTTTCTCCTTTTATTCCTCCTTTTATCCTTCCTTTTATTCCTCCTGTTCCCATCAGCCTGCAGATCCCACAGCCCGTGCTCCCCATCCTGCAATCCCTCCTCAAGTGATGGGATGGAATTCCAGATGGGAAGTGTTCAGTGGAGAACTGATATTCCCTGGGCACTGTTTTTTTCCATGGGATTGTTCTCTTGATCCTGCCTGGATCCTGCAGTTGTGCTGCAGGGATGGAGAACCTGGTTTCCAGCACACCTGACTTCCAGCAGAGGCTGAATCAAATCAGTTTTTAAGGCTTTTTTTTAAGCCCTAAATTAGTTTTTAAGGGGTTTTTTTTAAGCCTTAAATTTAAGTTTTTAAAAATATTCTCGGGTTTTGGCAGTGTCAGTGTGGTGTCACCCACAGAAAGGTGGGCACTGCTCAGGGTCAGCACCTCCAGAATACAAATTGTCAAATCAGTGGCTGCTGATGAGTTATTACTCATGAATAACTATTGCAAATTGCTATCTCAGCTCCTTAGAGTGAGATTAGGTTTGAGTTGGTTTTTTTTTTTCCTTTTCTGTTGAGCCACACCTATGGAAAAAGTCTTTTGAAGTTTAGATGGGGAAAAAAACAAACCCTGGTGCAAACACAAAACTTGATCATCTCCCCTGAGGTTCAGCAGGTTCAGAGAGGATGGACGTCCAGGCAGATTTCACTAATGAAATATCTTTCACCTCTGTTTGCTCAAAGCCTCCTGTTGTTTGTTTTCTGGGTGGATGAGGAGGATTTCACTTGTTACAGCAAAAAAAAATAAATCAGGGTCTCACCACGTTTGTTGCTGCACATCCCCGTGGTGAAAGCAGGAGCTGGCCTAGACACTTTCTAAGCAGACAGGACAGGAGAGGTGCCAGGAAGGAGCCCTGTAAAGTGATAATTATATAAAACAACGTGCCTGCAGTCACACAGTCAGAACCTGGAAGGGCACTAAGATCTCCCAAAGCCCAAACCGGGGCTGTGACGTGGTGACCAGGTACCTGCTGTGAGAGATTCTTGGGTTGCCTTGATGGGAAGGACAATTTCACTCTTTCTAAGGAGCTGGGAAGATTTACCTCATCAGGCTAAAAGGGAATTTTGTGTAGAGCTTATCTCTGGCTCCTCTGGCCTTTTCTTTGCCATCTCCAGCCTGGCTGAAACCAGACAAAGCCTTTTCCGTGTCTCAGCCAGCCTTTCCCAAATTCCTGCAGGGCTCTCCAGGCTGCTGTTTGTTCCATAATTGCCCGTCCTCGTGGGTTTGATGTCAGCCCTGAACCCTGCCGAGCTCTAACACAGAGCTGTGCCTGGTGTCTGTCCAATTCCTGCCCGGAACGAGGGGAGCAGCTGCTTCCTGAGGAAGCAAAGCCGCTCAGATCCTTCCTCCTGGGGCTGGAGACACCTCCAGCACCTTCATTTTAGAGATACAACAATGGATGAGCAGAGAAATGGGGTTTAAAGGCTGTTTGATTCCTCTCTCAGAGTCCTTGTGCCACCTTTAGCTCCTGCTCTGGCTCTGCTGAAGGATTTAGGATTTATCAACATGAATCATGCCCATGTGCCAGTTTCTCCTGACAGCGAGTTTGATCATGTTGTAACTGGAGCCGAGCATTCACTCAGACAAAAACAATTAGCGCCAAAGCTGTTGCCTACAAAATGTTTGTCCCCACCCCTGATTTATTCACCAGAGGTGGAGCCTCTGCAGAGCCACAAAGAGCAATGAATATTTCCAAGCCCCTGGTGTGTAACACCTCTGGTTATCAGATGGGCCCAGCTGGAATGTGACCACAAATTGGGAGAGTGGCTGGTGCTGCTGCCCTTTTGGGAGGGATCAGCAACAACCTCACACCTCCAGCTCATCCCTGCTCCTGTCCTGGGTTCCTCCAGCAGGGAATCCCAGCAGCTCCAGAGTGGCTTTAGAACCTCCAAACCCATCCTGCCCCTGGAGTGTGACCAGGATAAAGCTGTGTCCTGACAGAGCTGAGTGTCCAGGATTTATCTGCGAGGATTTCCTCGTCCCTGGCTGTTGTTGTGACTCCAGAACTTGAAATTACTCCAGATCTGGTGTTTGTTTTGCTGCACTGCCAGCCTGGGAGCTCGGCGATTTGGTGGCACCAAAGTGTCACAGAATCAGCTGGGTTTAGCTCCATCTGCCCTTCAGTGGTGCAGAATTAATGCAGATTTCAGCCTGTCTTTGCTGTAGGGAGGAGAGGAGCCGTGCTTTAGAGCTGGGAAAGCTCCTGCTGTGGAATTAGGAAACCCTGCTCGTCTCACGGGGCAGACAGAGAAGAGGAATGCAAACAAGCCAGAACACAGACACCTGTAGTTAGGGCAGTGCAAAGGCTGATATCTCTGTCTCAGACAGAGAACACACAGCAGCATCTTCCACTTTTCAGGAGCCTGGGGTGAGAGTCACTCACCCCCTGTTCCTGCTGGGCAGCCACGAGTGGAAGGCACGGGGACTCAGACAGAGACATTTGTCCTGACTTCCCACCCAGTGCTATTTGCCTATTTTACCCAGCAAACCTTTCATGCTCTCCCCAGATCCACTTTGCATTCGTTTCCTGCTGCAGATTTAAAGGGGAAAAAAGAGCAGTTTGTACCAGAACCAGTACAAAATAAAACCAGCCAGGAAAAGGTCTGTGAGGCTGGGTAATAACCCCTCACATTTGAAAAGTACAGTCCAATAAAACCCTTGATTTATCAGCAGAACCAGAACCCCCCAAAGTTCATTCTGAAAGGGGATCCTTCATCCCAAACCTGTTTTTCAGGGCTGCTCTCCACAGGAGACAATTTCACCTCTGCCTGGCTGTCCCAGGGTTGTGAATAAACCTGGCATTTCCTCCCAGCACCAGCCTTGGTGCTCAGCAAGCCAGGCCAGCTCTGCTGAAAAACATTTTGGTGTTGTTGTTTGTTTTTTTTTCTGAAAAACACTTTGGTTTGAGTTGTTTTTTGGTTTGTTTTTTTTTTTTTTTTTTCTGTAATTCTTTATCTTTTAAAGCCAAGTTCACTGTGGGTACAGGAAGGGGAGCTGGGTGTTTCTCCTTCCCACAGAGCAGCTTTGGAAAGGGAGGGATTTCACACAGCCTTTGGAGAAAACCATCCACGGAGATGGATCCAGAGGGATTCCCATCCCTGCATCACTTTCACTGAGCACAGAGCAAACAAAATTAAACCCTGGAAGGGTTTGGGGGCCTTTCTCACTGGCTGTGAGGTTTTATCTACACCAGCTGTGTGGACACAGCTCAAAATAAATGCTTTTTCCTCAGAGTTTCCTGCAGGAAGGGCACCTTTCCCAGCTGGAAATTGGAGTAAATTTGTCTGTTTGGCCAGATTCTGCAAGAATCCTCCACACTGAGGATAGAATTCAGGGGAAATCCACCTGTTTGCAAGTGAGAAATTCCCTTCCAAGCTGTGCAGAGACTCAGCTCCTCCAGGGGTGTTTTACAGGATGCTGGCAGAGTCTCCAGAGGTTTCAGCCCTCTGACACCCAGCCCTGCTTAGCAGAAACTGGGCTGGGAAAATGCAATTTTGCAGAAATTATGTCTAAAACAATCATTTGACTTTTCAGGCACGGCCTCCTGGCCCTGCACTGGGACAAGGAGCTGGAGCAGCTCTTGTCCAGCTCTGTGATTTCTCCCTGGCAGGACAATTAGCAGAGTGTTCATGTCCCAGGCTGGGGACACAGGGAGTGTTCCCAGAGCACTCAGGGCATGATGCTGCTTGTGCTGCTGCTGTGCCTTGCACAAAGCCCTTGTGCAAGGGCTCTAATCTCCCATCTGCAGCTCCTGCAGAGCACCAGGGCTGGGCTCAGCTGTGCCTCTTTGGATGTACACTCTGAACTTTCACTGGAGCCTCTTGGCTGTCCTAATTAACTGAGGCTCTAATAGGGGATCCTTGAAGGATCCTCAGTGCTTTCATTTCTCAGCTTGCTGTGATTGAAAATTGTCGAAATCTGGATTTTTTTTCCCTCTGTTCCTGTTATTTCTGCTCTGGAGGGGCCCCCATGATGGGGGTGTTGCTTTATTATTTCTCATTAGGATCTTCTGAACCCCAAGTCCTCCAATGGATTTATTCTGGGTGGTCAATCAAGTATTTTTGACCCTGGAAAATCTGGGAAATATGAAGAGAGACAGGAGTTTTCTCTTAGGGAGTGAAGCTGAGGCACTGCCTGTCCCTCACCTGTGGCCCCCAAACTGTGACTCTATATCTGTGTGATACATGGGCAGCCAAACCACCTTCTAGACAAAAAAAAAGGTCTTAAAACCATCAGGAAATCACCTCCTGAACCCTTGAGGTTGTGCTCCACCTCCAGAGCACCCTCCTGACCCCTGCTGCCCATGCCACCAGTTTTTCCACTATTCCAGAGTCTCTCTTTACCATTTTTTCCTTTGTTTAGGGTATTTTTCTGGTAGTATTTATTTAATAGCTTGCAGCACCCCACAATCACCTCTCCCTTCACCTCCCCTGCCCTTGCTGGAGCCTGTGCTGGTGTTTCCCCTTTGCCAAATCTGGCTGAGTGTGGGATTTGCATCCCGGCTCTTGGGACCATCTCTGTAATTTCCATTTGCAAGTCATGAACTCGCTCCAAATCGTTGTGTGCCTCTGCTCTTAAATGGTTCTTTCATCCCACACCACCTTTCTGGGGGGTGTTTGAACTGCTGACAGTCTGGAGCACTTTTACAAATAATAGTTCCCAAAAATTCCTTGCAGACCCATCTTAATTAAAAAGGACAGTAAAAGTATAATATTGTTATCATCACCTTCCAGCCATCACCTGATTTTATTTTTTTCCCTGTCATTTTCTTGGCAAATCTCTTGAGTTTGGGAGTGGCTGCGTGGCTGTGAAAGTTCTGCTCTTCCCCAAAAACTCCTTCCAGTCTTTCTCTGTAGGATTTCACTCACATTCCTATGAGGATGTGCTGATTTTTGGGGATGAGGAGGGAAATTAATTAAAACAATTAATGCCACCGGGATGCAGCTCAAGGAAAGAACTGGAATTTGGGTGTAATCCCCCCCAATGGTTAATGCAGTGGATAAAAAGGATTTAAGATATTTCCATCTGGTTGCATTTCCCTGCTGTGCAGAGCCCTGATGCACAGGACATCCCCCCACTGCACGTGGGGATGGGAGCCAGCAGGAATCCCTCCAAGCTGCTGTCTTGAAAATGTGAAAATTACGGGATCAAACTCCTCTCTTTTGTTCTTTCCATCAGTAGCAGAGCAGATTTTCTCATCTGGGAGCCAGTGTGGGTTCCCTGGTGGAGGAGCTGTGGCACAAAATCCTTTCCTGTGTGCCCCGAACCCCTGGGGAGGGTGAGAATCAGCCCATGGCCACCACTGAGGGGGTGTGGATGATGTTTAAAAAGCCAGAGCTCCCCTAACTCCCAAAAACAACGTGAGGATGCAGCTTTTGTGGCACTGAGACACCTCTGAGCACGTTTCCCTTTTTTCTGCCCACTTTTCCTGTGTTTTATAAGGCAGCAAAGCCACCCATCATTCTCCCTCCATAAACAGAGATTTTCTCAATTGCAGCAGCTGGGGCTGATGGCTCTCGGAGCAGCTGTGCTGGATTCCAGCTCCAGAGGGTGTTCAGACACTTGGCTGGCAGCAGGACAAGAGCTCCTGTCTGGGCTGGCTCACAGCTTCTCCCCTGCTCTTCATTTCGAGTGGAGAACTGAAAACTTTTAGGCTCTGATCAATCAGGACCCAGATTTTCATGTTCCATTCCATGATTTTCATGTCCCATTACGTTCTTGGATGGACAGCTGGAGTGTGAGAGTGGATTTATCCATCCATGCCTCTAATTGTTGGCCTGAATTTAAGTGGTTTGGGTTAATCCAACGATTTCCCCGAGGATCCCACACGAACAGCAGGTTCTCAGCGCTCTCCTGACATGACAGAGCACAGGGGATTTCTGCCAGCTCTGGGATTCCTCAGCAGCTCTGGGCTGGGTGTCCCACAGCCTGATTGCCTCCAGCCATGGCTGAGACCAACCTGAAATGCAGAAATGCAGCAGCGAAGGCTGGGCAGGATCAGTGGGGCAGGGATGGGGTCCTGGGTCACTGGAGTTAACGGGGCAAGGCTTTGCCAACATCCAGGCCCTGGGCTGATCCAGGGAAAAACTGATCCAGGGAAACAGTGCATGGTCCCCACAGCTCCACTGCCACCAATCCCTGTGCCTGCCTGAGCTCTGAGCCTCTCTGGGAAGCCACTGCACAACGAAATGCAAATGCACCCCAGCGAAGCTGCTGATCTCAGCCAAGCACGTTGACTACACCTCTTCCCTCCTCCTTTTGTGGCTTTTTTTTTTTCTTTTTAAATTTTTTTTTTCCAAGCATTCCCCAGCTCCATCGCTACATGAAAGCCTCTCAATTCAGAGCAAATTAATCCACAATCCTGTCTAAACAGAATTCCTGCCGGAGGCATCATCCTCTTGTTGCAACACTCGTCAAACGTCATTCCGTAATTACATGAAAACTGTTATTGCTGCACAGGCACACCCTGGGCTGGGCCCTGCTCTGCACACACAGCTGAATTTTGAAACAGCTCCCTTCCCCTGGAGCTCATGACTCCCGTGTGATTAAGAGCAGCACCCTGACAGCCTGGGAGGTGGGTGCTGCAGTTTTGCTGAGGGAGCTGACTCTGCTGGGACGGTGCCCGCGGCGGCCTGGAGCTCCCCACTGGTGTTCCCAGCACAGCGGGGCAGGTTCTGTGTGAACTGGGCCACCCTCAGCCCCAGCTCAGCTCTCTTTCCTCTCCTCTCCTCCCCACAGGCCGAGCTGTCCCTGCAGAAGGAGCAGCTGCAGCTGAAGATCATCGAGGTGGAGGATGAGGTGGACAAGTGGCAGAAGGAGAGGGACCGCATCAAGGTGTGTTTGAGCTCAGCTCCTCCTCCTCCTGCAATCATCAGTTTCTGCTCCCCTCTCCCTCATCCCTCTCCTTCCATCACTCCATCCCTTCCCCGGCCTCCATCCCATCCGCATCCCAAACTCCCAGCCAAATCTTGGAAACAACAACTCCCACTGAAGTCATCTTGCGACACTCCCCGCGGGGAGATCGAGCCCCGATACAAAACCAAGGCACCTCCCTGCTCTGGCTCCTCTTTTTAGGTCCCTTATGGCCCTTCCATCACCAGTAGCCAGGCAGATTTAGAGACAAAATCCAGAAATAACCTGCCAAAGGCCTCTGGGTCGCCCAAACTGAGATAAGACAGCAGGAGCAGGTGAATTTACCCCAACAAACACTTTATTTATGGTGGAACAGCGTATTTCCATGCTGAGAGAAGGCTCCTTTATAATTCTTGCACTGTGGTAAAGGTTGGAATAGAGTCATGGTATTTATTTTTTTTTCTTTTATAGCATAACTGAATAAAGCAGTGAAAGCACAAGTTGGAGACACCCCAGAAAATTTGCATGATATTAACAGGCAAAGCCATTCTTCTCCCTTTTATGTGGTGCAAGCACATTGGCTCACCATCTCTGCTTTCATCTGCTTTATTATTGCTACTATTATTATTATTATTATTATTATTATTGGAAACCTGACCTAGAAATTTTGACTCTCTATATAGTTCCATCCCCAGCCCTTCTGAGGAATATTTCAGAGACACCTCGAGGTCAGGCTTGTAAAAAGTGTTTCAGCACCTTTCATCCTTTGAAATGGTGGGAATTTGGTCCTGAAATTGTCCAGGAGGCAGAAGGAGCCCGATTGAGGAGGTCACAGAGTGTTTTTAAGCATCACCTGGGAGTGCAGGGATTGAAACAGGAGATAGGGAAGGCAGTGGCTCTTTTGGATTGCATCCATTGCAGGAACAGGTATTGCTTCTCCTGGCACAGCTGACACTTGCACAGCTGGAGTTTCCATACCCTAAATGCTGAATCCTTGGATTTATTTGTGTGTCTCTCTGTTGGCAAAGAGCCCCGTGAAATTTTAATATTTTTTTGCTCCTCTTTTCCTGCTGCCTCCCCTCCCTGCCCCTTCCCTGTGCAGAATTACACCACCAACGAGAAGGCCACGGTGGACCAGCACTTCAAGGAGCTGATCCGTGACCTGGAGAGGCAGAGGGATGAGGTGAAGGCTGCCCTGGACCAGAGGGAGAAAATCGCCTCGGAGAACGTGAAGGAGATCGTGGACGAGCTGGAGGAGAGGGCCAAGCTGCTGCGGGAGGACAAGGAGAACAGGGAGCAGATCCACCAGATCAGCGACTCCGTGCTCTTCCTGCAGGTGACACTGAGCTCAGCTCCCTGTCCTTTGTCCCCCTGAGGGTGGGATTGGTCCCAAAGACAATCCCAGAGATGTGGGAACTTCCCCACGGCAGGGTTCCCCTGGAGCTGGCTGTGCTCTGGGAGTGAGGATGGGCTTGGACACCCCACTGGTTTTTATGGGTGGCTGCAAACCATTTCCCTGCCCACCTCCACCGCTTTCCTCTGCACTTTTGGGGTCTGACACCAACCAGTTCCCTCAGATTCAGCCTCCACATCTTTATGCTCCCCATTAACCCCATAAACCTTTTTGTTTGGCAGGAATTCGGGGCTCTGATGAGGAATTACGTGCCCCCTCCATCCCTCCCGACCTACAGCGTGCTGCTGGAAGGGGAGAGCATGAGCCCCTCCATGGGGCTGCTCAGGGACGACCTCCTCAACGTCTGCATGAGGCACGTGGAGAAGATCTGCAAGGCAGACCTGGGCCGCAACTTCATCGAGAGGAACCACATGGAGAACGGTAAAATATCCCAAATTCTCCCCTCCCCTCCCTCCCTGTGTCCCTGGAGGGCACGGTCAGGGCTGGGGAGGATGAGGAGCACTCCTGGTGAAGAAGAAAGTGAGCAGAGACCCTGGGGGGAAAGTGGGAGCAGCAGCTCCTGTAGCTGGAATTAATTCTGGAGTAGGAAAGGTATTAGAAGGTGAATTCTGGAATATCAGAGATATTCTCCCACTCCTGTGTGAGGATGGAATCAGCTGAGCTGCCAGGGATTTAGGGTATTTCATGCAGGACACCAAACTGGCCCCAGTTCCCTGATCCTGGGTTCGTTTTAGGGTTTCATGTTCAGGATTTAATGGGTTCAGCCACCTCCTGTGTGGAGTCAAGAGCAGCCACCCTTCCCGCCTGCCCTGTGCCAGGCTCCAGACAGCCCCTGGAAGTTTGGCAGGACATTTTCCAGGAGGAAAAACTCCCCAGCTCTGCTGAGGCAGCTCAGTAAAGGGCAAAGGCAGTGGCACAAAGGTGAATGTGGGATGGCAAGTCTGAAATCCTATTTGTACACTCAGTTGGCACATGTAGGGTGCTGGTGTCACATCAAATATCACAAGTGCAGGGTTTCAGCCTCTGCCTGCCTGGCTGGAGCATGAAATACCCTGCAAGCACCTGCCACTGACAAGGAATATTTGAAAATCGGATTTTCCAAGTAAAAAGGGGCTCCATTTTGGGAGTTCAGCTACAACCTGAGCTGGAATGACTCTGATCATGTTCCCTGTTCCAGCTGGGGCAGCTTTCCTGCCCGCCCTGATCCAGGCTCCTCCCCACACTCCAGTGATGTCTGAGGTGATCTCTAAGGTGAACAGAGAGGTCACAGCCAACGCCACAGCCCCAAAACCAATCTTTAGGCTTTATCACCCACTTCCTCACAACTGGCTGTGAATAAAGGCCTTGTCTTGCATCAGGCTCACCCCTGAGATCAGGACAGGGCACCCAACAGGGCTGTGCTGTCTGCACTGCCCACAGGCAGCCTCTGCAGCCCTGGGCCTGTTGCCCAACCCCAGGGAATGACCTCTGGCCCCAGGGGCTGCAGGGATGGGGTGAGTGGTTATCTCACCTGGCTGTGACCTCTCAGCCACTGAGGAATCCCAGAGAGCAGGGCAGCAGTGGGTGATGGCAGCATAAACAGCACCCTGCTCCTCCAGGAGGATGTGGGAGCCCAAAAGGTGCAGGGATAACCTCAGGGACAGCTCATACAGCACAGGCAGCTGAGGAGCTCTGCTGCAAACCTCCAAAGTCGCTGATAATTCACTCAAATTCACTGTATTCACTGGACACCCCTCCTGTATTAATAATGGCTCTGTCCAGAGCCATCGTTCTCCATCAGACATGAATTAAATGGACCAGATCCTTCTGGACCAACCCTTCAGGAAGGTCAGGGATCCCAAAGTGCTCAGGATACAGGTTTTAAAACTCTCCCTGCCTTTAAAGTAGCACCAGAAATCGAACATTACTTATCCTTCAACACTGCAACATTCCCATTTAAATTCTCAACAAGCTCCAGAATTACCGAGAAATTTGACAATAACTCAATATCAGTAGGTGACAGACAGATCCAAAAATCACTTCTCTGCATTTTTTTTCTCTCTTTTTTCACCTGCAGCTGTGCAGAGTTTCCATCTGCTGGGCTGGGTTTTGTCAGTCCCGGAGCATTTTCCTTGGACATTTTTTAAACCCAACAAGGTTCTGCAGCTACTCAGTTCTGGTAGCTCAGGATAAAGCCTGATTGCTTCTTGATTATTTTAATTGGGGTCTCCCCTGTACTGTCAATGCCAGAAGCCCTCTTTGCTATTTGAAATCCACAAAACTCAAGTGCCAGAATCATTTTTTAACTCCTGCCAGGGACCTGGCTGCTTCACCAGGGACACAGCTTGGATTCTGCCCTAATGAAAAGCTGGGAGCAGGTGGGAAATGTTATTTATGGCCAGTCCCAGGAGCTTCAGAGCTCTCCCTTCCCCAAGCCATGGTTACAGATGAAAGAGGGCAGCACTCTGCATCCAGTGGCTGCGAGGGAATTAAATCCATTAAGGAACTGTGGAGTTATTAACTCGGGCTCCCCCTGAGTCACTGCAACAAATTCATTTGCAGCTGGCTTGATCTTCTACTGTAAAAAAAAAAAAAAAACACAACTTCCCAGGAAGAAATATTATATTAATGGAGTGAAAGCTGCTTAATAGCAGACTCCAAAGGGAATCCACGGCCTTTTAGTTGTCATAACAGGTACCAACGTGGCGAGGAGACAAATAATCAGGGAGCTTAAATGGCACCAGAATAAATGGGAGAAATAAAAGAAAAGTTTGTGCAGCGACTTGAGAATCAAAGAATGGAGTTATTTAAACATAAAAACTGAATTTAGTTCCTTGCAGAGAACAATAGGTTTATAGAGGCCTTCAAGGAATGTTTTTTTATGAATGAGCATGGTGATAAAGGCTCGTTTCCTGTGAATCAGGGTCAGAAATCCAAACCCAGGCTGTGTAAGAGTGAGTTTGATCCATGAAACCTGGGCCAACCACCCTTGTCCAAGAGTTCAGAGCTGTTTGCAGCTCAGCTTTAGCATCTCTCTCTAAAAAGCAGAGAAACAAACCCACTTAACCCTCCCAGGGGTGATGTGTGGAGCTTTGAGGAGTGGCAGTTCTCCATCAGGCAGCTCTGAGCTCAGGCTGAGCACACAAAGGAGCCAAACTCAAACTCTCAGAGTCATTTTCAGCCACACAAAATATTGTGGTAAGAAAAATGCCTCAACCCTCAGGTGTCCCTGTGGATTTTAGCAGATCCTGTCTTCTAAAAAGAAAAGATCCCGTTTTCTCCTGTGTCTGCTGTGAGGCTGAACTCTCCAGCTGGGCTCTGCCTCTGAGGGAACATTTTATTTCAGACTCTGGGCAGCCCCAGAGCTGCTTGAGCTGCCAGGCAAAGATCCCAGAGGGGGATTAAAGACCCCCCAGTACAGCCCTGAGCTGATGCCCTGCTCTGCCTCCCCAGGGGACCACCGGTTCATGATGAACAACTACGAGTGGAACCAGCCCGACAACCTCAAGAGGTTCTCCATGTTCCTGTCTCCCAAAGGTACGGCACCCCGAGGTGGGCAGGCTCCCTCCCAGCCCGGGAAAAGGGACTTCACTGATGGTGTGGCCCAAAGTTTGCTCTCCCTCACATTTCAGGTCCATCCCTCTGCACCTTTTTTTTTTCTCTCCAGCTTTTGTAGAGCTTTAGAAAGGTTCTGCCTCAAAGCAGGCAGAAAAGGTTCTCAGTTTTATGGGGAAGAGCTGGAGTGTCTGAACTCCACCCAAGAGTGAATATAGGGGAGTTTTAACATGAGTTACCAGGATAAAATCCGTGTTTTTCTCCACCCAAAGCTTCTCTCTCTCTGCTGTCAAGTGAAAGCTGCACTAAGCATTCAGATTTCACTTTCACCACCAAACATAATTTTTCCTTAAGGGGAAAGGACAGAAGGAGTGAGGAATGTGTCCTAAAAAACCAAAAAGTCAGGAGTCTGGAGTTCCTCTCTGAGCTCTGACAGGAGCCCTGGTGATTTGTTTGTGTCTCACTTGCTGTGTGGCCACTGCAGGATGAGTTTTTGGAGTGAACCAATGTTTCCAGCACATCCAGCTCTAAAATCACAGTTGGCATTCCCAAATTGGCACCCAGAGCAAGGAGCTGAGAGTGCTGAAAGCCCAGGCAAGGCCAGGAACAAAAGAACAGGAAGAGTGGCATGAAAAAGTCACCAAATTTCAGCCCTGGCCGGGTGTGCAGGGTGTTCCCAGCCGCTGCTCTGCAGACAGAGGGTGGGCAGGGACAGGGACACTCCCTGAGGGACATTCCTGTGCTGGGGGTTCCTGGGGATAACCCAGAGCCCAACACTGAGCCTTTGTCTGGGTTGTCACTTTGCCCTTCTCCTCTGCCCTCAGCCCTGGGGATGGTGTTTGGAGCATTCCCATTTCAGTGCCAGCAGGATTTGATCAGGGCTCTTCCCAATTTCAGGGGCAGAGGGGCTGGTTTTTCTAGGGTTGGGTTTGTTTTGCTGCTCTCTTGCTCAGCTGCCCCCAGCCCTGTGCTGCTGCCAGGGAAATCCTGCTGAGACCACAGACCAAAACTTTCCAACCCTGGGGGAAGTTCGAAAATCGATTCTAACATTGCACAGGCTGAGCTTATCTCTGCCCAAAGTGTGGAGCTTTCAGGTGGAAACAGCCCCAAAGGCATTTAAAGAGTGTGGCAGGGAGGAAAGCTGGACAATGTGGACAGATACTGCCCAGCCTGGCAAAAAGGAAGGGAAAAAAGAAGGAAAAAGCCATTTTGGCAGTGGCACAGTGTGGTCAGTGGTGCCAAGAGTGCCTGAGCTTCCCTCTGCTGCTCTCTGGAGCTGCTGACACCTGGGATAAGAGGGGAATCCACCATTCCAACTCCCTGAAGACCCAGGAGGGATCTCTGATCCCTGTGGTTTGTGTCCAGAGCAGGGTGAGGGCTGCACAGCAATTCCCCTCTTCCTGCTGACTGTCCACACTCTGGGGGTTCTTCATCCACCTCCACAGCCGTGTTTTCCTGGAAACACAGACAGTGCTGCATTCCCAATTACTCATCCTGTGTTTTCTCTCGGTGAAGTGACTGTGGCCAAAACAAGCAGGGCCATGACTGCACACAGAGCCTGGGCTGGGGATGGAGCACACAGGGCTCAGGGTGACAGCAGGGCTCCAAATGCTGGGGATTGAACACACAGGGCTCAGGGTGACAGGAGGGCTCCAGCTGTTGGGGAGGGATCTGGGGACAGGGTTCAGGGGTGACAGGAGGGCTCCAGCTGCTGGGGAGGGATCTGGGGACAGGGTTCAGGGGTGACAGGAGGGCTCCAGCTGCTGGGGAGGGATCTGGGGACAGGGTTCAGGGGTGACAGGAGGGCTCCAGCTGTTGGGGAGGGATCTGGGGACAGGGTTCAGGGGTGACAGGAGGGCTCCAGCTGCTGGGGATTGAACACACAGGGCTCAGGGGTGACAGGAGGGCTCCAGCTGCTGGGGAGGGATCTGGGGACAGGGTTCAGGGGTGACAGGAGGGCTCCAGCTGTTGGGGAGGGATCTGGGGACAGGGTTCAGGGGTGACAGGAGGGCTCCAGCTGCTGGAACCACGCTGGGGAGGGATTTGAGGAGCAGGATGAATCAGTAGGCAAAGCAGGAGTGACCCACTTGGCTTGCAGGCCTGGCTGGCCAAGGATTACCCGATGAATAATGCAACATTCCCCATCATCATTTAACTCTCTGGAGCTCTCCTGCCCTGCCCCTGTGGCACCAAAGTCCAGCTGATTGCATCTTTGTTAAAGAATCCCAAAAATGGGAGGAAAAAAAACCCCAAAAAACCGAGGACCACCCTTTGCATTGTGTAATCCTTCAACAGCTCATGAGAGCTTTGCTGCACACCCTGTTCCTGGCCGGGGTCACTGCAGATTCTGCCCCAGGCCACAGTGGGAAGTCTGTTTGCTGGATTGAGGAATGCTCAGTGCTAATTGCAGCAGCCCCAGACTGAGGAGCTGCCTGGAGTCCAGCTGGACCTGATGGGGTTTAAGCCCTGCTTAAATTCGAGGAGACTTCCACTGCTCTTGAGTTTCATAATAAATGGCTTCAGACTGAAAGGGAGGAGGTTTAGAGGGGATATTAGGATGAAATTCTTCCTGTGAGGGTGGGGAGGCCCTGGCACAGATTCCTGGAAGTGTCCAAGGCCAGGCTGGAGCACCCTGGGATGGTGGAAGGTGTCCCTGGAATAAGATGATTTTTAAGGTCTCTTCCAACCCAAACTGTTCCATTATCCAATATTTGCTTGCAGGGATGGCAGGAGGAGGCAGAGGGACCTAAGACATTTCCAACACTGCCTCAGACACAGAGGAACAATCCATTCAGCTGCCCCACGCTCCTTTCTGTCCTCTCCCACTAAATTTTCTTCTCCTGATGTGTCAAACAGTTTGGCCAAAGCCAGGAGGAGGTTGGAAAAACCATCTTGAAAGCCTTTGAATGAAGAGTAGAAGGGACTCAGGCACACGGAGAGAGAATTGTGTAAACAGAAACACACGTTAAACAGAGAAGCAGCCCACAGGATGGCAGCAGAGCAGCTCCAAGAATCCATCTCTTTGCTTTGCTGGGAGCCCAGTGCCTCCAGAAGGGCTGAGCAGCACCAGACTGTGTCCTGGTGGAGCCTGGGGCACGCACCTGGCACAGGGCTGGGAAATGTCCCTGTCCTGGTGCCTTTGCAGCTCTGAGCCCAAACCTGCAGAGCTCTCCTGTTGGCTCCCCAAAGCTGAGCTGGCAGCTCTGTGGCCCTGAGAGCTCTGCTGGGTGCAGGAGAAGCCTGTTCCCCATCCCCACTACCCAGGGATATAAACCCCATGTTTCCCTCTGCTGCCTGGGCCCAGATTTCTGTTTTGGGGCTGCTCCCAGCTCAGTGGGGACCTTTCCCTAGAGACCTCTACTGCTTGGGTCCAGGTTTCTGTTTTGGGTTTGCTCTCAGCTCAGTGGGATCTTTTCCTAGAGCAATGCCAGGTACAGACCTCTAAGGTCTTTGAGCCTGGGTCCAGATTTCTGTTTTGGGGCTGTTCCCAGCTCAGTGGGATCTTTTCCTAGAGCAATGCCAGGTACAGACCTCTAAGGTCTTTGAGCCTGGGTCCAGATTTCTGTTTTGGGTTTGCTCTCAGCTCAGTGGGATCTTTTCCTAGAGCAATGCCAGGTACAGACCTCTAAGGTCTGGGCCCAGATTTCTGTTTTGGGGTTGCTTGCACCTCGGTGAGGACCTTTCCTAGAGCAATGCCAGGTACAGACCCCTGAGGCAGCTGGTCAGGAGCCCACTGCTGAACTGGATGCTCTTGTTTTACAGCCAATTTCAGCCCACGGTCATGGGAATTTTCCTCCTTCCAAGCGACTGAGGAAACACTTGGTACGGGTAATTCCGCCTTCAGTTTGAGAGGATCTAACCCCCCGTGCCAGAGCTTCCTTCCTGCCTGACTAACCCTCCTGTGCTGCCCCTCCTGCCTGCCCTGGCACTGAGAACCCCCGAGCTCCTGCTGGGCTCCCAGCACTGTCTGCACAGCCCAGGGGAGGGAAAGGCCCCCCTGCTCCTCCTCGTTCACAGAGAAAACAGGTGGAAAACACAGTTTGCAAAACCCCCCAGGACTTTCAGGAATCTCTGTGGAGGTTGTGGCAGGGCCAGGAGGAGACTCCAAACACTCTCAACCGGCCTCAGAAGCACAAGGGGCTTCTTTCTATCACACCTTTTGTTAAGAAGTTCTCACTGACACAGCCTGGCCCGTGTTTGTGCCTTTTCCTCCCAGCTCCTCATCTTCTTTTCCCAACATTTCCCTCCTTGGCTTTGTTCCTGCGAGGTCCAGCCTTTCCCTTGGCCACCCAGCCTGGGGATCTCTGGTGACTCACAGCCACAGCTCAGCCCCTCCTGCTCTCCAGGCCACGGCCAGGGCTGTGTCCCTCTCATTTCCCTGCTCTCAGATCCCTCCTGGCAGCCCCCGAGGAGCCCAGGAGGGGAACCTTTAATGGATGAAGCCTGTGAGGCGAGGGCAGTGCTGGAGTCATCCCTCCTGCCTGGGGAGGTGCAGGGAGCTCCAAACCTGCACTCTGGGGCTCTCAGGGGAAAGGCTCTTCCCTGCCTGGAGCATCACCTCACACCCACACACAGCTCTCATCTGCCTCCTCTCCCCCAGAGGAAAGAGCCAGTGCCTCCAGAAGGGCTGCAGCAGCACCACTGTGTCCTGATAGAACCTGGGGCACACACCTGGCTCAGGGCTGGGAAATGTCCCTGTCCTGGTGCCTTTGCAGCTCTGAACCCAAACCTGCAGAGCTCTTCTGTCGGGTCCCCAAAGCTGAGCTGGCAGCTCTGTGGCACTGAGAGCTCTGCTGGGTGCAGGAGGAGCCTGTTCCCCATTCCCCACACACAGGGATATAAACCCCATGTTTCCCTCTGCTGCCTGGGTCCAGATTTCTGTTTTGGGGCTGCTCCCAGCTCAGTGGGACCTTTCCTAGAGCAATGCCAGGTACAGATCTCTGAGCCTGGGCCCAGGTTTCTGTTTTGGGGCTGCTCCCCCCCGAGCCTGAAGTGAGCCCTTCACCCCTGAGGGGAGGCAGAGTCACAGGTGTGTCTGGAAATGCCCCCCTGGAATAACAACCCCTCTTCTCTTCCAGTAGGCAATGGCACTAAGCTGCCTTTTCAGTTCTCCTCGGTGGGACAGAATCCGCCCGGTGACTTCAGCAAACAGTCTGATGGGAGCCTCTTCACTAAAACCGGTACTGGGAGCTGAGTGTTCCCTCCTCCTGCCCCTCTGAGTGACAAACCCCAAATCCTGCTCTGGCTCCCTGGGGCAGCCCCACCCTGCCCAGGACCTGCCCAGAGCAGCCCCACACCTACACCTGGGGCTGGCTGCACCTGCCCAGGAGCGACTCTGCCAGGAGCGTGCAAAAATATTAAAGCTTTATCTAAGGAAAGATTTTCTTTATCTAAAAACTTTTATCTAAGGTGGAGGGATCTAAAATTTTGTTTGTAACGGGCAAGGTAAATAAATTTTAGATGATTTTCGAGGAAGACTCTGTGGCCATTTGCCCCTTTAGTTTCATCACTGAAAAAAAACACAAAGAGCACAACCTTAAAAAATAAAAATTAAAAAATGCAGGAGCTGCCTGTCCTGAAAAATAATGCAAACTGCACAACTTAAAAAAAAAAAAAAAAAAAAAAAAAATTAAAAAATGCAGGAGTTGCCTGTCCTGAAAATTAACGCAAACAGCACAACCTTAAAAAATAAAAATTAAAAAATTCAGGAGCCCCTTGTCCTGAAAAATAATGCAAACTGCACAATCTTTAAAAAAAAAAAAAAATTAAAAAAAAATTTAAAAAAAGCAGGAGCTGGCTGTCCTAAAAAATAACACAAACAGCACAACCTTAAAAAATAAAAATATGCAGGAGCTGCCTGTCCTCATCCAGCCGAACCAAACCCCATTCAGCACCTCATCTCCCTCCTGTCACTGCCCACCAGGGGTGGGATCCAGGAGCAGCAGGGGCTGCCCAGCAGGGCCGGGTGTGATGGGTGGGGGATGCTGTGGTGCACCCCTGGGTGCTGCACCCCTGGGTGCTGCAGGGGCTCAGGCCTTGCCCAGCTGCCACAGGAGCTGCAGGAAGGCCCAGCTCAGCTCTTGGCACTAATTAAACAGCCCACAGGGCTCTCTGCGACAGGCACAAGGCTGAATTTAATTGGTGTGATTGCATTCCACCTCTCTACATTTGTTTAATTAGCTGGGCCTTCTCTGCTGCCTTTTCCTGCCTGGTTGGGTGGTGGGAGAGGCATCTGTCTGTCTGTCTGTCTGCTGGCTGTCTGTCCTGTCCCAGCCCGGGGACTGCTGCATTTCCATGTTGAGCAATGCAATGTTAATGAGGTGGCACTTCCAGTCCTGCTGCTCAGTCGGGGAGGGGACACCATGGGGGGGTGACAGTGACAGGGCTGATGTGTGACCGGCTGTGTTTTGTGTTGGCACAGCCTACCCTTCCATAGTGAGGCACCAGTCTGCAAAGGTGACGCCACAGTCGTGGAAATCCTCCTCCAAGCAGTCTGTATTGGTAAGAAAAATGATGGTTTTTTTTCCCTTGGTAGAGTCTGTATTGGTAAAAAAAAAAAATAACAATTTTTTTCCTTGGGAGAGTCTGTATTGGTAGAGAAAAATTACATTTTTTTTTCCTTGGGAAAGTCTGTATTGATAAGAAAAATGACAAGCAGTCATTACTGGTGAGATCTTACAAGCATTGTATTGGTAAGGAAAATGACAATTTTTTTTTTCCTTGGAAGAGTCTGTATTGATAAGAAAAATGACAATTTTTTCCTTGGGAGAGCTTCAGCCTGTTCCAGGGGGGTTCTTCAGATTTAAGGATGGGTCCTTTGGAAGTGTAGAAATAAAAGCTTCAGCCCTGCTGCTCCTGTACAGGATGCAAATTAAAACCCCCCAAATTTTCACAGCTGCAAAAATGATGTTTCAGAAAGGTTTCAGTCTCAAATTTGATGCAGAAGATTGAAAATGTGCAAATCCTGTAAAATGACAGTGGCAGGGGTGTCACCCACTGGTGTCACCCTGTGACATCCGTGACACCAGGGACAGGCACATTAAAGGGCCCTGCTGACCGTGTCCTGCAGTGCCAGGGCAGGATCAGAGATGAGGGGTCAGGCTGTGAGCAGGAACCACCACAGCACCTCCAGCCACTCCTTTCACACTGATCAGGACAACAGGGATGTTTTAGGGCTTGTAGTCCCAAATACACAACCAGGTCATGCACTGCCTCAGGTTAATCTGGTTTTATTCACACTGGCCTTGCATTATCTGAATTAAGACTGTCGAGCTTTTTACCACCACAAATGAAACATTTTTTTTTAGTTTGTTTTTCTAATTTCTGATTGCACATTTGTGAGAGATGGTTTACTGTTCAGTGGAAATGAGACCTGTGAGGAGCAGAGGGTTGGGAACTGAGGGCATTCCCACACTGAGGGAAACACAGCACAGGCAGAAAGTGGCTGGATCTGCTCCATCTTCGAGGCTCCCCAGGAGGTGAATTCCTGTGAAAGGGATGTTCCCTGGCAGATTCTTCCTTTCCTCCAGCCTTTGAAGGTGCTGCAGCAAACCAGCAAAATCCTGCCATCCCTTCTGGCTTTGACCCTCTCAAACATCATCACCCACATCCATTTTGTGTTCCCAGTGATTTTTCCTTAATCCCCACAGGGAAAATCTGGGTAACTTCTCCCACCATCCCTCCCCTGTGTCCCTTCCCCTCCTGTGCACAATTTGTAATGACCATTTCCTTTTTACAGCCAATATTCACCACACAGCCCTGAAGCCAGCAATTGAGCTGATAAATATAAGCATTTAAAAGCCCCAAAATAGAAATGCATCCTCCAGTATCTCTGCAGGAGCTTTTATGGTCTATTGGGCCAATAATCTGGCTTTTAAAATAGCCTTAAATGTGTATTTAAGTAATATACACTCTAAAAGGTCTGTAAATATGAATTTTCACAAAGGGCTGAGCTGTTTAAGGAGGAAGGGCTTTTCTCACATTCAGGGAGCTGTTTTAAATGAAGCCCTTCCCCTATTTCTTATCTTAATTCTGTTGGAAGTTAAAGCCATAAAATGAAAAGAATCTCAACAAAAAGGAACATTGAGCAGGAGGTGCTGAGCACTGAGCAGGGAGATGGGCTGGGGTTGCTCTCCAACCTGATAATAATTAATTATATGTTCCTGATGTTAAACAGGGCTGCACTAACAGGGGCCTGTGGGGTCTCTCTCATGTGAGAACAAACCTAAGACAGAGTGGGCATTAAAACTCCCATTTTTTCCCCTGAATTTCAGGGTTATTCCTTAGTGGTGGGAGAATATTCTCACCCAGGATGGAGATTGTGCAGCCAGTGCTCCCAGCAAATAAATTGTCTGTGGTTTCTGCAGCACAGCACAGCTTTGCTGGAATGGGGCAGCTCAGAGTGAAATTCCAGGGGCAGGCCCTGATGGGATGGAATTCTCTCAGGGACTGCAGCAAACCCAGCTGGAGAGGCAGAAAATGCCAATTCCTGTTGGTTCTGCCCCATCTCTCCACTTGTGTTCCTGTTTACACAAACACGGGGCGCTGCAGCCCAAACCAGCCCCGCTGTGTGAGAACTCCCAGGCACAAGAAATAAACCCCAAACTTGCATAACCGTGAGTGTGACAACTCCCCTGAGCTGTCAGCTCGGCGAGCAATTAAAACACACTGAGAGAGGCATAAAAATAAAGGTGACATTCCCCTTCTCCCTAAAAAAAAACCCTCTATCTCATCAAGCTGTGAGTCACAGTCTGAGGTTTTACATGAGGCATCGTTTGGCTCAGTGAGGGCCATGCAAAGCACGTGTGGAAATCAGACACACACACACACACAAAAAGCCAAGTTATTTGCGTTTGATGTCTGCAGCACCTCCAGGAGGGGAAGGAGGCAGTGCTGCTGGTCAGGAGGGAAAACTGGAGGTGTTGGGGTAGGAACTCCCTGAGCTCCTGGGCTGAGGGACACCAGGATGTGACCATGGAGCTCCTGGCCTGGGCAGGAAACAGGGCTGGGATGGAGAAATTAACAGTTTTAATGCTGGGGAGTTGGATTAAATGAGATTTTTTTGGTCCCTTCCCAGCCCAATTATTTCCCAAGGAATGGGGTGATGGGTTTCCCTGGCCCAGGCAGCAGCTGGGGGGTGCAGGGGACACTTGGACACCCAGAGGGGCTGTGAGGACAAGGCTCAGTGACATCCCCAGGGGGACTCAGAGCAAAGGCAGCAGCTGGGACAGGCCTGGAGCACAGAAACACAGCAGGGTTTGGACCTGAGAGGTGACCCCATTCCCAACCCTGCAGGGACAGGGATGTCACCTGCCAGGTCAGGTCACCTGGGGCAGGAGGTGGCACCATGGACAGTGCCAGGGTGGATCCCAAGGACAGGAGGTGGCTCTGAGGCTGTTCTTGGGACAGGAGGTGTCACCATGGACTGTTCCAGGGTGGATCCCAGGGACAGGAGGTGGCTCCAGGATTGGTCCTGGGGCAGGAAGTGGCTCTGAGTCTGTCCTGGAGACAGGAGGTGACTCCAGGATTGTCCTTAGGGTGGCTCTGTGGACAGTTACAGGGTGGATTCCAGGGACAGGAGATGACTCCAGGATTGGTCCTGGGACAGGAGGTGGCTCCAGGGTTGTCCTTGGGGCAGGAGGTGGCTCTGAGTCTGTCCCTGGGGCAGGAGGTGGCTTCAGGATTGTTCTTGGGGTGGCTCTGTGGATAGTCCCAGGATGGATTCCAAGGACAGCAGGTGGCTCCAGGATTGGTCCTGGGGCAGGAAGTGGCTCTGAGTCTGTCCTTGGGGCGGGAGGTGGCTCCAGGGTTGTCCTTGGGGCAGGAGGTGGCTCCAGGGTTGTCCTTAGGGTGGCTCTGTGGACAGTCCCAGGATGGATCCCAAGGACAGCAGGTGGCTCCAGGATTGTTCCCTGATCCCCCAAGGAATGGGCTGGTGGGTTTCCCTGCAGGATGCGGATGGGGTGAGGTGTGGGATCAGGACAAGTCGGGGCTCAGACTGACGTGTCCCCATTGTCCCCTGCAGTCACATTACCGCCCCTTCTACGTCAACAAAGGCAACGGCGCCACCTCCAACGAGGCCCCCTGAGGTGCAGAGGATTTTGGGGAGAGCTGGCGGCGCTCGGACAGCTGCGGATTGCCATGGATGTACCTGCTTCCCCCCAACCCTCCTGCTCCAGCCTCCGCCAGCTCCGGGCAGGGGCAGAGGGGACCCGCCTTTCCCTGAGCAAACCGGGACTATCCCCCAGATCAGAGAGACCTTCACACCTCTGCTGGCCCCTCCTTGTCCCCTGCCTGTCCCCAGCTGCTCTGCCCCTCCTGGGAATTGTGGATGCTTGGGTGGCACCCCCTGCTATAGGCAGCTGTCCCCTTGTCCCCAGAGCTGGGTGTCCCCAAAGCTCTGCCCAGGCTGGAGCTTTTCCTCTGCCTCTCCATCCTGGGGACACCCAGCTCCCCCTGGGGTCACATCCCCTGGTGGCATCAAATGTCCCCAGGGTCCTCCATCAGCTCAGCTCTGCTCCTCACCTGACAAAAAAAAGAAAACCCACAGGATTTTTTAGAGCTGCTGGAGGAGGGCAGGGAGGTTTTCCAGCCCTTTAAAGTGCCCCTCCAGCCACCTTTTCAAATTAAGAAATAAAAAGCAAATCCATCCTAGTAATGCAAGATTGATTAGATGCCATAGGTGCTGGGTGCTTTTCTGGTTTGTGCTGTTTGCTTTTTTTTTTTCTTAATTCCCCTAAACCAAAATTGATTTATATACTGTAGTTCAGGTATTTTATATTTTATTTTTCCCCCTGCAGTGGGCAATGAGAATTACTGCCGCAGCTTTTTGCTCAGGATAATATTTTTGTATTTGTCCCCTGGACAGATGAATCACCTCCAGGGCTGGAGAACCATTCCATGATCTCCCTGAGGTGATTTTCCCTCTCCATGGACAAGCTGAGGGGTCCAGTCCATGCTGTGCAGGGGGAGAAATGGCAATAAGAGCCCTCAAATGGTGAAAACCAAAACCTAACAGCTCCTTTTCAAGGTTTGCTCTATTCAAGCAGTTTTGGAATGGCTTCCCCCCACTTTTTCCTGCTTGCAGCACCTTGCTGAGGGAGGTCCCACCTGAAAATCCCTTCCTGGCTCATCCCTTCCCAAAGATACTCATGGCTTTTTAACCCAATGCCTCACCCAAAACTGCTGGGGCTGAATGTTGGTCACTCCAGAGCACTTGAAATGTCACTTTATGATGATTGTTTTTTTATTTTTCCCCATAAAGACCATAAGGAGAAGGGGCTGGTGTGGTAGGGCAGGATGGACAAAAGGGATGTGAAAAAAGGGATGGAATGGCTGGGAAAGGCACTGAGGGGTTTGAGGATGTGTGTGAGAGGACAAAACCAGCCCCTTCCAGGTCTCACTGTTCTGCCCTTGAGCAGGTCGAGTCAAACCTTCCAGCACCTCCTTTTAATGCTCCAAACACATGGGCATGGCCCTTCCTGCTCCTCTTCCTCCTCTTCCTCCTCCTCCTCCTCAGCTTGGATATAAACCCCCCATCCCTCCCTGCCCTGTGTGGTACCAGCTGGGTCCTGCCTGAGGCCAGACAGTCCCTTCCCTCCCTGCCCTCTCTGTGCTCCCTTTCCCCTCCCCAGGGGCCTCCCCCAGCCCTGCACACCCCAATTCCCCCAGGGAATGTTTCCCTCACCCCTGCAGGATGCCAGGACCTGGGGTGGGGCAGATCCCAGCCCTGTGGCACCTCTGCTTCCCTGGGGGGGTTTCCAGAGAGGTTTTGAGGTGTGCAGGAAATGTTTGGATCATGTCTTGGTCAGCAAAGCCAGAGGGATTCCTCTTCCTCCTCCTCCTCCTCCTCCTCAGGCAGGACATGGCTGTGCTGGTGATGTAAACGAGGCCCCTCAGGTGTGCACCACTCTGCAAAAATAAAGGAGAAAGCTCCATGTCTGACCAAAAAAACCAACGGAGTGAGCTTTGTCTTTGGTGTTTCTGTGCTCTCAGCCAGGCTGAGTCCCTCCAGATGTGAGCAGCAGGCCTGGGGAGCCCTTCTGTGCCAGCTCACAGAGGCTGTTTCACTGCTTTTTTTGGATATTGAAGGTCAGAGGGAATTCCCACATCCTTGAGGTCAAAAATTCCCACATCCCTGAGGGTCAGAAGCTGATGGATCCATTTCTAGAAGGACACCCCAAAAATACCCAGCTGTGTCAGCTCCCAAGCACTGCTGCCAAAAGTCCCTCCCTGCAAGGACATTTCTGTAAAACCCTTCAGCTGGGCCAGAGTTAAACCTCTCCAGGTGCCCCTGCAGGGAAATCCTCGTTCCTGTATCCACTGGCCAAAATCAGAGTATTTTGCCCCAGCCTGGACCTGGATCTCCCCAGAATGTTGGCTCTGGGACCCTCCACCCACTCGAGCCCCTCTGGTGACCTCTGGGTTCTGCTCAGCTCGAGGGTTTTGTGTCCACAGCTCCTCCTTCCCCTGGGGAGAGATAAAACCCCCGTGGGGTGATAAAGGTGCAGAACCAAGGCCAAAACCAAGGAGGTGCAGCACTGACAGCAGCT
The DNA here is from genome assembly GCF_965231275.1 of Zosterops lateralis. Classification (NCBI taxonomy): domain Eukaryota; kingdom Metazoa; phylum Chordata; class Aves; order Passeriformes; family Zosteropidae; genus Zosterops; species Zosterops lateralis. The sequence goes on along the minus strand of NC_139785.1, from coordinate 2,504,809 downwards.
TAAAGGGGCAATTGCACATCCTTCTGTGTGGACTGGGGTGAGTGACAGGAAAATTTCCAGAGGATTCCTGGCATATTTCTACTCCCGGGCACTCAATCCCAGCTATTTTTCCCCAGACATCAGCACCACTCATCCTGAAGAGCCAGGATCCCACCAATTGGCTGGAGGAGCCAGTAAATCCTTCTTGTTTACCCCACAAGGGAGTTGGCAGAAGAGAGAGCTCAGCTCTTTCCCATCAATTCCTCCATTACTGTTATTACTGTGATTAAAAAGCAATCAAAGAGAAATCTCCTTCCTGTCCTGGCACTGCTGCAGAACATCTCAGTTCCACCACTGGAGCAGGAGAAGAGAGAATTCTGAGCACTCCTTGAGCTCCTGGGCTCAGGGACACCAGGATGTGACCATGGAGCTCCTGGCCTGGGCAGGAAACAGGGCTGGGATGGAAAAATTAACAGTTTTAATGATGGAGGGTTGGATTAAATGAGATTTTTGGTCCCTTCCCAGCCCAATTTTTCCCCAAGGAATGAGGTGAGGGGTTTCCCTGGCCCAGGCAGCAGCTGGGGGGTGCAGGGGACACTTGGACACCCAGAGGGGCTGTGAGGACAAGGCTCAGTGACATCCCCAGGGGGACTCAGAGCAAAGGCAGCAGCTGGGACAGGCCTGGAGCACAGAAACACAGCAGGGTTTGGACCTGAGAGGTGACTCCATTCCAACCCTGCAGGGACAGGGATGTCACCTGCCAGGTCAGGTCACCTGGGGCAGGAGGTGGCACCGAGGACAGTTCCAGAGTGGATCCCAGGGGCAGGAGGTGGCTCCAGGATTGGTCCTGGGGACAGGAGGTGGCACCATGGACAGTTCCAGGGTGGATCCCAGGGACAGGAGGCAGCTCTGGGCTCATTCCTGGGTCCAGTCCAGAGGAGGAGGTGGCTCCATGGACAGTCCCAGGATGGACCCTGGGGGCAGGAGGGTCTCAAGCTTGATCCCAGGTTGCATCCTGGGACAGAGGGTGGCTCAGGGCTGGTCCCAGGGACAATCCCGGGGGTATGTGGTGGATCCCTGGACCATCCCTGAAGGAGGTGGTGGGTCTCTGGACAGTCCCAGGGGTACATGGTGGGTGTCTCGACAATCTTAGGGACAATCCCAGGGATGTGGTGGGTCCCTGGAGAATCCCAGGGATGGTGGGTCCCTGGACAATCCCGGGCACAGTCCCGAGGGGATGTGGTGGGTTTCTGGACAATCTCAGGGAGAATCCCAGGGATGTGGTGGGTCTCTGGACAGTCCCAGGGCCAATCCCAGGGATGTGGTGGGTCCCTGGACAATCCCATGGACAATCCCAGGGGCTGTGGTGGGTCTCTGGACAATCCCATGGACAATCCCAGGGCTGTGGTGGGTCCCTGGACAATCCCGGGCACAGTCCCGGGCAGTGGCAGCTCGGGGCCGGTCCCAGGTCGGTGCCGCCGGCAGGTGTCAGCGCTCCCCCGCGCTCCATCCCCGCCGCCACCTGTGGGAATTCCAGCCCCATCCATGGCTTCTCCCCCTCCAAACCAACAAACCCTGACTGGGACACCCATCACATCCAGCCCGGGCTCGATCCTGCTCCCGAATTCATCACCACAGGCTTCCTAAATGGGGACGATGCCAAGGAAAATGTCACTCACCTGCTCGGGAGTAAATTCCCTGGAATGTCCACCTGAGGATCAAGGCAGCCACTTCCAAAACATTTTTTCTCTCATAATCCATTCAGCTCACTGTCCTGGGTTGTGGTGTAGGATGTGCACACAGTATTTATTCCATCCCCATCCCCATGAGCTGTTGGAACCAGGTGGGGCAGTGTTTTCCCAGGCCCCTCCTTTGGGCTCTTCTGCTCATGGCCCATCAATGCCTTGCCCAGGACTCACAGGGAACTCCCTCCAGGAGCTCTCTCTGTTTAATGGGCCATCAAGGAGCCACTGCACGACTCCTCATCCCATTGGGAGATGCTCCCAATGCCCAGGGGGAGGAGCCAAGCATTCCCACCTGGAGAGAATCTGGGATTTGGGACAGGACAAGCAGCCCTGAGCCACTGGATTCCCAGAGGAGCAGAGCTCCCAGACCTTTCTGTGGGATCACTGCTTCAGGAAGAGCCCCTCACCTGGACTGCTCCCACCACCCTGCTCAGGGTGTGTTCTGACTCTGGCAGGGCTCCTTTGTGTTATTGCATTGATTTTATTTTATTTTTACCTTTTTACCTTTCTTCTTCTTAAATTGTATTTCTGACTTGGAGCCTCTCACTCGTTTTGCTTTCACACCACGACACTCACTCCACCACTTGACTTCAGTCACCAGAGCAACACAGGCCACTGTTTTATCCTTGTACATATTAACTATAAAGTTTTAAAAGGAGCAATCCTTCAGAGGCATAAACAAGAATTACAAAATCTAATTGCTTGTGAACCTTTAAATTCGCGCAATATTTTATAACGACATAAATTTGCCACTCTCTTGCACAAAGATAACACGGAGATAAAGTGTTTGAATTTGCTAATTAGCAAACATAAAACGCGGGGACGAGGCCTTAATGAAACTATTGGGATGTTCAATCAAAGGCTATGAAAGCTCCTGAATTTTCATTGCCAGGACTCACATCTTTGGGCTTTTAGATAAAGCTCCTTACAGGTTAATATTTCCCTTAACCTGGAAAAGAAACCAGCCCAGCACTTAAGCCATTAATGCATGGATAGTTGTGGTAATTATTTTAGTGCTTTTAAACTAATAATCTTACACTCTCTGCCATCAGCCACGAATCTGGACCTGGAGTAGTAAAGCTCCTTATATATGAGGGCAATGAAGGATGAATGTTTTGTCCTTTCTGTTTGTTATTACCGGGTCTTCAGTGTTTTGTAAATAAAAGTTTTAATGCTTTTAATGTGAGTTTTCAACACTTTCCCCCTGAGAAGTGCAGAGGTTTCACATTTGCCAAATTCTGGTTTGCCTAATTTAGTGTAGTGGTTTGAGTGTCTACATTCTTCTTTTTACTTCTAGGAAATAAGATTTTGGAGAAAAAGGCAAATCAGGCCCCAAGTTAAGGTAAACGGTTTATTAACACACACTAAGGAGAAAGGAGAAAAGGAGAGGAAAAGAAAAAATGAAACCTTCATAACCCTTCTCCTGCCCCCACCAGTGTTCACTTTTCTACAAACAACAGAGACAAAACCTGTGATTTTCAATCAGTTTCACCATTTAAACCAACACAGAAATCAGGCAGCACCAGGACACAGATGGACCAGCAGGAGCAGCTTCCCTGGCACTGCTGATCCTGAACCTCGTGCCCTGGGATGTGTTTTGGGGAGGATTTACAGCAAATTCTGTCAAACTCTGCCTCCGAGTGTCTGTTTACCCTGACCCCAGTCAATCTTCCCGTGGCTGGCACCCCAAACCTGGCTCAGTCTGGCTTTGATGAGCTCTAGGAAGAGCCTGACACGTCCTAGATGGCCCCAAATCCTGCTGAAGGTGGGCTGTAAATGGGCCAGCACATCCCAAGGATGGCTTGGGTTTGCTCTGCTGCCACCAGGAGCTGCTCATCACCCCCTGCACCAGCTCAGCACCAACTCAGGGGGATTTTATTCAATATCTCAGGGCCAGAGCTGGTTGTAGGGTCTGTGCAGGCCCCACAGCAGAGCTCTCTGGGCTTGCAGGGACATTCCCATGATGCTGTTTTACACCACAGTGACACAGACTCTGAGATTCAGGAGGCTGAAAATGACTCCTTTATTTCTGGGCTGTGTCTCCCTTTTATCCCATTTCACACAGACCAATTGGATTGGTGACACAAAGACAAACCTCTTCACTCCCATTGGTCAGAGCAGAGGGACAGCAAGGAGAAGTCCCTCCTGGGGAAAGGAATGAATAACAAAGTTCCAGTCACAAAAACATTTCTCCTGTTTACAGAAAATTCTCTGGGGAAGGAATTTCAGGAAACCAAAACACCTCAGGCACAAACCAGGGATACACCCCCAGAAGGTTTTTTTGTGGGATCCTTGGCCCCACACCCCCAGCAGGAGCTCTGGCACCCCACACCCAGCCCAGCACTCTGACAAACCCCATCACATTTCTCTGCCATTTGACCCTTGTCAGGAGCAGAAAACCTCCTTAAAGGAGAAACCTTTAAAGGCCACAGCCTGCCCTGTGTGTGCTCTTTATATGGAAAGAGAAGATTTACTTCCCATTTTCTCCTCCTGCTCGGGTCCTCCAGGGGACGGCAGTTCCACAGCCCTGCTCTCTTTCCTCCCTGCTTATGGATTCTGTGAGGACTTTACCACTGCAAATCCTGGAGGATTTAATATCCACTCTGTAATCTACTGGCACCAACAGGCATTATCTAACTAAACCTTAAATTGAAAACGCTCGTCTTTTCATTCTCCCCGAGCCACGCTGGAAAGGATGAGCCCCTTATAATTTAGTCTGAGCCTAATTAAAATCCAGCAGGCAGCTCTGGCTGCTGTGACACTCAGCTGATGGTGACACCAGTGTCACAGGAGTGTCAGGACGTGTGTGGGGCTGGGACAGCAGTGCCAGGTTTCCAGCCTGACTCTGCTCCTCTCTCCCATTTCCCAGGCAGCATTTGCTGAGTTCTGGGCTTTATTTTGCTCTGGTCAGTCAATTTTGGCTCTGTTTGGGCCATAGTTTGTCACTGAGGGTGTCCAGCTCCTTGTCCCAAGCCATTGCCAGACTTTATCAACAAGGAAAATTTTCATAGTTCTGTTTGGTTCCCATTGGGGAAGATGAATCAGGGAAACCTTATAAACATGATTGCTTAGCAAAAGATTCTGAAAATATGAAACCTGTAATCAAAATAGAAATGGGAGCTTACTTTGAGTTTAGGATACCAAGTCTTAGTTACTCTATAACCTGGAGACAACAGCCTGGGCAGCTGGAGGAGAATCCCTTTAGATTGAACAATCCCCTTCTGCTGCCTGAGGGATCCAAAGGTCAATGTAGCAAAACAGAAAAGTCTAAAGAGTAGTTTCTGGAGTTTAAAATATAACACATGGTAATGTAGTAGTTCTCACAGGCTGTGTGTAGATTCTATAGGGTTTTGTGTCTTGTATTGGTTGGTCACTGTAAATTAGAATATTCATCACAAAAGGAGATAGAATGTGTTGTAACCAGGACCTCACTCTCTCTGGCTCTCTTGCCCCCACTTCTCTCACTCCCTTCTCTCTCAGCTCTCACCCTCTTGCTTTTCCTCCTTCTCTCTTTGGGTTTCCCTCCAGCCCAGGCTGGTGGCTGAAGGAAAAGCCCTTTCTACCCACGACCCTTGCAATAAAACCACATATTCTAGAATAACTCAGATCAGCAGAAGTCCTTCTCCCTGTAATCCACGGATCCTCCTACAGGTTCCGTGAGGAATGGGAATGGAGCAGCATCCTCAGGACCTCCCTCCACCCAGGCCCCAGTTGAGAACATCCTGCCTGGGCTGGAAAAATTCACAGCTGGGCTGGAAAAATTCATATCTGGGCTTGCAGAGGGGAGTAGCCACCAATGTTCATGGTTTTTGGTTTTATTAGGGGGGAAAGAAAGGGTCTCAGTCCCAGCCCGGGCTGTTGTTGTGTCTCAGGTTCCCAATGTGGATCCTGCTCTGCAGAGATCAGTCCCCACTGACACCCCGCAGGTGGAAAAGGGGGGAATTCTGGGGGTGAAAATCATGGAAAAGATGAGAATCATGGGGGATGAAAATCATGGAAAAGGGAAAAATCCTGAGGGATAAAAATCATGGAAAAGGGGAAAATCCTGGGGATGAAAGTCATGGGAAAGGGGAGAACTCTAGGGGTGAAAATTATGGAAAAGGGGAAAATCCTGATCAATAAAAATCATGGAAAAGGGGAGAACTATGGAGGGTGAAAATCATGGAAAAGGGGAAAATTCTGGGGGATGAAAATCATGAAAAGAGCAGAATCCTGAGGGATGAAAATCATGGAAAAAAGTAAAATCTTGGGGGTGAAAATCATGGAAAAAGGGAAAATCCTGGGGCTGAAAACCCTCCAGGAGGTGCCAGAACAGAGGCAGAGGGGAGGCAGGGCAAGGCCAGCTGTGTGAGGGGCACATCTGGCAGGAGCAGCTGGAACAGCCCAGATGTGGGGGAGCTGCCTTTGGGGGGCCATCAGTGAGAACTTGGCTCAGGACCCCAAATAATTCCACTTTTAGCCCTTGGAAATCATCTTATCCACATCCCTGAGGTGGTGCCCCTCAGCAGGACAGCCCAGCTCAGCATCTCTGTGGGATGGATTTTCCCAGCAAATGGGAATCCCCATTTTGCAATAAAAGGGATCAGAAACACAAATAAAATGAGGTTTTCTTAAGGAAAAAGGAGATTTTCTTAAGGAAAAAGGAGATTTTCTTAAGGAAAATTAGGTTTTCTTAAAAAAAAAAAAAAAAAAAAAAAAAAAAAAAAAAAAAAAAAGGAGGTTTTCTTAAGGAAAATGAAGTTTTCTTAAAGAAAAAAGGAGTTTGGAGCAAGGCAGGACCACAAGGAGAGGAATATTTTCCAGGGATGGGGCAGCCACAGCTTCTCTGGGCTTCACCAACCTCACAGTAAAAATTTCTTTTTTATTTTCCTAATATCTACTCTAAAATCTCTCTCTGTTCTGGCAACCTTGGCCCGTGCAAAATGTAGTTAATAATTCTAATATTTTATGTGTGGATGCTTCAGAGACACACACGCTGAAAGGAGCAGAGGAAGCCAAACAGAATAATGCATTTTCTGAAAAAAAAAAAAGAAAAAAAAAAAAAAAAAAAAAATGAGAAAATGAAAATTTCCCCCGCTGAAACACTTATTATTTGATATACTTAGAAGAAAAAAAAAATAATTTTTTCAGGGGAGAAGCAATGATTGAATATTCCCAAATCCATTTGCTCCTGCTAAAAGAACAGCTGCACTTGAAGGAGAGGGAAATAACCAAGAACAAAAAAATCATCCTCTCATGTTCAGTGGGCATGAGGGACTCCTGCCCTTCACAACCAACACAATAACTTTGTATTTCCATCACCCTGAGAAATTATTACTCCTTGTCTGAGCCTCTCCACATGCCCCAATTCCATCACTTCTGAGGCAGCCACTTGGACTGGAATACAGAGAATTAAATAAAGGACTCAGGGCTGCCTTGGACTGGTGAAATATAAATATAAATATAAATCTGGAGATCTGGAGGTGTCCAAGGCCAGCCTGGACCTGGTTTGGTGGGAGATTTCTCATTTATCTGAGTCACGACAGCAATTCTGGCTTTTGGCCCAAGATAAAACGGGTAAGGGTTCTCCCCTTTAACATGATTTTCACCCCTAGAATTCTCCCCTTTTCCATGATTTTCACCCCCATATTTCCCCCTTTTTCCTGATTTTCACCTCTCAGAATTTTCCCCTTTTCCCTGATTTTCATTCTCTCCTTTTCCCATGATTTTCACCCCCAGGATTTTCCCTTTTTCCATTATTTTCATCCCCCAGAATTTCCGCCTTTGCCATGATTTTCATCCCCCAGGATTCTCCCTTTTCTTGATTTTCATCCCTCAGGATTTTCCTCTTTTCCATGATTTTCACCCCTCAGAATTCTCCCCTTTCCCATGATTTTCACCCCCAGGATTCTCCCTTTTTCCATAATTTTCATTCCCAGAATTCTCCCTCTTTTCCATGATTTTCATCCCCCAGGATTTCCCCCTTTTCCTTGATTTTCACTTCCAGGATTTTCCCTTTTTCCATGACTTTTATCCCTCAGGATTTTCCCCATTTCTATAATTTCCATCCCCCTCCCTCCCTCACCTCAGGCTCCAACTCCTCAACCTGCAGGAAAATTCAACATTTCCCACCCTGAACCAGCCAGGTTCAAAGCTGTGTTATGACGCATTATTATTATTATTATTATTATCATTATTATTATTATTATTATTATAGCTGTCAACAGCAAAGGGCATCACTTTCTGTCCACTGCTGAGAGATAAAAGTGGCCTGGCAGCTCAGCTGTGCCCGTTATTTGGATTATTTTAAGGCAAAAATCTTTTCATTCCATAGATCAGAGTGTGCAGAGCCTCAGTGGCCTGGCTAATGAGGGGTAATTTGTTAAAGGAGCAATTATTTCATTAAGTAGCCCCTGTTTTCCCTGGTAAAAGGAGGGGGGGAAGCCCACAGCTCCTGCCACTTGTGGAAAAGAATAATTTCTCCTTCTCTGCTCTTTTGCAAGTGCCTAAAAAACACAACTGGGGGACTCAGGGAGCAACAGAAATCAATGCACAGAAACTGGGCAGTTCTGCCCTGAGAGGAACGTGGTGGCCACACTTTGGGGTGTGTCCTGGGTTGTGGTGTAGGATGTACATAAAGGATTTATTCTATTGTTGGAGCCCAGGACATCCCTCTGGGCACCCTGGAGGGTCACAGATCTCAGTAGAGAGGCCTGGGTCCCAAGAAAGAGGGTCTGGGGTCTGTGCAGGGGGTTGCAGACCCTGGCACAGAGCCCAGGAGGACACAGGCTTTGATTTTGGTCCATGAGAAAAACATCTAACAGAGAGAGGAATTGCAAGTCACAAAGGTGTGACAGACAGTGGTGTGGTTTATCACCAGGTAGAAGATTTTGTAGTTTTGGAGGTTTTAGAATGGAGGTGCAGGTGGAGAAGATGGTGGAATTAGAGTGGAACCCTGGGTTCTTCTTCTCCCTTGGCATCCATTGTCTGCAGTGACGTGGGCACAAGGGAGTTTCAGTGGATTGGGGCAAAGTAGAGATGACCCTTCTTGTACAGGTGTTGGGCATTGGCACAGAATTGTAAATAACAGACATGTAATTATCTGAATAAAAGCAAAGTGACCTCCCATCACAGGGGAGTCCCCTCGTGTCCGAGCTGCTGTGAACACCTTGGCCGGGCACAGAGAATTGTAAGATAAGAATTAATAAACAACGCGAGAAACCAAGAAAACCAAGACCTTGAGACTCCACATCCTTCTTACACCGAGCACAGAGTCAGACTCAAAACCTTCAGAGGTCGGAGAGGGAAAACACTCCCTCAAGCCCACCAGAACCACCAGCCTTGAAATCCTGGGCAAAGAAAGAAAAAATCATTAAACCCGAGAACTGGCGTCCCTGGGTGGGCACGAACCACCAACCTCTGGGTTAACAATGGCCCATCAATGCCTTGCCCAGGACTCACAGGGAACTCCCTCCAGGAGCTCTCTCTGTTTAATGGGCCATCAAGGCCCCACTGCACGACTCCTCATCCCATTGGGAGATGCTCCCAATGCCCAGGGGGAGGAGCCAAGCATTCCCACCTGGAGAGAATCTGGGATTTGGGACAGGACAAGCAGCCCTGAGCCACTGGATTCCCAGAGGAGCAGAGCTCCCAGACCTTTCTGTGGGATCACTGCTTCAGGAAGAGCCCCTCACCTGGACTGCTCCCACCACCCTGCTCAGGCTGTGTTCTGACTCTTTTGTATTATTGCATTAATTTTATTTTATTTTACTTTTTTTTCCTTTCTTCTTATTAAATTGTGTTTCTGACTTGGAGCCTCTCACTCGTTTTGCTTTCAAACCACGACAGGGTGGCATCGACAGCAAATTTCTGACCCCCAGAGAGGTGTGAAAGCCCAGGCTCAGCACAAAGGCCGTGACCGGGTGTTGAGGGACTCTGTGCACAGCACAGAACCCCAGAATAGAACTGGAGTTCCTGCATTTCCTGCCCTGAAGGACTCTGCAGTGTTACATGGCATTAAATTGGATGAGATTAACTAAACAAGAGCAACCGCTGGTGAAGGAACTCCAGTCAACAGAATTATGGCCAGTTCTGCATGGAATCCCCTTTTAATTCCATGGATTTTCCCAGGAAGGAATTATGAGAAAGAGAAAACGTGGCCATGGGGTGAAAGTTTCCAGCTGAAAGGATGTTTTGTATTTTTTAATAGTAAAAATAATATTCATAAATCTAAATATGAATATCAATGTAATATATAATATAGAAATAGAAATATATAAGGACATATAGAATATATACATGAATATTATATATTATGTATTATACATTTTCTATTATACATTATACATTATATATTATATTATATATTATGTATTATGTATTATGTATTATACATTACATATACATATGTAATGTACATATGTATGTGTATATCTATTACATATAGATTTCATATATTATATATAATATATAATTTAATTATATAGCATTTATATAATTATAAATAATATTAAATATATATTAGATATTATATTATATTATATATACATTATATATTATATTATGTATTATCTATTATATTATATATATTAAGATATAATATATTGTATAATAATATAATATATATTATATATTCTATGTTATATTTAATATGTAATATAAATATATAATTTATATAATATATATTATGTTATCTGTTACATATAATATGTAATATATAATATATAATATATTTTTTTTGTTGTTGTTATTATTATTATTATTGTTTTATTATTACTATTTCTTTCCCCCTTGCAGTTGTGCTTGAGGGCTGCAGTTGAGCTGCTGAGCATTTGGAATCAGGTCCCAGCTGGGCTGGAGAGACAGAGCTGGAGCTCTGGAGTGGAGAAGCTCTTTGGTGCAAGGCTCTGCTCCCCTTGCAGGGATAATTTCCAGTCTGAGTTTCAGAGATGCTTTTATTGAAAACATTCGGGCTCAGAGTTCAGGGAAAGGGGATGAAAAGAGCTCGTGGCAGGGAGATGTTGGGATTTGGGAGCGGAGCTGGGCAGACCAGGAATCACAGGGGGCAGTTTGGGCTGAGAACTGCAGTGACCCATCCTAAATCCGCTCCTCAGAGCCTCCCCAGGGCCTGCAGCGATTTCCTTCAGCTTTGACTCAAAGGTCGGACTCTCCTCCAGGCAGCTGCTTTTCCACAGGTGGTTCTGCCATGGCAATTGCATTTCCAAGAACTCGGGTTGTCTTTCTCTCTCACAAACTCTCGTTTCCTGCCACAGGACACAAATTCCTGCCCGGGGCTGTGGTTTGCGCAGCTGCAAAACCCCGAGTCCTGCATGAAGTCCAGATCCTCACACAGGAGGGACATTTATCCCTCCTGCCTCAGCACTCGCTCCATTTTCTGCAGGCAGCGCTTGTTAAACTCTCCTCGCTGGGCATTTCTGGTTCTACTTATTAAAAAAACACCAAAAACACACCCACAAAATCCAGAAAACCCCAAACCAACCAACCAACCAAACAAAAAACCCACAAAAAAAAAAAAAAAAAAAAATCCCCAAACAAAAAACCAAAACCAAACAAAAAAAACCCAAAAAAACCCCCAAAAACCAACCAACCAACCAAGAACCCCCCAAAATGCACAGTTTTTCTCACTGCTTGATTCCTTCAAGGTGGATTTTTGGTGGATCTCTCCACGTTTTGCACTGCTCAGACATTCCCCAGTCATTCCACGTTGATATCCAGGTGCTCAGAGCATCTTTTCCTCATTCCCCCCTCATCTTAAATTTAAGAGTGATGTTTTATTCCTCTTAACTGAGCGATGCTCACCTGCCCTCCCCCTTTCCAGCACACTGGAAAAACAAATCCACTGCTTTGATTTTCATGGCTTTTTTTCCTCCTTTTCCTAAGAGACCACGGAGATAAAACCTCCCAGTCCCAGCAGCAAATCAGGAAATCCTGCAGTGCAAATAACTGAAAACATTTTTTTTAACAATAGTCATCCTGGTATTTACATATTTGCTCCCAGTCTCCCCATCTAATTAGGCTCCGAATCCCATTTTCACTTTTGTTGGCAGAGATTTCCATTGTCTCCCTGGTTTGGGGCTTGGAAGGCTGTGGAATAATCCCATTTATGCCTTTGGTGGAGGATGAGGCAAAAAACCCTGAATGCTCCAGGGAGTGTTTGCAACAGCAGAGGATGGCCCAGGTTATTTTAATTCAGTTTATACCATGGAGCATCCAGGGGTTCAAACAGGGGGCAAAGACCAACCACATGAGTGAATTAAATTTTGAATTTGAGATCGAAGATCTTTGTTTGAAGATCTTTTACTCCGGGAGGGGCAGCCTTGGAATCTCCATCCTCATCCAGCCCCACTGGGATGGGGGAATTCAGGGGCAGGAGAGAGGTTTGGGTGTGTGGTTTATAACAAATCTGGCAAGGAACAGCAGCAGTTCTTGGTTTGGGCTTTTCCCCTTTAGTCTGGAGCCCTAAAAATCAGCTCAGTCCCAACCCACCCCTCCCAAAAACTCAGTTTCTCCCTGTCTGTCCCCCAGCCAGGCTTAGTGCTGGTGTTTGCCTTGTCAGGTAAATGAATTAAAACCCTATTTTTGGATTTAAACGACTTGGGTTTGGCTGAGGGCAAAGGGGAAGGAGCTGTGAGAAAACAGCAGGAAAAGGAAACCACCTAAAAAGACGGGAATTGGGATTTTATCCTCATTGCCTTTGTTTCCTGGCGCGGGGAAGGAGAACAAACATCTCCTGGTTGTGGAAATCCCTCTGCCATCCTTAACTGAGGCCTGTGGGATTAACTGAGCCTTTATCAGGTTCTCTGCCACCTTTGGAAATTCTCTTTTTCCCCACAGCAGGGTCGAGAGCCACCCTGGGGCTGAGGTTTGTGCCATCCTGGCGTTTTGCTGCTCCAGAAATAAACTTCAGCTCAGGATTTATCTGCTCTTGGTTAAAGCCCAGAAAAGCAGCCAAGAAAGAGCCCTGGTGTGCTGTGGGCTGGCCCAAGGGGAGCTGAGAGCTAAAGGCAGTTGAAAGCCAGAGAAATTCTGGCTCCTGAGCCTAACTCTATTTATATTGTGGAATTTGGAACTCAAATCACTTTGATTTTTCGAGGCAGGAGCTGCTCCAGGGATGTGCATTGGCTCAAGAGACCCCGGAGCATTTCCACATTGGAATCATCACTTGGCACAAAAAGTTTGGGCTGCACTGACCCAAACCTGGTGATCTCTGCCAAAAGAATTGCTCAGAAAACTCCCAGCCCTGGGGAGGTTGTGGTGGGCACAGAAATCCTCTCTCTTCCTGCTTTCCCTACCAATTTAAAGTTCACTTTCTGCCCCACAAATCTCTCTGAATTATTCTGACCAGGGAGGGCTGGGATGATCCTTGCTCAGTCTTTGCTGCTTTTCCTCTGTGCTGGGAATTCTATTCCCAATTATCCACCTTTTTCCCCCATAAATTGGGATCTTGCTGACCCCTAAACAAGGCAAAAAAAAAAAAAGTTTTATACTCTAGAAATCCTTGTGTATTTTGGGGATTGTGAGGGCTGCAAGGAACACAGAGCCCTGAAATCCTGACCTCCCCTCCCACCCGGGGGGATTGCAAAGGAGACAGCAGCATTAATTATTGATCCAAAATGGAATTAATAAAGAAAGAACATTTACTGCAGCTGATAAAATGCTCTGTGCCAGATCCTTATCCCCGAGCCAGCAGAGGGAACGAGGCAGCAGCGACAAACAAGATGTGAATCCTCATTTCTCCCAAGGGAGGGGAAAAAAAATAAATCCAGGAGCTGCTGAGGACACGGAGTGAGTTTTCATGGAGAAATCAAAGCTGGGATCAGGAGAGGCTGTGCAGGCCCTGGGACTGCTGGGACCATCATCCCCATCTCCCCTGGGAATTTGGGGTTTTTGTGCTGTGCTGAGCTTCTCCCCTTGCCGTGGAATTTGAGCAGCAAAAACCTCCTCAAATATTGTCACAATTCAAGGTTTCCCTGATTTTCTCCCTGGTGAGGTTGAGGTGGTTCCTCCAATCCAGAATGATGGAATTGAGCTCGGGTGCAGAGCTGCTTCCCAGGATCCCAGAGGGTCTCCTCACTCTGGACATCTCTGACACAATTTTCCCCCTTTATTCCTGATGTGCACTCACATGAACACTGCCAGGGTGCATAAATCTATATAAATTAACAGCCCTAATATTAGGAAAGCTCTAATCAGCAGGAAAACAAAACAAAACAAAACAAAACAAACCTCAAAAAACTCCCAAAAAAGCAAACAAAAAAATACCCACAAAAAGTAAAAAAAAAACCCAAATCAAACTAAACCAATAACAAAAAAAAAAAAAAAACCACAAAAAACAACCCCAAAAAACCCCAAAAAACCCACAAAAAAAAAAAAAAAAAAAAAAACAAACACCAAAAAAAGCCCAAAAAAACCCACAAAAAACCCCCAAAAAACCAAAGATAACCCCACCTCACAACAGATTAAAGATAAAGGACTTTCAGTAACTCTGTGCAATTCCTGGAATTTTGTTACACCTGATGGCAGAACACAAAGATTCTCCCCCATTGCCTCAAATCAGGATATTTTATGACCTACTTGCATTTCTTTGCAGCCCCAAGTTCACCTGCACCACGAATTATTGACAAATTGGGTATTTTTTCTCCTTCTCCATCAAAGTCGATTTTGATGGGCCGTAAATAATCAGGGGTAGGGCTGAGATGCAGGAGAAATCCACCCAAATTATGCTGAAAAGTAGATTTGGGGAAAGTTTAACCAAAGTTGTGATAAGGTGCCACAATCATTAAAAAAAATGGAATTAAAAACAAAACAAAACAAAACAAAACAAAAAAACCTGGATTTAAAAAATATATAAAAATGCTGGTTTCTGTCATCACAGACCCCCTGAAAATAGGGAGAAGTGGAAGGTTTAAAGGTGGAGTGTTAGAAATGAAGGCAGGGCACTTTTCTCCTCTAAATATTCTGAATTCACGTTGCCACCAGCAGCATCACAGAGGTAAAATGTGATTTTAAACAGCCCCATTGGGAGGAGGGAATTCAGGGGCAGGAGAAAAATTTGGATATTTGGTTTTTAACAATTATGGCACAGCAAGGAACAGCAGCAGTTCTTTGTTTGGGCTTTTCCCCCTTAGTCTGGAGCCCCAAAAATCAGCTCAGTCCCAAAAAGCTGTTTTTCCCTGTGTGTCCCTCACCAAACACCAAACCCAGGTGGGAAAACACCAGAAATCTGAGAGAATTTCCAAAAAATTCACAAACTTTTGGATTTTGAGGCCATTTTTCTGCCTCTTCCAGGGCTCATTTCCCACCTGAGACCATTTGCAGGATTCTTCCTGAAGGAGTTTAATGGGTGAGGGGAGAGGAGCTGGAAATCCTCAGTGGAAAGGAAAATACTGATCCTGTGCCAGCTCCCAATTTCCTGAATCCCATCCTAGATAATTGCAGGCCAGGAATAATAATAATAATAATAATAATAATAATAATAATAATAATAATAACAACAACAACAACAACAACAACAACAACAAAACAGCAACAACAACAACGATAATAATAATAATAATAATAATAATAATAATAATAGTAATAATTTTAGTTATTCCTTATCCCAGCCCATCAAAGCTCCCAAAAAACTTCCCACCCCACCTGTCCTCATTTCACTTTTCTCCTGGAATTTCTCTTCCCTCCTTTCCCCAGCACAGAAAACGTGGAGAGCTCCACTGGAGGGCCCACAAGTTGTTTGAAGGAGTCTCTCCTATATTTGCCACCCCCCGGAGTTAAAATATAACGAGCTCCATAAATAATAAATAAATCAGCGATTCTTTTTCATGTCTTTTGGAAAGGCCTTTCTCTAAGGCTATAAGGCTTTTTTGGAATTTTTAATGGCACTGCAAGGGGAGTGGGGGAGCCAGAGTTTTTTTCTTTTTGATTTTTAAGATAAACACACGATTTGTGGAGGTGAAGCTTTTAAAAAAAAAAAAAAGCCAAAAAGAAGAAAAAAAAATCAAGGAAATCTGATGAAATCATCTTTTTTCAGTTCAGTGAAAAGGCAGTGGGGGGGAAAGTGGACTAAGTTTTGCTTGGAACCTCCTGAGAGAAAAACATTTCCTCCCACCAGACAAACAGATCGAGCTTTTTTAATGCAGCTACACATGGTGATTTACACAACTCCCCTACATTAACACTGCGCCTGAAAGGATGAGCTCAGTGTCTGACACATCCCCAAAAACGGGAGACACTAAATGGGGAGAGGAGATCGAGCTGTGCTTATTTATTTGGGATATTTTGGGGGGGTTTTTTGGAGTTCAGATTGGTTGGGAATTGGGTATTCATAATATTAATAATATTATTCATAATATTAATATAATTAAAATTGATGGGTATTGAATTGGGTATTCATAATATTAATATACTAATAATATAATACAGAATTAATATATAATATATAATAATATATATATAAATAATTCTATTCTGTTTTGCTCTTTTTATTATATTCTATTTATTATATTGATTATACTGTATTAATTGTAATGTATTAATTATAGTATGTATATTATATTATGTTATATTATATTATATTATATTATATTATGTTATGTTATGTTATGTTATGTTATATTATACTATATTGTATTATATATTATATTATATATTATATTATATTATATTATATTATATTATATTATATTATATTATATTATATTATATTATTATGTCCCTTCCACAGACCTTGATATTTCCACTGGCTCTGCTTCCATTTCTCCCCCAAAGAAAATCCCAAATCCAAAACCTGGAGGGTTTTTTTGTAGAAAAACATCCCCAAATATTCAGCTGCCCCTGGTCCAGCAGAGTTTTATTTCACTTCTGTTTTCCCAAGAACCAGAGCAAACCCCACAGAATAATATTAATATCAATATAATCAAAGTGATTAAATGGCCACGAGGGGACGGCCAAAGGGAGCCAGTGACGGAACAAAAGCCAGGGCAGGGGATTATTTTTGGGTTTGTTTTGTTCTTCTGTCATTCCTTATCCATTTCTCCCCCACGTAAAATAGAATTGGAGCAGAATTCTTGGGCATTGCCGAGGAAAAACAGATTTTAGTTGAGCCTAAACAATAGAGAAATACCCTGGAATAAAAATCTCTTTTCCTGGGGCAGTGGAAACACACCCTGGAGTTCCAACCCCAGGAGGGGGTGCCCGAGTTTCCATCAGCCAGAGAATGAGTATGGCTGCCTAATTACCTGTCTAATTACCTGGACACTGCCTGTCTAATTACCTGTCTGATTACCTGCACCACTCTGGCAAGAGCTGCTGCAATTGGGCACCGATTCTGCAGTCCCAGGAAAAGGCTCTGCACATGGAAATCCCAGAGCTGAGGCTCCACTGGCATCCCTGTGCTCTGGAAACAGCTCAAAACCAACACAGGCCCAGCAGAGCACCTGAGACCTCCCAAAAACTCCCCCACTAAACCCTCATTAAGGGATTTATTTTTTAGTGCTTCCTCATACCTGGATGAGAACTCGAGCCTATATTTGTGGGATGAGTCATTTCCTGCCGGTTTGGGAAAACCTGGGCTTTGCTTTGAAGGCGGGGAGGTTTTTCCTTTCTGCAGAACACGGAGCTGGCAGGGGGGGAATTGTCTCAAATCGAGCTGTGTCTGCATTTTGAGTTGCCAGGCAGGTTCTTCCACAGCGATCACAGTGCAGGGCTGAGCAAACTTTGGGAAAAATCCCATTTTTTGGGGGCCAGCATTTCCTACTCTGCACCAGCAGCCCCCCCTTGGTTTCAATTTAAACCTCCCATCACTGCTCTGAGCTGGTCCCTGGAGGACAGACAAGAAAATAGGAATTGAAGGAAGATTAAAATGCTGATCTAGAGCTGCTAATGCCCCTCAGGAGTTACACAAACATCCCCTTGGAACGGGGCCCATCTGGATAACAGCGGGAATTGCTCAGGAACAAACCCTGAAGGTTATTAGAGCTCGGATTTTCTTTACTTTCACCCATTCCCTGGTCTGGAGAACACGTCAGGTCCCTGGCAGTGGTTACAGGGCTTGGGGCTGGTGAAAAGACCTTGGATTTGGGGTTCAGGTTAAAGGAACTCTGGATTTGGGGTTCAGGTTAAAGAACCCTGGATTTGGGGTTCAGGTTAAATGAACTCTGGATTTGGGGTTCAGGGGAAAGGAACTCTGGATTTGGGGTTCAGGTTGAAGGAACGCTGGGTTTGGGGTTCAGGTGAAAGGAGCCCTGGGTTTGGGGTTCAGGTTAAAGGAACTTTGGATTTGGGGTTCAGGTGAAAGGAGCCCTGGGTTTGGGGTTCAGGTTAAAGGAACTTTGGATTTGGGGTTCAGGTGAAAGGAGCCCTGGGTTTGGGGTTCAGGTGAAAGGAGCCCTGGGTTTGGGGTTCAGGTTAAAGGAACGCTGGGTTTGGGGTTCAGACAAAAGGAATTCTGGATTTGGGGTTCAGGTTAAAGGAACCCTGGGTTTGGGGATCAGGTTGAAGGAACACTGGGTTTGGGGTTCAGGTTAAAGGAACCCTGGGTTTGGGGATCAGGTTGAAGGAACTCTGGATTTGGGGTTCAGGTTGAAGGAACGCTGGGTTTGGGGTTCAGACAAAAGGAATTCTGGATTTGGGGTTCAGGTTAAAGGAACCCTGGGTTTGGGGATTTTCCGAGCCCCCGATGGGTTGGGAGAGCTCTGGGTGCTCTCGGTGCAGCCCCCTCACCTCCCTGGGTCTGCCAGTGAAGGATCAAGTGAGGAATTCAAGGCCATTTTTAAGAAGGGTTGGACCAAAACTGTGCAGAAACAGGGAGAGCTCATCAGGGAGAATTTGGCTTTCATCTTAAAAAATCATCATAAATAAAGGCCAAGGCTGATCCGGGGTTTATTTCTCCTGTCTGGGCCATGCTCCCCAGCCCCTCGCTGGCACTGCATTCATTGTTCCGGTTCCTTCAGCCTCCCTTCCAAGGAAAAGGGGGGCTGGGAGCTGAAGAAAGCCTCGGATGCCTTGGCAACCTGTTTTATCTCCCCTTTGATCCCTCCCGGCCTGCCGCAGCATCAATACCCACTTTGATCCTCGCCTTTCTCGCCTCTCCCCATTATCTGTCCTTCCCTGGGCAGGAACTCGCTGATTTCCCACTAATTCCACCTCCCCCCATCCTCCTGGATTTTTCTTTCTCTCCTCATCCTGCCAGGCTCACCCTCCTCAGTGCCCACAGCACTTTTGGCCTCTCATTTTTCTGTGTTCCTGGATCAATCTTGGGTTCCAACCCTTCAGTTGTGGGGACTCACTGCAGCCCTGGTTTGTGCCTGAGGTGGTTTGGTTTTCTGAAATTCCTTTTCCCAAGAAATTTTCTGTAAACAGGAGAAATGTTTTTGTAGCTGTACCTTTGTTATTCATTCCTTTCCCCAGGAGGGACTTCTCCTTGCTGTCCCTCTGCTCTGCCCAATGGGAGTGAAGAGGTTTGTCTTTGTGTCACCAATCCAATTGGTCTGTGTGAAATGGGATAAAAGGGAGACACAGCCCAGAAATAAAGGAGTCGTTTTCAGCCTCCTCAATCTCAGAGTCTGTGTCTGTGGTGTAAAACAGCATCAACTCACAACCCTCAACCTCCAAAACTGGGGTTTACACACAGCCTTGAGTTTAGTCCAAGGAAATTCTGGATCCTTAACAAATCTCCTCAGCTGTCCATCACTGCCCAGAGCATCACCTCCACTCCCAGCAGCAGCAGGTGTGGGGAAAACACCCCAAACTCCTCAGCTACACCAGTCCAGCAGTGGTTTGAAAGCTAAAAGTGTTGGGCTTTTTTCTGGGAAGACACAACAAGGAGGAGAGATTTCCTGGGAGGAACCTTTTTATTTTTCCTCTGATAAAATAATGACTGGTGCCCTAAACTCCCTGCAAAGGTCAGGCTGCTTTTCAAGAGACTTTTAGGTACTTAAAGGTGTGAGGAGAGGAAGAACTGGCATCTCTCTGCTCTCTCAGAGCTGTTGCCATCATCAGTTAAGGACATTCTCAACATTTAAATTAAATTCTGTCTCAACCCCTCCTGTGACGCTGTTTTACACCACAAGGACACAGACTCTGAGATTCAGAAGGCCGAAAATGACTCCTTTATTTCTGGGCTGTGTCTCCCTTTTATCCCATTTCACACAGACCAATTGGATTGGTGACACAAAGACAAACCTCTTCACTCCCATTGGGCAGAGCAGAGGGACAGCAAGGAGAAGTCCCTCCCGGGGAAAGGAATGAAGAACAAAGGTACAGTTTACAAAACTGTTTACAGAAAATTCCCTGGGAAAGGAATTTCAGAAAACCAAAACACCTCAGGCACAAACCAGGGCTACACTCCTGCACAGGAGGATTTGAGGGCCAGGAGAGCACAGGGACAGCGAGGAAATCCCTCCATCCCCACCCTGGGGACAATCCCTGCTCCCCATCCCTCTCCAGAGAGTCTGGGATGGGTTTGTGCCGTGTCAGGGCTGCGCTGGGCTGGGGAGGGCTGCAGGCGCTGCTGTCACCACGGGTGTCCCCTGCTGTCACACACCCTGGCAGCCCTCCCTTCCCCTCTGCTGACAGCACTGGAGAGCTCAGAGGCATCTTGTTGTCAGGGGGAGGCAGAGAAAACTGCTCAGGGAAGGAGGAGAGATCCAGCAGAGCTGGTGACCA
Source organism: Zosterops lateralis (assembly GCF_965231275.1). NCBI lineage: Eukaryota > Metazoa > Chordata > Aves > Passeriformes > Zosteropidae > Zosterops > Zosterops lateralis. The sequence goes on along the minus strand of NC_139785.1, from coordinate 2,484,422 downwards.
CCACAAGGAGACCAAGAACAAGCTCTGAAATGTAAATTCTCCTTCCGAGCAGCTGCTAAAAGTCACATTTCTGCTGTTAGGAATATTAATCCATCAACGGCAGAGGTTTATGTCCAAAAAGGAGACAGAGGAGTGATTTTACTTTATTCCAATAAAGGGAGAGGCCATGGGGCGTTTCCCCTGGGGTGTCTCAGATTTGTGGAGGATGCAGCCTCCTATTTATCCAAATTTCCTGGCCCCATTTCCCTCCCTCTCTCCCCATTGCCTGAGGAACTTGAGAGTTCCTGGAGTGCCCAATACCTAAAATTCCCCTTTAATCCATAACCTCCCTTTTAATTTTTAATTCTTATGGACTTTATGGGTTTCCCCCCATTGTTTCTTTCACCTTTCAATATCCAATTTCATTTATCAGCCAACCCACAGCTTGTTTGTGAATTCAAATATCTCCTTTTCCATCCATCAATCAGTGGGATATTTCCCATTGTTTCTTTTTATCTCTCAGTGCTGGTTTTATCTACCAGCAGACACAGAGCTTGTTTGTAAAGACAAGTCTGTCATTCCTCTCACTCTGGACTCTAAGAGAGCTCCAAAATGCCACGCAAATGATAAAATAAAGCATCTGAGGGCTTGGCAGCGCCTGCTGTTGGGAGAGACATCAATAACTCAGCAGCCAAGAGGCAAAGGGAGGATGGAAAATGAGTAAAGCAAAGCAGCTGCTCCTGTCAGCTTGGCTGGAGGACCAGCTTCACACCAACACTTCAGTTTTCATCTGGAATTAAACCTGCAGTGAAAGCCAGGCTCCTGGGGGAATAAAAGGAAATAAATATCCTGTGGGATAAATAGGAGGCTGTGTCCTCCAAAAATCTGAGATACCCCAGAGGAAATGCCCCATGACCTCTCCTTTTATTGGAATAAAGTAAAAGGACTCCTCTGTCTCCTGTTTGGACATCAACTCTGATGTTGGTGGATTAATATTTCTAACAAGAGGAGCAACCTGCAAATGTGCACGAAGCCAAATCCTCGTTCCCCTTCAGGGCTCTCCTGGAAACACCTTTGCAGAGGGAACCAGTGGAGCAGCAGCTTTTCCTGGGGCTGCATCTGTGGCCCATCATGATAAACCAGCCCTGCTCCTCGCCTCACTGCTGTCTGTGCTCCCTCTCTGTCTCCTGGCACGTTTCATTTCAGCTCTCTGAGGGGAAGGACCATCATTCCACAACGTCCTCATTCCTCTCAGTCCTGCACCTGGAGCTCCTGAACGAAAAGTGAAATAATTCTCTCGTTTACAGCAGCAATTCCATTATAAAACATCATTAACTCCATCAAAACATCATCAGCTCCACCAAAACATCATCAGCTCCATCAAAACATCATCAGCTCCAGTGGTGCCGGGCCATGAATGGGTCCCAAATCTCTGGATTCAGATTTCTCCCCTTGCTCACACATCAGTGGCCACTGGGAAGGGGATGAGTGACATCATTACAGCCAAAAATCTGTCTTTAATCCCTTTTGGCCACTAGGAAGGGGACAAGTGACATTATTACAACCAAAATTCTTCCTTTAATCCCTTTTAGCAACTGGGAAGGGGACGAGTGACATTATTGCAAACAAAATTCTCCTGTTTATCCCTTTTGACCACCTGAAAGGGATGACTGACATTATTACACCCAAAATTCTCCTGTTTAATCCCTTTTGGCCACTGAGAAGGGGACGAGTGACATTATTACAAAAAAAATTCTGCCTTTAATCCCTTTTAGCCACCAGGAAAGGAATGTGTGATGTCATTACAGCCAAAATTCTGCCATTAATCCCTTTTGGCCACTGGGAAAGGAATGAATGACATTACTATAACCAAATTCTCCTGTTCACCCCTTTTGGCCACCGAGAAGGGGACAAGTGACATCATTACAGCCAAAATTCTGCCATCATGAATGACATTATTACAACCAAAACCAAAATTCTCATGTTTAATCCCTTTTGGCTGCTGGGAAAGGAATGAGTGACATCATTACATCCAAAATTCTGCCTTTAATCCCTTTTGGCCACTGGGATGGGGATAAGTGACATTATTACACCCAAAATTCTCCTGTTTAATCCCTTTTGGCCACTGGAAAAAGGACCAGTGACATTATTACAACCAAAATTTTCATGTTTAATCCCTTTTGGCCACTGGGAAGGGGACAAGTGACATCATTACAGCCAAAATTCTGCCATTAATCCCTTTTGGCTCCGTGCAGGAAACGACTGCGATTCCAGAGGAATTCCTGGAAAACTGGGGCAGATCCCAGGCACCTGTGGGAGCTCTGATTCCAGGTTTTTGGCTCAGCAAGGGCAGGGTCCTGGGGAGGGTGTGGGATGTGAATTCAGGCACATTCCGTGTGGAATCACCGATGGAACAGGAGCCAGGAGTGCCAATCCCAGCCTTTCCCAGTGAAATATTCCCCTTTTCTTGCCCCTTTCTCCATGTCAAGAGCTCAGCTGGGTGCCCAGGGAGCTGATTGCTGCAATCACCTGGTGTGTAATTAGTGACCCAAGTGGGCCCTGGATCTAATAACCACCCATGGATCCAATCCAGGTTTTCCCACCTTGTATTTATGGCTGAGAGCCGTGAGTGATCCTCCAAACTCTGTTTTTCTGGTTTTGCTGCTCTCTTTTAAGAGCTGATTGCTCTCTGTCCTGTTGGGGTCACAAAGGCCACACAAAAATGGAGCAAATATTCCTCAAATCCTCCCTGCAGTTCCTGCTCTTTCCATTTATCCCACTTTGCTTTTCTTTTTTATTTATTTATTTTTATTTTTTTTTTTTAATTTTTTTTTTTCATGATGTGGACAAGAGTTTCATTTGCTGATGCCACGGGAATCGATCCATAATGATGAATTCTCTGTGGCTCAGCAGCTGATTCCCAATCTTTTATCTGAGTTACTGCATCGATCCTTGGGAGAAAAAAAAAATAAAAATGAATTGCAAATAAAAAATACAAGACAATTAAATGCTGGGCAATTAGCACTAAGCCTCAAGGTAAAAAAGAGATTTAAATATAAAGGGGAGAGCTCAGTAATCTGCTTTTATTCCTATTTTTTGGAGGATATCAATCCTGATGTTAGGGAGGAGAAATGTTCTTCTTAGGAGATATTTTGCCCAGAAGGAAATACTTAAAGTTATCCATTGGTGACCGTTGTCTGGAGCCATTTATTTGGGGATTAAATAGATTGTTTTGGTAAATCAGTGGCTGGATCCTCTGTGGATGTTTCCCTGGGAAGATCCCCAGGCTTGAACACCAATAAAAAACCTGGAATAACCCCAGTGACCTCAATGGGAATGGTGAAATTGGGGATCAGTTCCTGCAGGGGTTCCTTCCAGCCTGGGATGTGCATCCAGGACAGGAGGTTTTATGAAAAGGATCTCTAAAATAAACCCCCCCTGGGAGCAGCACAGGGAGCACTGGGAATTCTGTTTGGAGTGACGAGAGCACCCCTACCAAAAAAACAACAAAACCAAACCACTTGAAATTAATTCCATAAATCTTTTATCATTAAGGATTTATGGATGTGGACGGGGAAGAGAGAAGGGAAAATTGGATTTAATGCTTGGAAATAAGAGCAAGGCATCCACCAAAGGTGGAGATGGGTTGGGACAGGCCAGGATTAACCCTTGGGCTGTGCCTGGGAACACACTGGGCTGGTGTTCTCCACGGAAAACCCTGGAGCAGGGCTGTTTGTGGGGATTTATTCCCCAGCTCTGAGCCCCTGTGAGGGTGACAGAGACCTCCCAAATCTCCCCCTGAGACAGAGAATCCATCAATCCCTATCCAGGAGATGCTCCTGGACAAGATTTCCTGCACTCACAGCCAGAATCACTCACCCCATCACCCCTGAAATGTTCATGACAGTTTTTAAAGCTCAAACCCTGCCCAGGACAGGACTCTGCTGCACCCTGAGGATGTGGACACTGCACAGGCTCCTGTGTTAGGAGAGATTAAAAATATTCTGAGTAGATTAGTTCAGGGAGGAGAGGAATAGGAAGTTGTATCTGAGGTGATAAATGGCAGGGGAAGGTCAGCTGCAGGCTCCTGGGGTTACTCTCCACAACCAAGGGATGCAATTACATTAAAAAGAGGATTCATTTGGAGGCGATAAAAGGAAATGCTCTTTTCATAGGCAGAGCAATTGGACAGTGGCAATCTAACAGAGAGAATTATCCCAAACAAGGAACTGTCCCAGAGGCAGAACAGCTCCAGCTCCTCAGGGTAAAGGATTTCAAGGGGATACAGACTCATGTCTTGACAAGAGATACTCAGGAAAGTTGCCCCAAAAACTGACTTTTCTCAGGTTTAAGTTTTGTTTTCCCCAAGATTCAGGCTGGTAGTTCTGGTGGTGGTTGGAGTGGGTCTTTTTTGCCCTCTGCCCTCTGAAGTCTTTGAGTCTGGCATGAGAATGAATTGGAGTCTCAAGGTCTTGTATTTTCTCTGGTTTTTCGTGTGTTTATTAATTCTTATCTTACAATTCTCTGTGCTGGCCAAGGTGTTCACAGCAGCTCGGACACGATGTGAGTGCCCCGTGATGGGAGGTCACTCTGCTTTTATACAGATAATTATGTACTTATTATTTACCATTCCATACCAATGCCCAGTGCCTGGACTAGAAGGGTCACTCCTACTCTGACCCAACCCCCTCAAACTACTTTGTGTCATCACCACCTCAGAAGACGGAGGACAAGGAAGAAGGAGAAGAACTCAGGGCACCATCCTAATTCCTCCATCTTGTTCCTCTGCACCTCCATTCTAAAAACCTTACTAAAATTTCTAAAAACCCCACTAAAATCAAAACTACAAAACTTTCCACCCGGTGCTAAATCACACCCCTGTCTGTCACACCTTTGTGACCTGTAATTCCTCTCTGTGTTGGAAGTTTTTCTCATGGACTGAAATCAAAGCCTGTGTCTTCCTGGGCTCTGTGCCAGGCAAACCCCCCTGCACAGACCCCAGACCCTCTTTCTTGGGTCTCAGGCCTCTCTGCCGAGATCTGTGACCTTCCAGGGTGCCCAGAGGGATGCCCTGGACTCTGACACTTTCATCCCAGAGGGACATTTCCCTGTCCACAGCAGGTTTTTGATGGAAGGGAAGGAGCTGGAATAATTTCCTGCCTGGCCACACTGACAGCCCCAAACCACAGCCCTGGTGGTGGCCCCCAGCAGTGACAATGGGGTGACAGTAACAGAGGGAAAAGTGTCCTCAACTCTGCTCCAGGATGAAAATATCCAGCCTTACAGCTAAGAAAACTTCTACCAGGAAAAAAATGAGTAATTACAATGAATTAAAGACTGTTTGAAGCATTTTTACCTTCTCCAGGTTCAGTAGCAGCAAGACCCAGCCTCAGTCTGGGGTATCAGTCGAGCCTTCCATGGAACATCCACTACAAAAACGGGCAATATTATTTCATAAAGTCCCAGAATAGTTTGAGGTGGAAGAAACCTCAAAGCTCATCCAGTTCCAACCCTTCCACTATCCCAGGTTGCTCCAAGCTGGCCTTGGACCCTTCCAGGGATGGAGCAGCCACAGTTTCTCTGTTCCAGGGCCTCGCCATCCTTTTACGGAAATATTTCTTTCCAATCTCCCACCTAAATCGAATTTCTCCAGTGCTATTTATTAGCAGAACAGGCTCCTTTTATGCTGGAAATTGTGTGTTCACATGGGGAGATAAATGCTGCTGAAAAGGCCCTGTGATCTCCCCTGGAATTAAACACGACTGGGATAAGTAACAAACAAATGCAGGCAATGAAAGAAAATGGATAAAAGCTCTTGAGATAAGAAGTGTCCAGAGGCTCTTCATATCAGTTTGGGTTGTTTTTTTATTTAAAGAATCACAGTAAATTGATTGCTTTAAAAAAAAAAAAAAAAAAAAAAAAAAAAAAAAAAAAAAAAAAAGTGTCTTTGACACCGTTTTTAAGCAGAAAACCAAATCTGAGCTTGATGATCACGAAAATTTATCCAGGATGAGATTTATGCTCATCCAATCAGGGATTTAAAACACGCCACAGACAGGAATCAAAGCTGCTCCAAATACTCTTCCCAGACACCCAGGAGTGAGAAGCTTTAGGCCAAGATGCAGCAGGAGAAACTCTTTTTTGGAATCTGTTGTTGCCAACACACACACACACAGAGACACGTCTGAGAAAGTTGCAATCACAGAGTATTCACAGAAAGCAAAGTGTGTGAAACTGCCACTAAAAAAAAATTATTCATTTCCAATCAAATGAATGAGCAGCTGAATGGGGCTTGTTTTCCGTTTGAAAAATGTCATTCATCCCCGAGCAAATGATGTTGTGAAATCCTGCTAATTTTGGCCAGAGGGGGATAAAAGAATATTGACAATGATGAGGTGTTCTGCTTTGGCAGCTTTGGGATAAATGATTTAAATTGCAATTTATCATCCGAGAGGTTACAAACACCAACACTGAAGGAAAAAAAATCTGTTTCCATTTGAAAGCTGACCAAGTTTCACCTAAAAACAGTTGAGAGTTTGTTGTGGGTTTTTTTTCTTTTTTTTTTTTTTTTTTTTTTTTTTTTTTTTTTTTTTTTATCTGCTCCTGTTAAATCACTGCTTATAAAAACCTCCTGGTGTCTGAGCTAAATGTATTCATGAACCCATCTGTTGGGTCTTCTTTTAGCTGAAAGGAGCTGACATGGGCTGGGACCTGCAAAAAATTGTCTGCAGGATGAGCAGCACCTCAGCAGAGCTGGCTGCAGGGGGAATCCACCCTGCGAGAGGCTTTGCTTCAAAAAATCCAAATATTTTGGGACACGTCTCCCTTCCTCCGCTTTGAAACGCTGAGACAAAATTCAAGGGATGCTTTGAGTGTTTGCCTTGCTCGTGCTGGGCTGTTGGAGCCTTTAACCTACAAAATGTGATATTTACACTGAAAAACCTGATATTTTTCCTGACCTAAATAACCATTGTGGCCAAATGCCTCAGTAAAACGGGAAGAGATCGACTTGACTCAGTCTTTAGTATTAAATAACTGTTGTTTGGGAATCCCATTGTCTCATTTCCCCCTTTTTTTTCCTTTTTTTTCCGTTTTTTTTCTTTTTCTTTTTTTTTTTTTTTTCCTTTTTTCTCTTTTTTCCCTTTTTCCCCCTTTTGTTTCCCTTTTCCCCTTTTTTTACCCCTTTTTCCCTTTTTTCCCCTTTCCCCCCCTTTTTTTCCTTTTTCCCCTCTTTCCCCATATTTTCCTTTTCTTCCCTTATTTTCCCTTTTTTGCCTTTTATCCCCTTTTTCCCCTTCCCCCCTTTTTTCCCATTTTTTTCCCTTTTTTTCCCCTTTTTTCCCTTTTTTCCTCTTTTGCTTCCCTTTTCCCCTTTTTTCACCTTTTTCCTTTTTTCCCATTTCTCCTTTTTTTCCCTTTTCCCCCTTTTTTGCCTTTTTACTTTTTTCCCCTTTTCCCCCTTTTTTCCCCCCTTTTTTCCCTTTTTTCCCCTTTTTTTCCTTTTTTCCCCTTCCTCCCCTTTTCCCTTTTTCCCTTTTTTCCACTTTTTCTCAATTTTTCCCCTTTTTTTTCCCCTTTCCCCCCCTTTTTCCTGCCATTTCCCCTTTTTTTCCCTTTTTTCCTCTTTTTTTCTGAGCTTTTCCTTCCCCTCTTCCTGCCCTGAGGTCGCTCAGCCCCTTCAAAGCTACAGAGGGAAGTTTTAAGAGAAAAACCCCTTGAGAAGTGACAAAAACGCCGAGTAAGACCCAGCTGGGAACAAATTCCCCCAGCAGAGATTGGGGCTGGTCCCTCCCGGGTCCCTGAATTCACCCCTGGGGGAGGGAGAAGGGAAAAGTCCCTCCCTGGTGACATTTCCTGTCTCTGGTGCCACCTGTGCCCCCCCCAAATTTCATGTGGCATCATCTGGGAGGTGTCACAGTGCCAGGAAATATCCCCAAGGGGCTTTTGCCAGGCCAGGAACTCCAAAAGGAAAAGCTCTGAATATACAAATGAAAAGGTGGAGGTGTGGGGAGAGGTGTCCTGATGTCCCTCTCCCTGTGACAGCACCTTCAGCCTGGCAGAGAAAAAGGAACAGGATTGTTTTTAGGGAAGGGAGCAGAAAATCTCAGTTCTGCAGCGCAGTGGGATTGGGAGAAGGAGAAAAATAAATTAAAAAAATATATATGGAGGTGAATTTTGCAGAATTAAGGCAAAACTTGGGCATTTATGGAGCAAATGCTGTGCTGGGAGGTGCTGAGGGCCTGAACACCTGCCAGGGGATCCTGGGGAGGGACTGGGGTGGTTGGGATGAGTGGCAGCACCAAAGGGACGGGAGGGAAGAGGCACACAAAGGTGTGAATCCAGCCCACACACCCCCCAGCCCCGCTCATCTCCTCCCAAAATAGCTCCAAAGGCTGTGAATCACCCAATTCCTGCTTTAATTCACAAAGTTATCCAGGGGAGGGAGAACAACACAGGGAGGGCTGTGCTGGTGAGAGATACAGGGACCCACATATTGAACACGGGTTTAGAGCAAATTAAACTTCTTTTCCCTCTCCTCACCGACAAGGATCCCCAAACAGCAGAGTGGCAGGAAACAAAAGCATTTAGCAACACCTCAGTGGTTGTTTTTTCCCAGCCAGCTGCTCGAGCAGGGGTTTGATCTGCCCAGAGGTTACAGCTGACTGGTTCTGCTAATGTCATCTCCAGAAAAAAATAACTATCAAAGCAGCTCTTCTGGAAAACACAAACATCCATTTATCCCCCTCCTTTTTTACCGGGGAATGGCCTGGCTTGGAAAGGATCTTAGAGATTTCTGTGTTCTTTGCTGAAGGGGCACCTTGCACTGTCCCAGGTTGTTCTAAACTCTTCCAGGGATGCGGAATCCTTTGGGAAATCCACTCTGGGGCCTCCCCACCCTCACAGGGAAGGATTCCTCCCCAGTATCCCATCTAAAACCTCCAGTTTGGATGGTGGGGAGCTGAGGATGGGTGAGAGATGAGGCTGTTTTACACCACAGTGACACAGACTCTGAGCTTCAGGAGGCTGAAAATGACTCCTTTATTTCTGGGCTGTGTCTCCCTTTTATCCCATTTCACACAGACCAATCGGATTGGTGACACAAAGACAAACCTCTTCACTCCCATTGGTCAGAGCAGAGGGACAGCAAGGAGAAGTCCCTCCTGGGGAAAGGAATGAATGACAAAGGTACAGCCACAAAAACATTTCTCCTGTTTACAGAAAATTCCCTGGGAAAGGAATTTCAGAAAACCAAAAACACCTCAGGCACAAAACCAGGGTTACACTGGTGTCATCTCATTCCTGGAAGGATGAGATCCTCATCATCCTCGTCCTCCTCATCATCATCATCATTTCTCATCTGGAATTTCATACCGGGCTGTGACACAGGGCTGAGCACACTCCTGGTGTGATGCTGTTTTACACCACAACAACACAGATTTTGAGATTCAGGAGGCTGAAAATGACTCCTTTATTTCTGGGCTGTGTCTCCCTTTTATCCCATTTCACACAGACCAATTGGATTGGTGACACAAAGACAAACCTCTTCACTCCCATTGGGCAGAGCAGAGGGACAGCAAGGAGAAGTCCCTCCTGGGGAAAGGAATGAATAACAAAGGTACAGCTACAAAAACATTTCTCCTGTTTACAGAAAATTCCCTGGGAAAGGAATTTCAGAAAACCAAAACACCTCAGGCACAAACCAGGGCTGCAGAAGGAAGGCTGAGGATGGATGAGGGAACCCTTCCTCCCCTCCTGAGGGAAGTCTGGCTGCAGCTTTGGGGACTCCTCTGGTTTCCAATCCCCTGGTTTCCAACCAGGCCCAGCCTTGCTGCCAGCACAGCATCTCTGTGCCGAGGGATGACTCTGTGCCTTGACAAAGCCCCTGCCAAAAGGCAGGAATTCACATCCAGCAGCTGGATTTCCATGGGCTTTCCCAGGATTTGACTCAGACAAAGTGCTGGGGAGGCCGCTCGGAGTTGCCGCTTCTCTGCACGGGCTCATTAATTAAAGATTCATCTCCAAGCATCCCACGGCTCTCTCCCGTGGAGCCCGGGCTGTTCAGAGCTGCTGCTGCTCTTCCCAAACTCCCAGAGTCGGGAACAGCTGCTCCAAAAGGATCTGGGATGTGGGAGAGCAGCTCCAGCACGTCCCAGCTCGTGGAGCTGCAGCAAATCCGCCTTTTCCCTCTGATGGATCAAACAGCAGCAGCAGCAGCTCTGAGCACTGCGGGGGCTTTTTTTGGGGATGTTTGGTTCATTCAGAGGCTGAGTCACGCCGGGGAAAGGCAGCTCTGCTTCTGGGGAGGAAGAAGGGGGAGGCAGAAATATCCCCTTAAAAAGAGCATTTCAGGCCATAAAAAAAGCAGCGCGATTTTCCGTGATGGTGTTCCAGTTCGGATTCTGTACCGAGGTAAAAATAAGTCCCTGAATACCAGGCTGGGGCATTTACAGCCCGGGTTTGGAGATACAGATCCCCAGAGCGAGGCAAATCTTCATCTGCCACAATTCCAAGCACAGAATCTGCACATTCCTAGATTTTCCTCTCAGCGCTGCTCTTTTTTTTCCCCAAACCCTCTTACACACAAAAATCAGACTTTTGGATGCAATTTTGGCATAGTCACGGATCTCTCCCTCCCCTCTTAGAGCAGGGATGAATTTTTTTCCTTCTTTCTCCCTTTTTCTGCAGTAAAATCGGCTGCAAACCCAAAAGCAGCCGTGGTGTCACCTGGGTGGGACCTTCAGGCATCAAAGGCTTGGACATTCCTGCTCTCACCTTCCTCCCCTCCTGTCCCTAGCAAGAAATTCCCACTTATCCAGCATTTCCCCACCTCTCTCCCCTTCAAACCTATCAGACAGATGCTGCTGGGAATGAATTCCTAAAAAAAAAAAAAAATAAAAAAAACCAGTTTCTTCATTTTCTGAAGCTTTGAGTTAATTAGGCTGGTTCTGCACCTGTCTTGACGACACGTGGAGGAAATTAATGGGACCAGCAGCCATTCCAGACTTCCCCGTGGCCTGTGGGAGCTCCCAATTACTTCCAGGCTTGGGTTGTGTCAGGGAGAAGAAGAAAGGACTTTAATTATTGACCCTGCTGTGCCGGGGGATGGCAGGAAAATGGAGATTTGGCTGCATTGCATCATCAGCAAAGGCTGTCAGGAGCTCGAATTCCGAGTGTGGCGCCTTCCAAAAGAATCACAGGTGGGAAAGGAGCCAGAGCAGAGCTGCTGGTTCAGGGGAGAGGTGGGGATGCAAAAGCCAGCCTGGAATAGAGCACCTGAGCGGCCACAGCCACACCTGTCCAGGTAAAACTCCTGAATTCCCTCCCCTTGGCTTCAATCCCACACAACTCCACCGACTCTGGTGGATGCACAACCTTGAGGGTGAGAGAGAAGAAGGATGATGTGCAAGGAAGAGCACAGAAGTTGATTTTTTTTTTCATGAAAGTTGCTTTCCTCCAGTAAAACCCTTTTCATCAATGCAAGAAAAGTATGAGATGAAAAATAAAAGAAACATGTTTGTTCCTCTGGATTTTTATGGGTGCCTGGTGTAACCCTGGTTTGTGCCTGGGGTGTTTTGGTTTCTGAAATTCTTTTCCCAGGGAATTTTCTGTAAACAGGAGAACTGTTTTTGTAAACTGTAACTTTGTTATTTACTCTCTTATTTCTGGGCTGTGTCTCCCTTTTATCCCATTTCACACAGACCAATTGGATTGGTGACACAAAGACAAACCTCTTCACTCCCATTGGTCAGAGCAGAGGGACAGCAAGGAGAAGTCCCTCCTGGGGAAAGGAATGAATAACAAAGGTACAGCTACAAAAACATTTCTCCTGTTCACAGAAAATTCCCTGGGGAAGGAATTTCAGAAAAACCCAAACACCTGAGGAATGGAACTAGGGCTACACTTGGGGAAGTTTTATTGGAATGTTTGGCTGCTGATGAATCAAGGCTAAGAAGAGAGGGAATTTGACAGGGAGGGAGGGCTGTATTCCCTGGGGACAGGGCTGTATTCCCTGGGGACAGGGCTGTATTCCAGGGGACAGGGCTGTATTCCATGGGGACAGGGCTGTATTCCATGAGGACAGGGCTGTATTCCAGGGGACAGGGCTGTATTCCATGGACACAGGGCTGTATTCCATGGATGCAGTGCTGTATTCCAGGGGACAGGGCTGTATTCCATGGACACAGGGCTGTATTCCATGGACACAGGGCTGTATTCCATGGGGACAGGGCTGTATTCCCTGAGGACAGGGCTGTATTCCCTGGGGACAGGGCTGTATTCCATGGGAACGGGGCTGTATTCCATGGGACAGGGCTGTATTCCATGGACACAGGGCTGTATTCCATAGGGACAGGGCTGTATTCCATAGGGACAGGGCTGTATTCCATGGACACAGGGCTGTATTCCATGGGGACAGGGCTGTATTCCATGGACACAGGGCTGTATTCCATGGAGGGCAGGGCTGTATTCCCTGGGGACAGGGCTGTATTCCATGGGGACAGGGCTGTATTCCATGAGGACAGGGCTGTATTCCCTGGGGACAGGGCTGTATTCCCTGGGGACAGGGCTGTATTCCATGGAGGGCAGGGCTGTATTCCATGGGACAGGGCTGTATTCCATAGGGACAGGGCTGTATTCCATGGGGACAGGGCTGTATTCCATGGGAACGGGGCTGTATTCCCTGGGGACAGGGCTGTATTCCATGGACACAGGGCTGTATTCCATAGGGACAGGGCTGTATTCCCTGGGGACAGGGCTGTATTCCATGGGACAGGGCTGTATTCCATGGGAACAGGGCTGTATTCCATGGAGGGCAGGGCTGTATTCCATGGACACAGGGCTGTATTCCCTGAGGACAGGGCTGTATTCCATGGTGACAGGGCTGTATTCCATGGAGGGCAGGGCTGTATTCCATGGACACAGGGCTGTATTCCATGGGGACAGGGCTGTATTCCATAGGGACAGGGCTGTATTCCATGGGGACAGGGCTGTATTCCATGGAGGGCAGGGCTGTATTCCATGGGGACAGGGCTGTATTCCATAGGGACAGGGCTGTATTCCATGGGGACAGGGCTGTATTCCATGGAGGGCAGGGCTGTATTCCATGGGGACAGGGCTGTATTCCATGGACACAGGGCTGTATTCCATGGAGGGCAGGGCTGTATTCCATGGAGGGCAGGGCTGTATTCCATAGGGACAGGGCTGTATTCCATGGGGACAGGGCTGTATTCCATGGAGGGCAGGGCTGTATTCCATGGGGACAGGGCTGTATTCCATGGAGGGCAGGGCTGTATTCCATGGGGACAGGGCTGTATTCCAGGGGACAGGGCTGTATTCCATGGACACAGGGCTGTATTCCATGGACACAGGGCTGTATTCCATAGGGACAGGGCTGTATTCCATGGGGACAGGGCTGTATTCCATGGGGACAGGGCTGTATTCCATGGTGACAGGGCTGTATTCCATGGAGGGCAGGGCTGTATTCCATGGACACAGGGCTGTATTCCATGGGGACAGGGCTGTATTCCATAGGGACAGGGCTGTATTCCATGGGGACAGGGCTGTATTCCATGGAGGGCAGGGCTGTATTCCATGGGGACAGGGCTGTATTCCATAGGGACAGGGCTGTATTCCATGGGGACAGGGCTGTATTCCATGGAGGGCAGGGCTGTATTCCATGGGGACAGGGCTGTATTCCATGGGGACAGGGCTGTATTCCATGGAGGGCAGGGCTGTATTCCATGGACACAGGGCTGTATTCCATGGAGGGCAGGGCTGTATTCCATGGGGACAGGGCTGTATTCCATGGACACAGGGCTGTATTCCATGGGGACAGGGCTGTATTCCATGGAGGGCAGGGCTGTATTCCATGGGGACAGGGCTGTATTCCATGGAGGGCAGGGCTGTATTCCATGGGGACAGGGCTGTATTCCATGGACACAGGGCTGTATTCCATGGACACAGGGCTGTATTCCATAGGGACAGGGCTGTATTCCATGGGGACAGGGCTGTATTCCATGGACACAGGGCTGTATTCCATGGGGACAAGGCTGTATTCCATGGGACAGGGCTGTATTCCATGGACACAGGGCTGTATTCCATGGGGACAGGGCTGTATTCCATGGGGACAGGGCTGTATTCCATGGGAACGGGGCTGTATTCCCTGGGGACAGGGCTGTATTCCATGGGGACAGGGCTGTATTCCATGGGGACAGGGCTGTATTCCATGGGACAGGGCTGTATTCCATAGGGACAGGGCTGTATTCCCTGGGGACAGGGCTGTATTCCATGGGACAGGGCTGTATTCCATAGGGACAGGGCTGTATTCCATGGGGACAGGGCTGTATTCCATGGACACAGGGCTGTATTCCATGGGACAGGGCTGTATTCCATGGAGGGCAGGGCTGTATTCCATGGGGACAGGGCTGTATTCCAGGGGACAGGGCTGTATTCCATGGACACAGGGCTGTATTCCATGGGGACAGGGCTGTATTCCATGGACACAGGGCTGTATTCCATGGGACAGGGCTGTATTCCATGGACACAGGGCTGTATTCCATGGGGACAGGGCTGTATTCCATGGGGACAGGGCTGTATTCCATGGAGGGCAGGGCTGTATTCCATGGACACAGGGCTGTATTCCATGGGGACAGGGCTGTATTCCATAGGGACAGGGCTGTATTCCATGGGGACAGGGCTGTATTCCATGGAGGGCAGGGCTGTATTCCATGGGGACAGGGCTGTATTCCATAGGGACAGGGCTGTATTCCATGGGGACAGGGCTGTATTCCATGGAGGGCAGGGCTGTATTCCATGGGGACAGGGCTGTATTCCATGGACACAGGGCTGTATTCCATGGAGGGCAGGGCTGTATTCCATGGAGGGCAGGGCTGTATTCCATAGGGACAGGGCTGTATTCCATGGACACAGGGCTGTATTCCATGGGGACAGGGCTGTATTCCATGGGGACAGGGCTGTATTCCATGGGGACAGGGCTGTATTCCATGGAGGGCAGGGCTGTATTCCATGGGGACAGGGCTGTATTCCATGGACACAGGGCTGTATTCCATGGGGACAGGGCTGTATTCCATGGGGACAGGGCTGTATTCCATGGGGACAGGGCTGTATTCCATGGAGGGCAGGGCTGTATTCCATGGGGACAGGGCTGTATTCCATGGAGGGCAGGGCTGTATTCCATGGGGACAGGGCTGTATTCCAGGGGACAGGGCTGTATTCCATGGACACAGGGCTGTATTCCATGGACACAGGGCTGTATTCCATAGGGACAGGGCTGTATTCCATGGGGACAGGGCTGTATTCCATGGGGACAGGGCTGTATTCCATGGGAACAGGGCTGTATTCCATGGTGACAGGGCTGTATTCCATGGAGGGCAGGGCTGTATTCCATGGACACAGGGCTGTATTCCATGGGGACAGGGCTGTATTCCATAGGGACAGGGCTGTATTCCATGGGGACAGGGCTGTATTCCATGGAGGGCAGGGCTGTATTCCATGGGGACAGGGCTGTATTCCATAGGGACAGGGCTGTATTCCATGGGGACAGGGCTGTATTCCATGGAGGGCAGGGCTGTATTCCATGAGGACAGGGCTGTATTCCATGGACACAGGGCTGTATTCCATGGAGGGCAGGGCTGTATTCCATGGGGACAGGGCTGTATTCCATGGACACAGGGCTGTATTCCATGGGGACAGGGCTGTATTCCATGGAGGGCAGGGCTGTATTCCATGGGGACAGGGCTGTATTCCAGGGGACAGGGCTGTATTCCATGGAGGGCAGGGCTGTATTCCATGGGGACAGGGCTGTATTCCATGGGACAGGGCTGTATTCCATGGACACAGGGCTGTATTCCAGGGGACAGGGCTGTATTCCATGGACACAGGGCTGTATTCCATGGACACAGGGCTGTATTCCATAGGGACAGGGCTGTATTCCATGGGGACAGGGCTGTATTCCATGGACACAGGGCTGTATTCCATGGGGACAAGGCTGTATTCCATGGGACAGGGCTGTATTCCATGGACACAGGGCTGTATTCCATGGGGACAGGGCTGTATTCCATGGGGACAGGGCTGTATTCCATGGGGACAGGGCTGTATTCCATGGGAACGGGGCTGTATTCCCTGGGGACAGGGCTGTATTCCATGGGGACAGGGCTGTATTCCCTGGGGACAGGGCTGTATTCCATGGGACAGGGCTGTATTCCATAGGGACAGGGCTGTATTCCATGGGGACAGGGCTGTATTCCATGGACACAGGGCTGTATTCCATGGGACAGGGCTGTATTCCATGGAGGGCAGGGCTGTATTCCATGGGGACAGGGCTGTATTCCAGGGGACAGGGCTGTATTCCATGGACACAGGGCTGTATTCCATGGGGACAGGGCTGTATTCCATGGACACAGGGCTGTATTCCATGGGACAGGGCTGTATTCCATGGACACAGGGCTGTATTCCATGGGGACAGGGCTGTATTCCATGGGGACAGGGCTGTATTCCATGGGAACGGGGCTGTATTCCATGGGACAGGGCTGTATTCCATGGGAACAGGGCTGTATTCCCTGGGGACAGGGCTGTATTCCATGGGACAGGGCTGTATTCCATAGGGACAGGGCTGTATTCCCTGGGGACAGGGCTGTATTCCATGGGGACAGGGCTGTATTCCATGGGGACAGGGCTGTATTCCATGGGAACGGGGCTGTATTCCATGGGGACAGGGCTGTATTCCATGGGAACGGGGCTGTATTCCATGGGGACAGGGCTGTATTCCCTGGGGACAGGGCTGTATTCCATGGGACAGGGCTGTATTCCATGGGAACAGGGCTGTATTCCCTGGGGACAGGGCTGTATTCCATGGGGACAGGGCTGTATTCCATGGGAACGGGGCTGTATTCCATGGGGACAGGGCTGTATTCCATGGACACAGGGCTGTATTCCATGGGGACAGGGCTGTATTCCATGGGAACGGGGCTGTATTCCATGGGGACAGGGCTGTATTCCATGGGAACGGGGCTGTATTCCCTGAGGACAGGGCTGTATTCCATGGATGCAGGGCTGTATTCCATGGGACAGGGCTGTATTCCATGGACACAGGGCTGTATTCCATGGGGACAGGGCTGTATTCCATGGAGGGCAGGGCTGTATTCCCTGGGGACAGGGCTGTATTCCATAGGGACAGGGCTGTATTCCATGGACACAGGGCTGTATTCCATGGACAGGGCTGTATTCCATGGACACAGGGCTGTATTCCATAGGGACAGGGCTGTATTCCATGGACACAGGGCTGTATTCCATGGACACAGGGCTGTATTCCATAGGGACAGGGCTGTATTCCATGGACACAGGGCTGTATTCCATGGGGACAGGGCTGTATTCCATGGACACAGGGCTGTATTCCATGGAGGGCAGGGCTGTATTCCATGGGGACAGGGCTGTATTCCATGGACACAGGGCTGTATTCCATGGACAAAGGGCTGTATTCCATGGGGACAGGGCTGTATTCCCTGGGGACAGGGCTGTATTCCATGGGGACAGGGCTGTATTCCATGAGGACAGGGCTGTATTCCATGGGAACAGGGCTGTATTCCATAGGGACAGGGCTGTATTCCATGGACACAGGGCTGTATTCCCTGGGGACAGGGCTGTATTCCATGAGGACAGGGCTGTATTCCATGGGAACAGGGCTGTATTCCCTGGGGACAGGGCTGTATTCCATAGGGACAGGGCTGTATTCCATGGACACAGGGCTGTATTCCATGGACACAGGGCTGTATTCCATGGGAACGGGGCTGTATTCCCTGAGGACAGGGCTGTATTCCATGGATGCAGGGCTGTATTCCATGGACACAGGGCTGTATTCCATGGGACAGGGCTGTATTCCCTGGGGACAGGGCTGTATTCCATGGGGACAAGGCTGTATTCCATGGACACAGGGCTGTATTCCATGGAGGGCAGGGCTGTATTCCATGGACACAGGGCTGTATTCCATGGGACAGGGCTGTATTCCATGGACACAGGGCTGTATTCCATGGAGGGCAGGGCTGTATTCCATGGGGACAGGGCTGTATTCCCTGAGGACAGGGCTGTATTCCATAGGGACAGGGCTGTATTCCATGGACACAGGGCTGTATTCCATGGGGACAGGACTGTATTCCAGGGGACAGGGCTGTATTCCATGGGGACAGGGCTGTATTCCATGGAGGGCAGGGCTGTATTCCATGGGGACAGGGCTGTATTCCATGGACACAGGGCTGTATTCCATGGAGGGCAGGGCTGTATTCCATGGGGACAGGGCTGTATTCCAGGGGACAGGGCTGTATTCCATGGGGACAGGGCTGTATTCCATGGACACAGGGCTGTATTCCATGGACAGGGCTGTATTCCATGGACACAGGGCTGTATTCCATGGGGACAGGGCTGTATTCCATGGGGACAGGGCTGTATTCCATGGACACAGGGCTGTATTCCATGGACAGGGCTGTATTCCATGGACACAGGGCTGTATTCCATGGACAGGGCTGTATTCCATGGACACAGGGCTGTATTCCATGGACACAGGGCTGTATTCCATGGGACAGGGCTGTATTCCATGGACACAGGGCTGTATTCCATGGACACAGGGCTGTATTCCATGGGGACAGGGCTGTATTCCATGGATGCAGGGCTGTATTCCATGGACAGGGCTGTATTCCATGGGGACAGGGCTGTATTCCAGGGGACAGGGCTGTATTCCATGGACACAGGGCTGTATTCCATGAGGAAAGGGCTGTATTCCATGGGGACAGGGCTGTATTCCATGAGGAAAGGGCTGTATTCCAGGGGACAGGCCTGTATTCTGTGGGGACAGGGCTGTATTCCCTGAGGACAGGGCAGCACTCCCAGCACCCAGGACCCCTGGAGCTGTTCCCCTGCAGGGCACCAGCCCGGGGAGGGGCCCTGGCTCCCAGCCCTGCCTCTGTCGTGCCTCACATTCCCCAGGGCTGTCACAGCTCCAGCCTGGCTGCGTGGGCTGGCCCATATGGAGCCGTGGAGGGAGATACCAAACATCCACCCGGGGCTGCATTTAGCAGGACTCAGCCTTTCCTTCCCCTTCCCTGCCCCAGTATTTCCCTGTGGCAGCTCGTGGTGTCACAGCTTTCCCTGCTCTCCTGGAGCACGGGACAGTTAAAACCCAGACTAAGACTAGAGCTCTGTGGTCATCACCTGTCTGCACCAGGGAGAATCTCATCCTGCACACCCAAAGCTCCACAGGCCCAAGCCTTGTGCCTTTAATTACTGTTGTCATCTCCAAATGTGGCCACTGCCTTCTCTCAAAGCTCTGCAGGAAGGTGGGATGAGATCATTTCCCATTTTCCTGAATTCCAGATTGGTTTGTGTTGGAAGGAACCCAAAAGCTCATCTCATTCCCACCCCCCTGCTGTGATCAGGGACACCTCAACCAGGATTCTCCACACCCTGTCCATGAACACTTCCAGGGTGGGGCAGATTCCCCATTGAAATCACAGATCTCATTTCTGCAGATCTCAGTTCCCGGGTTCTCCCTTCCCTCCTGGAACGGATAGAAAATATCTCAATATTTGTGTGCTGGTTTTGGCTGGGATGGAGTTGATTTTCTATCAGCACGTGGAGGTGGAGGAAGAAGAAGAACAGAAAGAAGAGAAAGAAGAAGAGGAGGAAGGAGAAGAAGAAGGAGAAGAAGAAGAAGAAAAAGAAGAAGGAGGAGGAGAAGGAGAAGTACGGGAAGAAGAAGAGGAAGAAGAAGAAGAAGGAGAAGAAGAAGAAGAAGAAGAAGTTAAAGAAGATAAAGAAAAAGAGGAAGAAGAAGATGAAGATGAAGAAGAAGAGGAAGAAGAAGAGAAGAAGAAGAGAAGAAGAGGTAGAAGAGGAAGATGAAGAAGAAGAAGAAGAAGAAGAAGAAGAAGAAGAAGAAGAAGAAGAAGAAGAAGAAGACACAGGAGACGTTCAGAGCCCATCCTGGGGATGGCTGAACACCTGATGATGGAACATGCAGAACGAATTCCTTGTTTCCCTTCTCTTCTCTGGCTTTTGCTTTACCTATTAAGCCATCTTTCTCTCATCCCACGGGTTTTCTCACCTCTCCTCCTCCGCTCCTCTCCCCCAGCCCACCCTGGGGGCCGAGCTGAGTTTCTGCCTGGGGTGCAACCACGACGTGTTTCTGGAGCCAGGCAGAAACAATGGAGGCTGGGAGGGTTTGTAGGTGGATGTGACATGTGAAGGACAATTTCACTCAAACCTCCAGCTGAATGATGGCTCTTTGGGTAATTAGCAGCAGATATTTTTAAACAGATTGGTCCCTCCGGCTGAGGGCACCTCTGAGGTTGAAATCAATCCTGTACCAGCGTTTATATTAATTTCAGAGATCTTTGTCTCTGTGGACAAAAAGCCCCACTGTCTCTCTGTGAGCGTTGTGATGATGAGAACATTAATATTAGATAATTATGGCTTTGAAAGATTAAATGAGAAGCGGTGGTGAGGAGGAAAAGGCGCGGTGTTAAATAAAACTGCTGCCCGTGTAGGCTGCTCACACTCCTCTGTTGACAGACTCAGACTGCAACAATCAAAGCAAGGCGAAGGGAGAGGTGGTTTCTGTGTCCAAAGAGAAAAAGGTGCAGCTCTGAGACAGGGAAAACAGAGTTAATCACACAGGACAGGCATTGCCTTGATCCCCAGCAGAAATTCAGCCCCTTTTTCCAGTGCTGCTCGTCCTCAGAGCTGTTCCTCTTCCCAGGGGTTTGATTTGCACCAGACACAGAACCTTCCTCTGAAGGATCTCGGAGGGGACAACTGGAGGGAATCAGAATATCCCGAGCTGGGAGGGACCCACAGGGATCACCAGACCAGCTCCTGGCCCTGCACAGACACCCCACATTCCCACCCTGTGCCTGGGTTGTCATCTGATTGTTCAGCCTTCTGATGTTTTCATTCTTGGACTGGAGCCTTCTCAGGAATTGTGAGAAAAACAAAGAGTGATGTTTAGTAAATAACACATTCCTTTCTAGGGAAAAAGACAAATTGATGGATTTCTAAATTGACCACTGGGGTCAGAGAGGTGTTACTGTTGTCCCCCAATCCCTGATCAAACTCCAAACCCTATTTCAACCCCAAACCAAAATAAACTTTCTTTTTCTCTTCTCATCTCACAACCTGACAGGTGAGTTTGGCTCTTTCGTGTCCTCTGGTGACAGGAGAGGTGCCCAAACCCTCCTGGGGCTCTGGCAGCCTCGGGGTTGTGACCATTCCCTGGGAAAGAAACTTTTCCTGAAATCCAGCCTGTTCCTCCCCTGACACAGCTCCATTCTCCCTCCAGCCCTGGCCCTGCTCACGGGGACAAACCTCGAAACCAGAGCCCAACTCTGAATTTGAGATGAGGCTGAAACTCCAGGCTGGAGCCACAGCAAACCCAGAGCTGTGGGGATGAGGGAGGATGAGGAGCTGGCACTGGGTGAGGCTGAGGGGCAGAGAGGGGGATTATCACAGCCCTGCCCACAGCTCCACTCCACACCCGGAGCTTGGCAAAGGGAGAGCAGAGCTTAAAAAAAAAAAAAAATAAAAAAAAAAAAAAAAAAAAAAAAAATCCCAAACCAAAACCCCAAACAAACAGAACAGACAAAACCCAAACAAACAAACAAACACACACAAAAAAACCCCCACAAAACAAAACCACACACACAAAAAAGCAAAACAAACCAAAACAAACAAACAAAAAACCCCAAAAATACCCCCCAAAACCAACCAACCAACCAACCAACCAACCAACCAAAAACCCAAACAAAAATAAGCCCCCCCCCCAAAAAAAAACCAAAAAAAAAGCCCAAATAACTCCCCCAAAAAACCCAAAACTAAGAAACCCAGAAACCAAATCTGAGCTGATTCCAGGAGTGTCCCCCTTTGCTTTAGGTGTCCCACATCCCCCTTTCTCTCCCTTCTCTCTCATTCTCGTGCCAATATCAGGGATATTTGGGGTCTCACTGTGGGGATTTGGTGCCATCCAGGACCCCAAATATCCCTGACACTGCCACGTTCCTTCCCTAGAATTTCAGATCTGTTCAGGATTGTTGCCTGGCACCCCCTGGATGTGCCCAAACTGAGTGGAAACATCATTTCCAACCTGTCCACGCCTGTGTTTTTGCCAGCACAGGGCAGGGTTTTAATTGCCAGCCCAGCCCCATTCCAGAGGCAGCTTTTCCTCTTCCTCCCTCCTCTCCTTTGGCTCTCTCTGATGGAATTTTATGAATATAAAAACCTCAGCAGTGTGTAATAAAGCAGAATCCTCTTAGAGCAAATCTGACAGGCACCGAAGGTGTCCTAATGGATGTATTATTTCACATGTTGGTTTCTGTTTAAGGGCTGGAAAGCAGAGGGAAGCACAATTAAAGGGTGCTGGGGGCATTGTGGAGCTGCCCTTCCTTCCCACCTCTCCTGTCCAGATTATTTCCCCTCTGTGACCTTTAATAATCTTGCTCTGATCTGGATCTGAGGGAAAATTTGTGACCCTTTGATGAGCGAGGTGGAAGAGTTTCTGTGTGCTAAATTCATTTTCTTCTCCCTTAAAAAAAAAAAAAAAGGAAAAAAAAAGTTCTTAAATAAGGCTCAAGCAAATCCTTTAAGCCAGTTGCTTTTATCTATTTTTATATGGAATTTAAGGATTTGTGTCTTTTTTCCTCCCCACCTCCCTGTCGGTTCCTTTTTGATTGAATTACATCAGGAGCTGGGAGCTGCAGCATTCACTGGGGCTGTAGTAAAACTCCAAAAATCACAGAAACTCTGACAATTTCAGTGGGTGAGGGTGCAAAATTCTCCTTCTCCCACCTCACCATTAATATTTCAGTGCACATTTGACTTCCAGGCTGGTGAGAGGCTGAATTTTCCCAGCCAGGAATGCCCAGGCTATCCATGGTCAGTCATTCCTTCACCCCTGGATGGAGAAAATCGTGTTTGCAGCAGATTTTGGAGCTTGGGCAAAGCTCCTCCCTTGAGGAACATTATGTCAACAGATCCTCATCAAGGCCCTAATTATAATAATTAGAGCAGGATGATCTGGAGTTGACAAGCACAGTGCCTGTGCTGGAGGAGCCACTTCCTCCTCCTTCACCCTGCTCCCCACAGCAGCCCCCAGACACATCCCTCTTCCTCTTTATTCTCTGGGATTCAGGCAGCTTCCCAAAAGGAGAGCTGAGAAAAAAAGTTATCCCAAGTTATCCTGGCTCCTCAGTGGAAATAAATCAGGGGCTGTCAGAGAAAAAGTAGGAAGTACGTAATTGGAGCTAAGAAAAAAAATGGAAATACATAATTAGAGCTAAGAAAATAGGAAATATGTAATCGGAATTAAGAAAACAAGTAAACTTCTTAATAATAAATAAGGATGTTTCTTAATTAGAGTTAATAAAATCTCCTGGGCTTGGCCCCTTTGCAGAGTTGCTGGATGAGCTCTGGATCTCAGATTCCCTGCCCTGCCAAGCCCCTGTTGATGCTGGAGGTGCAGAGGAGGCCCTGAGCACACTGATCTCTGTTATCCCTGTCCCTGTTCCCGCTGTGCTGCTCCCTGGGGAGGCACAACCCCATTGCCCCATCCTGCCCCCCCTGCAGGGGCTGAGACAGAGCCAGCCCTGCTGTCCATCCTGTCATTGCACACCTTCCCCTGCTCCAGCACTGTTGGGAAAGATGGGACAGGAAGGACTTGTGAATATGACTGCATGGTAAGAAATACTGCAGATGTAAAACCTGAGTGAAATAGGAATGAAAGCCAGTTTGGAGATGTGAGCATGGCAGGCAGGAAGATGGGGATGAGCTGAAGATGGGTGAAAAGACAGAAAAACAAAAGACAAGAATGTTGCCTTTCCACCTCTGCAAAGGCATCAGGGAACAAGTACATAAGAAAGGAGTCTATAGAGTTTAGAATGTAAAATGACATGGTGATGTAGTAGTTCTTACAGGCTGCGTGCAAAGTTTGTAGGTTTTGTATCTCACGCCGGTTGGTCAATGTGAATTAGAATATTCAACACAAAAAGAGATAGAATGGATTGGAACAAGAGGATCGCTCTCTTCTCCTCTCTTCTCCTGGCTCCCCTACCTTTTTCCCTTACCTTTCTCTTCTCCTGGCTCTCCTACCCTCTACTCTGGCCCTCTCACCCTCTTCCCTCACCTCTCTTGGCCCATCCCCTCTCCTCTCTCTCACCTCACTTGCTCCTGTTTTCTCCCCACGTTTTTCCCCTGCTCCTGCCCCGTTTTTACCCCTGAGCTCTGTTCTATTTCTCTCTCCCCATTCTCTCTTTAGGGCTTTGCTCCAGCCCAGGCTGGTGGCTGAAGGCAAATCCCTCTTTACCCACCACCCTTGGAATAATAAACCCCCGTGTGTCTAGAACATCTCAGCTCTGCAGAGTTCCTTGTCCCTGCCGTCCACGGAAAAATTGCTACACAGCACCAAATCTGGGGATGATTTTTCCACATGGGATGTGTGCTTGGGGTGCAAACGACCTTTAAAACCATTTAATTCCATCCCTTCCATGGGGATAGGACACAGCCTCAAGCTGCACTGAGGGAAATATAGGTTGGATGGTAGGAAAAAGTTTTTTACAGAAAGAATAATAAAGTTCTGGGATGATCTGCCCGGGGAGGTGGTGGAGTCCCCATCCCTGGGTGTGTTTCAAAAAGGATTGGATGTGGGGCCAGGGTTTAGTTGAGGTGCCAGGGCTGGGTTGGACTCAGTGGTCTTGGAGGTCTCTTCCAACCTGGTGGTTCTGTGAATTCTGTGATTGCGTGATTGCTTCTGTGATTCTGGATTCTGTAATTGATTCTGGGATTGATTCTGTGATTGATTATGTGATTCTTTGATTCTGTGACTCTGTGATTGATTCTGTGATTGATTCTGTGACTCTGTGATTGATTCTGGGATTCTGTGACTCCGGGATTCCCCCATCCCAGGACGCTCCAACACCTCGGCACATCCAGGGATGGGGCAGCCACACCTTCCCAGGGCTTCATCGCCCTCTGAGCAAAGAATCTCCTCCTAAAGCCCAATCTAAACCTGAGCAAAGCTGGGATTAGAAATCAAACCTGGCTGCTGAGCAAAGCAAGGCCCCGTTTGGGGTTTGCCCACAGCAGGGATGAGCCCAAGGATCGGCCACCTGCACTGAGAAACACAGGGAGGTGCAGGAACAGATCCAGGAACACCACTGCATCCTCATTCTGCACATTTCAATAGGGAAGTGGCAGGTAAGACAGGTAAAATGATGATAATTTCCCTTTTCTTTCGTTCTTTCCCCATCCTCCCCTCCCCCCCATAAAAGACTCAAAGAAAAAAAAAAAAAAAAAGGAAAAATCTCAAAGCTTTAAAAAAAAAAAAAAAAGCACCTTTTCTCCATTAAGCTTATTGATGGTCTCAGCAGACCAGAGCAAGATCAAAGACAGAGAGAGGAGAAAGCTGCAGCTTATTAAAGGAACAACCGAGGATGTGACAAATACCAGGGAAGGTGACAAATACCAGGGAGGAAGACAAAAGCCTGACAGAGATGGGGACAAAGCCAAACCAGATCACAGAGGGCAAAGCCTTCATCCTCCAGGGGGCTGCAGGGAGCTGAGAACACCAAGGTGAGAACAAAATCTCAGCCTAAACCCCGGCCTAGGGTCAAGCTCAACCCTCGATCCTGAATCCTGCAGCAGGAAAAGCGTGGATCTGGCAGGGAATGTGACAATTCCACATCCAAAGGGCTGGAACAACAGATTCAGCCTCCCCTGATCCCAGAGCTGCTTCATCCATCCCTGCTCCAGGGTCTGACATCTCCAGGGAGGTTTGGGATATGCCAGGAGAACACCACTGCAAGGGAATTGTGGTTTTAGGGTCGTTTGTTTAAGGTTTGATCCTTTCAGAGGTGCAGAACAGCTCCTGTCACTGCAGGAAAAAAAAAAAAAAAAAGCAGGACAAGGAATATCCTGTCCCAGCAGAATTCTGGGGGCTGTGTGAGGATCACCAGGACAGGATGAGTGTTGCTGTAGGACACAAAATAAAGATGAGAGACTCTAAATATTTCAGAAGGCAAAGAGCACAGAAAAAAGGCTTTATTGTCTAATTCTCACTGCCTTTTATAAGGTGTTCCCATCCAGACTGAACATGGTTGGGGAATAGGAACGACACCTCTCTGATCCCATTGGTTAAACCAGAGAAACAGCAAAACACCACCTGGAGAAAGATTGTTCTGAGAAAGGAGAGTTGTTTGCCAGGATTGTTTGGAGAAGAAGCTTTCTTGAGAAATTTTTCCTTGGGAAAAAGTCAGCAGCTGCCAGCAGGCTGAAATCTCTCAGACCCACATCAGGAGAAGGGCACTGCAAGGGAATTGTGGTTTTTAGGGTTTGTTTAAGGTTTGATCCTTTCAGAGATGCTGAACAGCTCCTGTCACTGCAGGAAAAAAAAAAGCAGGACAAGGAACATCCTGTCCCAGCAGCATTTTGGGGGCTGTGTGAGGATCACCAGGACAGGATGAGGATGAGGATGAGGATGAGGATGAGGACAGGGCTGTTCCAAGGAGTTTGGAACTCCTGGCTATTGGCAAACACTGGCACATCCCTCTTGAAATAAATCCATCTCGCACGCAGCTGCTCTCACACATGGATAAACCTGCACAAATGCTCAGATAAATTCAAATTAGGGGAAAGGCTGTATTGACATGACAGGCACTACAAGCACTGCCAAAACACGAGGGGAGAAACCTGTCAGGGGGAGATGGGATTCAGCAGCCAGGCTGAACGTGCAGCATTCACCTGCCGTGGGAGTGGGGGGGAAAATGGCAGAAAAAATTGGGGAAAGCAGAAAAAAAATTGGGGAAAGCAGAAAAAAGAAATTGGGGAAAGCAGCCCTGAGTCCCCCTCTGTGCCAGGGTGAGCTGGGGCAGAGCCCTGCTCTCCTCATCCCTGGCACCACCAGAGTATCCCGTGCCAAAAGCACCTTTCCTTGTTCTGGAATGTTCTTTCATCCCTCCAGCACATCCCTCCCTCCCCCGAGGGGTGTTTGCTCCTCAATTATCCCACATTCCTGTCTCTCCTCCTGCTGCCTCTGCAGCCAGAGCCTCTCCAAACCTTGGCAGAGCTGCTGCAGAGGGGCACCAGTGGGTTCTGCCCTCTCTGGAAGGTCTGCACCCACTGAGAGCAGCATTTTGGGGGGGATTGAGGGGCTGCAGGCTGTGGGAGGTGTGGGGGGAGCAGATGGGGAGAGTCCAGCAGCTCAGGAGTGAGTCAGGAATGGGATGGAATTGGCCCCCGGGCTGAGAGGTTGGGAAGGATTCCTCCCCAAGGGACCTTGGCAAGGGAAAGGAGGATAAAAACAGGAATTTGGGGAATGTGCTGCTGTTCACCTGTATGGGAACATTGCCCCAGAACAGTCCTCAAGTCCCTCTCCAGGCTGGAGGGGGCCCTGTGCTGCCTCCTGAGCCCCAGGAGATTGGGGATTCAGCCCTGGCAGGGACATTTCCAGCCCTGGCAGGGACATTTCCAACCCTGGCAGGGACATTTCCAGCCCAGGGATGAGCCTGGAGTCACCACTGACTTCACAGCTGAGGGACATTCACAGCCAACGTGGGGAGGAGGGCAAATCTAACTCACAAATACCCAGTTTTATTTGCAGAGCTGATGGTTTTATGCAAACCAAGCCTTGTCTTGGAGGAAGGGAAATCTAACTCATATGGAAACAGTGCAAACCTCATTCCCTCCCCAAGCACAAAATGCTGAAGTATTTTGGGTTAAATGTTGGGTTTTAATATTCTGATATCCTGATTGTCACCCAGCTGCCTCTGCTCCCTGACTGAGCTCCTCAGTGCACTTCTCCAGAGCAGCAGAATGTTGGGAAAGCTTTCCTCAATCCAGCAGAGGGGACTCCACATCCCTGGACACGCCCAAGGCCAGGCTGGGCAGGACTTGCAGCACTCTGCTCCAGTGGAAGGTGTCCCTGTCATGGTCCTAAAGGTCCCTCCCTACCCCAACCCATCTGGGATTGTGATTCCACCCCAATTCCAGCTCAGCACGGCAGCACGAGGGGAGAATTTGATGTTCCACAACATCCACTCCTGTCTGCTCTGTTGAGGAAGAACTGAAATAAAAATTCTGGATAAAAAACCCCAGGATGCAGCCAGGCATCCCACCAGCATTCCCATGGGAAGGTTTGAGTTAGAGGAGCTTGTGTTGCCTCGGCTGATTGCAATTACACCACGAGCTGGCTGGCTGGAAATAAAAATGAAATTGCAACAGAGGTTCCAGCTTTAATTGAAATTTCCTGGGATCTGTTATTACACGGCAGCGATTGTTCTGCAGCACTAATGAGCCTTTGCTCAGATGATTATCCAAGTGTCTCTCCAGTCGCTGTTTCATTATTGTATTATTAATGATCAGATAGGATTGTCACAGCTGAGACGAAACCTGAACATCAGACAGCAGCACGCAGCCCCTGCCTCCACACATCCCCTGCACTGCTGCCAGCACAACGTGAATACCAATTTTTTTTTTTTTTTTTTTTGGGGGGGGGTGGGAGAAGGATTTGATATTTATTGGCACTCTGCTGTGTTATTCTGTAGGAATTCTGCCAGCTCGATGGTGTTTTGGGTCCAGCTGGGAAGGCTGGTGCTCTCCAGAGTTTGTCTTTCAAGTCTTTTGGCATTTCTTGGTTTGCTCATTGGAGGCTGGAGGATTTTATTTGGTCATTCAGAGAAACAAGGGTTGTCACCTTCCGATTTCCTCATGGATATCATCATTTCCTTCCCATTTCCTAATGGATATCAAGAACCTCCAGGATCTCCCCTGACTATCTGACTTTCCTGGCCTGGATTAATCACTGAAAGAACTTTAATATTTAGGAACTTTAGAACTTTAGATGTTTTGGGCTGCTTCCCCAGCCCACATTCTGCTGCTTGGCAGGAGTTCAGAGCCCTCTCTCCCTCCCCAGGCTGCCCTGTGTGTGCAATCACAGCATCCTGGGAGCTCAGAGTGAGCCTGGAGCGGCACATTTTGGGGAGATTCCCAGGATTTGGCAGGGCAGAGACAGCCCTGGCTCGGTGCAGCCGCAGAGGCTTTGGGAAGCAGCTTTCCCTGCCTCCAGGAGGGGGTTTGGAGGGGGAAATGCTGCTGGGAGGGCACAGAGACATCTGGGCTGTGTCAGCACTTTGAGGAGCATCCAACCTGCCCCTGTCCCACTGCTGGACTCTGATGGACACAAAGGAGAGCTCAGAGGGGTCTCCCCTGTATCCCTGGTTTGTGCCTGAGGTGTTTTGGTTTTCTGAAATTCCTTTCCCAGGGAATTCTCTGTAAACAGGAGAAATGTTTTTGTAGCTGTACCTTTGTTATTCATTCCTTTCCCCAGGAGGGACTTCTCCTTGCTGTCCCTCTGCTCTGACCAATGGGAGTGAAGAGGTTTGTCTTTGTGTCACCAATCCAATTGGTCTGTGTGAAATGGGATAAAAGGGAGACACAGCCCAGAAATAAAAGAGTCATTTTCAGCCTCCTGAAGCTCAGAGTCTGTGTCCTTGTGGTGTCAAACAGCCTCATCCCTCACCCATCCTCAGCTCCCCACCATCCAAACTGGAGTTTTTAGATGGGATACTGGGGAGGAATCCCTCCCTGTGAGGATGGGGAGGCCCCAGAGTTGATTTCCCAAAGGATTTCCCATCCCTGGAAGAGTTTGGAGCAAAACACCCATCCCAGAACACCACAACACAAACAGCCACCACCCCCAGAAAAACCCTTTAACACAATACAATAAACCCTGTGAGTGTCCCGGGCCAGGCTGGGCAGGGTTTGGGGCAGCCTGGGGCAGTGGGAGCTGGATGGGCTTTATGGTCCCTTCCAACCCATCCCATGGCTCTGTGAGAACCTCACAAAGGCACCACAAAAGGGATATTTTGGATCTTTTCCTATGCCTGAGATTCCTGTTTCACTTTCCAAGAGGACAAAGCCCACCCCAGCCCTCCCTGCTCCTCACCCTTGGCTGTTGGATCAGCCAGAACATCCCCAAAGGAGACACCTCCAAACCATCCCGCCACCCCTGTCTGTGCCCCTGGGCTGCTCAGACCCCTAAAACCCTCAATTATCCCCAGTTCTGGCCACAATCCAGGAGTTCTGCTTTTGCTGGGCTCTATTATTTTGGATTTTTTTTTCTCCTTAATTTAACAGGCTGGGTTTTTTTTTTTTTTTTGCTGGACGAAATCTCTCCTCTATTCCAACGACTTCAGACATAAAAAGGGAGCAAAAAGTTCAGTGCTGAGGCTGGGTGACATTTCAGTTTCCTTGTGAAATGTATCCAGGACCAGAAAAGGAACAGCTTTAAACCAGCAGGAAGCAACTACAGAAATCAGGGTGAGTCCAGGGAAGGTTTTTCAGTCAGCAGAAGAATCAGTAAAAAAATTCAGAACTGCCAAACCTTTATTTATTTTTGTCACTGCGGTCACTTTTAATTTTTTTTTCTTAAATTATTATTTTATTTTTTTTTAATCTTGCTGCTCCTACTTAAGCCAAACGTGGTGTTAACCCATGAGTGAAAGATAACAGCTCTCCTGGGGCTGCCTGAGTGCTTCAGCCTCTATTAATTTTTTACTGGGGCTTTGCTGCCCAAGATCCTGAGCGTGCATTGGTAATTGGACCAAAAAAAAAAAAAAAAAAAAAAAAAAAAAAAAAAAAAAAAAAAAAGGCTGATTTCCATAATATCTGGATTTATTTGAAATAAATATTCCAATATTTGGATAACCTCCTCCACCCAGCACTGCTGGGAAATTTTGTTGTCTTTATGGAGGAAAATCCACTGGGTAAGTGCTCGGTGTTGTTCTTCGTGCTGGGAGAAGACAAACTAAATGTCCAGGAATAATTTCCATAAAATGCTACCACAGACTCCTGCTCTTCTCTTCCCTCTTTCTCACAATCACACCACACACCATTAGATCATTATGGTCTATCAATTTGTCACATTTCTGCAATTTCTTCCCTTTAAGGCTCCGAGATGAGAAGCCACTAAAAAGGCCTAAAACCGGAGAGAAATCGTCTCGCGAAAAAACAATTGCTCCATTTGAGTGTCAAAACACACAATATTCTCCTCCTTGGGAAGAACGTTTTCTCAAAAATCACATCCCCCTCAGCAGCAATCATTTCCCCCTGCGATTGTGGCACTTTGTGCCCGTGGATCTCTTTCCTGGGAGTGAAAACGGAGCTTGAATTTCTGTTGTTTGATTTTTCAAGAGGCTCCACCTTAAACCTATTCCAGAGTGTTCCTATAAATTTATTTAATCTGCATATGCACACACATACACATTGCTGGGAGAGGGAGATTCCAGCAGCTCCTGCTTTCCCAACTCACCAGGAAATCAATCCATGCCCTGGGATGGTGGAAAAAAGAAAAGTGACCAAAACTGGGGTGATTTGTCCCCATTTTCTCTGCTCTTGTGAGACCCTCCTGTGCCCAATAAAGACTGGGGATGAGTCTATGAGGATGATCACAAGGCTGGAACAACTTTCTCATGAGGAGGAAAAAGACACCAAGGAGAACTCAGAGCCTTTTCCAGAGCCTGAAGGGGCTCCAAGAGGGACTGGGGACAAGGGATGGAGGGACAGGATACAGGGAATGGCCCTAAAATGAAGGAGAATTTATTTAGATTAGAAATTAGGATGAAATCCTTTGTGGGGGGCACAGAGCAGCTGTGGCTGCCCCTGGAAGGGTCCAAGGCCAGGCTGGAGCACCCTGGGATGGTGGAAGGGCTCCCTGCCCATGGATGGGGTGGGACTGGAGGAGTTTTTCCACCCCAAACCTCTCTGGGATGTGGGATCCCCACCCTGGCTGGTGCCAGCAGCCCCTGAGCCGTGTCCAAGGCTGGGTTTGCTCTCCCTGCTGAGCTCCAGGGCAGCCCCAGAGCTCTGGGATTCCATCAGCCCTGAAATGAAGATGTGATGAGGAGACAACACTGTATTAAATCCTGGCCAGGGCTGGCTCCCAGGGGGAGGAGAGCAGCCCTGATCCACGACTTGAGCTAAATGTGCTTTCCCCGGCTCTCCAGGCTATTCCCTGCCTCCCCAGGCCATTAGCCAGCCCTGCTGGCAGGTCAGGCAAGACAAAAAGGTCCCTGCAGCTCCCATCTGCCCCAGCAGAAAGGATGAGCTGATTATGTTCTACATTCAATCACCAGGAAGAATCAATCTGTAATTAAGAGACTCCTCTCCCACCCCTCTGTCAGGGTTTTTTTTTTCTTTTGCCTCTTCTCCCCTTCCACCCCCACCAAACCTTCCAGCACAAAGTCAATTTAATGAGATTTCTCAGTAACAAATGACCAGTTTGTAATAATTATATTTTCTTCTGCAATTGCTGTAGAAATGATTTAAAGCAGAGAAGGCTCCAATTTATTAAGCATCAAATTTGCTGCTGTGAACTTTTAACTACAAGAAGAGCCTGAAGACTGAGGCAGCTCTGGGCTTTGCCTTGGCCCTGAAATATTGATGGTTTGGAGATCAAGATTTGACTCCTGGATGAAAATAAATGAATCCTGTGGCAGGCAGAGCCCAGCTGCATTTTCTACCCTTTCATCAAGGGGAGTGGGGTAAGGAGTGGTGAAGAAAAAACTCATCCTCAGGCTGTTCCATCTCCTCCTAATTAATATTTGCAGGTGAAGGTTTAATTGCTGCACCCCTCACAGGCTGGCAGGGAAAACCCAAAGCCAGAGGAGCTGGGCTGGGCTGGGCTGGCAGGGATGCAGAGAACAACATTCCTCCTGGAAAAAACATCCACCTCGTGCCTCTAGACCTTGGAACACCAAAATCCTGTTTCAGCTGTGCTCCCAAGGGTTTGCAGCTCATCACTGGGCTGAATTCAGGGGGGAAAACCTCAAAGGGGAGGATTTATTTCTCTCAGGACACAGGACATGGGTCTGCTCTGCAAGAACCTCCACACTGACAACATTCCCTGTCCTGGTGTTTCATCATCTCAGCTTTCCCCACCATTCAAATTAAAATTTTACATGTCCAAAATCAAATTGTTATTTTTATTTTCATCAACCTGCCTCCTGGACTTCAGAGAGAACACCTGGGGGAGGCTCAGAACAACATCCCACCTTCAATCCTTCACTGAAAACTCACTTTATTGGCCCTGATAAACCCCAGCTCTCGAATTCTGCAATAATTTCTGCTCTAGAAAAGCACCACAGATAAATGAGTTATTTAAAACTCTGGAAAAAAAAATTAGAATTTAAACTTTTTTCAACTCTTGCACTGCCTCAGCAGGTTCCTAATGAGTGGAATTTTCATCCCATGTTGTACCTGGGGAGCAGCAGGGAGGATCTGCCCTGGAATTCCTGGTGGTTGCACAGGAAAGTCCCCAGGGCCGGGTTTTATTTGGAGTTCCCCCCAAATTTCCTGCTCACTCAGGGCCCTCCTGAGACTGCTGCAAATCCATAATTCATAAAGGAAAAAGAGGGGTTTTTTTCTGCCCCTGAACTTTGAGAGAGTGAAATACAAGAGGATTTTTAATTGGAGCCATTTACTATATTTAGGTCTGAGTTAAGTTATATTTAATATTCTGTTAATATTGAGATTAATTTCTGTGTGGTTTAGGTTAAGTTTAGGTTAAGCATTGCTCAGTTAAATGATGTTATTTTAAGTTCTGTTAAGTTTGGGCCCTATAAAGTTTAGGTTACTTTTAAGTTTTGATAACTTTAAGTTTAGGTTAAATATTCTCAGTTCAATTATTTTAAGTTATTTTAAGTTCTGTTAAGTTTGGGCCCTGTTAAGTTTAGGAGTTTTTTTTGTTTAAGTTTCAATGACTTCAAGTTTTAAAAAGTTTAAATTATATTATATCTATATCCTACTAAAGTTTTATTACATGCAGGTTTTTAACAAGTTACACATAATTTAAGATTCTTTTTTGCCAAAATTTATTCTGGCCAAGTTTAGGAATTATTTAATTTTAAATTATCCTAAGTTTTGTTAAAATAGGCTCGTTTAACTTGCAAATTTAGTTATTTTTTTCTCAGAAATATGATGGCTTTGATTGAAACAGCTGTGATGAGACATTGTGGGTAAAAGAAGGTACAAGTTGTGGGGAGCTGAACTTTGAGATCCCTGGGGGAGCTGCAAGGCAGAATTAAACCAGGAAGGTGATGATGGAGAGAAATAAAAGCAGAACTTGAGGATGAAAATTGCAGAGGTGCCCCTTTCACTTTGATTTAAAATGAGATTATTCCTTGGGTGAAGGGGATAAAAAAATCTAAATAAAATCCCAAAACCAATCCCATAAAATAAAATAAAATAAAAATAAATAAAAAAAATAAAATAAAATAAAATTAAAATAAATAAAACAAAACAAAATAAAATAATACAAAATAAAATAAAAATAAATAAAATAAAAATAAATAAAATAAAAATAAAAAAATAAAATAAAACAAAAATAAAACAAAATAAAAATAAATAAAATAAAATAAGACAAACCCAAAGGCTGCAGCACCCTGAGACCTCCCAAAATCAGATTGCAAAGTTCACGGGATCCATATAAAGGTCATTTAGTTCAAATCTGACCCTGTTATAATCTGGGCTCAGTTTGGCCCCAGGCTGTGCCAGGGCAGGTTCAGGTTGGAAACCAGCAGGAATTTCCCCATGGAAAAGTTTGTCCAGCTGTCCCAGTGGGGTAATTCCAACCCAACGGAGCCGTTTTTGCTAAAAATGAGGATTTTCCAAGAGTTTGGTTTCCTTTTTTTGAACTGCCCATGGCAGTTGATCCTTCCCACCTTCCCCTCTCTGCCAGGGTGGTGGGAATGGGGGGCAAAAATTGGAATTATTTCATCAGAACAAAGTGGGGAGGCAGAACCAGCCCTGCTCACAGGGGAGGGGATGATTTTAATCAGATTTAATTCTCTTCCATGAAAAGTGATGAAAAAACCATCGTGCAGAGCTGCTGACAGGGAGGGGGTGATGAGTGGGATCCATGGAAAACCAGCTTTTCCATCCCTCCTAAAGCCAGATCAGATCTGAGAGAGAAAAACCCAGATGAAAGGAGTTGGCTAAATTGGCACAATTTGATTTTTTAATTAATTTTTTTAAAAATTATTTTATTATTTTTTCTCTGATCAACCCCAGCAAAAAATTTTTTTATTATTATTTTTTCTCTGATTAACCCGAGTGAAAGATTTTTTTTTCTCTGATTAACCCCAGCAAAAGATTTTATTATTATTTTTTCTCTGATTAACCCCAGCGAAAGATTTTTATTATTATTATTATTTTTTCTCTGATTAACCCCAGCGAAAGACACGGGCAGGAGTTTTAAACCTGCAGGTTGTTTTACCCAGAGCTGTGCAAACCCATCTCTCCTCTCCCAGCACACTCAGCCTAAAAAACCCCGTTAATTTAATTAATTATGGCCGGTAAATGGGCCCCCCGAGGGCTCCCGGAGGTAAAATGCATCTTGGCCAGGAAACAACAGAACTGACAGCAGCATCTGCCTGGCACAGAATTATTGCAGAGAGTTACAGGGAACACCTCGAGATGCTCCGTGGAGCAGCAGCCAGGTGGTTCTGCTCCTTCTCTTGGTGATTCCTGCAGGAAAAATATTGAAAATTCCATTTTTAGGCAACTTTTAGTGCAGTCACATTCACGATTTGGGGTGTCACACACTCAAAAATCAGGGTTTGGTGTGTGTGTTTAAAGACATTAAGTCACATAAGCACATTAAATCAAATTTCTGCACACAGGCACGTCCTGCCCTGGCAGGTTTGGGTTAAAACAATCAAATTTTTGGTTTTTTAACGGGATAAACCCAAGTCACATCCAGGGAAAGGGACTTTGATGTCCCTACTTCTTCCCTGAGTGTTTCCCGTGGCAAAAATACTGAAATTTTCACTTTTTGTGCAGTCACATTCACTATTTTGTGGTCACACACTCAAAAATCAGGGTTTGGTGTGTCTGGCTTGAAAATTTCTGCACACAGACACGTCCTGCCCTGGCAGGTTTGGGTTAAAATAATCAAATTTTTTGTTTTTTAATGGGATAAACTCAAGTCACATCCAGGGAAAGAGACTTAGATGTCCCTGCTCCTTCCCTCGGTGGTTCCTGCAGCAAAAATATTGAATTTTTCACTTTTAGGCAGTTTTTTGTGTGGTCACATTCAAAAATCAGGGTTTCAAGTGTGTGGCTTGAAAATTTCTGCACACAGGCACGTCCTGCCCTGGCAGGTTTGGGTTAAAACAATCAAATTTTTGGTTTTTTAATGAGATAAACCCAAGTCACATCCAGGGAAAGGGATTTAGGGTTCACCCGGCAGTTGTCAGGAGCTGAGGGATGAAGGGATGCCCTGTTTTGGCAATTTGGGGGGATCAGTCTGGGTCAATCCCAGACTCTCCAGGGAAGCTTTGCCAATATCTGGGAGCTGAAGATCCAGCCCAGAGCCCTTGGCCAGGTCATTGTACAATTATCTGGGAGGATCTCGGCTCCTTTACCTGGACAAAGGTGCCACAGGTACCCTGAAGGCCCAATTTTATTGCTTTTCCTCACACCCCATCCACACTTGGCTTATTTGAATTTATTTTAATTTATTTTATTTCAATTTTTTTTTAAATTTTATTTTATTCTATTTCATTTTATTTCATTTTATTTTATTTCAATTTTTTATTTTTTTTTAAATTTTATTTTATTCTATTTTATTTTATTTCATTTTATTTCATTTCATTTCATTTTTTATTATTTTATTTTATTTTATTTTATTTTTATTTTATTTCATTTAGTTTCATTTTTTTATTTTTTAAATTTTATTTTATTTTACTTCATCTTATTTCATTTCATCTTATTTCATTTTATTTTATTTTATTAATTTATTTAATTTTATTTATTTTTTTTAACCTCTAACCAAAGAGGACACAAAACTGCCCCACACTGCAAACATTTTACCAACTCCTGGATTCCTGTCATCCCATAAAACCCTAAAAAACCTCCCTCTGACCTCGGCCTTGTTGCCATTTGAGATTTTTCTCATTAATAATTTTATATTTTTTAGCACCAACCCCTCCTGGAGCCTCCACTTCAGCAACCCGGGCTGTAAATGAGTGATTATCCCCAGCCTAAGGAGCACGAGGACAAACAATAGAAGAGCAAGGACAATGCATCACCGAATGTTCATTTGTTCATTCATTTGACAAGCCCAGTTTAGTTGTAATTAATTATGATAATTCTTGGTGCCACACCAGTTAATGTTCAAGTTTATGAACCTCCAGCCTCGTGCTGCTAAATTTTTAATTTTTTTTTTTTTGAGGGAAAAAGGAATTAAATCTGATATTTTAGGGGTGAGCACAAAGGGCACTGTGGAAGGAGAGTAAAAATTAAAAAATTGCCCTGGGAAACCTGTCGGGGTTATAAGGACAGAGGGTTTGGCAGCTCTGGGTTTGATATTTGAATTCCTTTTTTCCTTTCCAAGGTTGGGATTAATACACAGGAAATGTTGGGTTTGTGTCCAGACTTGGGGATTTATTATTTATTATTTATTTACAGACTCACAAGCCATAAACTCTAACCAGCAAGTCACAGAATTGAGGTAAAATGGAGCACCTCAAACTCTTTCCAAGGTTATTTAAGTGTTAATAACTCAATAACGAGGTGACACCTGTATTATTTATATTTTTGACCCAATAATGACCACCCAAGGCCCACAATGCTGATTTTTCCACCCAAAACCCACCAAAACCTGAGAAGAAGAAGGAAGAAGAAGGTGAAGAAGAAGGACTTAGACTTCTTCCATCTTTCCCCGTATAATATTTACATACTGAAATCCCAAATGTAAGTTTTTCACCCTGTGAGATCACACAAAACTATTCAAACTACACAACCCCAGGGCCTTCACTCAATTTTGGGAGCTCATTCCACAGCCTCAGGTCAAATGTGGTGCCAACTTGAGGGTCAGCACCTTTTAACACAGAAATCCTGGAATTTTCAGCCTCCAGGGCTCCAAAAGTGCCACGAATTTATAACTCAAGATAATCTGCAGTTACTGCCCAAATCTGGGGTTTTGTTCTCCCTTCCCAGAATCATCAGGGTTTGGAAGAAACCTTGGAGAACATCCAAAGTCATGGAGGTCATTGGGCTACGAGAATCAATTTTTGCTTTTTTAATGAGAGAAACTCGAGTTCATCTCATCACCTTCAGCTTTCTCAGGTTTGGTTTCTCTCTCACCCAAGATTTAGGTGGTTTCAGAGAGTCTTTTTTGCCCTCTGAAGGCTCTGAGCCAGATGTGAGAATGAAACGGAGTCCTCAAGGTCTTGTTTTTCTGGGTTTCTCGTGTGTTTATTGTTTCTTATCTCACAATTTTCTGTGCCCAGCTGAGATGTTCACAGGACACAGGACAACTCCCCCTGTGATGGGAGGTCACTGCCTCTTATTCAGATGATGATGTGTGTGTTATTTACAATTCCATACCAATGCCTGTCACCTGTACTAAAAGGGTCATCCCTACTCTGACCCAATCCCCTTAAACTACTTTGTGCCACCATCACATCAGGAGATGGAGGACGAGGGAGAAGGAGAAGAACCCAGGGCACCACCCGAAATCCTCCATTTTGTCCACCCACTCACCTCTGTTCTAAAAACCCCAAAACTACAAAACTTTCCACCCGGTGACGAACCACACCCCTGTCTGTCACACCTTTGTGACTTGTGATTCCTCTCTCTGTGTTGGGAGTTTTTCTCGTGGACTGAAATCCAAGCCTGTGTCCTCCTGGGCTCTGTGCAGGGTCTGCACCCCCCTGGACAGACCCCAGACACCCCTGGACAGATTCCAAACTCCCTTCCCCAGGTCTCAGACCTCCCTGCTGAGATCTGTGACCTTCCAGGGCAACCAAAGGAATTCCCTGGACTCCGACACAACTTCACCCCAGGGATTGTTTTCCTTGTTCAGCCTGGCCTGGCCAGTCCTGGTCTGGCTCTCACAGAGGTTCTGGACAGGTCCCAGCTCTGCCCGATCCATTCCTTCCCTCCCAGGTTGGTTTCCTCTCCTCTCTCATGGAGGGGGTCAAGCACCTCTTCCCTCCATCCCCTCCCTGTCCTTCTTCCTAAATTTTGCTCAAGGAGGTGGAGAAGCATCCAAGGAAAAAGGTGCTTCCCCTGGGAACAACTTCACCTGTCAGAGACACTCTGAACTCCTCAACAATCCCTCTGAACTCACCCTGAATTCCTCAACAATCCATCCTTGGGAGAGGGGGGAAAATAACCTTCAAAACCAGAGGGAGACCAGCTCTGGGGGTTGCTCCAACCTGGGGAAATTCTCCCTTGTCAAATTCCATGTGAGGGTTAAAAATTTCCTGAGTCCCCCCTGTCCTGCCCATCCACAGTCTGTGGCTGTTTGCATTTCTTCTTGCAGACAGATTTTGGATTTTGTCCTTGCACCACTCGTGGAGACAAAGGCATTGTCCAAAGGGAAAAAAAAATCCCAGAAATCTGAGGCAGAGCTGCCTCCAGAAAATGTGAATTAACTGCAGGTCAAAGAGAAACGGGAGGGATTTGCTGAGCAATCAGTTCAGGATCCTTCTGTTCAATTATCGAAGTCTTTAATGATCCTTCTAACCAGCTGCAGCAGTGTGGGGGAACCTTTCACAGAGATTACACGTGGATTACACAGAAATCCTCTCCTCACAGAGCCCTGGGTGACCCAGGGCAGCTCCACGTGCCTCCAGACCCACAGAAATCCAACCTAAATATGCAACAGCAGCTGGGATTCTTTAGATTTCTGCAGGTTTTTTAGGATTTCTGTAGGTTTTTTAGGATTTCTGGGTTTTTTAGGATTTTTAGCAGGGTCGTGTCTCAAGCTCTGCTGCAATTTTGAAGTGACCTTGATGAGCCTCTGATTTCATTTCCCACCCCACCACAATTTCTTTCTCTTGCCCAAATTTTCTGCAGGTCCTTTATGGAAAGTTCTGGGAGACCCAGGGCAGCTCCATGTGCCACAAGACCCACAAAAATCCAACCCAAATCCAACAGCAGCTGGGATTTTTGGGATTTCTGCAGGTTCTTTAGGATTTCTGCAGGATTTTTAGGATTTCTGCAGATTTTTTAGGATTTTTAGCAAGGCCTTGTCTCAGACTCTGCTGCAAATTTGGAGTGACCTTGATGAGCCACCACAATTTCTTTCTCTTGCCCAAATTTTCTGCAGGTCCTTTATGGAAAGCTCTGGGAGATCCAGGACAGCTCCACGTGCCACAAAACCCACAAAAATCCAACCCAAATGTGACATCGGCTGGGATTTTTTTAGGATTTCTGCAGGTTTGTTAGGATTTTTAGCAGGGCCCTGTCTCAAGCTCTGCTGTAAATTTGGTGTGACCTTGATGAGCCCCTGATTTTCCTTCCTCACCCCTCCACAATTCCTTTTTCTTGCCCAAATTTTATGCAGGTTCTTTATGGAAAGCTCTGGGAGACCCAGGACAGCTCCACGTGCCACAAGATCCACAAAAATCCAACCCAAATATGACACCAGCAGGGATTTTTAGGGTTTCTGCAGGTTTTTAGGATTTCTGCAGGGCTTTTAGGATTTCTGCTTTTTTTTTTTTTTTTTGATTTCTGCACGTTTTTTGGTATTTCTGCAGGTTTTTTAGGATTTCTACAGATTTTTTAGGAGTTTTATCAGGGCCCTGTCTCAGACTCTGCTGCAATTTTGGAGTGACCTTGATGAGCCCCTGATTCTCTCACCACAATTTCTTTCTCTTGCCCAAATTTCCTGCAGGTCCTTTCTGTTGGGCCTGGGGAGCCTTAAGCTGTCCCCACACCACAATTAATAACAAACAGAGGCAGATTTTGGCCCAGCAGAACGACCAGCCTTCAGCAGGGACAACAATATCCAAATTATCAGGTGAAAAAGCTCCTGGAAAAGCAATTAGATAATGACAGACCTGTGCCAGAGTCACCAAAGACTTTTCATGCTGGGATAGAAAATCAGGATGCAGGAATGAATGGGGCTTGGATTGGATTAAATAAAATAAAAGTGCCAACCTCCTCAGCAGCTCCTACGTGGGGCTGGAGCTTTGCAGAGCAGTGAAAAAACAAATTACAGAGTTTTGTTTCCACATTCCCTTCGTTCCTCCTGGAATTTGCAATAAAAGCACAAAATAAAAATCACCTCAGTCCACCTTCGACCCCCACCAAGAGTTTTCTGCTGTGTTGGATTTTCCAGGAATTTATCAGAAGGGAAAAAAAATCAGAAAGCAGAAATGGAGGAGAGGCCACTGGAGGAATTTCCTATGAAAAGCACTGGGAAAATCTAAGGAAAAGTGTGGAAAAGTGTCCCTCAGGAGTGGGGCAGGCTGGGCTATAGATGAGACAGCAGGGGGTAAATCCTGCAAAGCCATCGACACTCAGTGCCTGCCCAGAGGTCCTGAAAATATGGCAAAGTTTTGAAGAAAAACCAGAAAAATAGAGATAAAAATGTTCCCTCCCTGCCTGTGGCACCTGGAGATGTCCTGATCCCTCCCCTCATGGCAGCTGAGTGATCTAAGGGTTGCTTTGGGGTTAAAAATAGAGATTTTGGGGGGTTTGGGGAAAGGGAGAGTCTGAGCTGGTCTGTGAGTGATCCCTGCCCAGAGTGGGGCAGGTGGAGCAGAGTTCATCCTTCCTGGTGGATCCAGGAGGAGATTCCTGGGCAGAGGAGGCTCCTGGACAGCAGCACCAGCCAAAATTGGCTTTTATACAACTAAATTTCTGCAGAAATTTTAATTTTTAGCAGGGGAAAATCCTGACATTTGGATTCACCCCAAATTAACCAAACCACTCCAGCATGGTTTTCACCATTCCCAGTGACAAGGAAATTCTCTTGGTGCAGCCTCGAGAAAATCCAAACACACCAAAGCACCCCAAAACTCCCCAGAGTGAGAATTAACTGAGGATCCCCAGCAGGGAGACGCTGGAGCTTAAACTAAACCCCCTCCCCAGCCAAGCCCAGTTTAACCTGAGCTCAGTTTAATTTTTCATTTGGCTCTGCCAATGTCTCTCTTTTTGATTTCCCGAGCACCTGTGATGATTAATATCAAAGTTACTGCACTGCTGACATTCAAACCAAGCAATTTCAGTGGCTGGAATAAACCCTGGATTAAAAAATAAATAAAAAAAATAAAAATAAAGGAAGGTGGTGGGGTCATCTCTGTGCCAGGCCCAGCCTCTTTTTGCTGTTTACACTCACCCAGGGCAGAGCTGAGCACACAGGAAATATCAGCTCTGCTCACAGGCTTTTGGATTAAAGATAAAAGCTGAATATTTTATCTTCCCTTCCAGGCTCTCTGAACTCCACAGGCCCATTAGCTCAGGGCAGGGAATGAGGAATGCCGTGGTGGTTTTAGGATCCCAATCCTTTTGGGTGCATCTCCCTGCCTTAAATAAACATTCTCCAGATCTGGGAATCAAAAGATAAAGAAGAATCACTGTGATTTTTTTTATTATTATTTTTCTTCAAGCTTGAAAGAGAAAAAAAAAACCCACCCAAGTAAATCAGTAAATATTACTCAAAATAAGGGTTTCATAAAAAGAGTTGTGCTCTGCCTTTCTTCTTTTAAATTGTTTCTTCTCCCCCTTCTCTCCTCCCTGACTGACAGCTCCCTGATAAGAGATTCCCTCAGTTGGAGACATTTTTATGATGTTTCATTCATGGCACTGCAAACTCCGGGGTCCCTCTGCAGCTCCTGAACTTTCTCCTCCTTTTCCAATTGTTCCAGGAGGGAAGATTGTCTCTGTCTCCTGGGAATGCCTCTCCACACTCCCATGCCCCTTTCCTAACCCCATAAACCCTCCAGGGACGGCGAAAATAGGGAGAAAAATCAGATTATTTATTATTAATAATAATATTATATGTTATAAAGAACTTTTCTGCTCTGAGATGTGTTTCTCCACCCAGCTGGGGTCACTCTGCTCGTCCTGGGCACCACCAGAACCACAGAAATTCCTGAGGATCTCTCCAGCACCACCAAACCCCAGGATGGGTCTGCAGACCCAGGACAGCAGCAGCAGCTCCAGAGCTCCAGAGCTGATAAATCTCCTGTTTTTAGCTCAGAGTGCCACTGCTCAGGCAACCCAAGGGATTTGAGCTCTCAAGTGCAGATTAATTCCAATCAAACCCGATCTGAGATGAGAAGTTAAATGTGAGACCACACATTTGCTTTGTTGGCAAACAGCGGCTCCTTTCCTGCCCTGAGCTCCACAAAACACTTCCCTTTGTTGTGCAAACACAGCCTGGAACACAAAGTGAAGAGAGGCTCCAAATAAACCCGTGTTTTCACCAGGAATTTGCACAGGCACCGTGTTCCCTCCACCTTTCCTTTGCCAGAATGAGAATCAGGAGCAGCAGGATGGGAGACACTGGAATTAAATCCCCTTTCCTTGGGGTTCCCTCCTGACAGGGTAAATTTGGGGGCTGGAAAAGCATCACAAACCATCAAATCTCACCCAGTTTTGCTGTTCAGTCTCCCTGTTCCTGTGGCTTGGTTGTGGCAGTGATTTAAATCTGAGCAGGAGAGGTAAAGAAATATTTTTAGAGGGGATTCTGCTGCCTGGCTGGGCTGGGTTTGCCTCCCGTTTCCCTGAGAAGGAGAAAGAAATGTCCTTCCTAAATAATTCCAAGTCCACATTCAGGCTGGGCATTTGGGGTTGGAAATGCTGAGTATTTGATCCAGGGAGATCTCCAGCAATAAAAAGAGCGAGGTTGGGTTGAGCTGCTAATCCTGACTCCCAGGCTCAGCTCCCAGAACCCACGGAGATATTTCAGGCAGAGACTTTGAACCCCCCTTTGAAAGGATTAGGCTGCTCAGGAGGAAAATAAGGCACTTGAAAAGTCTCTAGAAATCCCTGGAAGTGTTCAAGGCCAGGCTGGATGGGGCTTGGAGCAGCCTGGGGTGCTGGGAGGTTTCCCTCATGGTGTGGAAGTGGAACAAGATGAGATTTAAAATTCCTTCTAATCCAAACCATTCCCCCTGGCGATTTCCAGGAATGTTTTTCCTGGAAAAACTTTCCACAATCAGCAATCAGGGGATTTCTGTTTATAATTTTGGGTGTAGTTGAATATTCCAGAGGAGAAAGGCAGAGCTCTAACAGGGAAAATCTGATTTTCAACTATTTCCACCTCCAGGAAGATTGGACACTTGTTACAGTGAAAAATCCTTAATTCCTGCACAGGGGAGAAGGGAGATAAAAAAACGGGATGAAATCTAGATTTGACCTTTGGACTGAACATTTCTGCAAAAACCCAAAACTCCTGCCTGGCCAACTGTGGGGCGTTAAATCAGTGCCTGATTCAGGACTGAAGAGAAAAGGGAAAAACATTCCAGGCTGGGCCAGCAGGGAAGACATTCAGCAGGCTGGAAAAGGCAGCTTGGACTGGCTAATTAATGGCTAATCAGGGCTGGAGCAGTAATTTTCTGAGTGGTGACCAATTTCCCCAGCACAGGTTTCCCTGGGGCATCTCCTGCTCCCTTTGCACTGTCCCTGATTTGAGGTTTGTTCACTTCAGCAAAGTAAAAGCCTCAACT
The DNA here is from genome assembly GCF_965231275.1 of Zosterops lateralis. Classification (NCBI taxonomy): domain Eukaryota; kingdom Metazoa; phylum Chordata; class Aves; order Passeriformes; family Zosteropidae; genus Zosterops; species Zosterops lateralis. Next base: position 2,439,927 of record NC_139785.1, on the reverse strand, counting down.
TGGAAAAATGACCTGAAATAGCATCAAGGGCCCAGTGTGTGGTTGGCGGCTGCAGAGGAAAAGGAAAATAAAAGGAAAATTCAGGCTCAAATCCAGCTTGGAACGGGCTCAGAGGAATCACTGGAAGGTTAAATACCCAAACCCAACTCGTGTCCCCTTCCTGGCAGAGCCCACGGGGACAGCTGGGACTCCTGAGCAGAGTTCCACCCCAGAGAGGAATGGCCTGGAAGAATCCAGAATTTAGGTGGAAAAAACCGTTTGAAAAATGCACATGAAAGTGGTGGCTGGGGAAACCAAATTAAAAAAAAAATCCAAGCAAACAACCCCCAAAAAAACACACACAAAAAAAAACCCCAAACCAAACCAAAAAAACCAACCCAACAACAACCAAACAAAAAATCCCACCAAAAACCTCAAAAAAACCAAAACCACAAACTCCCCCCATCAACCCCCCAAAAAAAACCCCAAACAAACCATAAAAATACACATACCAAAAAACCCACAAACCAAAACAAAAAAACCAACCCAACAACAACCAAACAAAAAAACCCATGCCAAAAACCTCAAAAAACCAACAAACAAAAAATCCAAAATCACAAAAAAACCCCATCAAAACCAAAAAAAACCCAAAACCACACAAACCCCAAAAAACCACACACCAAAAAAACCCCAAACAAAACCAAAAAACCCAACCCAACAACAACAAAAAAACCAAAAATCCCCACCAAAAACCTCAAAAAACCAACAAACAACAAAACCACAAACCCCCCATCAACCCCCCCCCAAAAACCCAAACAACCCCCCAAAAAAACCACACCAAAAAATCCCCAAACCAAACAAAAAAAACCCCAACCCAACAACAACAAAACAAAAAACTCCACCAAAAACCTAAAAAAAAAAACAAACAAAAAAACCCAAAACCACAAAAAACCCCATCAAAAAAAAAAACAACCCAACAAACCCCAAAAACCCACACACCAAAAAAAAAAAAACCCAACCCGAACCAAACCAAACAAAAAACCCCAGAAACAACAAACATAAACCTCCTGCCAAAACCTTCAAAAAAACCAACAAACAAAAAAACTAAAACCACAAACCTCCCCATCAAACCCCCCCCCCAAAAAACCAAACAAACCCCAACAAAACACACGCCAAAAAAACCCCACAAACCAAATTTAAAAAAACAACCCAACAACAAACAAACAAAAAAACCCCACCAAAAACCTCAAAAAAACCAACAAAAAAACCAAAAATCACAAAAAAACCCCTCAACAAACCCAAAAGACAAAAAAACAAAAAAACAAAAACAAAAACAACAACAAAAAACAAACAAACAAACAAAAAAAAAACCAAAAAAAAAACCAAAAAAAAAAAAAAAAAAAAAAAACCACCAAAAAAAACCAACCAAAACCAAGGGGAAAAAATACAAAAAAAGAGAAGAAAAAACCAAGGCAGATAAAGTTCCACATAATTTAGAACTTGGATAAAGTTCCTCATTTGTTCCCCACTCTGAGGGACCTCAGTGCCCAAACAGGATCTGGAGGCAAGGCTTTATAAAAATCTCCCCGAGAGCTGTCCAGAGCTGAAATTCTCCTCTCAGAGAAGCTCTGCAGAGATTTTGGGGCAGACAGTGATCAGACAGCCCAAAGCCAGCCTGGCTCTCCTGCTCCCATCAGGAAAATCGGGATAACAGACCCCTCCTGCCTTACTGGGGTACAGGGAGAAGAAATGCTTTAAAAATTCAGTGATTCTGCCCTAAATAAATCCCTTCAGGGCTCCTGAAGAGGCATTTTTAGGCTCCTGATGATGCTCAGATGTGCTGGGGCAGGTGATGACCCTCCAGAGCATCCCTGGAGGGACAGGAAGGAGCTGAACTCCAGGAATTTCTTTGGCAAATTGGCGGAGAAGAAGCAGGACCAGCTCCACCTTCGCTCCAAAACCGCTGTGAGCTTGGCAGGAGGGTGGGATTTGCTCTGTGTAAACCTGGAGTTCAGCAGAGAAGCAGAATGAGCTCAGTCAATAAATCCAGGGCCTAATGGGCAGGAGCAGTTGGTCCTTGTGCTCTTTTATTCCATAAAATAAAAAACGCTTTGCCTTCACCAACCCTCCTGCTCCAAACCCCATCCAAACCTCAGCCTCACCTCCAGCCCTAAAATCTGCTCCTGTAGAGCGTCTGAGGGGCACAGCAGGAGAAATATCAACGTCTTGTCCCCGCAGCAGCCTGGAGCTGCCCCTAATCACAGCCAAACTCCGAGCACATCAATGGGCTCTGCTCCGAACTGGCACCAGGCACCAGGATCTCTCAGACGAGCGCACGAGGGCTGGGGAATTTTAATATCTTCTTCCCCCTTACAAGTAATTTCCAGTGTTTATGCTCTGTGGAGCTCCTTAGGAGTGTCAGAGCAGAACAAATGTCATTTTTAATGGACTTGCTAAATCATAAAAACCATTTGGAAAATTGCATCTGATTAAAACATGAAAACGTTCCATTATTCACGGGGCGATGGCGGCAGCTCCCGGCAGCGGCTGCAGGAGGAATCTTGGCCCACAGGACTTCCCAGCCCAGGAACTAAAAACAATCCTCTGATCTGCTCCCGCCAGGCTCTTCTGGAGAGAGGGAACAGAGCTCAGCATCTGTCACTTACATCCCTAATTCTTGCGGGGACACAGGAACACGCACGACAATGGGAATTACAGCGTGCGGCTCCTGCTCTGTCAGGGCAATATTCAAATCCTCCCCAGACGGGGATCACAGCTCCCTCTGGGAGCAGCCCAGGCCAGAATCTCTCATTTCTAGGGTGGCTGTTACGAAGAATTTTCCATTCTTTGTCCCAACTCACCCAAAAAAACGCTATTGCTGTACGGACGGGGAGCAAAAATGGAAAATTCCGTTCTGTACCGCAAAGCAGATGTGGCAACAGAGCACAAATCAGAGAGGGGGAACAGCACCAGAGCAGAAAGGATCCCCATCAAAATGCTGATTTCTCCCAGCCTTAGTTCTGCCTGTGCTCTCTAGATGGTGATGCAGAGTAATTAACTCGGGTTTGGCGGTGTAACCTTTGGTAAGTGGATATTGTTGATATTGTGAGGAGTGACAGCGGGTGATTGGGCCAGACGTGCCACGGCAAGGTGTCTGCCCACAAACACAGCATCCATCAGAGCTGCTCTGCTGAGCTGCTCCTTCCTTTTCAGGGGATTTGGGGAAGCCTGTTCCTTCCTAAAGGCTTTTTTTTTTTAAAAAAAATATTATTATCGTTGTTTCTTGGTTTTAATTGAACTAAATCACGCAGCTTCAGGGGAAGGTGTAAATAGGGAAGCAACGTATTTTTGGAGAAGCAAAACCACGCCATTTAAACCATTGCACTTGAGAAGGATCCCAGCTTTGCCTGGCTCCAGAGAGGAGCCTGACTCCTGGTTTTCCAGTGGGATTTCCATGGCAGAGCTGAGATCTGAGCCTGAGGTTCCCAGAGCTGCTGATTTCCCTGCTGGGGGCTGTTCCACCCTGCCCTGACCCCGTTATTAGGTGAAGATCCGGTGCTGTGACAGGAAATTTGAGATTATTCAAATCCAGGGTTGTGCCTGGAAATTTGGGATTATTCAAATCCAGGGTTGTGACGGAAAATTTGGGATTATTCAGATCCAGGGTTGTGCCAGAAAATTTGGGATTATTCAGATCCAGGGTTGTGTCAGGAAATTTGGGATTATTCAGATCCAGGGTTGTGTCAGGAAATTTGGGATTATTCCGATCCAAGGCTGTGCCAGGAAATTTGGGATTATTCACCGCCGTGATGGATGCTCAGGATAAGGCAGAGAGGAGATGTTTCAGTGCCTCCAACTCCACACATTCAACAGGAAACCAACCTTGATCCAGCAGCATTCCCACAGTGGAAAAATCTCCTACAGAGCAATTCACCTGCAAGCACCTCGCCCGGTAAGGATTTACCCCGAGCCAAGGGTGGTTTGCACGGATAAATTCACTCAGGCAAAGGTGCTCTGACATCCTTGGGTGGAACCATGGGGTGAAAATGTTCTCTCAGTGCTGCTGCTGCACTTCCCAGCAGCTTCAGAGCGACGCTGAAGTTCAGCTCAGACCAATTCCCTCCCCTGCTCGGCGCGGTTCTCATGCAGAGGTTAATAACTCCTGATGCGTTCTGTGAACTCAGCATTTCTCCGGAATTTCAGCTTGATGTAGTGCCCTTTTCACCAGGAACACATTTCTCCCTGCCTGCCTTCCCCTCCTGCTAATCAGTTTTATCAACACAGCCCACGGTGAGGAATGGCTTTCAAGCCTGGAGACCAGGAGCTGGAAATTCCTGCTCGATGCGAGTGATGCCAGTCAACAGGAGCTTCTTAATGAGCTCCAAAAATCCCGGAATCGCAGCTGAGCGAAACCAGAAGAGCTCTGTCAATTCACACCACGACTCAGCCCGGCCTTGCAAGGTTTATAAATCTCAGCGCTCTTTAAAAAACAAAGCCTTAAATCTTTTTTTTTTTTTTTTTTTTTTTTTTTTTGCCTGGGAGATGAGAATATCAATGATATCGCTCTCTGTCCTTCCCTATGAGGGGTGGTTTGTGATTCTCCTGTTTCATCCCCGGGTTTTGGAGCCTGGGGGAGAATTTACAGAAATGGGGAAAGGGAAAATGGGGAAAATTTACAGAAATGGGGAAAGGGGAAATGGGGAATATTTACAGAAATGGGGAAAAAATTTACAGAAAGGAGAGATGGAGTGCGGGATTATTCCTTTTTCTGACTTAGAGATGGGGTAACTGAGAGGTGTTTTAAGACTTTTATTCCATTTTCAGTCTCATGAGAAGGGTGAGACAGTGCAGGTGTCACAATTCACACCATCACAATCAGAAACCAAATAATGTCCTAATTACAATTCATTAAAAGTCTTTTTTGGCCAATCAGCTTTTGCCACACGACGCTGTTAATGCCTTAAAGTTAATCATCTAAAAATACCCTGTAACACACCTTTCACAGTTCTATTTCTCCAAAATATCTGGTCTTCTATGCAAGGCCGTCATTTGAAACTTGTTTCCAGTTCTATTTCCTCTCCTCTATTCAGGATTTCCAAGCCAATGGCTTTCCAGCTCATTATTGGAAATCAACTTTGACCAAATTAGAAAAAAAAAAAAAAATTAAAAAAAAATCAAGGGTTTCTAAAGAAGCAAGGAATTAATTACAAACTCCACAGGAGAAGGCATCAGCAGTTTTCCTTTTAACTCTCTGCCCTTTCTTCCCCACAACTCGGGTTAATTTTGAGGCAGAGCCTTTCAAAGCTCCGTCCTCCTGCAGGAAAAGCCTGATGGGAACTAATTGATGTGAGAGAAAGTGGAGCACGAGAGGGGAAAGTGCCTCTCTCCCCATCCATTATTCACACTTCGTGGCCAGAGAACCTCAAATCGTGGGGATGAACTTCCCCTTCATCCTGCCAGCAGAAACTTGCCAAATTCTTGCTCTGGAAACACATTTTGTTTTTACCTTAAATAGCACAAAGCCGTGGGGAAATGACAAAAATGGGACGTGGAAAGTGTCAAGGGTTTCTTCAGGCTGGTGAAGTTGGGGCTGTTCAGGGTGGAATTTGTGTGGAGAACTCAGAACTCCACGATCTGAAAGGGCTCCAGGGGAGTGGGGAGGGATTCTGGGTCAGGAATTGGACAAGGGGAATGGATTAAACTGACAGAAAGGTTTGGATTGGATTTGGGGAAGAAATTCTTTAATCTGAAGGTGAAGAGGCCCTGGCATGGAGCAGCTGTGGCTGCCCTGGATCCCTGGCAGTGTCCAAGGCCAGGCTGGAGAGGGATTCTGGATCAGGAATTGGACAAGGGGAATGGCTTGAACTGACAGAAAGTAGATTTGAATTGGGGTTTGGGGAAGAAATTCTTTAATCTCAGGGTGGGCAGGCCCTGGCTGTGGCTGCCCTGGATCCCTGGCAGTGCCCAAGGCTGGAGCTGGAGAGGGACTCTGGATCAGGAACTGGGCAAGGACAATGGTTTAAACTGACAGAAAGGTTTGGATTGGATTTGGGGAAGAAATTCTTTAATCTGTAGTTGGGCGGGCCCTGGCACAGAACAGCTGTGGCTGCCCCTGGATCCCTGGGAATGTCCCAGGCCAGGATGGAGCACCCTGGGATGGTGGGAGATGTCCCTGCCCATGGCAGAGGTGGGAAATAGATCTTTAAAGTCCGTTCTTTCAGCTCAAACCATTCCAACATTCCACAGGAAGCAGCTGGAAGGAATAAATCAGGAAGCCACAGACAAGGAGAATCTCACCTGTGGTGTCCCTGACACAAAAAAACATTTCCTGGAAATCTCCATCCACATCGATGCAGCTTCCTCGTGGCATTAAAAGGTCCAGACTTGGATGGAGACCCAAAGTTTGGATGGAAAACCAAGTTTTGGATGGAAAACACCGCGACATTTTGGGGAGAAATGCTGAGCACCAGCCCCGTGCCCTCTCCAGCCTCCCCATTTCCTTCTCTCCACATCAAAAAGCTATTTTGGAATTGGATTTTTTTTTTTTTAATTCCTCTTCAGACTGTGGCACAAAACCCAGCCCAAAGCAGCTATAAATGTCCTCAACCTGCCAAGATCGTGCTGCAGAGCTGGGAAGTGGGAAAGTGGGAGAGGAGCTGTGCTGGAAACCCTTCCTAGAAAGCAGATAAACAACGAGGAGCAGGGAAATCTCCTCATTTCCCTGAGTGCCTGCCCAGAGGTCCTGAAAATAATGCAAATTTTTAAAGAAAATGCAGAAAAGCAGAGAAAAAAAAAACATTCCCTCCCTTCCTGAGCCACCTGGAGTTGTTCTGATCCAGGAGTCAGATCATTCCTGGGTAAGGAATTCCTGGGAAGTGACCAGTGACCTCCTTCCCTGGGAAATTATTCAGGCAAACAGGAATATTTGTCCTCTTCTGGCTGGGAGGCTCTTCAGGCACCAGTTCCCTGTGGGGACATCCCTGGAGGTGTCCCAAACGTGGGCAGGGCAGGTTGGATCTGCTCAGGATCCCAATCCACAACCCCAATCCACACAACACCAAAATCCAGCCAAACACCAAAAAATATGGGTTATAATCCCTATAACCCATAAAATCTTACTGGGGTTGGTTTTATTACTTTATAAAGCCCATTCCTGCATTGCTTGAAGGTCATCAGGACTCGATTATCTCAAAGGTTTTTTCCAATCACAACAATTCCATAAAGCCCTAAACGTGTGGATTTGGGTGCCAATGGCTCCGTGTGAGGATCCAGGGCTGGTTTTGCCACCCCAGGGCTGTCCTGGCAGCTAAAAATCCCAATTTTTTTGTTCCCCAAAGGCTGAGGCTCAAGCTCAGCAGTTGTCACCTCGGCTCCTGGGTGGATAAATGCTCTCCCTGCCACTCTGAGCTGTCACAAGGATTTGTATCTGCCTCCCTTACATCCCTCCCAGTCACGGGCTAATTAAATCCAATGTTGCCATAAGTCTCACTGAGCAAAGGGAAATTCACCAGATTAATCAGAATATCTTTCAGAAAAAGGCTTCTAAAAATATTCTAAATAGACCAGAAAAGCAGATGAGTGGCACTCTCATTTATTACTGAGCCAGGCTCTGGATACAACAATCTCTTGGGTTGATAGATAACACAGCATCTTCTGCCTCTCCTCTTTCATTCCACAAACTCTCATTCACAGCCAGATCAAGCCACAATTCTCTCTATTATTGTCTCTCTCACCCACTGGAGCTTTTTCTGGGCTGTGTGCTCAGCATTCTCTCCAGGGGCGTGCTGTTGTCATGACTCTGAATTAGGTTTTTTCCCGTTCTCATTGTCCCCGTCCTGCAATAATGGGATTTTTTGGAGCACATGTGTCCCTCAGATATTGCTCAATGCCATCCTGGGAGGGTTTTGCTGCTGCTTTCAGGGCCCACAGTGATGTCATTGTGGACATGAAATAGGAAATTCCCAGATGGTTCTCAAGGATTTTTTTTAAGGGTTTTTTTTTTTTTTTTTTTTTTTTTTTTTTTTTTTTTTTTGTTTTTTTTTTTTTTCACAAGTCTGGGCTGGTTTGCCATGATTCAGAATTTGATATTTTCAAAGCAGTTCTTTAAATCTCCTCAGCTTTGCTGCTGGCCATTTCAGCCCTGGTAGAACTGATGGTCTTTCTCCATCAGCTCAAATTCATCCAGGCTGATTTGAAGGGAAACTTCCCAAGGTTTGTGTTGTTGGTTTTTTTTTTTTGATTTGGGTTTTTGGGGGTTTTTTTGGGTTTTTTTTTGGGAGGAGGGTTTGTGGGTTTGTGGTTTTTTTGGTTTTGGGTTTTTTTTTTTTCTTTTTTGAGTTGTTTTGGTTGGTTTTTTGGGGTTTTTTTTTATTTTTTTGGTTTTATGGGTTTGTTTGTTCGTTTTGGTGGTGGGTTTTTGTTGGGTTGGGTTGGGTTGGGTTTTTTTTGGTTTTGGGGTTTTTTTGGGGTTTGTTTGTTCATTTTGGTGGTGGTGTTTTTTGGTTTGGTTTGAGTTTTTTCGGTTTTGGGGTTTTTTGGGTTTTTTTGGGTTTTGTTTGTTTGTTTGCTTGTTTGTTTGTTTTGGTGGTGGGTTTTTTTGGTTTGGTTTGGTTTGGTTTTTTTTGGTTTTGGGATTTTTGGGGTTTTTTGGGGTTTGTTCATTTTGGTGGTGGCGTTTTTTGGTTTGGTTTGAGGTTTTTTGGGTTTTGGGTTGTTTGGGTTTTGTTTGTTTGTTTGTTTGGGTGGGTGGTGGGTTTGTTTGGTTTTGTTTTGGGTTTTTTTTGTTTTGGTTTTGGTTTTTTTACCCAGCTGATGCTCTGACTTTATTGTTTCCTGCCTGCCACAGTGGCACAAGCCTGACTGGGCAAAACTCACAGCTCATTTACGTCAAGAACTGAAGCAGCCACTCGTCACCCGCAGCTGGGCCAAGTGAGCTGTGACAGAGGGGATGGAAATATTCCCACTGGAGCAGGCAGAGAGCTCAGATCCAGGGAAACGTCCCTGCTGAGATCAGTGTCACTCCAGCTGCCACTGAGAACATTCATTATAAATATATCAGGCAATAAAACCGGGCTTTGCTTCTCGTGGTGGAAGTGACCTTGTAAAAGGCAGGAGGGGATGATGGAACTCTCTGTGCCTGTGAATTCCTGCTCAAAGTGAAAAAAACATCCTGAGGAAATCCAGATGCAGTTTGTTGAGTTTAGGGCAGTTCTGCAAAGCAGCCTCTCCAAAATTTCTCCTGCATTTCCCTGCCATGGAGAACTGGCTGTGCTCAGCCCCAGCACCAGCAGCAGCCACCTCACACCTGGGGAGGAGTTCAGAGCTCCTGCTGCTCCTGTGGCTGCAGCACAACCTCTGCCAGGAAAAATTATCCCAAAATTGAGAAATAAAGTGGTGCAGTGTCCAGAGGAGGGCAGGCTGCAGCAGACTGATCCTGAGAGCAGGGGGAGCGTGAGCTGGAATTACCTGGGGAAGCAGGGAGGCAGCCCCGGGGGAAGGAGAGGATATTAAACCCACAGCCTCATGTTTCAATGCCAGGATTATTAGGAAAGCAAAGGAGCTGGGCTGGAAAGCAGCACAATCCCTGTCAGCCCCTGGATGCTGCTGCACCAGGGAGGCTGGAGGGGCCAAGGCTGAGGGAGCTGCTGCTGTTCATCATTTTTGATTTAGTGCTGCCCAGACAAGAGGAACTCGCATGATCCATGGGCTGTATATTCTCCTATTGATCTCCCAGACCTGGTTTGCTAAACTGCACATCCATCACCCCCCAGGCCTGCTCCGATTCCCCTCGGAGGCAGCAGAGGAGCAGCCACTGTCCTGTGCCCCTGCTCCAAATGGTGACAACCAAGGGCTGGGGCTGAGCCAGGGACTGGCACCATTGCCAGGTGTTCCTTGCTCTGCTCCTGGAAAGGGCAGGACCAGCCTGGGGGAACTTTGTGGAATCCTCCCATTTTGAGGAAGGTGAAATCTCATCTTACTCTCTTTATATTTTCTCCTCCCTTGACCCAAACCCTAACACTCCTCCCCTGCACTACCAGATAAAACCTCACCACCTGCCCCTGCTCTCTGCCTTCCCCACCTTGCCCCTGCTCTCTGCCTTCTCCTTCCTTCCCCGGCTCAGGGGATGGAAATAAAATGGACCCTTGTGCTTAACAAAGCACAGATTTGTTGTGTCTGTTCCCCTGCTGGCAGCTGAACCTCCCAGGACACGATGATGGTCACCACAGTCACACGGGGCTGCAGGAGTTGTGCTCCCAATCCCACACAAAATGATGGGGAGGGAAGGTGAATTCACCTCATCCCACTCCCATCTCATTTTAAAAACTTCCTCCTCCCAAAGCAGAGCTCTGAGCTTTCTCTGCAGCTCGGCCACAGCCTCAGCTTTGGGTTTTTCAGGATATTTCACTCCAATTTCAGCACTCTCTGTTGCTATCCCTGACTCCGGTCCTTTGCCAAGGTATGTCCGAGTGGGGAACAGGAGGAGCGAGAAGACAGCTGGTGAAACAAATGCAAATCCCCGTCTACACCTCCTTAATCTGTTTTCTCCTGTATTATCCCTGCCAGCAAGGACTATTTCTGGCCTGGGCTGGCCTGGCTGGGGAGGGCTGAGTGGGCAGGGTGAGGCTCGTGGTGCAGGCAGCAATAAAAGCTGAAAATGTGCTTGAGCTGGTGCAGGTTTTGAGCTAAAGAGTCAGAGCTTTGTGACTGTAAAGTCATTTTTTAACTCTCACATGGTGGGATGAGATTTAATAAAGAGGACACATTGATGGTCATCACCTGGGAGCTTCTTAACGTTCACCAGAACAGCTGAAACTCTCTTTGCTGAAGGATTTATGGAAGATCCCACAACTCCCCTTCACTGCGGCTTCTCTTGCAGGCTGTGGGAAGAGGAAGGGTTTGGGATCACAGAGTTTGGGTTGGGAGGGTGTGGAGATCACCCCATGGCACAGGCAGGGCACCTCCCACTGCCCCAGGGTGCTCCAGCCTGGCCTTGGACACTTCCAGGGGTGCAGGGGCTGCTCTGTCCCGCTCCAGGGCAGAATGGGGTGATTAAAACATCCTTTACACACCCCAGAGTTATTTCTCTGTTGCTCCAAGCAAGAACAGCCCCAGCCCAAACTCAATAAAACCAGGGGCAGCTCTGCCCCAGACAAGGACAAAGAGAGGAAACACCCAGAAATCATTTCAGCATCCATCTCCCACCTGTCCAGCCATCATTCCCCTCTGCTGGGATCTGCAAAACAGCTCAGGAAGGCACTGATGGATCTGACAGCCCCGAATCCATCACCTGAATCCTCCCAGCAGCTCTGGAAGGATCTGTGCATGAATCCCCAAAAGCCTCTCCCCTGCCCCTTTCCTGTAGGAGATGCAGGAAATGTGAAGGACACAAAGATTTATTCATTTTCTCCCTTTCTGATGGTCTAGGTGTAAAAAAAGGAAGCCAGGGATGAAGGGGACGAGTGGGTTAAGAGAGAGAAAAAGGAGAAGTGAACTCAGACATTATCAGGAGATCTCCAGTTGCCCTCCCAGTGCAAGAAAAAGCCACATTTGGGCTCAAGGAGTGTTTAAAAACCCTCTAAAGGCTCCAAGGGAGAAGAGCTGGCAGCAGGAGGGAGAAATGGCACTGCCTCCCAGGTGCCATGCCAGGAAATGTCAGCGATTAGGAGAGAGCTGAAGGTGGGTTCTGAGAGAAAAAAAGGTGTTTAGACAACCCCCCAAAGTGAGCGTGTTCTGCTCTTCTGTAGGAGGGTGAAATAACCTGCAGCAGAGCAGCAAAGATCCCAAATATTCCCTCTGGAGCTGAGGAGGGCAGAGAGGAGATGCTGCAACAGCCCAGGAACACGCAGAGGGTTCAGCACAAAAGCACAGCCAGGGCACAGCCACAAATAACCTTGTTCAGAGGAAGAGACATGAGATAAATTTTAAATTTAGAAGAGAAAAAAGACCTGTTTACCTATTACCAAACAGCCTCACTCTTAACCAATTACTGAGAGGCAGCTCAGAGCAGCAGCTTGGCCATTAGAGTTGAGTATTCCAGGGCCTGCTAATGGGAGATAAATTCATATCTGGAAAATTGGATGCAATTAGAGCCATTTTAGCAAAGGTTCACAACAGAGCTGACCTTTGCTTTCACATGCAGGGGGCCAACAGAGAGATGATGTCTGATATTATTTTATTGCTGGTGGGAAGAAGGTTTTTGTGTTGGTAAGTACCAGGACAAACCACCTTGGCAGAGAAAAACACGTCAGGAACTGGGGTTAGAGACTGGGTTGGGGGTTGAGATTCCTAAATTTGAGTCTCATCTTCGCCATCAGCTCAGTGTGACAGTGACTTTGCCTCTCTGATTGGTCTGAGCCATCTTTAAGGCTTGGCTGACCCAAAAATCCCTTGTGGCTCCCAGTTTTCCCTGATTTCATTTCTGTTGGACACTTCCCTTCTTTGCTGTCAGCACCTCCACAGGTGATCCCCTTCCACTGAGAGCCCAGCCCGGGCAGCCTGGGGAGAATCAGATCATTCCAGTGAGGAAATTCCTTCTTTAGGATAAATATTAGGGGTTTTTAGGATAAATATTCCCAAGCCAGAGCAGCCCTTAGCATCTGAAAGGCTCCAACACCACACTGGGGTGACTTTAACCACCCCAGCCACAAAGAAAAACCTTTGTCTGCAGCCAGTCAGGGCTGGGTGAACACCAAAACCATCTCCCCTTGCATGTTCATGCCTAAATATCTATTTTCCTCTCCTCCCCAGCCCTGTTTCTAACCCCAAGGTCTGCAGCTACCAGGCAAAACTCTTGCAAAGTCTGGCGACGTGGGCTTAATACCCAAAGTGCTTATTTTAAACACAGACTGATGGCTTTTCTCCGAGATAATGATGATTGATTCTGTTTTCCATCCTTTGTCAAGGCTCAGCACATGCCTGGAATTTTAACTACTCCTTCTTCTGATACTTCCATGCATCCATCTGTTCCTCTGGATCTCTCTCAGCCTCCTGCTTTAAATAATGAACTTTGCCACGCTCAGAACAATCTATTAATAAATAACAATCTCGGAGATTACACCAGCCAATTAATAGTGGAGCAGCAGCAGGAGCTGGGGTGAGGGAGCTGCTGAGGAGGGGGGTGGAGCTGGCAGTCCTTGGGCACCGAGGATTTTTTGGGACCCTCCGCAAGGGCTGGGGGCGAAGTTGTGCAAATAAACCAAAATAAACAAACTCAGCGCCCGCCAAGGAGGGAGCGGGGCTCTGCTGATTCTGACACGCCTCAAGACAGAGCTGAGGTTTTGTCTGCAGCTCCACTTGAGGCAGAACCCAAGGAGAAGCTCCCAGCTCCCTCAGCACTGGGAATTCAGCACTGTGCAGGAGTTCTGCTGCTCTGAGTGGAGCACAAAGACCAAAGTTCTTCACCTGCTGTGTCATTTTTCCTCTCAAGCCCTGAATTTCAGCTGCCATTGCTCTGATAGAGCCAATCCCAGCTGGGATGGCCCATCCAGGATCCCGGTTTGAGGCTTGGACACTCTGCTGGGTGACACATGGACAGACAGTGACAAATGGGAGCAGCAGGAGCTGCAGGTGACACCTGGGGCAGGTTCTGCCTCCTTCCAGCCCCTCAGCTCCATGGCCTGGAGTCTTGGGTTCAGTGCAGGATGTAACCAGCAGTTTGTGTTCCATCCCCAGCTGTTAAACCAGCTGGGGCAGTTCTTTATCCCTGCCAGGCCCATCCTCCCCCCAGGGGATCTCTGCTGTCCATGGCCCATCCAGGCTCACTGCAGGGCTGAGACAATTCCATCAGCCCATGGGGAGATGCTCCACCCAGGGGGAGGAGCCCAGCATTCCCACCTGGATCAAACCTGCCATTGGCAACTCCAGCACAGCCTGTTTGCACTGGATTCCCAGAGGGAGACCAGACCCAGCTCAGCCCCACTGGAGCTTCAGAGGGAAACTGCACCTTCTACAGGATCATCTCTGCTCCAGCAGAACCACATCTGTCCCTGCAGGAGGATTTATTTGGACTGACACCAACACCCTGAACAACAGGGGGTCAGGTTGTGTTCTCACTCTGTCAGTGGTTTTTCTGTACTACTGCATTTTTATTTTAATATTCCTAATAAAGAATTGTTATTCCTATTGCCACATTTTTGCCTAAGAGCCTCTTAATTTCAAAATTATAATTTGGAGGGGAGGGGTTTACATTTTCCATTTCCAGGGAGGAGGAGGTTTCTGCCTTCCTCAGCAGACACTTGTCTTTCCAAACCAGGACACCAGGGCTGAGCTCCTGCTGCACAGGAAGGGACAGGAGACTCCATGGTCCTGGCAATGAAGCATCCTGAGCTCAGCACAGCCAGAATTTGGGTTTCCAAGGCATCTCTGGTGTCCTCCATGAGGAGCTCCTGCCCCTCTCTCCTGCTCTTCCAGCAGCAGAAAATTGGCACTTGGCAATTAAAGTTCCTCCTGAGCCTTCCCAGCCCATCTCCCTCCTCACCCACCAAGCTGCTCCTGCCAGTGCAGCACCCTCAGCTCAGCACAGACAGGATTTGGGGTTCTCTCAGGTCCTCCTGCCCCTCTCTCCTGCCCTCCCAGCAAATCGGCATTTTGGAGTTCAATCCAGGAGCCGGGATGTGGGAGATGGCAGCAAGAGGCTCCAGAGGGGCAGTTCAGGGCTGTGGGATGCAGCAGGTCAGGAAATGGTGCTGGGACACTCCAGCCTGCTCTGAAACCCTCCAGGAACATTTTCTAGGGATGAGCAGCTGCCAGGTCTCCTCTCCAGAGCATCCCCATGGAGCATCCCCATGGAGCATCCCCATGGAGCAGAGGTGGCTCAGCAGGGCTGTCCCACTCCCCAGCCCTGTCCCCTGCACTGGGGGCATTTAGGAACGGCCTAAACCCTTGTCTGAGCCACCCTGAGCTCCACTGGATGCTCAGCCCACGTGGAGCTGAGCACTCTGCCCATATCTCCATTCACTTGGTTTGCCATCTCCTCTGTTCCTCCTTTTCCTGCTCTTTGCTCTCCTGTCCTCTCCTCCTTCCCCTTCCATCTCTCAGTCCAGCTCCTCTGGGGATTTTTCCCC
Source organism: Zosterops lateralis (assembly GCF_965231275.1). Taxonomy (NCBI): domain Eukaryota; kingdom Metazoa; phylum Chordata; class Aves; order Passeriformes; family Zosteropidae; genus Zosterops; species Zosterops lateralis. Next base: position 2,424,886 of record NC_139785.1, on the reverse strand, counting down.
TCATTTCTCCTCCTCCCTTCCCCTTCATAATGACTTAATCTGGCAGGCAGAGAATCGAACACGGAGTTTTCCTGCGCTCCAGATCCATTTGAAGATTTCTCCCAGCTCTCAAGGCCCAGATTCAATTTCCCCCTGACAGAACAACAGAATTAGTCTCCCATTGTCATAGGTAAATTACTCACAAGCGCCGTGTCAGGAGAAGGGAAAAAAAAGAGGGAAAAGAGACAAGAGCAGGATTCAAAGGAAGGTGCGAGTGTGACAAGCGACAACAGAATAACAACAGAGACCAGCGGGTGACATCGATCACGGCTGACAAACAGGGACAAAGCCAGCCCTGGATCAAACACTGGAATTATTTACCTCCTCTTCCCGCAGCCCTTGAGCTGTTCAGCCTCATCCTGAGCGTCTCTGTGTCTCGCGGAGGACACGTAAAGTCTAAATAACTCTGAGATTGAAAAATATCGTGTCTGATGGAGCTTGGGAGGGTGAATTTGGGTTCTTCTTCACAAGGCACCGCTCACAGGAGAAAGGCTGGGATGAGCACACGCCTGGCTCATGAGCAGGCAGGACATGGCAAACTCTCAGGCTGGTAATCAAATTGAAATCCTTCACATTAAAAAAAAAGAAAGAAGGGGATAAAAAAAAAAGGTGGCAAATTAAAAAAACAAACCAACTCTGTCTTCACAGCCTGGCCTTTAATTGCTGCCTGCACCCAGAGCTGGGGCTGGAGCTGCAGGGCAAAACACTCAATATTTGTCATTGAGCACCGTTCCCACCTGGGGTTTGATTTTCATTCCCTGCCTGCTCCGATGTCCCATCCCACAGCAGGGACGTGTGTCACACACTGCTGGCTGTCACCTGGATGTCCCAGTGCCACGGGGAGGCAGGAATGGGGATCCTCCTGAGCAGGAGCCACTGAGCCTTCCCAGCCCATCTCCCTCCTCACCCACCAAGCTGCTCCTGCCAATGAAACAGCCTGAGCTCAGCACAAACAGGATTTGGGGATTTTCTCAGGTCCTCCATAAGGAGCTCCTGCCCCTCTCTCCTGCTCTTCCAGCAGCAAATTGGCACTTTGAAATTAAAGTTCCTCTTCAGCCTTTCTACCCCATCTCCCTCCTCACCCACCAAGCTGCTCCTGCCAATGAAACAGCCTGAGCTCTGCACAGACAGGATTTGAGTTTCTGAGGCATCTCTGGTGTCCTCCATGAGGAGCTCCTGCCCCTCTCTCCTGCTCAGCCAGTAGGCAGAAAATTGGCCTTAGGAACTTGAGAATTAAAGTTCTTCCTGAACCTTTCTACCCCATCTCCCTCCTCGCCCACCAAGCTGCTCCTGCCAATGAAACAGCCTGAGCTCTGCACAGACAGGATTTGGGTTCCCAAGGCATCTCTGGTGTCCTCCATGAGGAGCTCCTGCCCCTCTCTCCTGCTCTTCCAGCAGCAGAAAATTGGCACTTGGCAATTAAAGTTCCTCCTAAACCTTTCTACTCCATCTCCTTCCTCATCCACCAAGCTGCTCCTGCCAGTGCAGCACCCTCAGCTCAGCACAGACAGGATTTGGGGTTCTCTCAGGTCCTCCTGCCCCTCTCTCCTGCCCTCCCAGCAAATCGGCATTTTGGAGTTCAATCCAGGAGCCGGGATGGGGGAGATGGCAGCAAGAGGCTCCAGAGGGGCAGTTCAGGGCTGTGGGATGCAGCAGGTCAGGAAGTGGTGCTGGGACACTCCAGCCTGCTCTGAAACCCTGCAGGAACTTCATTTTTCAGGGATGAGCAGCTGCCAGGACACTCCCAAACCCCAGGAACCCAAACGTTTCTCATGGTGCTTCTAAGGGAGAGAATTCAGAGAAAACTTTTTATCTGGGTAAATATTGGCTGCAGAATGACCCCCCTAAAGCCCCAAACCAAGACAGAGAGAGCCTGGAGTTTATAAATACCAGGAGAGAGAGAAATCCAGAGCAGAGTCACCTGCAGAGCAATAAGTCCCAGCCTTGGGGAAGCTGAACTTCACACCAAAGCCAGGCTTTATTTGCCTGTTGACAGAATAAAGGGTTTTGTTGGTCTTTCTAACCCACCCTGAGACAGTAAAGGTCTCTCTAATCTGCCACAGGCAGAACAAAACTCGGGGCTTAAAGCTGAAGAAATTCGGGCTGGAAGGAGGATATTATTTATTTTATTTATTTTATTTATTTTATTTTATTTTATTTTATTTTATTTTATTTTATTTCATTTCATTTCATTTCATTTTATTTCATTCTATTCTATTCTATTCTATTCTATTCGATTCGATTCGATTCGATTCTAATCTATTTTTTTCTATTCTATTTCTATTTTGGTTTATTTCATTCTATTCTATTCTATTCTATTCTATTCTATTCTATTCTATTCTATTCTATTTCTTTTCTATTCTATTTTTTTTTTTAGAAAAGAATATGGATTGTGTCCCTCAGTGCCTTTAGTTAAAACTGGGTAAATCCTTTCTCCTGGGTTTAGCCTGGAGCTCCCAGTCAGGGTCACACAGCCTGACTCAGCCCAGCTCAGGATTAATTCAGGAGCATTAAGAAGCACCAAACAACAGGGGAGAAGCTCTGGAATTGTCCAGAGCACCCCACCCCTCAGCCTGGAGGTCCCACAAATCCAAACAGGCTGGAACCCGTTGGAAATTCAGATTTTCCCAAGGCAGAGTCTGGGCTGACTTTGAAATCACCTTTTCCCCATCCCTGCATGGACACCCCACTCCTCTGCTCCCTCTCGGGAGGTGCCAAAGCCCCCGGGCAGAACTGAGGGGGAGTTTCCACAGCACAAAGCTGGAGGATCTCTCCTCCCTCCTCCTTTTCTCCCTTTCCATGAATAACATCAGCCATTGACCTTTTCAAACAGGGTACTTGGTGTAAAATACGAGTTCCAGTGCTCAGCAGTGCCCGTGGAGGGAGGAAGGGGCTGGGAGAAGCCTCATCCTGGCACGGCAGGGAAAGGGCTCAGAGCTCCTAACAACCCACCAGGAGGTTTTATGACTCTGTCTCTGGCATTTTAAATTAATATCATTATTAAGAGAGAGATTGTTTTACTGCACAACGGCTTTTTAACAAGGTGAGCACCACCAACTCCTGCCTTGGAGGAGAAAAAATGGGAAAAATAAGAGTTTGGAGGGGTGGATGTGGTTCTTGAAGTGATCAGCAGTGAGAGAGGAGCTGGAAGGACCAGCTGCACCCCAGGGAGGAGTGGGGGTTGATTTTTGTGTTGTTCACGCTCTGGTTGTGCCCTGCAGGGCAGAGGGGCAGAGCAGGTTTGGCCCCCAGGGTGTCCCCAGGGCTGGGTTGTGCCAGCCTGGGCAGGGACAGCACCAGGAACATCAGCTCTGCCTCCCCCTGGGCCCTCTGCCCTCTCCCTGCCCTTCCTGCCCTGGCTGTCCCAAAAGTGTACCCAAAATGTTCCCCAAAAATGGCACTGCCCTGTCTGAGCAGCTCCTGCCTCTGCTCCAAACGTGGAGCTCCAGCCCGGAGAGGAGGACCCTGCATTCATTCCATCCACTGCTCTTTATTGCTGCAATTATGATGATTTTTAGATTATTTTTCTATTCTATCAATCAACAAAACAAGCAGTAAGAGACACCAATTTTGCCACTGCCCAGGTGGCTGCTGGATTGCTCTTTGCAGAGCCACCAGGTTGATTTCTGCTGACTCAATTCACCCCGAAATCCCTAAAACCAGCCATGGATGGTGCTGCTTCCTCCAGAGGCTGCAGAGGTGCCAATATTTTGAATTAAGAAGTCTCAGGGAGCTGCGTTCTCTCCTTGCCTACACTGGTGTCGTGGTTTGAAAGCAAAACGAGTGAGAGGCTCCAAGTCAGAAATACAATTTAATAATAAGAAGAAAGGTAAAAAGGTAAAAATAAAATAAAATCAATGCAATAACACAAAAGAGCCCTGCCAGAGTCAGAACACACCCTGAGCAGGGTGGTGGGAGCAGTCCAGGTGAGGGGCTCTTCCTGAAGCAGTGATCCCACAGAAAGGTCTGGGAGCTCTGCTCCTCTGGGAATCCAGTGGCTCAGGGCTGCTTGTCCTGTCCCAAATCCCAGATTCTCTCCAGGTGGGAATGCTTGGCTCCTCCCCCTGGGCATTGGGAGCATCTCCCAATGGGATGAGGAGTCGTGCAGTGGCTCCTTGATGGCCCATTAAACAGAGAGAGCTCCTGGAGGGAGTTCCCTGTGAGTCCTGGGCAAGGCATTGATGGGCCATGAGCAGAAGAGCCCAAAGGAGGGGCCTGGGAAAACACTGCCCCACCTGGTTCCAACAGCTCATGGGGATGGGGATGGGATAAATACTTTGTGTACGTCCTACACCACAACCCAGGACAACTGGTTTAGGCTGGGATTGTGTTTGCAGGGTGATTTCCAACCAGGGTGTAATTAAATCCCTTGCCATGGAGGGAGACTTTGAGCATCAAATAGCATTTATTTGGTGAGCAGAGCTGCAGAGCCCAGCAGGACAGCAAGGCCAACCTCTGGAGCTCCCAGAGCCTGGAATCTCAATTCCAGGAGCACTGGATGCTTTTAGCTGTGATTTGTTGGACTGTGGCCACCTCACCAGGCAGCCTGCCTGATGCTATAACAATAACTGCATTATTTGCAACATCACAAATCTTTACTTCATCTGCAGCCGAGCCCAGCAGAGGACATGGATCATCAGCTCAGCCATTAATGGAGGGATGGAGGAGCTGAGGACCAAAATAATCCATCCCTGGGGAAGGGATGATGATCCTGAGCTTCTCCTCCACCTCATACTACTGTTAATTCCACCTCAGGAAAAGTTCTCCTTGAGCAAAATTCCAGCTGACACCAGGCCCTGAGAGGGAAATATGGATTTCTCAGCACCACTGGACCTTCAGTGGGAAACTGCACCTTCTACAGGATCATTGTCCCAACAGAACCTCATCTGTCACTGCAGGAGGGCTGGGCTGGACTGACACCTGAACTAACAGAGTGTCCAGTTGGATTCTGACTCTGCCAGTGGGTTTTTTTTTTGTTTGTTTGGGGTTTTTATGTACTATTACATTTTTATTTTTAACATTCCAGCAGGCAGATGTGCTCACCTGTCAGAAACCCAGCAGCTCAGTGTGATGGGAGCTGGAGGACTCTGCTGACTCACATCCTTTCTCTTTTTATCCCCTGCTCTGTCCTCTCTCATCAGGCACTCTGACTAACACAGCTTTGGCCTCACTCTGCTCCCTCCCCTCCTGCTCTGGCCTTTCCTGAGCCTTGCAGGTCTCAGGAGGAGTCTGAAGGTGAGGAGGGCTGGGAAGGGGTTTGGGTTTTCAGCTGTGGGGTCACTTCTCCCTCACCTTCCCCAAAAGCCTCATCAGCTAATGCAGGGCTGGCCTGGGGCCAGGGCTGAGCAAGGGCACAGAGAGTGAGCTCACGTCTGTCTGCAGCCACCACCGACAGCTCCACACCCAGGGGGGAATTTAAATCAACACCTCAGAGGTCTCAGTGCCTTTATTTTGGGGGCAGAGTAGGGCCACGGATGGTTTGGGGTGGAGGGGACCTTAAAGCTCACCCACCTCCCTCTGTCAGCACAGCTGGACATCAGGTATGGCCTTCAGAGGACAGGAATTCTCCCTTTGGGGATCTTTTAGGGGCTCTGACACACCAAACCCTGTACAAACCCATCAGCACCGAGACAGCACACAGCTGGTGGCACAACATTTCCTTTCAGTCCAGAACCAAACAAATTTTTCTTCTTTTTGGCCCGGAAGATTTGTGGAAGAAGACAAAGGCAACAACTTAGCTGTGGATTAGGGGAGGAAGATGCTCTCATTCCAGTGTTCTCTGGAAGATGCCTTCATTCCAGATTTCTCAGGGACATGCCTTTATTGCAGATTTCTCAGGAAGATGCTTTTATTCCAGATTTCTCAGGAAGGTGCCTTTATTCCAGATTTCTCAGAAAAATATTTTCATTCCAGATTTCTCAGGAAGATGCCTTTATTCCAGATTTCTCAGGAAGGTGCCTTTATTCCAGATTTCTCAGAAAAATATCTTCATTCCAGATTTCTCAGGAAGATGCCTTTATTCCAGATTTCTCAGGAAAATATTTTCATTACAGATTTCTCAGGAAGGTGCCTTTATTCCAGATTTCTCAAGCCTGTGTTGCTGTTGCTCCTTCCCCCAAAAATGGAAACCCCCAAGGAACAGCAGCCCTCAGACAAACCTGGATAACCTGGAGAGGTTTTATTTCCTTGGCAGGGAAACTCTTCCCTCTGGTGAGCACCAAAGTGTTAAATTCAGCATAATCAGACAGAAGTGGGACTCCTCACCTGTCTGAAGTTAAACCTGCAGGTGCCAAACGCTTCAGGAAACGTCAGCAATTCCTGATTTTCTCCATCCTGCCCTGTCTTCCCAAACTCTGCTGAGCACTGAGGCGTGAGGGGCTGGCAGTGCCCAAAACCAGCAGAGCACAGCATCTCTCTGCTCCACAGGCAGCAGCCACTCCGGGATTCTTCTGCAGGAGAGGGAATAAATAACCTCTGAGTGACAGAGTTTTTAACAACAAAATCATTCCACAGACAGAGTGTGTAATGAGTTCCAGTCAGAGCAAGTTATGGAGGAATAATTTTCTAGTACCTGGAGCTAGCGACCACTCCGTGGGTGCTTTTTATTCCCGGGTTGTAAATTGATTTTATACATCATTTATCAATGGAGGCCCGGCTTTATAATGGGGATATTTTAATATTTATGCCTCTCCACCCGCCTGCTCAGCAAACAAATGGGAACAATGGGACATGGTTGGTGTTACAAGCCTCTGCTCCCAGGTAAAGGGTGAGGGAGGTCTGCAAGTGACAGATAAACCCGGGGAAATTTGATTATGGGATGCACAGAGAATGACTCCTGTGTTAGTGGAGAGGATTAAAGAAGTGCTGAGGGCTCTGGTTTTGTGTTGCATTTCCATATATTGGCTTTGTAAGGCAAAGGAGCCCTCAGAGGGACACACGGGAGCAGCTCCAGGGGGGTGGATGAATCCTGGTCCTTGGGGCACTGGGGGATGTGATCCCACACCTTGGGCTTGGATTGCACCCATTCCCCCAGATGGTGCCAAAAAACCCCACTTGAACCCACAGAGCACAAACCCCACATCACCCCCTGGCTCAGCACAGGCTGTGCCCCCTGTCCTGGGGCACAATTTGGCTTTTCTGCACCTGGGAGAGGATGGGCAGCAAATTGTCCTTGCAGCACCTCAAAACACTGCCCTGGCCTTGCTCACCCCTCTCTAACTTCCATTTTCATTGTTTTACCTGCTGGGGAGCAGCGATCCTGAATGTTTTTCTTTTTTTAAAACCAACAATTCATGCCTGTGTTTATTTTCATCAGCTCTGTAAATAAAAGCCCTGACAAGCCCCTTCCCTCACGCTGGGGCTCCCAGCTCTGTAGCAGAGCACTCACCCGGGACTCCTGCAGAAAGATCTCAGTGCTGAACCACACAGCTCCGGGGATGGGACATTAATATTCAGCGGAGAAACTGGAAAAACACATTTACTCCCCACTCACAGCTAAAGCTGTTCTTCAGGCAGCTCCTTAATCTGTGGTCACCGTGCTATTTACTCCCAGAAAGGAGATGAATGCTCAGAGCTCTCGAGCTGGTTCAGTTGAAAATAAAAAAAAAAAATAAAATAAAAAAAACAACCAACCAAACAACCCGGAGTTAATTTAGGCTTAATTCATGTTGGTGTAAGTCAGAGGCACCTGCACAGGCTGGGAACAAACCCCTGTGCTTTGGGGTCTCTGCAGGGGCCATAAATAGAGAGAGTTACACTAATTATTGCCCCATTAATGATGCTGATGAGGCAGAGTCTCTCCCCCATTGTTTATGTGTGCAGGTCCAACCCCAGCCAGCAACAGCAGGGCAGGAGCAGCTGAAATAAAACATCTCTGTTTTCCTTCCCCCTGGTCTGGGCGTCACAGGTAACACCAAACACAGGTGTTATTCATCTATTCATCTAATATTCATCTAATCACAGGTAATATTAATCTAATCACAGGTAATATTCATCTCAGGTAATAGGAAATCATATTTTCCTTCCTGCCTCACTTCCCTCTGCACCTTTTCAGCTCCTCAGCTCGGCCTTGAGAAGATAAAAGCAGGAGAGGAGTGAGGTGCAGGAGGCAGAGATAAACCCCCCAAAAAAAATCTGCTTTATTGCAGGAGGAAGTCTGCAGGATCTCCATTAAAACTGCCCCTCACTCTTTTTTTGTTTTTTTTTTTTCCATTCTCCCTCCCTTGCAGCACGAGGAAAGACTAAAAAATTTCACAGTTTATGGCTGTGCTGGTGGGTTTATTTTGGGAAGTGTGTGGAATAAACTTGCCTTCCACACCATTCCTGCAGCAGGATCACAGGGACAACTCCATGAGGAAAACCCCAGCTGGAAAAGGAGATCCTGCTATTCCTTCCCTCAGTGGAGGTCCTGCCTTGCCAAGGGAAATGCTGGAAAAGCCAGGGTGGAATCCAGCCCATGGAGACAACAGTTAAACACACAGACACTCACTGCAAGGAGATTTCACTGAGCACAAACACTGGGGAAGGCAATGTCAAGACAATCACCAACATCCCCATCCCTCCTTGTGCCTTCAGACCTCCGAGGAGCCCCTTGGAGGGGAAAAAAAGGAGGTTTTCAGTCTAAAAAAAAATTGCTTTGTCAAGCAGGAAGGGCTCCTTCCCCACGGTGGCTTCCAAGGTCACTGGGCAGAGTTAATTCACTGAGCTGATGGGCTCTGACACTTCACTCTGGGCCCAACAGCCCACGGGGGGATGTCTGGGAGGAGCTGCAGCCCCTGGGAGGTGCAGGAGGAAATGTTGGAGTCCCAGCCATGCCCTGAGCCCCACGGGTGTCACAAATGTCACAAATGTCACAAATGTCACAGATGTCACAAATGTCACCGGTGCAGCTGCGGGGGGCGGCGAGGGGAGCCCTGTCCCTGGCAGAGCTCATCACAGAGTTCTTTAACCAGCGCGTTTAAACAAAAATTCTGCTGTCAGCAGAGCAAGCTGGGCTTGAAACCCCATCCTGTCCCTGCCCAGCCCCTTTAGCAATGTGGGAATTGGGGTCAAGTTTGGGTTTGTCCCCTCGGACACAGGCACTGGGCTGGGGGCCAGGCCAGCCCAGCTGGGTGACAGGAGCTCCAGGGGTGGCCCCACCCTGTGTTTGAGGCTTCCACCAAGAAAAAGGAGGAAATAAAAATAAATAAAAGCACTGGGAGGAGAGCAGGAGCTCTGGGGTTAGTTCCCTGCAAAAGCCCAGCTCGGTCATTTAATCCCCCTTGGCCCATGAGGAGAAAAATCAGCATCACTCCTCATCCCCCTCTGTATCCTCTCCCTTCTTCATTATCCCCAAACCCCACATCTCAGTCCTGGGACCAAACCCCTCCCTCAGCCCCGTGTCAGTGAATTAACTCTGCTCCCAGGGCCTGGACTGGCCCTGGGCTGGGACCTGATCTCCATCCCCACCGTCCTGTGATCACCCCTCTGTTCCCATTGACCCCAGTTCATCCACAGCCTCTGTGGGCAGCACCCAAATCTCTTCTCCTGTCAACGGGCTCTCATTTGGAGGCTAAATAAATGAATTAACATAGAAATGACATAGAAACATTCCAATAAAAAAATATCTATTCATTCCTGAGCACCCTGGAGAAGGGAGCAGATCCCTGCACATTTTTTAATGGCTCAATTTCTTTTTTTTTTTTTTTTTTTTTTTTTTTTGCCACCACCTTCCCCTTCTGAGGCTGATGTTTGGAAGGATGCACAGAACTAAATAAATCCTGATAACTCCCTGCTGGCAGGGCAGGGGGTCCTTCCCCTCCTGGCTGTGCCTGTCACTTGTGATCCACTTGGACACGGAAACAATTTTGCTCCTGGATGGAAAACAGACCCTTTGCCTTGAAAGATCAGCCCAGCTTCCTGCTGATGCATTTGTAAGCTGTCATCCCACCCTGCCAGGGTGTCACTCACTGCTGCAAGAGCCTCCTGCTGCTGGGGAGTGGGGAGGAGAGGGATCCCAACACCTGTGTGCCCACCTGGAGCCAGCCTGGGCTTTGGGGGGACAACACCACTGGAAAAGGAGAAGACTTCCCTCTCCAGCTGGGCTAATTTTGACAGAAATAATAATAATGATTTAAAAATAATCAATAATATCTCACCCTTCCTGTTGCTGATTTTAACCACTTTGCAAAGCCCACAGGAGCTGAGAAAGGTCCCCAGGTGTTCAGCAGGACACCAGCAGTCACATCTGTGCTGTCTGCAGAGTTCCTTGGGCAGGGCACTAAAAACCCTCCCTGCTCCACCGTGCAGGAGCTTCATCCACCACCCAATATCAGAGCACCTCCCCAGGGCCTTGGGGACAGTGGGGCTCTATTTCCCTTGTGAGAGCAGCACTCTGCACATCAGCTCCCCAAATTCCCCCCAAATAAAGAAGTTATTTTTATTTTATCAGCATTAAAATCTCTCCCTTTACATTTGGTGACCTTTCACTGTCCCAGCAGCTCAGGGGTGGGGGGGCACAGCAGTTAAATCAGTTAAATCAGAAATCAGCTCCTCTGGGGCAGGAATTGCCCTGAGGGGCAGCACATTACAAATCCTAAACCATTGAAAAAAAAATCCCCTTTTCCACCTCAGGAACAAAACCCTTCCTGGGGTGGCACCTGGCTCATGGCAAAGTGACACCTCGAGCCATGTGTCCCTTTGATCTGCCCCAAATGTCAGCCAGGGAGTTTTCCTGGGGCTCTCAGGGGGGGAGGAAGGAGCTGCTGCCTCTCCCTGTGCCCCGAGAGCCTCATCCCAAAACCCTCAGGAAAAGGATCTGCCTGAACTTTGTGTTCATTGATTATGGATTCTCCAGACCTTCCCTAACACACCAAATGGTCACTTTTCACCAAATCCCTTTATCTCTTTTGGTTTGTTTTTTCCTTTTTCCTCCCTGAACTGAGCTGCCAGGAATGATTATTTTTCAGCTCATAAATGCATTTCCATTTGGAGAAAAAGAAAGCAATCTTTCCTGGACAATTGCTTCACTCTTCTGAGCCCTGAGAGTTCCAATTCTGCTGTTTCTACTGATAAAAATAATTCCCAGGGGAGGTGGGATCTGCAGGCTGGGAAAGGAGGTTTGGTGTGCACTGGGGATTCCTGCCCTGCCCCAAAACCCATCCTGGTTTTTCATCTCATTCAGTGTTAATAAAACAGCCTCTACAGCACCTTCTGAGCCACTTTTTATTACCAAGCCAGAACTGAGAAGTGATGTTGGGGCATAAAATCTCATTTTTAAATAGTACTCGTGGAGCAGGAATCCTGATTGGGAGAATAAAGGGATTAAGGAATTCCTCTGGTGTCACAGCCAAGGGCACTTCCCCTCTCTGAACCTGCCTTTCCCCTAAAAGCTGCTCCTGCTGGGATACCAGGACAGCACTCTGGGCATCCTGGAGTGATTATTTACATATTTCCCTCTCTCTGTATTGCAGGGAAGTCTCAAAGGGTTGGTTTTGGGTTTTTTTTCCCCCACATCCCATTTCTGATGGATCAATCCAAGTCATTCCCCAAAAGAGCTGTTTTTCTATGAGGTGAAAGATGAGGAATTACTTTTCTCTGTGCTGGAAGAGTGGAATTGCCACGTCTGACTCTGCTGCAGCACCCAGACCGTGGGGATGGAAGGAGGTGCCTCCTCCTGTTCCCTCAGATCCCTGATTCCTGCTCTTCTCTGGAGAACAGTGATAAAATGCATTCATTACCTCCACTGCAGCACAGGGAAAATGAGGGGAAAGTGGCTGTTTATTAGATGTCGAGAAATACCAAAACCCTTTTAACTTGTACTCTTAAGAGAAAGGGAAAAGGTAAAAAGGTAATTTTCCAGGAAGCTCCTGTCACTGTTTGAAAAGAGAGAGTAAAAAAGACTGCTTTTATTATCTGCTTTATTTATGGTTACTTAATAATGACACAGACAAGTACATTACTCGCTCAGCCACTTCCCTGCTGCTGCCTCTGTAAAGACAAAAAGAGCAATCAAATGTGGGCCTGTTTGCTGAAAGCTCAGCTCCAGAGTCAACCAACAGCAGTTTTCCTTGGGAAAAAAGCATATGAGTTGTAGTGCAGATTTCATGGAGTTCCCTGATCCTGGGCCTTAGGGCATCAGGGGTTTGGGAGACAGGTCAGCCAAGAGGGGGAAAGGGAAGAGAGAAATGAATTTTAGAGGATTTCCTCCTTCTTTGTGGGATATTGATCATTTTTAAGCTGTCAAATGAGGATAAAGATGGGATTCACGGGTGGTTCTGCAGTGCTGTCAAAAAAAGGGAGCTGGTTTGGTTTAGGCTGGAGTTCTTTGGAGACAGGTGGGTTCAGAAGAGCTGATCCCAAATGTGATGGCCAAGCTCAATCCTCAGCACGGCATCAGAGCATCAGGGGACAGCAAAGAACAGAGACAGAGGGGGCAAAAAACGGATAAAAGACAGTTTGGATTTGGGTCCAGGATGGATTCAGGATCAGAGCAGAGCAAAGACAATGAAATATTGCAGGAGATCAGCTGTGGGAAGGGTTTGGGGATCTGTCCTGGGTTGTGGTGTAGGATGTGCACACAGTATTTATTCCATCCCCATCCCCATGAGCTGTTGGAACCAGGTGGGGCAGTGTTTTCCCAGGCCCCTCCTTTGGGCTCTTCTGCTCATGGCCCATCAATGCCTTGCCCAGGACTCACAGGGAACTCCCTCCAGGAGCTCTCTCTGTTTAATGGGCCATCAAGGAGCCACTGCACGACTCCTCATCCCATTGGGAGATGCTCCCAATGCCCAGGGGGAGGAGCCAAGCATTCCCACCTGGAGAGAATCTGGGATTTGGGACAGGACAAGCAGCCCTGAGCCACTGGATTCCCAGAGGAGCAGGGCTCCCAGACCTTTCTGTGGGATCACTGCTTCAGGAAGAGCCCCTCACCTGGACTGCTCCCACCACCTTGCTCAGGGTGTGTTCTGACTCTGGCAGTGCTCCTTTGTGTTATTGCATTGATTTTATTTTATTTTTACCTTTTTACCTTTCTTCTTATTATTAAATTGTATTTCTGACTTGGAGCCTCTCACTCGTTTTGCTTTCAAACTATGACAGGATCCAAGGAAGTTGGTTTGGATTTAACGCCTCAGTTTCTGATCCCTGCTCTAACTGAAACAATCATCCAGCAAATGTGAGCAAGTTCAGAACAAGACTCAAAAGAAGGGAGCAGCAACCCTGTCCCTATCACAGTCCTCCTTCTATACTATTTTCTCTTTATTTCCCTATTTTAAACCAAAGAAAATCAGCTCAGATGTTACAGAGCCTCTCCGTGCTGACCCTGCTCAGGCACATTTGTCCAGCCAGGAATGCAGCTTTGGGAAAGGAGAGACATGGAAACGGAAGGTAAAATTCTTTCCCAACCTCCTGGAGAAGCCTGAGCCCGTGGCATTTGCCCTGAAGACACTCAAATAAACCCACAGCGCTTTGTTTGGCCTTTGAAATGGATTTTTTTTTTTTTTTTTTTTTTTTTTGGTCTGCCTGTACACTGACAGCCAGCACAAAGTTTTCTTGCTCCGAGGCACAGACAGCTCTTAATTAAGAGGCTTTAAGTGTGTGGTTATTTATCCTGCACACAAAGATCTCCCAGATCCAGTTTGGATCATCAGGGCAGTGCTGACTTTCAAGAGCAGGCACTTAAAGAGATTGGAGGTCTTTACTGGGGCTGTTTAAGGTGAGTGAACAATCCATCCCCTGCACAGGCAGCGGCCAAGCAGGGAAGTGATGCAGCCATTAAACCCTGCTCCCAATAACTCAGAGTGCACTCAGAGCCTTCCCAAACCCCTGCCACGAGACAGAGCATTAATGAGCTATTAACCCATCCCAGAGCAGGGGAAGGAGAAAGAAATTTAAGGAGGAAGTTTTTCATGGAAAGAATGATTAAATACTGGGATGGTCTGCCTGGGGAGTGGTGCAGTCCCCATCCCTGGGTGTGTTTAAGGACACACTGGATGTGGCACTGGGTTTAGTTGAGGTGTCAGGGCTGGGTTGGACTCGATGGTCTTGGAGGTTTCTTCTGTGATAAATGTGACATAAGGGTAAAAATTCGTGATGAAAAATATAGAAATATATGTTAGATTGGTGTTAATATAAAAATGTGAAAAGGTATAGTCTGTTTAAAAAATTCCTCTCGAGCTAGCCGGCTGCCCATACAGCAACTGCTTCCCAGCCTGAGACAAAGAGCGGGACAGGAGCCATCAGGCACTGGCCGACCCAGATAAGAATCGGCATCTTACCTAGACAGAGAAATTCCTCCCCAGTGAAGAGAATTTCTCCGCCAGAGACTACAGGACCAGCGAGCTCAATCCACATGTGAAAGGAACCTTCCCAAAATACAATTTGCAAAGTTTGACAAATCTGGGAAACCCATCCAAAGATGTATTTGGAGTATTTGCTGGACTATTCCCCGCACCTGTTTTGCCTCGGGACACAAAAACCCCTATAAAACCCCGGGCTGATCCGCTCCGTGTGGATTTGGGAAAATCTACCTTAGGGTGCAGACCCCTGTCCACCCAGCACTGCGCTGCTCGTCCTATTTGTGGTTTCTCTCTTTATCAGTGACTGGGATAGTTTTTCTAATAAATTGTTTCTTTATTAATCCGATTTTTGCCATTGCATTTATAACACTTCCAACCTGGTGATTCTGTGAATTCTGCAAAATGTGGGGAAAGGCCAGGAGCGACACCATCTCTGCCCAAAAGCTTTGTTATCACTTTTTGCCTTCAGCAATTTTTTTTCTTTTTGGAAAGTTCTCAGTGCAGTGTCCTGCACCTCTGTGGCCTCTGCTTTGGTTTAGGCTGGAATTCTTTGGAGTCAGGTGGGTTCAGAAGAGCTGATCCCAAATGTGATGGCCAAGCTCAATCCTCAGCACAGCATCAGAGCATCAGGGGACAGCAAAGTGCCAGCACAGCTGGGAACTGGTGAGGGATACAGCTCTGGGTGGCAGAAATTCCACAGGCAATCTCTGCTCCTCGTTTTACCCTGAATAAAGATTCCTTTTCCCTCTGCATGGCTCTCACATCGCCACCTGTAGCCTTGGTTTGTGCCTGAGGTGGTTTGGTTTTCTGAAATTCCTTTCCCAGGGAATTTTCTGTAAACAGGAGAAATGTTTTTGTAGCTGTACCTTTGTTATTCATTCCTTTCCCCAGGAGGGACTTCTCCTTGCTGTCCCTCTGCTCTGCCCAATGGGAGTGAAGAGGTTTGTCTTTGTGTCACCAATCCAATTGGTCTGTGTGAAATGGGATAAAAGGGAGACACATCCCAAAAATAAAGGAGTCATTTTCAGCCTCCTGAATCTCAAAATCTGTGTCGTTGTGGTGTAAAACAGCACCAGCCACCTCTCATGGTGGTGGCCAGTGGCTCTCTCACCCCTGGCATGGAATGGGATATAAATTCACAGAGAATTGTGGAATTCCCCATCCCAGCTGCCATTCCCTGCCCTGTGAGGGCTGCAGCAGCAGCAGGAGATGAGGTGGAGGAAAAATCTGCCCGGGGAGGGAGGGAAAATCCCCTGCCTGGTGTTACATCACTGCCCTGGCTGGTGACAGTTGTGGCACTCAGCAGCTGAGAGCCCGTGGCTCTGACAGATGAAAGGATGAGCAGAAAACCAGCTGAGAAACCATGTCAGGACAGGAGAGATCTGAGAGCAGGAGGCAGGCAGGGAGGTAGAAATCCTGAGCAGGAGTGTTTAGAACTGTCTAAAATGTAAAATTGTACATTTGTGGGGACAGAAACAGCCTCTGCACACAGCTGGCTACAGAAGGAATTCCAGGGCAGGGGGAAGAAAGACCAGCCCCAAGCAAACTGCCTTGATCAGAAAAACCCTGATAAAGGGCTTAGGGAGAGTGTAAAAGGGAAAAACAGCCCCCAAAGCACCTCAGCCCCATCTGTCTCTGCCACAAACAGCCACCCTGGGCACTAAGGAGTTCGCTGGGAGACGTTTTCCCTCTGCTGATTGATGGCGTTTTCCAGGCTGTTATTAACTGGACTTCACCACTTTGGGGTGATCTATGGAGCAGCAGCAGCTTTAAAGCACTTGGCGCTGCAGCTACGGATTATTGCAAGGAGTGAAAAATGGAAGAAGCTCCTCAGAGCCTCCCCAGGTGTCAAGGTGTGCACTGGGGGTGATGGTGATGAGGGGAGGGAGGAAGAGCAGTGGATGGGGCAAGGAATCACTTCCATGAAAAATGAGCCCTCTCCAGTCGGTTCCTGTAGCCCTCATTCATGCCTGGGATATTTTGATTTTCTGATTCCTTCCCCAGGGAATTTTCTGTAAACAAAATAAATGTTTTTGTAACTGTACCTTTGTTATTCATTCCTTTCCCCAGGAGGGACTTCTCCTTGCTGTCCCTCTGCTCTGACCAATGGGAGTGAAAAGGTTTAGGTTTTTTTAACCAATCAAATTGGTCTGCATAAAAAAGTATATAAAAAAGACGCATCCCAAAAATAAAGGAGTCATTTTCAGCCTCCTGAATCCCAGAGTCTGTGTCGTTGTGGTGTAAAACAGTGTCAGATTCCCAGGAGCCCCCAGGAGTGAGAAATTGGGTGATCACTCTCAAAAAGAGAAGGGGAAGGAAGGGAGATGGGTGATGGAAGGAGAATCTGGAGTTTTCAGGATGAGGGAGTTGGAATTAGCCTGCTCAGGACAGGCTGGTTTGGAGGTGAGGGTGGATGAGGGTTTGGGTTGAGGGCAGCAATCCCTACCCTGCAGCAAACGGCCAATCCTCTCCTTTGGGAAGTGGCTGAGGAGCCTGAACCACCTCCTCCAGCATTCCAAAGGCAGGGAAGGCACAGGGGGGCTTCCACCCCCAATAATTAGGCATTTAATTAGCAGTGAGCAGAGCACAGAGCCTGGTGGAGGTTGAAATATTTCCCTGACCCATCACTCCTGTTCTGAAAACACACAGAGCTGTGACCTGCAATCACAACAGCAATTTTGAATATCCATTAACCTTACTTTAAGCAGTTCTCACTTCTGGGTTGTGATCTACAATTCGAGATTTTCTTTTCCTGCACCCTGAATTTCCTTTGGCATCCGGGAGCAGAGATCCAGCTGGGGATTGCTCATCCTGAATCCACACACAGAATCCCCTCCCTGTCTCTCCTCCAGCTCGAGCAATTTGCCCAACTTCAGCACTAATTTATGAATCGTTTCAGTCAACTCGAGAGTGGCCTCTATGATATTTATTTGCCCAATATCCGTGCACTCAGCACCGTCTTGTCGCCATTTCAGGGGTCTAATTAAATCACAGCCTGAATTGGAAAAGCCATTCTTGCAGCAAGGCTGGGCTGACCTCCTCAACTCATTTATCCACTGATAACCCTCATGTGGAAGCACTCAGCCCCCCTGAGGGAAAAACGACTTCACGTCCCATTGATCCCCCAGCTTTTTCCTGACTTCTCAAGCAGCTCTTGTTTTTATTCACTGATCAGAAATTACTTGACCAGCCGCCAAAAAAAAAAAGAAAAAACCACCCCAAACAACTCCTGATCCACATCTCCCAGGGAGCCAAAGCTGTGAGAAACTGTCCTGAGTTGCAGTGTAAGATGCACACAAAATATTTATTCCATCCCCATCCCCATGAGCTGTTGGAACCAGGTGGGGCAGTGTTTTCCCAGGCCCCTCCTTTGGGCTCTTCTGCTCATGGCCCATCAATGCCTTGCCCAGGACTCACAGGGAACTCCCTCCAGGAGCTCTCTCTGTTTAATGGGCCATCAAGGAGCCACTGCACGACTCCTCATCCCATTGGGAGATGCTCCCAATGCCCAGGGGGAGGAGCCAAGCATTCCCACCTGGAGAGAATCTGGGATTTGGGACAGGACAAGCAGCCCTGAGCCACTGGATTCCCAGAGGAGCAGAGCTCCCAGACCTTTCTGTGGGATCACTGCTTCAGGAAGAGCCCCTCATCTGGACTGCTCCCCCCACCCTGCTCAGGGTGTGTTCTGACTCTGGCAGTGCTCCTTTGTGTTATTGCATTGATTTTATTTTATTTTTACCTTTTTTCCTTTCTTCTGGTTAAATTGTATTTCTGACTTGGAGCCTCTCACTCGTTTTGCTTTCAAACCACGACAGAAACCAGAGGGGACACGCAGCCAGGGCAGCCCAGGGGGGGTGATGAAAGGTGGCAGCTCTTGCTGTTGGACTGCCTTTGAAAATGTGAGTAATCATCAAGGTGTCGTTTGTGTTCTCCCTCTGATCACAGCCCTGGACAGAAAAAACACGGAGTTTTTCAGGGGGGCAGAGGTGCTGGAGAAGCCCCAGAGCTCAGCAGCCCCAGCTGTCAGGAGGAATTTAACTGTTTATGGCCTCCCGTTCCTGTGAGCCAGCAAACCAAACAAACAACAGCTGCTTCCCCTCCTCCTCTGCAGCACCAGCAGGACCTGGGCTGTTCATTATTAATTCTGTTCCTATCACAGGGGTACCAAATCCTGCTCCCAGAGCTCGTGTTTGGTGCTGAACGCTCCCACAACAAACAGGTGCTGCCCAGGGGAGGCTCCTGCAGCATCACCGTGAGGGATGCAGCTCATCTGGAAAGCTTCACACATCCAGAATGGAGCCAGGCAGAAGGAAATTCATCACTCCCTGCCCAGGTGGGCAAAGTGAGGCAGAGAAACGCTCCCCATTCCCACAGATCTGTCTCCCTGCAAAGAGCACAGAGCCCATTCCCTGCTGGTGTCACTCAGTCCTGCATCCCCACGGCGTGGGACAGCAAATCCCAAAAAGCCCTGGGGTGGCTGAGGGTGCAAAGGAGGTGTAGAAGAGCCCCAAAATCACATTTCCAGTTGTGATTATCCAGAGAAGAGGCACAGAAGCCTCAGCAGCTCATCCTGAGCCAGTGTCCAGCTCCCAGTGGGATGCAGCCCCCTGATTTCCACAGAGCTTTGGAAATGCCATCCTCAGCCACTGTGAAATGAAAAGGCCAAAGGAGAATTCCCTGGAGCCCGAGGCTCACCGGGAGCAGAGGGATTTGCTGCTGCCAGAGGACTTTTGCCCCCAGAGGAGCAGCACAGTCTGTCCCACGGGAGCTGTGAGTCTCTCCTGTCCACTCATCCATTCATTCCTCCTCCTCCAGGGAAAGGGGAGGATTTCTGTGCTCTGCCCAAAGACATCTGCCCTGCTCCACTCTGCTCAGTCAGAAGCTGGAAATATTTAATCAAGGCTTGGCTGGGGCTGCTGCACCAGCCCTGTGCCTGCTGGGGGAGAAACTGGATGGATCAAGTGGGCAAAGGGGGGGAAAAATAAAAATCCTGGGAGTTGCTGAGTTGAAAGAAAATGTGTCCCTTGCACAAGAGCTCATTAGTCTGGGGATCCCAGAGCCTCTCCTCATCCTCTGATGAGCTCTGTTCCTGTCTGGGCAGCCCCAGGCAGGACAGCCCTGCAAAATCTGCCTCAGTTTTCCTGCCAAGTCAGTGAAGGCAGGAAAAGCCCCTTGGACTGAGCTGCTGCTGGTGGGGATGTCCCTGCAGGGACAGGGCATGGAAGAGAAGGAACATTTTTGGCTGGGTGGCTCCTTTTAAATCCTTTTAAATTCCCTCTGAGGTGGTGAATGTCCTTTTGTGGGGAGGAGACAAAGCCCAGCTCTTTGGTGAGACCCCTTCTCTCTGGTTCCCTTCCTCCCCTCAGGGAAACTCATCTTTGTCCCTGCACTGTCCTTGACCCACGGCCAGGCCTGGGGGTAGTTTCTCCACCACTTTCTTCCCTCTCAGTCAGAAAAGTCTCAGGAATATCCATGACCCTGACACAGCCCTCAGCCAGAGCCTCTGTGGGAAGTCTCCATCCACCTTCCCTGTCGCTGGATGGACACAAAAAAACCACACTCACTCTTGGGATCTTGACTTTATATTGTCTTTGGAGTTTGATCAGGGATTGAGGGATGATGTTAACACCTCTCTGACCCCACTGGACAACCTAGAAGTCCATCAGTTGGTCCTTCCCCCTGGAAAGAATTCATGATTTACCCAACATCACTCTTTGTTTACGTTACAATGCCTGAGAAAGCTCCAGCACAGAATGAAAACATCAGAAGGCTGAAAAATGAGGGCGACACTTCCCCTGGTCAGGCAGAGCTTTAGGGAGATGGTTCTTGCCCAAGGAGGAGGGAGAGGGGATGGATCCTCCCTCCAATCCTTTGGGATGGAGTTCCCCAGGGATTGGGGAAGAGCCTGGGCTCTGCTCTCAGCCTCTGGGCCCAGCAGAAGTGGATCCCTGTCTCCTTTTTCTCGCCTGGCTTTTCCAGTCCTGTCCCCTCAGTGCCACATTCATCACCCGCTCTGCTCCCCTGACCCTCTGCCACCTCTGCCCTCCCACCTCCCCGCGGATCAGGAGCTGTAAAATGGCTTTTGTTCACCCTGAGAGGAGCTGTGAGGACATCAGAGAGCAGATGCCAAAGAGGCCCTCACACTGCTCAGATGATTCACCTGCAGGAGCAGAAATATTTGGAAACACAGGGAAAAAACACTTATCCAAACGATATTCTTTACACTTGGAGAGGCACCTTCCCTGTGCTGTGGTGGCATCTGAGTGTCCTTTCATCACTAGAACACATCTTCTTTCTCAAAAAAAATCAGATTTTTCTTCTTAAAAAAAAAAAAAAAACCAAAAAAAAAACCAAACAAACAAAAACCCAACCAACCAACCAAACAAAAAAACCACCAAAAAACACAACAACAAAAAACCCCCAACCAACCAAAAAAAAAAAACCCAAAAAACCCCAAAAATAATAATAATAAAAAAATACCGACAAAATGAGAAGAAAAACACATTCCTTACTCCTGCATTTTGTTGGACCTCAACACTTCTAAATTCGCACCTCCTGGACCTCCCTCCTCCATATTTCCTTATTTATATTATATTATTTCAAGAGTTTACAGTTGGGTCTAAGAGCCAGGTGAAAAGTGTGAGACAAGCCAAAGAGGAATTTGTGATTTCTGTGATCCAGAGCTCAGCAGAGGGTCACAGGACAGGCACAGGAGAATGGAAGCACAGCAAGAATTGAAATTTTGGTTGGATGCTGGACCAAAATGCAAGAGAAAATGAAAATGCAGCTATTCCCCAACCCTGGGAGCACGGTCCCTCACATTACAGAGGGCAGAAAAAAGAGAAAATGTGGAAAAAGCTTCTTGTTAAAAGATTTTTTTTTCTCTCCCCTTTCCTCTAAGCCTGTACAGAGTTATGCAAGTTGACTTTATCTGCAGCAAATCCCCCTTTCTGTTGTCAGTCCTCGGGAAGGCAAAGTCCTTAATTCTCCTGCACACACTGAACTGTGGGGTGGGTAAAATCAGCCTCAGCCTGCCCGGGGTGAATCTCATCTCCATCCCAGCCTGAACCCGGCCTTGTTCCCTGTCAGCTCAGCCTCACACCTCTTATCTGCCCGGGCCTTTATCTCTGATTTCTGTCCTCTGAACTCGCTCAGTTTTGCCTCATCATGAGATGATTTTTGGGGGTTCGGCATCAGCTCCATCACCAACCAGGATTGCTCTGCAGGATTCTGCCCTGGATGGGGACAGACAAATATTGGGATGGAAAACATGAAATTCTTCTCCTTTTTTATGTTTTCTGTGGATGGCTTTGCTCTCAGACCCACCACACAGCTACAAGATTTTGTTATCTCTCAGCAGGAAAGTGCCTGCAGGGTCTGGGTATTCCAGGAGCAGGATTGCTCTGCAGGAATTTGCCCCTGGATGGGGACAGCCAAATATTGGGATGGAAAATGTGAATTTCTTCTCCTTTTTATGCTCTCTGTGGATGGCTTTGCACTCAGACATTCCCCTGAGCACTGCTGGGTGCTGAGATCCCAAATTCCTGCTGGGGCTCAGCTCCAAGGACATTTCTCTTTGCTCCCAGCAGGGATGTGCCTGCAGGGTCTGGGCAGAGCTCAAGGGCACCATGGAGGCTCAGGCTTTGTAAAGCTCAGCTTTCCCTCCGCTGGAGCTGGGCTCTGCCCAGAGGGATGAATTGCAAGGCTCGTCCTGTGCCAGGGGAATGCAGCAACCACAGCTGGCAAAGCTGCAGCAGCCTCTGGCTGCAGGAGCAGCACCTGCCCCAGGTACAGCCTGGGCTCTGCTGCCCCAGGAAACGCAAAACCCTGTGAGGAACCTGTGGGGTGAAAGAAAAGGATGCTCTAAACCCAGTTAACCCTATGAGGAATCTGTAGGGTGAAAGAAAAGGACATGCCAAATCCACTAAAAACCTGTTAGGAATCTATAGGGTGAAAGAGAAGGATGCTCCAAATCCACCAAACCCTATGAAGAATCTGTAGGGTGAAAGGACACCCCAAACACTGTGAGGAATCTGTAAAATGAAAGAAAAGGATGCCCCAAACCCACCAAAACCCTATGAGGAATCTGTAGGGTGAAAGGACACCCCAAACCTACCAAAACTCTCTTAGGAATCTATAGGGTGAAAGAAAAGGACACCACAAACCCTATGAGGAATCTATAGGTGAAAGAAAAAGATGCCCCAAACCTACCAAAACCCTATGAGGAACCTATAGGGTGAAAGGATGCCCTAAACCCACCAAAACCCTGTGGGGAATCTGTAGGATGAAAGAAAAGGATGCCCCAAACCCTGTGAGAGCCCCAAGGCTCTGCAGGTCCTCACACACACCCTGGGGTGGCTCTTGCCTGTGGCAGTGACAGGACACTGAGGGAAAACCCCACATTTCTGCCCCAGGCTCTTCTCCCAGTCCTGAACCAGAGGTTTGGGTAAAATTAACCCGGGGAAAGCAGCAGGAATGAAACCCAGCATTAACCCGGCGTGGAGCTGGTCAGGACAAGGAGAGCAGCCCTGATTGCCCCCGGGGCTGAGGGGTCTCAGAGGGTGCAAACAGCCCCGGGGGGCGGTGCTGGGTCAGTGGTTATCATAAATCCAGCCCCGCAGAGCCCAGGCACACACAGCTCTGAGCTCTGCATTGTGTACAGCTCCATCCCCTGCACATCCTTTGTGAGCTCTCCCCGTTCCAGCCACATTTTGGAGATAAAAACCTCTCCTCGGCCTGAACAATGGAATCCATCAACTCCTCCAGATCCCGAAAATCCTTCCAATGAACTTTTATCCCAGTCTCCCCTCCCAGCATCCCAAACTGCAGCTCCTGCGTTTGTTTGTCTGTTTGTTTTCCTGCAGCAGAGCTGAGCCCAGCCCAGCCTCACTCTGTGCTGGTGGCCCTGCTGCCTCTGCTGGGATGCAGAGCTGGAGCTGCCAATAAATCCCGGCCTTGACCTTGGGAGCAGCTCCTCTGCAGCTGCAGGAGGGGACAGAGCTCTCCTGGGTGGCTCAGGGGGACAGCAAAATGTCCCTTTGTCCCTTGGCAGGCACCTGGAGTGGCATTTTCCCCAGCAGGTCACTGCAGGTGGGGCTGCTGCTTCTGCAATCCCGATTTTTTTAATTTTTTTTTGCACTTTTTCCAGGTGTCCCAGTGGATTTGTGTCTCTCCAGTCCCTCAAATTCAAAATCACTTCTGCATCACTGAGTGCATTCCCTGTGTTATCCCACACCTCAAACCTCCAGGAGAATAAATCCCTCCCATCTCCAGCTCCACGTTTTCCAGGATCATTTGTGTGCAGGGTCCCAGCAGAGCCCCCTCCCCTCCCCAGGCCGAGGGTTGGCTGGGGACAGCCCAGGGTGAGCCCTCCCTGCACTCACCTCGCAGCTATTTAAAGGTGTGGGATCTCAAGTTTGAAACCTCTAATAATAAATTCCTCCTCCTCCTCTAACAACAGAGCCCTGGCAGCTCCTGCCTCGTCCTCCAAAGGCACAGTGGGGACTTTGGCCAGGTGGGGACGTGGTGACAGATGTGCTGACTCACGGTGGGGCTGCAGGGACACTTTGTCCCCACTCCAGAGGGGCCAAAAATCAGCCAATTTATGCAAAAATAATCCAAAAAAGTGATGAGGCAAACGAGTGGCTTGTGCAGCCACTTCTGGAGTCACTTTCCAGCACTCCTCCTCCCCTCCCTTTTGTATTTTATTTTATTTTATTTTATTTTAAATTGCAATATAAAGCTGAGAAGGTCAGCTCGTTTTTTTTACCAGTGTAAATCAGACTCATTATTTGTTAAAAAAGTCAGACTTGGAAAAGAAAATGTGAATTTGCTGAGGAAAAAAAAAATAAAAAACATTAATGAGATCCAAGAGTTATTAACTGGCCTGGGAAGGAGAGAAAAGGGAATTTAGGAGTGTTAATTAAAGATAAGGGGCTCCAGTGCAGGAGGTGGGGGCACTGCAGTGATGCTCAGAGGGGACCAATTCTCCTGGTTTGGGTTTAGTCCAACTGGGGGAGGATTTGATCAATTATTTGTGTGTGGTGGGGGCACAAGAGAAGGTTTTGAAGGGAATATTTGGGCCTGAAGAGGAAGGAGAGAAGGCACAGAAGGAAAGAATAAAATTCCATATTATTCTGTACCGACTTGTATCAGCCCTGCTTTGCTTCCCTGAATATTTTCTGGAGCAGCAAACTTCTATATAACTCTCCCCAAGATGGGAAAAAACAGATAATTCCCATCCCAAATATGACAAATTCCCAGAGAGGATGTTCCCAGAGGAATATTTGGGCCTGAAGAGGAAGGACAGAAGGCACAACTATTCCATGTTATTCTGTACTGACTTGTACCAGCTCTACTTTGGTTCCCTGAATATTTTCTACACCTGGAGCAGCAAACTTCTATTATATTCTCCCCAAGATGGGAAAAACAGATAATTCCTTTCCCAAATGTGACAAATTCCCAGAGAGGATGTTCCAGTGTTCTCCGGGCCCAAATCAATGCAGGATCCCCCTGAAAACTCCCTGCTCTTGTCACTGAGTGCTGCCTCCACCACCTTTCTTTCCTCCTGTGCATTTCCCTCCCATCTGCAGGAACTCTGAGTGGACTGAAGCATTAAACAAAACCCCTTTTCTCAGCAGCTCTCCCAGGATTAAAGGGCAGCAGTGAAATTCCACAGCTGGTTAAAGTGACACCACAAAGGTTCAGTTTAATATCAGGGAGAGGAGATTTCCCCTCGGGGCAGCTGTCAGTCAGACCCAGGCCAGGGAAACTCTCACAAGGAATTCTCCATGTTCCTTCCCTCCCAGCCTGGATCACACCTGGGGACGGGCTGGGGATGGATTTCCATCCCTGGGAAAAGCTGGGAGGTGGATTTGCCCTCCCAAGGCCAGGTGGGAGCAGCCTGGGACTGTCCCTGCCCATGGAACTGGCTGAGCTTTAAGGTCCCTTCCAACCCAAACCATTTTAGGATTCTCTGAACTGGAAAAGGACCCCAGGAAAAGGGCACAGAAACGTATCCCTGTTTTGTGCCTGAGGTGTTTTGGTTTTCTGAAATTCCTTTCCCAGGGAATTTTCTGTAAACAGGAGAAATGTTTTTGTAGCTGTACCTTTGTTATTCATTCCTTTCCCCAGGAGGGACTTCTCCTTGCTGTCCCTCTGCTCTGCCCAATGGGAGTGAAGAGGTTTGTCTTTGTGTCACCAATCCAATTGGTCTGTGTGAAATGGGATAAAAGGGAGACACAGCCCAGAAATAAAGGAGTCATTTTCAGCCTCCTGAAGCTCAGAGTCTGTGTCACTGTGGTGTAAAACAGTGTCAGAAAAGGATCCCAGGAAAAGGGCACAGAAAGTTGGGGTTTGTTTTCACAGGGATAGAAGCCAGAGGTGCCTCATTTTGGGTTTTTAGCTGGCACTGCCTTTGCTGATTGCTGGATTTAAAAAGCTCCTGTTTTATAAAGCAGCTCTCCCTTTGTTCATCCTCCTCACCCCCCATGTCCCACCCCCCAAAGCTCTCCTGTCCACCTGGGCCAGCCCATTCCCTCCTGGAAACCCCTCAGCCACCCCCAAAACCTGGACACAGCCAACCTTGGAGCTCCAGATCACTGCAGCTCCTCTCCTGCTGCATCACCAACGCAATGGGAACCTGCCCAAGCCAACAAAAAATAAATCCCGACTGGAGACGTCGCTGTGTCCAAAATTTTGTGCCAACAAGGATGAGAGAACAAATGGAAAAAGCAAAGTTTGACCCCCAAAGGCAGCAGCACCAGAATCAGCTGGGTGAAGGTGCTGACTCTGCTGGAATCCCAAAGGGAAAGGAGGGGGATCGGTGGGTTGGGATGGGATGGATTCCAGCTCCAAAAACTGCAAGATCCGTCCCTGTGCTAATGCAGAGCTTGGGGCAGCTGCTGTTTGGGGAGGAAAACAAATTTCAGTTCCATAAAATCCCTTTCCAAGCTTCTCCCAGCCTCTACCTCCTAAAAAGCTGCTTGTTGGTAAGTGTTAGAAGGATGAGTTTGGGATTAATTCCAGGCAGCTGAAAGAGCCCTTGAAACACCCTGTCCTCAGCACTGGGGGACGTGGGGCATGAGAGCAGCTCCTGGAAAACTTGAGCTGCCTGTTTTTGGAACCTGAGAGAGGAAAATTCACCTTTTCTTTAGGGATTAGAGAGGATGGACTGAGGGAAGTCGTCAGGTGCTGAGGAGTAAAAATTTTCTGTACTGGAATAAGGAGAGGGTTAAAAATATTCACGGGGGACACCAGAGATCTGTGCTCATGGCACAGCCACAGATAGAGACAAATCATCCCATTGGTAAAAAACCCACAATAATTCTATTTTCTCCTCACTGTTGCCCACCTCAGAGAGATTTGCCAGCCCAGAAAATGCCCATTTTGCAGAAGGCACCAAAAATTAGGAGTTTGCTGCTCTCAGAGGGAGCAGCACCTCCAGACTCCTGGGAGTCTGAGGGTTTTGAGCTCAGCTGAGGGTTTTGAGCTGCCCCAGATAGAAGAGAAGTGCTTTTATACCCCACGAGATGGGTAAAGTTAACGTGAGGAGCATCAGCAGATGAGCTCAGCCCTTTTCCTCTAAAGGATAAAAAATTTGCTGTTCTCAGTCTCAGCCTCCCCTGGTGACCATCACCAAGGTGTAAACCAAACCCATCCTGAGTTTTCCCCCTCGCTCCTGCCTGTCTCTGGAGCTCTGTGACTGGGAATTCTGTGCTCAGGCTGCAGTTCACCAGCACGACAAAATCCCCACAGCCCTTCCACAGAAACTCCTCCAAACTCCTTCCCCCACCAGCCAACATTTCCCAGCTGACTCTGACACATCTGCAGTCGGCTCAGGAGAAGCTGGGGAAGCCACAGAACTCCAGGAGCTGCTGGGAAGAGCTCAAGCCCTGACATTTGATGTTCTTTTACACCACAACAACACAGACTTCAACTTCAGGAGGCTGAAAATGACTCCTTTATTTCTGGGCTGTGTCTCCCTTTTATCCCATTTCACACAGACCAATTGGATTGGTGACACAAAGACAAACCTCTTCACTCCCATTGGTCAGAGCAGAGGGACAGCAAGGAGAAGTCCCTCCTGGGGAAAGGAATGAATAACAAAGGGACAGCTACAAAAACATTTCTCCTGTTTACAGAAAATTCCCTGGGAAAGGAATTTCAGAAAACCAAAACACCCCAGACACAAGCCAGGGCTACAGAGCAACCCCGTGGGAAATGGACTTTGCAATCTCCCCCTTTCAGGCTGCCCAGGGAACCTGAGGATTCCCCATCCCTGCAGGGTCCAGGGCCAGGTTGGATGGAGCCCTGAGCAACCTGGAACACTGGAAGGTGTCCCTGCCTGCCAAGGCCTGGTATTGCTGGGTCTGAGAGATTTCAGCCTGATGGCAACTGCTGACCTTTTCACAAGGAAAAATTCTCAAGAAAGTTTCTTCTCAAAACAATCCTGGCAAACAACTCTCTGTTCTTTGACGCTGTTTTACACCACAAGGACACAGACTCTGAGATTCAGGAGGCTGAAAATGACTCCTTTATTTCTGGGCTGTGTCTCCCTTTTATCCCATTTCACACAGACCAATTGGATTGGTGACACAAAGACAAACCTCTTCACTCCCATTGGTCAGAGCAGAGGGACAGCAAGGAGAAGTCCCTCCTGGGGAAAGGAATGAATAACAAAGGTACAGCTACAAAAACATTTCTCCTGTTTACAGAAAATTCCCTGGGAAAGGAATTTCAGAAAACCAAAACACCTCAGGCACAAACCAGGGCTACAGACATTTTCAGGCTGCTTTAGGCAGGAGCCTCATTTACCACCATCCACTCTCTGCCCAGCAGCTCTTGCTCCAAGGCTCAGCCAGCCTTTCACGCAGGTGGAGAGAAAATAACTTTTCCCCCAGGGAAATTTCCTTCCTGACCCTGATTAATTGGAAGCTGCCGGGTGCCCTGGAGCATGGAGAGGAGGAGACCAAAGGCAGACAGCAAAGGGCGCCCAGGGGAGCAGCAGGTACCTGCCAAGTGACAAACTGGGGCTTGAAGTTTAAACCAGCCTGCAAGGGGATCTAAAAGCAGTTTAAAGTGGAGTTTCCTGCCATAAAAGTGAGACACTTTCCCTCCCTGGGAATCAAAGAGGGTCTCCTGGGCTGAATTTCATCTCCTCTGCAATGAAAATTAATCGTGGTGGTAAAGACTTAACGCAAAGAGTGGCTGCAATTCCTCCCACCTCCAGCACCATTCCCAGGAATAAAACCCAGGCAGTGACTGCATTTTAATTATTCCAGTAACACATTTGCAGCCAATACCCCCCTGGGAACGCCGACAATAACCATTGAAACACAAGGTCAATTTTCCTGCTGTGACAGAGGTTCTGCAGCAGCTCCAGCACCAATTCCACTCCCTGTTCTCTTCCAGATAAAGAACTTTATCTCCCCTGGGCCTGCTCCTCTCTCCACTGACAGCACAGGCAAAGAGTCCTGGTCAAAACCAAAGCAAAAACAAACAAACAAACAAACAAACAAACAAACAAAAAATCAGGGAACTTGTAGCCCTGAGATGTTTTAGTTTTCTGAAATTCCTTTCCCAGAGAATTTTCTGCAACCAAAAAACATGTTTTTACAACTGCAAAATTTTTGCATTTTTTCCCTAAGAAGAACTTCTTGATGTCCCTCTGCTCTGACCAATGTGATTGAAGAAGTTTGGCTTTGCTTCACCAATCAAATTTGTCTGTGTAAAATAATATAAAGAAAAAGAAACATCCCAACAATAAAAGAATCACTTTTTCAATCTTCTGAAATCAGAGTCTTTGTGTCCTTGTTGTGGACAACGGCCTCAGGAACTTGCAGATTTTTCCACAAAAGTGATCAGAAAATACCTCTCAGGGAAAAAGCAGGACATCACAGCTAAAGTTGTTTTGGATTTAGGCTCCAAAGGTTGCATAGTTGTATCACTCTTAGGATTTTTTCCTGGATTAGGACATGAGGCTAGAGGGGAAAAAGAAGAAAAACAGAAATATAATAATAATAATAATAATAATAATAACCAAAGTATCAGATATAGGAAAGGGCCTTTGCAAGAGACTTCCAGGCAAGGGCACCTCCTGTCCCCTGCACTGAGGAGTTTATGGGACAAAACCTGATTTTCATTGTGTTAAAACCTGATTTTCATTGTGTGAAGCCTAAAATTTTATTCCTGAGATCATGCAATTAACGGGAGTGATTGGAAGAAGATCATCCATGGGATGAGGAAAGAAAAATGTAATTTGCAAAGGTCAAGTCAGGGATCAAAAATAGATCAAATTTGAGGTTTTCATCCCAAAAAGGGCTTGGAGGGATCTGCAATCCAAGTGTGGAATGGGATGTCCCAGACCTGCTTAGCAGAGGAGTCTCAATCCCAGTTTCTCCTCATGGTCTGTGCTGATAATTCCATATTTATGGGAGGGGCAGAGCCAGGGTGGACATTTCCCTTCCCAGATGTGTTTCCCAGGCTCAACCCGTCAGCACAACCCAAGGTTTCTGACAGGTCTCCTCTTCCCCAGGGTGACAACACCAGCAGGCAGAGCCTCCCCTCGAGGGCCAACACTCCCTCACTCTTTATTTAATTTAATATTCATGAATGATCCCAGCAGGGGAGCTCAAAAATCTTCCACTCCTAAATCAGAACGCTGCATAAAAGCGCATTTTAAAGTTATAAAAGTGACCTTCAGAAGTGCCGTTTCCACGTGCTGTGCCACATTCCAGAGATCTCCCGGGAATGGCTCCCCTGGACCCAAAAAACCTCACAGCTCTTCCTTGCACAGGCAGGAAATCCAGCTGGGACAAAGCAGAGCATTGCATGAATTATAATCCAGACCCTTGCAGAGGAGGTTTGAAGATGGGTTGGCTGGGAGAGAGGTGGGAATGGGTCTAAAATCAGTATTAATTGAAGAGTTCAGATTGATGAAGGACCTGAACACACACAAATAAATCAGCTCAGCTGAGAACGTTGCCCTTCTTAAAATTATACCTGGTCCAAACCGACTCAGGGTGAAGGACAAACCTGAAATTTTTATCTTTCTGCAGAAACCCTTTGCTGCAGACCTGCCTCTGCCTGAAAATTCTGCAGCGCTGCTGATTTTTTTTTTCCTGAGTGGAGGGCTCCTAAATCGAGCTCTCCAGTTGTGTTGAAGCCCTGAGATTTACAGCTGGCCACAGCCTCTAAATCCAGAGGAAATTCTTGTCGGGGAGGAGAGGAGGCAGCTCTGGAGAGGCCTGAGGCACACCTGGGTACCTGGTGCTCTCCCCACAGCTCAGATGCTGCAGCAGAGAGGGAAGGGCCACAAATCCCTGGAATGCTGAGTCACAGGCGGATGATTCCACCGGGAATCCACAGCAGTGACCTCGCTGTCCTCATCCTGCAGGAGAAAAATCCACACTGAAAGAGAATTTTTGGGGACGGCGCTGCTGGATCTGCTCACTCAGCACCACAACGACCCGTCCTGTTCAGAATTCCAGGGAACAAGGGCAGGGAAGAGCTCAGGGAACAATCCTGGAGATGCTGTTGGTCCCTTGGATTGTTCCCAGCCAAAAAAAAAAAAAATCCTTCTGGTGCTCAGGGAATTCAGCATTGCTCTGACAGGGGGACAAAGGTTGTTGTTGTTGTAGGACACAAGAGAAAGACCCCAAATATTTCAGAAGGCAAAGAGCACAGAAAAAAGGATTTATTGTCTAATTCTTACTACTTTTTATAAGGTGTTCCCATACAGACTGAACATGGCTGGGGAATAGGAATGAATAGATTTTTTTGGTTTTATGCATAGATTTATTTTGGTTTTTTCCACAGCTGCTGCAGCCACCATGGAATTCCCTGGAATCCTGGCAGGACGGGAGGTGGGAAGGTCAGCCCAGGTGATAACCACGGTGAAGAAGTGGCACCTGTGAGGAATCACAGAATCATAAAAGGGACCTTAAAGCCCATTTGTCCATCCCTAAGGATGGGATGGACCTTCCCCTATCCCAGGTTGCTCCAAGCCCTGTCCAGCCTGGCCTTGGACATTTCCAGAGCAGCCACAGCTTCTCTGGACAAGTCCTCAATCATTTCCCTTTGTGGGAAAATCCTCCATCTGCTCCTCATCTTTCCCAGTGTTTCAGGCCATTAAATCCCAACCAAAACTCCCTTTTCAGCACCTTCCCCCATCCCACAGAACCCGCTCAGTATCCCCATCCCTTCCCACTGCTCCTCTGCACCCAGGATCAGATTTTCCCCATTTAATCCCCATTTTTCCACACCCTGGGGCCGGCCCTGGCAGCCCAGCACACGGGGAGAGTTAATCTGATCAATAACAGAGGCACAGCCCGGTTTGCAGCCATCCATCAGCACCATTTACATGGGAACTGTCAGGCTGCAAATAGAGAGCGAGGCGATGTGAAACAATCCTGTCTGAAGGTTTTTAGCACTCCTTACAAATTGCCACCCGTGAATAACTTGTTGCCTGTATTTATCCCTTTTCAAATTGTCTCTTAGCTACACTCATCCATCTTCATTCCTCCCCGCCTGCTGCAGACACTCCGGGCTGCTGCCTCATTATTTTACATTTGTGCGCTGCCACTCGGCTCAGGGAGGGCAGATCCATCCCCAGGGCAATGCCAAAGAGATTTTGGTGGCCTTTCACACATTCCCCTGATGCTGTTTCACACCACAATGACACAGGGAATCTGAAATTCAGGAGGCTGAAAATGACTCCTTTATTTTTGGGATGTGTCTCCCTTTTATCCCATTTCACACAGACCAATTGGATTGGTGACACAAAGACAAACCTCTTCACTCCCATTGGTCAGAGCAGAGGGACAGCAAGGAGAAGTCCCTCCTGGGGAAAGGAATGAATAACAAAGGTACAGCTACAAAAACATTTCTCCTGTTCACAGAAAATTCCCTGGGAAAGGAATTTCAGAAAACCAAAACACCTCAGGCACAAACCAGGGCTACATTCCCCCTCATCCCTGTGCTCCAGAGCACCAGGACACCTCCACCCCTAAAAAACAGAGTTCCTGCCCCTGATCCAGAGGTTTTATGGGGCTCCACTCGGAGCTTTCTGCAGGGCTGGGCTGGGAGATGCTGGAGATCTCCGTTTGTCTTGGCAGAGCAGATCCAGCTCTCTGTGACAGCGCTGACAACTCCTCTGCTGGGGCCCATAGCTCCCTCCTTTTCCCCTGCCACACACAGATATTCCAGCAGCCCTGCCCAGAGGCTGGAGCAGCACCCACAGCCCGTTTTTGGAGCAGGAAATTACAAATCAGAGCTGTCACTGGGGAGCAGACACCACACTTGGAGCAGCTTCAGCTCCGACTCTGCTCCATCAGCAGACGAGCAGCTGGTGAACGTGTGCCCCCACCAGATTTCTATTCCAGATTTTTTTTATTCCAGTTTTCTCTTCCAGCTTTCTATTCCAGTTTTCTATTCCAGCTTTCTATTTCAGATTTTTTATTCCAAATTTTTATTCCAGTTTTCTATTCCAGTTTTCTATTCCAGTCTTCTATTCCAGTTTTCTCACTGCTCCCTTTCTCAGGAACGCTGTCACCCATCCTCGAACCCTTCCCATCCTCACCCCCAGTTTCTCTCACATGATTCCACAGCTGTCTGTTCATTTTAAACCCCTCCAAATTAAATATATCCCTTCCCTCATGCTGCAGCTTTTCCCTCTCCCCTTCCTTTGCCAGGCTCAGATGCATTCCCCAGCCCACACCTCCGCAGCGCCGCTCTCCCTGATTTGTGCCTCGCTTTTATTGGCCTCTGAAAAGCCTTCAAGTGGCAGCGTTTGTGTGAAAGATGCCATCCAAAATAAACCTGTGCTGTGCCATAAATCCCAGCCGGAGCACAGCTGAGATAGGTGCAGAATTGCAGGCTGCAGGGAGGAGGTTTGAGAGCTCCTGGTTTTATGGAGGAGGGGAAGAAGTGATGGCTCGGATGAGTTGAGTGGTCGGGCTCTCAGGGTTTGGCTCTTCCAATCCATAACTCCATAAAAGGTCAGGTTTTGTGAAAAAATCCTCACAAATCAACCCCCCAAAGCCCTGGAACTGTTTCAGGACAATGCTTTGGTCAAAGGCAGGGTTTGAGGGAGTGAGACAGACCCAAGGGCTCTGAAATTTGTGCTGGAGGAAAAAATAAAAATCACAGAGAATTTGAGGCAGGTCCTGTTCAGGTGTAAAGGAGAAGGTGGAAACCACAACAGAGAAACATTTTGCAGCAGGCAGAGCTTTGGGGGAGAGGTCAAAGGCAGGAGGGGGAAGGAACAAAGACCCTGAAGGGTTTTGTGGGGCATTTTCCCAGGCAGGGGGGGCTGGAGGCTCAGCCTGTTCCAGCCCCTCTCCCAATCCCTGGGTGACCACGGGGTGCCCTCACTGCTCCCTCTCTGATCTCACCCACTGAGATCCCATCCGTGTCCCAGCTCAGGATTCTCCTCAGCAACACAATCCTGACTGTCCAGCTTGAGCTGTTGAACACCTGAGCTCAGTGCCCAGAGCACCTCCACCATCCCTGGGCCAAAACCCTTCATCACCAACAGCCTGAGCTCCTCCTCCCCCAGGCCTCCTGCACCATCCCACCCCTCCCCACCAGGATATTCCCCAAACTGCAGAGCTGGGCTGGGACACACAGATTATCCAGCCGGACACTAATTTTTATTACCTTTAATCCACTTTATCCATTTCTAATTTCCCTTTTTGCAGGGTTGCAGGGCTCAGCAGTCCAGCAGAGCAGTGTGAGCACACTCCAGGCTGCAGGAACAGCACCCCACTGCCTGGGGCTGGCGGCAAGAGCTGCCAAACAACTCGGATCTGTCTCGGGAGGCTTCATTTTCCAGCTCCAAAAAACTCCCCCTGCAAGTCCTGCTCCCTCATGGCATCATTATCCCTCTATAGGAGCCACTCTGGAAAAAAAAAATCTCAAATCCTCAAGCTGGGGAAGGATTTGCACTGAGATCTTTCAAGAATCAGGAGGGTAAAAAGGGTTTGGGAGATGCAGGAGGAGGGGAGGATTTGCCCACTGGAATTCCCAAGTTTCCAGCTCAGGATTTGCATTCCCAGCCATCCTTCTTGCCAGCAGGGAAAACAGGAGCATCCGTATTTCCCATCCCTTTGGAGGCAGGAACAGCCACGGAGAATAATAATAATAATAATAATAATAATAATAATAATAATAATAATAATAATGGTGGCAATGGGAATTTCCCCAAACCAGGGAAATCCCTGTCGCTGGTCACTCCTCATTTAAAGCCTGAATTCCTCCTAAAAGAGGTTTAATATGGAAAAAAAAAAAAAGAGCCCTGGAGGTTGAGCTCCGTGCAAAGTCAGTTTTTCAACACACCAGCCAAAACTGAAGCACTTGAAAATTGTTTTTCTTGCCTATTTTTTTTTCCCTGCTGAAAATCATTAATTCAAATTGCTGAAGCTCAGGAATTGTTTCAGCCAACTCAAATTATATCCCTTATTCCAATTTATATTCCAAATTATATTCCCAATTATATTCCAAATTATATTTCAATTTTATTCCCAACTATATTCCCAATTATATCAGGGGATAATATTCAACCTCCTTCCACTCCTTATATCAGGTGGAATTATGGAATTATGAGAATAAAAGAATTAAATCAGGACTTTCCAACTCTTCACAAAAAGAGACACAAAGCACCCAAAATTCTTCAGTGTGGAGGAAATCCAGGATCCTGAACTTCTCTCTGCATCCAGAGATGGGACAAGGATCATCCAAAGTAACAAAAAAATAATAAAAATACCAAACTAACCCCATAAAAAAGGGAACTAAAAGCCTTAAAGGAAATTATTCTTTCTAGTTTAGGGATAAAACATTTCCTAAACCCACCAGAGCTCACACTTTTATCCAAAAATAAAATAAAACGAAATAAAACGAAATAAAATAAAATAAAATAAAACAAAATAAATTATATGTAGTATTAAATAATAATAAATTAATTATTAATAGAATAATAATTAAATAATAATAATTAATAGTAATAATAATAAACTCAGCAAAATTACATAACCATGAAGAGGAAAAACATTTGACCAAGCTGAGTTTGGTTTTTTTTTATTATTTTATCTAGAAATTGTGCCCTGGGCCATCATTTGAGTGATGCTGAGATTTTGGGGGTGGTTTGGGGTTTTTTTGTGTGTGGGTTCTTCCTCTCTTCCCATAATTATATTAATTTTAATGAGTTTTCCCTCGTCATAAAGCAGAAATACCCTGAAAACCAGGATTCCTTTTCAGCAGAAAACACAGAGATAAGGTAACTCCAATTAAATAAAGAAAAACCCCAACAAGAACATCAAAATAGGGAAATAATTAAAATTTTCAGCTGCTGGATAAACACTCACTGGGTGCTGCTGATTTATTTCATCTTCCTGAAATCCATTTCTGGGTGATCATCAACATCTGGTGGGCAGAGGAGGAGAAATGCTGCACACGAGGAGGGTTTAAGGATATTTTTTGGGGGGAGAAATTCACTACAAGGGAGGATTTGGAGTTATATTTTTATTTTCCAGCACAGAGCTGGAGGAAAAACCAACCCCAAAATTCCTAATAACCTCTGTAATCCTGGGATGGGGAAGTTTCCTGACAGAAATGCAAAATATCACCAGAAAACAAATCATTTCAGGACAACCATAATGAATGACTGAACTTTAATTTCATAAATAAATAAATATATAAAGATATTTTGAACTGCACGAAAGAAAATAAAGTGCACTGCTGGTGACACGGGGTGAAATAAAGTTCTTTTTTTATTTTATTTTTTCCCCTAGCAGCTTAAAAGCTGCCAATGAGCAAATCCTTATGCAAATGTGCTCCAAACTCGACAGGCAGAGCTCCAGAACAGTGATAACACCACGGGGAAAAAAAACACACCAAAACCCACAATATTTACAGGAAGCAGCAACACCAGGTAAATATTTTCCTGTGTTGTAAACTCTATAGGTTTGAAGCTTTCCCAGCGTTGCTTTTAATGTGATTATTTGTGTGGAGCAGGGGGTAGGGGGATAAAAAAATAATAATTTTTTTTTTTGCTGTGTAAATAAATTGAGGTGAAAAATGGGAGGTTCAGAAAAGTTCATTGTGCTCTCAGAGGCAGAATTGGCTTGGCCTTTAGCAAATTTGGGATCTCTTCAGTGCCTGGTACCGTGGTCACCTCCCAGAGCACCAAACCAAGGCTGGGCTTTGTTAATCCTGGTTTATCTGGCTGGCAGGGCAGAGCTCAGGCCCAGGCAGGAGCAGGAGAGGGCACGGGGAGGGATCAGGGAGAGGGAACAGTTCAGTGCTCACTTTGTGTCCTGCTTTGGTAGAAATGCAGATTATAAACTTGGCTTTTGGCAAATATTAAGATGAATACTATAGGTATAATTGAATTGTATTGTATTTTGTTTTATTAATAGAGTTTAGAAAGGTGGTAAATGTGTATTTTCTGATTGTAACCGCAGTAAAAAGATTGGAGTTTTTTTTTTTATTTGATCTAAACTGACCAAACTAGAAGGTCTGGAGGGTGTCCTTGTGTTCCCTATATAAAGGATGCTGATTTTCTGTTTCTTATCCAAATGAAAATAACCAAAAACCTCAGGAGAAGAATTTGTGAGACTGTTGGCTTTTTATATTATAAAGTTAGCTTTTGGCAAATATTAAAATGGATACTATAGGTATAATTGTACTGTATTGTGTGTTATTAATAGAGTTTAGAAAGGTGATAAATGGATATTTTCTAATTGTAACCCCAGTAAAAAGATTGGGATTTTTTTCTCTTTGTAACATCTAAACTGACCAAACCAGAAGGTTTGGAGGGTCACCTTATGTTCCTGCATAAAGGCTGCTGAACTTCTGTTTCTTATCCAAATGGAGATAACAAAGAAAACTCAGGAGGAGAATTTATGAGACTGTTATAAATTCACATTATAAACTTGGCTTTTAGCAAATATTAAGAAGAACAATATAGGTATAATTGTACTGTATTATCTTTTATTAATAGAGTTTAGAAAGGTGATAAATGGATATTTTTCTAGTTGTAACAAAGTGTTAAAGTAAAAAAAAAAAAACTTTTTTTTTTTTTTTTTTTTCTCTTTGTAATATCTAAACTGACCAAACCAGAAGGTCTGGAGGGTCTCCTTGTGTTCCCTATATAAAGGATGCTGAATTTCTGTTTCTTACCCAAATGGAGATAACCAGAAACCTCAGGAGAAGAATTTAGGAGACTGTTATAACACATTATAAAGTTGGCTTTTCGCAAATATTAAGATGAATACTATATGTATAATTGTACTGTATTATCTTTTATTAATAGAGTTTAGAAAGGTGATAAATGGATATTTTCTGATTGTAACAAAGTGTTAACATTAAAAACCTATTTTTTTTTTCTCTTTGTAACATCTAAACTGACCAAACCAGAAGGTCTGGAGGCATTTCTGGATAAAGGCTCCTGACTTTCTGTTTCTTATCCAAATGGAGATAACCAAAATCCTCATGAGGAGAATTCATTACCCCCATGTCACTAGATGAAATGGAGCCACCCACAGATGGATCTACCAAATAAAATAATTGGGGAAGAATTAAAACTGATCAAACTCAAAGAGAATGTTTGAATCACACATTGGGGTCTATTGAATATGTAACACAGAGATCCTTAAAACAGAATTTTGAAGGAGTGGGCATGATTTCTGGTGAGGCACCCCAGCTGGAACTGTTGCTTTTCTGTCTCCTAAATTGTCTATTTTTTTTTTTTTTTTTATTAAACTTATAATTTTTTCTGAAAGAGTGAAACTCATTTTTCACAGCTTTAAATTGTTGTTCTGGGGAGGAAGAAAAGGAGAGAAGGAGAAAATTCCCCCCAGCACGTGGAGTTGGGTGGTAGCGCATCTCCCCCACACAAAAAAAAAAAAAAGTCAGAAAAATAAAGAGATGCAGCAGCAAAATATATATTTATGGTCAATAAAATCAGGTGTCCCTAAAGGCCACACCAGGCCTGGGGCTCTTCCCTCTTCTCCATCCTGGCACTTCTCTGGGGGGATTTTCAGCCAAGGGATGAGGAGAGAAGAGCTGGGATCACGTCAGGCTGGTCAAAAACTTCAGCTGGGGTTGAACAACACAATTCAGGTGAGTCTAAACCCCATTTCAGAACAGTGCAGGTCCACCTAAAACCCCATTTCAGGCTGCTCTAAACCCACACTTCAGGCAAGTTTAAAACCCCCACTACAAGCCAGGCTAAACCCCTCTTCAGGCTGGTCTAAAACCCCATTTTAGGCCAGTCCAAGAACAGTTCAGGCTCAGCTAAACCCTGCTTTGGGCTGGCCTCACACCCCTGCTGCAGGTCAGTATAAAACCCCACTTCAGGCCAGTCTAACAACACATCACATTGTTCTAAACCCCCACTCCAGGCCAGCCTAAACCCCTCAGTTCAGGGCAGCCTAAACCCCTCAATGCTCAACACAATTCACCACCAGAGTTCATTCCCCAAAAAAAGAGTTTTGACTTTTTAGGGCAAAACAGGCTGTGCCCTCTCATCCCCTGGGCTGCTCCCAAGGAAAAGGAAGATTTTCCCTGAGGAAAAGCTGCTGATAAAAGGGGACAGTTGATTATCTGCCTCAACAGCCACTGAGCTCTTCCTAAAATCCTCTCCCAGGGAAGGATCAAACCAGAGCAGGCAGTGAAACATCCCAGCGAGGCTTCCCTGGGTGACAATTCCAGCAAAACTGCATTTCCTGAGCAGCTGGGGCATTGAATCCATGCTCAGACAGCCAACAGGCTCATCTCCTGAAAACACCCCTCTCCTTTAGGTACTTCTGGTTGTTGTATCATTTTGCAAGGGCAGGAGGGAATTTGATAAAAAGCAAGCCTTGATAGTAAAATATTTTTATTTTCTCTTTATTTGCTGTTGAGGCAGAAGAGGTTTTAGTTCAGCTTTTTTTATTATTTTATTTTTTTCCCAGACACGAGTGGTGTTATGTTTCCTATAGGAAATGTGCCACAAAAGTTTTGCTGGAAGGTTTTTCCACGAGCACACAGAGGGCCCTAAAAACAGGAGAGCAAAGCAATTCCCTGCAAGTCAGACTCAATCTCTGTCCACCTCAGGCCTCATTAGAACAGAGGAGGTTCTGAGCCTGGCCCAGGGTTTTACAGCAGCTCTCAATTACATTTTGTGTACATTTTAAACACTTCCCTGACGCTGTTTTACACCACAGTGACACAGACTCTGAGATTCAGAATGCTGAAAATGACTCCTTTATTTTTGGGATGTGTCTCCCTTTTATCCCATTTCACACAGACCAATTGGATTGGTGACACAAAGACAAACCTCTTCACTCCCATTGGTCAGAGCAGAGGGACAGCAAGGAGAAGTCCCTCCTGGGGAAAGGAATGAATGACAAAGGTACAGCTACAAAAACATTTCTCCTGTTTACAGAAAATTCCCTGGGAAAGGAATTTCAGAAAACCAAAACACCTCAGGGACAGAACCAGGACTACACTTCCCAATTCCCTGGGTCATGTCTCCACAATGGATGAAGGTCTGGCTTGTCCTTCCCCAAACTCCAAAAAAAAAAGCAACCCTGGGAATGACAGCAGCAATCCTGGGCAAAGGAGATGTGGATTTTTACTCCCCAATAAAACATCTCCCCCTTCCCAAGCCCGGCTTGGATGTGGCTCTGGCTCCTCTCACTAATGATAATTATCCCTTCTAGTAGAGAGTGGGAAGACTCCAGCTGGACTCTGCAGGGATATTTATTACCCGGCTGCCCTTTCATCCTGTTTAGTCTAATTGGGGCTGGCACAGGGCTCAGGGCTGCTGATGGAGCTGCCCCATAAAAGGCTCTTTGCAGACAGATGGAAGTTCCACCATTGCCTCCTTTTCCCTGCTATCAGAGGAGCTGGGCTCCTTCCCTGCCCCACAATTTAATTACCAGGCATATGGGAACGTGGGGAGCGCTGGAGCCAAGGGCCCTGCACAGAGTTCAGAGCCCATCCCGTGTCTTTGAGCCACCCTTGTGTCCTTCTCAAAGGTTCAACTCCTGAAACAGCCCCTTCAATACCACCCAGAAACAAACATCCCTTGGTGAGATGCTGCTCTGGGGAGGTTCAGTGGAAGCAGCCAGCAAAATTCCCAATCCCACCTGACGAGGACAGAGACTGATCCCCTTTTCCCCAGCCCAGTTCCCTTTTCCCAATCCAAATCCCCTTTTCCTGAGCCTAATCCCCTTTTCCCCAGCCCAATCCCAATTCCCTTTTCCCAATCCCAACCCCCTTTTCCCAATGCCAATCTGCTTTTCCCCATCTCTTTTTCCCCAGCCCAGTTCCCTTTTCCCCAGTTTAGCAAAATTCCCAAACCCACATGGTGAGGACAGAGACTGATCCCCTTTTCCCCAGCCCAATCCCAATTCCCTTTTCCCAATTCCAATCCCTTTTTCCCAATCTCCTTTTCCTCAGACCAATCCCCTTTTCCCCAGCCCAGTTCCCCTTTCCTAAAGTCAGTCAAAATTCCCAATCCCACAGGGCGAGGACAGAGACTGATCCCCTTTTCTCCAGACCAGTTCCTTTTTCCCCAACCCAATCTCAATCCCCTTTTCCTGAGCCCAATCTCCTTTTCCCCATCCCTTTTCCCCTTTTCCCCAGCCCAATCCATTTTCCCCCATCCCAATCCCGTTTTCCCACACCAAATCCCCTTTTTCCCATCCCAATCCCCTTTTCTTGAGCCCAATCCCCACTCCCCCATCCCAATCCTGTTTTCCCGAGCCCAGCCCATCTCTCGGGGTGCCCCATCCATCCCTATCTCTGCCAGCCCTCTGTGCTCCCCTCACCCCGGAGGTTCTCACACCCCCTCAGCTCCTCTCCGGGGCATTTATCCCATCAGGGCTCTCCCAAATGTCAGGCACCACCAAAACCCCGAGAGCCTCCAGCTCCTGCCCGGATTGTAAATCTCAAGATGCCATTAAGGCTCTCTGTGCCCTCCAGGGAGCGAAATGAGAGGACAGTGACAATTCCTGGGCTCTGTGTGGATTCCTCCTCTCCAGATCCCCGTGGGGATAACGATGCTGCTCTCAGGGATTGGATTCAAGGCACAGGGAGCAGCAAGGGCTGGATAACGGGAGTTTTCCAGGTGTTACTCATCCCACAATAATCCTCCCTGCAATATTCACCCCAATATTCAATATATCCCTGCAGTATGGTTCATACAGGGATGTGCCCAGACCCACAGCTCCTGGCTGGTTTAAGGTGGGAAGGTGACTCTCCAAGACCTCCTTGAGACAGAATTTCCCAAAAATTTTACAGGAAAAATCAAAAAAGAGGAGGAAATGTCTCCAATCTGATTGGGAACCTGACAGGCAGCAACAGCCCCTCCTAAAGGGAATCCCCTAAAATTCACCTCACCCTTTCTGCTCCCTCATTATCCAACATTTCCTTCTTTTGCTTCCTTGTTTTAAAATCGAATCCTGGATAAAACAAAACCTGAGAGGGGAAAGGAACCCAAAGGGAGTGGAGGGAGGGGAGGATGGAGAGGTGACATTCATTTTCCATCCCCCCAAAAACAGACACCTGACAGTTCCTGCTGCTGAGTGTGTGACAGTCCTATTCAGGGGGATAATTGACTCCCTGTCAATGAGACAGGGAAATCAGATCAAAGTTAAAATAAAATTTCTATATAAAACAATAATAAAAAATTCAAAATGAACAGAGAAGGGAATGAAATAAAATGTGCAGAGTGGCCTAATGGGGGAAAGGATGGAGAGGGACTCTTTGGACGAGGAATGGGAGCAGAGCTCAGTTTCCTCTGGCTTGGGATCACTTCAGTGCTCCCATAGACCTGGAGAAATTATATTGAACTAAATTGAAATATAATTGAAATTATATTGAATTAAAAGCTTCATCTCTGGGTCAGGAAATGGGCCTGAACACCTGGAGACATCCTGAGCAACACCTGGATGGAAATGCTGCCATCATTTCACTGCTCAGGGTGTGGAAAAGTGTCCCCATGTCCCCCTAGCCCTCCTTTCAAAGTCTGGGAATCAACTGGGGAATTCTCCTCTGAGGGTGAAATCCAGCAGGAAAATTCCCATTTTCCTCACCAGGCACAGGGGTTGTGTGTTCCCACCAGCATCCTCACCTCCCTGAGGCACCACTGAGATTTCCCCACGTGGATATTTTTGTCACTTCTTTTTGCTTTTTTCCCCATTTTTTCTCTCCTTTGGGAAAAAAAACCCCACCAAAAACTCATCTCTCCCTTTGTTTTCCTTCCCCTCCAATAGAACCCTGCACTTCTCTGCTCCCTTCTCTCAATTTCCACTCTCTGTTTGGCCGAGTCCAATTCAATTTAAACCAAATTACTTTATTGGTGCCACTGAAACTCAGGACTTGCAGGAGCCATTAGGAACGTGTTACAACCCCACATTATGGGGGAAAAAAAAAATAAAAAATTAAGGGAACGAAGGCTCCAGCAAATGAAATCAATACATTCCACGTGAGGAATTACCAGGCATGGAAGGAAAGGAATTGGAGTCAAACAAAATTCTGAGTGGATGATGTGTCAGGGCATCATGAGCAGCATTCCAAGTGCTCTGGTTCCTGCAGCAGCCTTTCCCAAAGGGATGAGCCCCCTTTATTCAGGTGTCAGAAGTGTATACTATAAAATTGGCTTTTTGCAAGATGTGTGCTGCATAATTAATAACTTTGTGGTAAGGATAGAAGTTTTTATTTCTGCTGTTAGTAAAGAAAATTAGGCATAGTGGTAGTAGTTGATAGAGTAGTTACTTAAACTGTCTGTTTGACCAAAATAACAGCCAGTGAACATGTAAAGAAGACCTTGCTATTGACAAAATATGATTAAACTCTCTGTTTAATCAAAATAACATCCATAAACAAGTAAATAAGACCCTGCTATTGATAAAATATGATTAAACTGTCTGTTTGACCAAAATAACACCCAGTGAACATGTAAAGAAGACCCTGCTATTGATATAGCAATCAATAATTAAATAAATAAATAAATAAATAAATAAATAAATAAATAAATAAATAATTATCAGCATCTCCCATCTGAAGAAAGTCCAGACCCAGGCCCGAGCTGGAGGTGATAATGAAGACACAGCCCAGAAACACAAATGCTCTGAAAAGGCAAACCCAAGGAGGGGCCAGGCTAAACAGCTCCTGGAATATGGAAACTGGTTTGTGGAAAAGTTTGAATATTCAACAAGACTGATGCAATAGAAAAGGTATTTAAAGAAAGTCTCTGAAATAGCAGGTTGTGGATGTGGCTGAATGCAGAGTCACTTGTTCCTTTTTCCTTCATCTGTTTCCTAATTGTCTTATTATTATTATTATTAAACCTATTCCTTAAAATCTACCAGGAAAGTGAACTCTGGGATTCTGGGCTGAGACTGGAGCTGCTCCCTTTGGATCCCTCCCTGCCTGTGCTCTGCCAATGCTCCCCACACATCCCTGTCACTGAGTCACGTCTCAGATGGGGCTCAGGGTGGGGAGAGGCATTTTTAGACCCCAGGGGGAGTTTTGTCTGTGGCCAATTTTAGCAGGTGGCCCCAAATGACCTCTGATTCCAAAGGCTTTCCCTTGGTTTGGGTTAATTTTCTCTATGAAGAATTATTAGTTATTACACTGGGGCAAGAA
Organism: Zosterops lateralis; assembly: GCF_965231275.1. Classification (NCBI taxonomy): domain Eukaryota; kingdom Metazoa; phylum Chordata; class Aves; order Passeriformes; family Zosteropidae; genus Zosterops; species Zosterops lateralis. The sequence goes on along the minus strand of NC_139785.1, from coordinate 2,380,934 downwards.
AGCCTCACCTAGAACAAGCAGATCTTTAATTACACTCTTTAAAATCTGTGTGATCCTGCCCTCCCTGAAGGAGTCAGGAGTTTTCCTTCTCCTCAAACCCATTTTTAAAACAACTATTTTTTAATTTTTCCCTTATCACAGAGCCAGCCCAGCACAGCTTTGCCTGGTTGCACTTCAGAGAGGCACCTTGAAGAGTTTGCTGTGAGCTGTGCCATTAAAGCCAAGCTTAAAACCCAAACCCAACCACCAAAACCAAGATTTAAAGAGATAAAGGAGAAAGGAATCAACAGTTGCACACACACACACACAAAAAATATCATCAAAATCTACCTCAATAAATTCACAGATTCCCATTAAACAGCATTTAATGTGTGGATAAATAAATTATGAAAAGCAGAAATTATTAAATCATATTTTCTTTTGTTATTCCCAAGTAACAAGTGACAGGATGATCACCAGGGAAGGTTTAGGCTGGATTTTAGGGAAATATTTCTCCACCAAAAAGATTTGCCACAGGGGATTTCAGAGATCCTGCAGGGATTTAACAGAGGTGGGGATGTGGCACTTGGGGACATGAGCCAGTGGTGGCATTGCCAGGGCTGGGTTTGTGGCTGGACTCGATATTAAAGAGCTTTGCCAACCTGAATGAGGATTCTATTCCATGAATTCACTGCAAACAGATTTTCCAGAAGCCACAGGGATTTCTGGACTCCAGATTAACTCACACAGAGCACGGAGGCTTTTCTGGGATGGGCTACAGGGGACAAAGCCACTTTTTCCACTGGGAATTTTAATTTTTCCCTTCTCTAATTTCCTGCTTCCCCACACTTGTGCTCCATGTCCCCTCCCTGGCCTCACTTCTCCCTTGCTGGATTATCATCCCCTTGTTCTGACAACTTCTGAATGCTCCAAAAACCCCAATACAGACTAAAACAAAACAAAAGAAAACAAAACAAAAGAAAAAAAAATCAAACAAAAAACCCCAAAATAAAATAAAATAAAATAAAATAAAGTTTTCTCATTAGAAGTAACCAGCCAGAACATGCAGAGATTAAGAGGCCTCCAATAATAATTTGATTTTTAGCACAGAACGTGTCAGTGCTCCCTCCCTTTTAAAGACACCTCAAAATCCCAGGTGAGGAACACGCTGATGATTCCAGATGAGGAATATTGTTGTGATTATCCCAGATAAATCATGTCAAAGCCCTGGCAGAGCACCAGGCTCAGCCTGTACCTCCACACCCGAGTGAGAAGCTCCAAACACTCGCTGATAATGTTTGTCAAAACAAAGAGCAACAAAATAATGGTGATAAATCCAGTCTGTGCTGAGTTCTGGGTGTTAAATGACACAGCCAGGCTCTGCTTTGGGCAGGCACAGAGGATCCAGCTGCTGACAGAGGTGAGTTAATCATTATTAATTGGGCTGGTTATCTCCTCTCCTGCTTTATGTGGCCTTAATAGCACAAAACGCTGGGAAAATAATTTGCTGTTCATAATAATTGATTGTTCTCCTCCTAAATATTAATCCTCAGAGCTGTCCCCTGTGTGGGACACTCAGCCTGGAAAACTTTGACCAGCCTGGGAGACCTTGCAGTGCCTTTTGCAAACATTTCTGATGCAGCTCCTGCCTGACTTCCCTCTGTTTGTTTTTTGTGGCTCTTCCCGCCACGAGCCTGCAAATAAAAATTCATTTCTGAGCCTGCTGCAAAGGGACAGCAGCAAGTCACACTGGGCACCCAAAGAAGCCAAATCCACCATTGCAGCAGAACCCTTGGATGACAAAACCAGCCCAAATTCCCAGATTAGAGACCCATTCCCACATTCTGCTCCAGGGAACTGCCAAAGCTTTCCAAAAATTCCTTCCAAAAAGAATCCTCATTTTGCCCTCGGTGACAACAATCACCTGCACCAGCTGGGCAGAGGGTGCCAATTTCCGGAATATCCATCAGGGATCCCAAATCCTCTCCCCAGGGAGGCAGAGAGCCCAGCACAGCCCTGGGACATGGGGAGGGACAGCACCAAGTCACACTGGGCACCAAAAGAAATCAAATCCATCATTCCAGCAGAACCCTTGGCTGGAAAAAAAAAGCCAGAATTCCCAGATTAAACACCCATTTCCACATTCTGCTCCAGGGAAGTGCCAAAGCTTTCCAAAAGAATCCTTATTTTGCCTCTGTGACAACAATCACCTGCAGCAGCTGGGCTGGGATCAGGGCAGGGAATATCCCATTGCTCAGAGAGGGGCAGATTTCCAGGAATGTCCATCAGGGATCCCAAATCCTCTCCCCAGGGAGGGAGAGAGCCCAGCACAGCCCTGGGAGATGGGGAGGGACAGCAAAAAGTCACACTGGGCACCAAAAGAAATCAAATCAATCATTCCAGCAGTGCCCTTGGATGGAAAAAAAAGCCAAAATTCGCAGATTAGAGACCCATTCCCATATTCTGCTCCAGGGAACTGCCAAAGCTTTCCAAAACAATCCTCATTTTGCCCTCAGTGACAATAATCCCCTTATTGTCACCTCTTGCAGAGATGAGCTCACTGCAGAGTCACTAAAAGCAGGAAAAATATCAGGTGTGGCACCTCCAGGGAGAGAAATCCCCGGCCAGGAATATTCCCATTAAAACTCCCAGCCTGCTTGAACTCCTCATAGGAAAATTTGCTTTAAAACAAAGCTTCAATCCTTGAGAACATTAAAAAATAAAAATGCCCCTCGTTATCCACTGCTTCCCATTTATCCAGAATTTTTCATCTCCTTTAGAACACCTGGTGCCCCTTTAACTCACTGGGGATCGTTTTGAAACCTAAATATTACCAGTTACATTGTTTTTATCACCTTTTTTGGTTTTTTTTCCCTCCTCTTTCCTGGCCCTGGAAGTCTCCAGACTGTTTAATTAGCAGACCTGGAGTAAAAGCCATTTATCTAAAAAGCTCTTTAGAGCAGAGGATTCCTGGCTGGCATCTGCTGTAACCACAAAATCTGCCCTCAAACTTTTTATTTCTGGAGAATAAAAAATGAGAAGTTCAGGAACCCCAAAGAGAAGCAAGTCCAAACAAATAACCCCAAAATGGGCTCAAAATGAGGCAATGGATGTTAATGAGCCAGAATTTCTCCTTTTCTCGTTAAAACGAGCAGAGTTGTGGAAGGAAAATTCAGATTTTTGGAGGGGACAGAGCAGGAAAAGGATTGGGTTTTTGGGGTTTTTTTTCCTAATTATCTTCCTTTCTAAGTGATGAAAGGAGTTTTTTTTGGAGCAAAAAGTGAAGGGACAGTAAAGGAAAATTAAATTAAAGGGAATTAAAGCATTTTTGATCCATTCTCCTTTAAGTCTCTCAAGGTGGTTTTGTTGTCTGCAGGCTCCAGCTCAGAGCAGCTCCCACCACAACGCAGTAAAGGGGTAAAAAAACCTAAAAAAGGCAAAAATTTCCCCAAAATTCAAGGTAAACCAAACCTCCTGCTCCAGAAAACCAGCCACTGCTGAGACCCAGAACTCTGGAGCTTTGTGTTCACCCTCCCCAATCAGCACAGCCAGAAAACTGCTCCAAAAATGGACAAATATTGAGATTTTCTGTCAATTCCAGAAACTAAACAGCAACAGAGATGCTTTTACTTCCTCGATCCATAAGGTTTTTTTTTGCTTTTCTTCTGCTACAAAGACACACTTTCCAGGATATCTGGCAGCAATCTGGAGGGAATAAAACTTCCCAAGGATATTTTGCAACTTCCACTTAAGCTCAGTCTGTCTTTATAGTCACTGTCATCTAAACTGTGAATATATTTTATATATATATATATATATTTTTTTTTTTTTTTTTTTTAATCCCCCTCCCTCCCAACTTTCCAATTTTCTCCTCTCCCATCATTCCTGTCATTCCTGGGGATGGGGAGCTGGGGGAATATATTTTTTTTTTATTATTATTATTTATTTATTTCCTAGGTAGAAACTTCACCTTAATGTGTTATAATGCAAAACATAACAGCCATTACTGGCTCGGGTGGCCAAGTTAATATTTCATTTTTCAGGTGTTTCACGTCCTGATGGCTTCCCACGGAGCATCCGAGGCAATTCTCACATCTCTGCCCTGGGAAATGTAATGGGCTGGAAAGACATTCCGAGTTCTGCATTCGGCTCAGGCACAGATGGAATAAAGGGCTGGAAAGTGCAGTGCTGCTGCCTGGTTTGGGACAGGGTTTCTGAGATTTATTTGGGATATAAGAACATTTAGCAGGGAAACAACAGAAGATTTTTGTTCCCTTTTATTTGCTCCCCACACCAATGAGAGAAAAGGAATTGCTGCATTTACCACTGCAAAAATGCAGTGGTGCTGCTCATTTTAGGACAGGGTTTCAGAGATTTATTTGGGATATAATAATATTTAACAGGGAGATAACAAAGATTTTCTTCAGTTTTTTTTTTTTTTTTTGCTACCCACACAAATAGAGAAAAAGGAATTGCCGTGTTTACAACCATTTATATTACACTGCAAAAATGCAGTGTAATGTGAGTTTTAGGGCAGGATTTCAGAGATTTATTTGGGATATAAGAACTTTTAGCAGGGAGACAACAGAAGATTTTCTTCCCCTTTTTTTTTTGCTCTCCACAGAAATGAGAGAAAAAGGAATTGCTGCATTTACACCCATTCACATTACACTGCAAAAGTGCACTGGTGCTGCTTATTTTGGGAGCAGATTTCAGAGATTTATTTGGGATATAATAACGTTTAGCAGGGAGACAACAGAAGATTTTCTTCCGCTTTTTTTTTGCTCTCCACAGAAATGAGAGAAAAAGGAATTGCTGTGTTTACACCCATTTATATTACACTGCAAAAATGCAGTGCAATGTAAGATTTGGGGCAGGATTTCAGAGATTTATTTGGGATATAAATATATTAAACAGGGAGACAACAGAAGATTTTCTTCCCTTTTGTTTTCTCCCCACGCAAACGAGAGAAAAAGGAACGGCTGCATTTACACCCAGAGCCAATCTTTAAGCCAGTGGGGTGGAAAATTGCATTGATACTTCCTCGCTAAAATGATCAACTTTATTGAACAGCAGCAAAAGCTGCACATTTGCATGAGGCTTTTAAAGAGAAATCTTCATCTCCCCTCCCTGAGAAGTGAAACAGGGACTGGAACAATTTTATCTGGAGGTTTCCTGAGGATTTAATTGGAGGCCAATTTATTTGGGGGTGGGGGGTAGAGGAAAATTTATTGATCAGGGGTTTTAGGGATGCAAAAGTGGATAAAAATTGAGCTTTGGAGATGGGGATTTGATGGTTTCCAGGTCTGGGGGTGAAGTGGGGTCCTTTCAAAGGTGTCAAATTGAACTAAACTCACCTTGATGGGAGCCATGAGGTGAGGCAGGTGTGAGGGGCTGGGGCTGCTGTGATGAGCTCAGCTCTCTGTGCAGCCTCTGTCCCTCTGACTGACAAAATCAATGGGAAACGGGATTTCCAATTCATCACGGGAAATAAAGAGAATCTGGGAAATTAATCAGACCACGGGACGGGGCCTAAAAGCAGCTGAAGCATTTTTATTGCCAATATTTCTTTGCTGCCAGAGGAAAAATATCTCATCCCTTATCACAAACTGTCTGGGCCTTTTAAAGGCCAGAGAAGTTCCTTGTGACAGCCCTGAAACCCACCCCCTGCTCTCCTGAATTTATTCCGTGTTTCCCAGCATTTATTCCGTGTTTCTGCTCTCCTCTCATGCTGTACATCAAGGGTTTAAGAGTTATTTATTTACACATAATTCCACTTTCCTCTGAGCTTTTAATTCACCCTAATTAAAATCCCAACACAGGCAGGCTTTGCCCTTAGTTTTTAAATTAAAAGAAAATTCCTGAATCACTCCAGAACAGCCTTTTTTTTTTTTTTTTTTTTTTCCTCTCACACTGGGTTCTCCACTCCAGGTAATCCTTTTTTAAAAAAAGTCATATGGCTTTGGTGATGCCTGAGCCCCAAAAGATTCCCTTTCCTTGCATGGATTTCATGGGCTCAAAGGGATTTTTCTGCCTGTGCCAGTCTGTCCACACTTAAAATGACACCTTTGGGCATCTGAAGTTGGTCAGGCTGATTTCCAGGAGCCCTGGGACCCTGCAAGGCTCACATCCCCTGTTAGATCCCATCTGTCTGCAATGTTGTGGGCACAGAAAAGTCTTCTTGATGTAAAGGGGAGGAAAAAGTGATGAAAAAGGAGAAAAGGGGAGGTTCTAGAAAGGCACGGAACTGGCAGGGCTTTCATTTCGAGTCAAAGGGACAAATCCCTGAGAGGGCTCCAGGATGGGCAGGAACAGCAGCTGAGCCCAGGGAGGGGTGACAAATAATCCAGTGAGTAAGGAAAGGGTGACAAATAATCCAGTGAGTAAGAGAAGGGTGACAAATAATACACTGAGCCCAAGAAAATGTGACAAATTATCCACTGGTGACACCAATCCACTGAACCCAGGTGGGGACAAATAAATGATCCACTGGGCCCAGGGAAGGGTGACAAATAATCCACTGAGTAAGGGAAAGGTGACAATCCACTGGTGATATCAATCTCCTGAACCCAGGGAAGGGTGACAAACATTCCACTGGTCACACCAACCCACTGAGCCCAGGGAGGAGTGAGAAATAATCCACCTCAGTAAGGGAAGGGTGACAAATAAATAACCCACTGAGCCCAGAGAAGGGTGACAAATAATCCACTGACCCCAGAGAAGGGTGACAAATAATCCACTGAGCCCAAGGAAAGGTGACAAACCATCCACTGGTCACACCAATCCACTAAACTGGCATTTCCCCTCTTCAGAGGGGCAGCAGCCACACTGTCCACACATTTTCACACATTCCAGCGTGAAAACCGTCCCTGTTTCCAGCCTGAAAGGGGCACATCCCGCTCCTGCCCCTTCTCACCTGCCCCAGTGATTTAACTATTCACAGAGTGGAGCCCCAGCACTCCAATTAATCTCTGGGTTTCTTTTCCTCCCCAGTTCAGGCGAGTTACACCAGCGCTGTTGATTAAAGTATTGATCAGTGCCTTCAGCACCTCAGCCCAGCACAGGCAGCCCCAGCTCTGCTGTGCCTGCACAGGGCACCTCCAGCAGGGAGGGGTTTTGTGTCCTTCTCTAGCCCTGGTTTGTGCCTGAGGTGTTTTGGTTTTTTAAAATTCTTTTCCCAGAAAATTTTCTGTAAACAAAAAAAAAGTGTTTTTGTAGCTGTAACTTTGTTATTCATTCCTTTCCCCAGGAGGGACTTCTCCTTGCTGTCCCTCTGCTCTGACCAATGGGAGTGAAGAGGTTTGTCTTTGTGTCACCAATCCAATTGGTCTGTGTGAAATGGGATAAAAGGGAGACACATCCCAGAAATAAAGGAGTCATTTTCAGCCTCCTGAAGTTCATAGTCTGTGTCGTTGTGGTGTAAAACAGCATCAGGGCACCTCCAGCAGGGAGGGGTTTTGCGCCCTCATAGCTTGGTCCTTCTTTAATCCTCTGAAAATTCAGCCCCAGCACAAATTTCTGCTCCCACAGAGCTCAGAGCCCTCTCAGCAGCTGCCTCAAGGCCAGGATGGCTCCAGCCCATGCTGAGCACAGGAATCAGGGCTCCTCCAAAGGAATCTGGGCTCCTCCAAAGGAATCAGGGTTCCTCCAAAGGAATCAAGGTTCTTCCAAAGGAATCAGGGCTCCTCAGCACATCCAGGGGTTTTTCCTGCCCAGGGTGCTCAGCCAAGCCTTTCCCAGCTGCAGAATCCCTGCGTTTGCAGAGAGAGCACACAGCTGTCCCAGGAGCTGCTGCAGAGCACCCACAGCGTGTCTGCACGGCCAACAGAGCTGGCGAGGGAGGAAAATAAACCCTCAGGCTCCAGAGGCTGCTCTGGGAGCTCGGGATCAGTGGCAAGGACCCAGCAGAGGCACACAGGGGGATAATCCAGGTGAGCTGTGCTGTGTCACCTCCCCACGGTGTCACCTGGGGCCCTTGTGCCTGTCAGGATCAGACTTGTGCAAAGGAGCAAAGGGAAAACAAGGAGAGGAGCTGCTGCTTTCAGCACCTGAGGGGCTGCAAATCCAGCTTTTGCTTCACAAAGGGGAGGATAAAACGGGATCAAGTTTGGGCAGAGCTCACCCTGAAGGTTTGAGGAGGTGCAGAAGAGGGAGAGCCAAAAAGGCAACCACCAGCTCTGCCCTAAAATAAATATAAAAGCAACAAAGAGCTGCTCAAAATCCACTGGTGAGGGTCTGCCCAGCCCCAAGAGCCCTGTCCCCTTCCCTGCAGCAGCAGTGACCTCACACTCCTCCTCCCCCAGGCTTTCTGGGGCCCTGTAGGGCCGGCACTAACGAGGCCCCACATTCATTAGGGCCGTTTGATCCGCAGCCCTGCACTCTGCTGCCTGTGATGTCTGACATGAGAGGAAGGGACTGGGCCCTGCAGCGACCCAGGGCTGGGAGAAGCTGTGCAGGGAAGGACACTGCGCCGCAAAAAAACCCGAGGACAGCGAGTTGTGATCATAATTCAGCTTCCAGCAGCAGCAGGAACGTCTCAGGCAGCTATTTTTGACACCAAGGATTTTGACAAGGATGCCTCTCGCCCTTCCCGAGCTGCCTTTGTGCCTGTGCTGTTCTCTGAGGAGCATTTGAAGGTGAGCTGTGAAACAGGGGGGAAAGAAGAGAATTCTGTGCAGGTCTGAAAAGCTCCTCTAAGTGATGAACACCTGCCTCCCACCTGAGCCATGACCTGTATCTGCAGCCTGTTGAGTGCAGGGAATACTTTTGGGACAATATCTCAGCCCTGAGCTGTATTTGCAGCTCATGGGGTGCAGTGAATAAATATTTTGGGACAATATTTCAGCCTACCTTGTATTTTCAGCCTGCCAGGGTGCAGTGAATATTTTGGGACAATATCTCAGCCCTGACCTGTATCTGCAGCTTGTGAGGTGCAGTGAATAAATATTTTGGGACAATATCTCACCCTGACCTGTATTTTCAGCCTGTTGAGATGCAGTGAATACTTTAGGACAATATCTCAGCCCTGAGCTGTGTTTGCAGCTTGTGGGGTACACTGAATACTTTTGGGGCAATATTTTAGCCCTGAGCTGTATTTGCAGCCTATTGAGGTGCAGGGAATACTTTTGGGACAATATTTTAGCCCTGACCTGTATTTTCAACTCGTGGGGTGCAGTGAATACTTTTGGGCCAATATCTCACCCCTGAGCTGTATCTGCAGCTTGTGGGGTGCAGTGAATACATTTGGGACAATATCTCAGCCCTGAGCTGTATTTGCAGCTTGAGGGATGCAGTGAATACTTTTGGGGCAATATTTTATCCCTGAGCTGTATTTTTCAGCCTGTTGAGGTGCAGGGAATACTTTTGGGACAATATCTTAGCCCTGAGCTGTGTCTGCAGCTTGTGCAGTGCAGTGAATACTTTGAGACAATATCTCAGCCCTGAGTTGTATCTGCAGCTTGTGGGGTGCAGTGAATATTTTGGGACAATATTTCAGTCCTGACCTGTATCTGCAGCAGGCCAGGGTGCAGTGAATAAATATTTTGGGACAATAATTCATCCCCGACCTGTATCTGCAGCCTGTTGAGTGCAGGGAATACTTTTGGGACAATATCTCAGCCCTGAGCTGTATCTGCAGCTTGTGGGGTGCAATGAATAAATACATTTGGGATAATATTTCAGTCCTGACCTGTATTTTCACCTCGTGGGGTGCAGTGAATACTTTTGGGGCAATATCTCATCCCTGAGGTGTATTTTCAGCCTGTTGAGGTGCAGTGAATATTCTGGGACAATATCTCATCCCTGAGCTGTATCTGCAGCTGAACACTTTTGGGACAATGTCTCATCAGGCACCTGTTGAACATCTCTGGTTCTTATGTTGGGGATAGCAAAAGAGTCCAAAAGCAGCAACACCTCCAGCTGCAAGGAGACAAATCCCGTGTTCTGCTGCCTTGCAAAGCTTCCAGTTCCTTCCTGACCCTCAGGGGCTAAAAATCCACAATCCACACACCTGAGCGAGCATTTTGGTCATTTTTTTCTCAACATCAGAAGGCAGGAGAGCCCTAAATTCCTTTTAAATTCCCCCCAGTTTACTTTTTAAAGGAATCCCTCTGTGTGCCAGGCTCCAGATCCCCCCTTTTCCAGCTGCACTCAGAATTCTCAGGTTCAAAGCGATCCCAACGCATTTATATTAAAAAAATGTCATCAAGGAAAAACCCTCAGAGCCGGGGGCACGGCGAATTCATAACACCAGTGACAATTTCTGATTTCTTCAGTCTCTCATCTCGGGCTGTGTTGCCCACAGGGCTGACATCAGGTCTCTGGCGTGTACATATATTTTCATTTAATCACTGCTGAAAACACAGCGAGGCTTTTTTCACACACTTTTAATGAAAACCTCTCGTTCTGGTGGCCAGCCAGGCACTATCTCTTCATCTCCCCTTGCTTTCAAGGGCAGGGGAGAGCAGTGCCAGGAGTTTGGAGAAGCTTTTTGAGATTTTTTGAATTTTGGAGAAGAATTTTTGAGCCAGTCAGTGACTTCTCAACTGGAGAGGACAAGAGGTAACACTCCAAGGGAATCACAAAAGAATCCAAACTCGTGGAAAATCCTGCTCTTGGGGCAGCGCAGATAAAGGGATTTATCCTTGCTGCTGGATGGAGAGAGCAGCACATAGCTGGGGTGGTTATAGGGACTGACCCCACAAAATGACCCCTTATTTTTGGATATTTGATCCAGGTCTGTTGCACTTCCCAAAATCCCTGCACTTCCCAAAATACCCCAGTAGTTTCCTGGTGCCTGTTGAATTCTGCACTGGTTTTTTTTTTGGCAGGAGCTGGTTCCCATTTCAGCTCCCCAGGAACATCCCAGGGAATGTTCTGTTCAGGCACCTCCTTCTCCAAGGATTCTGCCTCTCTCTCCACTGCCTGAGGAGGTCCCTGGGCATGCAAACACCCTTTATATGTATAAAATATATAAAAATAATATAATATAATGTAATAAATATAATGTAATAAATATAATATAATATAATATAATATAATATAATATAATATAATATAATATAATATAATATATATGGTGTGTATTATATAATATATATTATGTATATAATATATATATGATGTATATTATATATATATATTTTTCAGGAGGAGCACACACATGCCAGAGCATGTCTCCTACCACCAAAAAAAAAAAAAAAAAAAAAAAAAAAAATGTATATATATATATACATATAATATATACACACAGAGAGCATCATTCATATATATATATATATATATTGTGCTAGGAGACACACATATCTCCTAGGACAAAAAAATATATATATTTTATATATATACACACACAGTGCTCCATTCATATATATATATATATATTTTGTACTAGGAGACACATATATCTCCTAGCACAAAATATATATATATTTTTTTATATATATTTTTTATTTTATATAGACACACACAGAGAGCACCATTCATATAATGAACAACCACATTCAAAGCACCCTGAACAAAAGGAAAAACCCTCAAAGCCTGGTGGAAAGTTTGTACGCAGCACAACTCCCTGGGGCTGGCTGCAGCATCCTCCACATCCTCACCCCAGGAGACAACCCCAGCCAACAGAGCTCGGTGAATCCCAACACCTGGCCCTGCAGGGAGATTTCTGGGTATAAAAACATCCCTCAAACACTCGAGTTGGAGTTTAAAAAAAATATGGAAGTAAAAAATGGAATAAATAAAAAAGGAGTAAAAAAAGAGAAAAAGGATACAAACCCAGGCCTGTATCCCTGGTTCTGTGCCTGAGGTGTTTTGGTTTTCTGAAATTCTTTTCCCAAAGAATTTTCAGTAAACAGGAGAAATGTTTTTGTAGCTGTACCTTTGATATTCATTCCTTTCCCCAGGAGGGACTTCTCCTTGCTGTCCCTCTGCTCTGACCAATGGGAGTGAAGAGGTTTGTCTTTGTGTCACCAATCCAATTGGTCTGTGTGAAATGGGATAAAAGGGAGACACATCCCAGAAATAAAGGAGTCATTTTCAGCCTCCTGAATCTCAGAGTCTGTGTTGTTGTAGTGTAAAGCAGTGTCACAGGCCGGCAAAGATAAAGTGAAAACCTCATTATTTGTATCATTTTAGGACCCACATTTCCTACCCGTCTGGGGTGAATCTCCAGGCACCCTCAGCTGCCCTGAGGGGCTTTGAACCATCATCCAGAGCAGCAGGGAGCACTGGGGCTGGTCTGTGGGGGAATGGAATGGTGCAGAGGTCACAGAGGAGGAAGTTCTGGGGCAAGGATGGAATTTTTATCCACCCCATTGGTGGAAGTGTTGAACTGAGGGGCCTTTTCCTGCCCCCTCCTGTGCTCTGGTGGAGTTCTGGCATTTGGGAAGGGAGGCACATTCCAGGAAACACTATCGGAGTCCAGGGCATCCCATTTGGATGCCCTGGGAGATCACGGACCTCAGCAGAGATGTTTGGGACCTGAGAAAGAGGGTTTGAATCCTGGACAGGGGGTCTGGGGTCTGTCCAGAGGGGTTGGAGACCCAGGAAGACACAGGCTTTGATTTCAGTCCATGGGAAAAGCTTCCAACACTGAGAGGGGAATGACAAACCACAAAGGCGTGAAAATAGTAGTTTAGCTCAGCACGGGGTGGGAAATGGTGTCATTTTGGGTTTTTAGAATGGAGTTGAATGGGAAACAAAATGGAGGATTTAGGCTGGTGCCCTGAGTTCTTCTTCTTCTCCTTTGGTCTCCATCTCCTGCAGTGACAGGGGCACAAAGTAGTTTAAGGGGGTTGAATCAGAGTAGAGATGACCTTTTTAGTATAGATGATAGGTATTGGTATGTAATTGTAAATAATAGACACATAATTATCTGTACAAGAGGACAGTGATGCCCCATCAGGGGGGAGTCACCACTGTTCAGACCTCAGCCCAGCACAGAGAAAATTGTAAGATAAGAAACAATAATCAACACCAGAAATCTTGAGAAACAAGACCTTGAAGACTCCATTTCATTCTTGCATCTGGCTCAGGCCTTTCAGAGGGCAAAAGACTCTCAACCACCTGAGAAACCCAAGAAAACACAATCTGGGAGCACAGGCTGATGGCAGTCAGCAATTCCTCCCTGGAAAAGCAGGAACAAAGCACTTAGGTAACCAGACAAGCCAATCTCAGCACATTAGGTAATCCTTCAAGGGTGCAGTGAAGTTCCCTCAAGCAGGCAGGCTCCAAGCCTTCGCTCAAAACCAATTCTTTCAGCTTCAGCTGCCTGAAAACAGCTTGAGAGCAGAGACTGGGATTGTCACCAGCCTGCCCTGGGTTGGTGGCCAGGGAAGGAAACCCAGGGCAGGGGTGATTCACAGAGCCTGTCAGAGGGGAAAGCAGCAGGAATGAGAGGTGTAAAGCAAATGAGGGAGGTTGGGAGCTGGAGAGCTTCAAGATGGAAATGCAGGTCGCTGGAGCTGACAAGGGGGAGGTTAAATCCATAAATCCAGGCTCCCAGGGAGGGATGTGCCAGCTGAGCAGCCCTGGGGCAGGGCAGGACACTGGGGACTGGGTGTGCTGTCCTGTCACCCAGTCCCAGCCCTGCCTGGCCTCCCCAAGGAGCCCAGTGATCCCAAGAAAGGGGTAAAGGCTTTCCCTGCCATGAACCCCCATTCCCACAGTGATCCCAATAAAGGGATAAAGGTTTTCTCTGCCATAAACCTCGTTCCCATAGGGATCCCAAGAAAGGGATAAAGGTGTTCCCAGCCATAAACCCCACTCCCATTCCCACAGTGACCCCAAGAAAGGGATAAAGGTTCTCCCTGCCATAACTCCCCACTCCCATTCCCACAGGGATCCCAAGAAAGAGATAAAGGATTTCCCTGGTACAAACTCCCACTCCCACAGTGATCCCAGTGATACCAAGAAAGAGATAAAGGCTTTTTTTGCCATAACCCCCCACTCTCATTCCCTCAGGGATTCCAATAACAGAATAAAGGCTTTTCTTACTATAAACCCCCATTCTCACAGTGATCCTAAGAATGGGATAAAGGTTTTCTCTGCCATAAATCCCCACTCCCATTCCCACAGGGCCACCATGGGCAGGCAGAGCATCCCGAAGATTGTCCCAGTCCCATCCCTGCCGGCAGGGGAAAACAACTCCTCATTTTCACTCCCAGCCCTTTCAGCTTGACTCCTGGACAGAACAAACCTGTGAAGCCAAAAATTCCCCTTCTTTCCTCCTCCTCCCTCCATTTCAAATGTCAAACAAATCGAGGCCAGCCCTGAAAGGCTCCAAACCCAGGGCTGCAGCTCCAGAGCAGTGACTGGAATTCCATCAGGGATCCTGGCTCCTTGTTTGGGAAATCAAACAAGGGCAGCTGGAATAACAAACCTGGCAGACAGCAGGGAGATCCCAATTTCCCCTGACAGCAGCAGCTCACAGGTGCTGCCTGCCTTTAGTCCAGGAGGAACCAATCTCTTAAACACGTGTGGGTAAAATCTTGGGGTTTGTAACAAAAAAATGTTTATTCTATTCTATCTGTTGAAACCCGACTGGGGAGATTTTCTTTATCTGTTGTAACTCCAGGAGGGAGGGAATAACTGACTCTCTGATAACGAGCCAGTGGTTAAAACCAGGTGGGGGACTGTCTCTTATCTCTGCTCAATCTTTCACTACCCCCATGGGGAAATCTTCTGTTAATGGGCCATCAAGGCTCACCAGTGACATCACACATCACATCATCCCAGTGTTCCTTATCTCATCCATAGTGATATCTCCTGTAAATGACCCATTAAAGCTCTCCAATGACAGGACACATTTCATCATCCCAGTGTTCTTTATCTCCTGTTAATGGGCCATTAAAACTCGCTAATGACATCATACATTTCATCATCTCAATGTTCATTATCTCCTGTTAATGGGCCATTAAGGCTCACCAGTGACATCACACATTTCATCATCCCAGTATGAGATGCTCCACCCAGGGAGGAGGAGCCAAACCATTCCCACCCAGATAAAAAGGAGCCACAAGTGTCCCCAGGCACTCTGGTGTTCCCACAGGACTCCCAAAGGAAGGCCAGACCCATCCCTGGACCCTTTTCTCCACAGGACCATCTCTGCTTCCAACGGGACACACCTGCCACTCCAGGGGGGCTGACTTTGGACTGTTCCAACATCCTGACCAACAGGGTGCCAGGTTGTATTTCTGATTCTGTCAGGGTTTTTTGGGATTCCTTGTTTGTTTGTTTGCTTATCCTTCTGTACTACAACATTTGTATTTTTAATATCCCTAGTAAAGAACTGCTATAACTATCCCCAAAATCTTTGCCAGACAGCCTTTTAATTGCAAATTTATAATAATTTGGAAATTAAGGGAGGGCTTACATTCCAAGGGACACGCCAATCTTCCCTGGCAGATACCTGTCTATCCAAACCAAGATAGGAAATGAACAGGGATTCTGCTGCTCTGGAATGTTCTGCTCGTTGACTGTGGAGCTGAGAGAGGCTTCTCCTCCAATTCTGCATTTCCCTACTCCAGGAAATGCAGGTGTGGTGCCCAGGATTTGGTTTTATGGCTTTGGCACCTGTTAATCCATTCAGCTAAAAGTCTCCATGCCAGGGAGATCCTTTTGAAATATATTTATTTTATGTATTTATAGAAAAACTGGGCTTTGGGGAGGAAAACACACATATAATATTAAGAAATAAGCAATGTTTTGGCTGAATTTTTGCAATGCTCTTTGCACCAATATATAGAGAGCCATTAGAAAATTGGAATTGAGCTCTGGCAGGTGCAGAGGGATGCAGATTCCTCACTCAGGGATGGGGAAACTGGATTTGAGGGAAGTCAGTGTTTGCTCGAGGACAGAAGCTGCCTGTTAAAGCAGAATCCACAACACAGCAAATCTTTGGTGCTATAAACTGGAATTCCTTTATTAAGCAATCAGTCCTCTGAGTGCAGGACATTTCTGCTCATCCATCCAATAAGTGATGGAAGTGGTGAGTCCAAAATCTTAATTTTGGTTTTTAACAGGCTGTGCTGGCTCAGGCCCCCGTCCCCTCTAATCCACTGTCCTGTTTTATCCAGATACAGAGATGGGCACAAAGAACAAACAGAAATTCAAGATTCCCCTGATCTCTGAGCATTGATTTATCTGATCATAATTGCGAGGATAATTGCATTAAAATTATTAAGATTCCAACTAAGCCTTGGACCATTGAGCATCTGCTCAGCCAAATTATTTTTGCTTCTGTCCAGCTCTGTGTGCCATCGTTTGCTAAGGTAAATGATCACGAGTTTGGCAGCTCTGCAGAGGGTTTGGAGAACATTCCCTCACCCAAAGGGCAGCCCTGGAGCCAGGAAACAAAACACCTCCTGGGATTCAAACACCCCAAATATTTTACAGCTTCATGCCTGACAGAAATGACAAAAAAAAGCAAAGCCTGGAATGTCCTTCCAAGTGACACTGCAGGAGACAGGGAAAACAGCAGGGACAGGAGCCAAAACACTGACCAAATGTTTCCACTTTGTGTCAGGAAACAAAAATAAGTGTTGACAAATAAAAGCACAAGAGCTGGGCTGGGAGAGAGATTCTTCAGCGTTTCCCTGTCTGGTTTTTTTTTTTGCTTTCTAATGTTGACACATTAAAAAAAAAAAAAAAAAAAAAAAAAAAAAAAAAAAAAAAAATATCCCTCCCTGCTGTGCCTGGATCTGGGAACACATCCCAGAGCCACGGAAGGTGCCAGCCCTTCCAGCAGGCGTTTGGCTGGCACCAGGAACCAGCAGGGACCAGTGGGGACACTGGGGACAGGGCAGGGTCACTCTGGCACCTCCAAGAGCCCTCTGGCACTGCTGTCCTGGCACCAGGCAGGGCTGGGATGGGACAAGGGGTGTCTCCTGCCCTGCTCTGGCTGGGGACAGGGTGACCTGGCTGTGCCCTGGGGCAATCAGGTCCTTCTGCCCCAAGTTCAACTCTGCTGTGGCACAGTCAGGAGCAAAAAGAGCTGAGCTCTGTATAAATTCACTCTCCTGCCCTCCTCCTGGGGGCTTTGGCCAGCTCAGTTATTAGGAGGATTTGGAGAGAATTATACCAAGGATGAGGTGAGATCTCAGAAAAGGCCCTTTCCCCAGGACCTTTGTCCCAGGCGTTTATTCTTCGAAATTCCAGGGGGGAAAGAGGTAGAACAAAGGAAGGGGAGACAATTTATAGCCCCTGGTCAGGGAAGAGACAGCTGGACCACAGGCAATGGGGTCAAGGAAGGAAGGAAGGAAGGGTCACTCTAAGTGGTCAGGGACTCCAGGGGGTCAGAAGAGAGAAACCATTCCCCTAGAGAATTACAACGGAGCTCCACCTCAGCAGGAGGACAAACCCCTGGCCATGCCAGCAAACCTGCCCTCAGGTGAGCTGGGGTTCCTCAGGGAGCAATGATGGGACACAAAAATGGGTCCTTTCCCCCCAAACCACCCCACTCAGGGTGCACACCATGCCAAGAAGTGGCCCCATGCCCCAGCAAGGCTGATTTCCCCATTTTCCACTATTCTCTTCCCCCTCTGTGCTGCTCTGCAGAGTCACAGCAGATGGATCCGTGTTCTGCTCAGGGATAACTCATTCAAATGCCCCAAACCCAGGAGAAGGTGTAGTGTGAGCACATCACCCAGACTGGCTCCTGTTAGCCCAGGGAAGGAGGTGAGGAGCAATCCCCACCCCAAAATGAACTCAGAACTTCCCTCAGCTCTTCTTTCCCTTCTAACCCAGGTGAGCAGATCAGAGGAGTTCCCTCCCTCCTGCAGTGGTGTGAAAAACCCTAAACCTCAACCCAAAAGGTCCATTTGGGCCATGAATTGGGACAATCCAGAGGAACAAGAGCTGTCCCTCACCTTCCATCCATCCAGGGCTGAGGGGGAAGGGTTTGGATTCCACTGCCTGGCAAAGTGTGATTCCTTTTGGCTGCAAGCACAGCTAAACATTTGCAGAACCAGCACAACCTCCCCGAGCTGCCATCTGACTGTCTGGGGGGATCTGCTGCACAGCTCTCTTCCCCTTTCTGCAGATCCACAAGAGAACAATCCCGAGTGGGAGGGCTGCAAGGGAAATGTTCTGATTTCCACTGAGTCAGGCTGGGACAGCAAAATGGGAAGAGGAGAGGATGAGGAACAGCTTTTCCTCCTCAGAGCTGGCTCCAGCTCGGTCTGAGAGAAGAGTTTGTGGGGCTGCTGAAGCTTTAAACCACCAAGAGTAAAACTGTGGGCACAGGAAACAATCCTGGGGCTGTGGTGTGAAGAGTTTTGACATTTGGGTACTTTCCTTCTGAGGAGAAGAGTGTTCAGCCATCCCCTTGCACAGGTAATTCCATGTTTTATCAAGACAAGAACACCCTGCAGCTGAATAAAACTGTGGGCACAGAAATCAATCCTGGGGCTGTGGTGTGATGGGCTTTGCCATTTGAGAGCTTTCCTTCAGAGGAGAAGCGTGTTCAGCCATCCCCTTGTGTCACCGGATGGACACGAAAAGAAAGACTCACACAGTCAGTGTCAGGGTAAAAAAGAAGAAGGTTTATTTTGGGTTTAGGGTTTAAATAGGTTTTGGAGTTTGATCAGTGATTGGGCCATGAGGCTGACACTTCTTTGATTCTACTGGTCAAACTAGAAGTTCATTACAGAGAGGAATGTGAAAACAATCTGCCTTATTTATGTTACAATGTGTGAGAACTCCAGTACACAAATTTTAACATCAGAAGGCTGAAAAAATTAGGATGAGACCCTTGCACAGGTAATTCCATGTTTTCTCAGGATAAGGACACCCTGCAGCTGAATAAAACTGTGGGCACAGAAATCAGTCCTGTGTGATGGGCTCTGCCATTTGAGAGCTTTCCTTCCAAGGAGAAGCGTGTTTGGCCATCCCCTTGCACAGGTAATTCCATGTTTTATCAGGATAAGGACACCCTGCAGCCCCTCCCTCAGCACAGGAGCTCCCTGAGCACCCAAAGGTGCAACCTCAAGCCCTGACCCCGTCCTGTGCCGGGCTAAACACGGCTGGAGCAAGCTAATGGTGCAGAAGTGATGGATACAGACACGGCTTATGTAAGGCTCATTTCTTGAGGAAACTCAGCTAAAAACAGCTCTGAGGAGCTGTGCCCGTCTTCCACATGCTCTGAGGTTAAATCAACCCTGCTGGAAAACATCCCTGGGACCTGATTTCCTTCCCCAGGCTGAGCAGCAGAGCAGCCCCAGCCCTCCCAGCCCTCATCTCTGTGAGAACATCTGGAGAGGAGAAACGATTCCCTCGCGCCTCCCGAAGGACACGGCGACAGCAGGTCTTTATTCCAGAATATAAAAAAACCCTCTCCAAAGCAATTAGCATTCTTCCCAAAGTGGAGTAATGAGTCTGCAGTGAAGTCACTCGTGTTCCAGAGGAGTGTGGCCGTGCTGTTCCGGAGTGTTTCCGCCTGAGCAGCTCGTCCAGCCCCACCGAATGACAGGCAGCTCCTTTCCCTGCTTCTGGGGAGGAAAAATGGAATTAGGAAACCAGAGTTCTTCAGGAGATGTTGGAACCCATTTCAGCCCTCCACCAGTTTCAAGGAAAAATCTATTTTTTAATTTTTTTTTTTTTTTTGCCGTTTTATAAGGGCTGGCGGGAATTCAAGGAGAAAGGTCAAATTCTTTCCTTGCCCCCTAAAGAAAAAGGCAACAGCTGAGCCCAGCTCAGAGAGCACCCAGAGGGAAGAGGGGTTTTTATCAACTCCCCAGCCGTGCCCAGAGCCTCAGAAGAGCGGGATTTTACGAGGCACCAGAGATTCCACCATAAATCACGGGGATGAAGCAAAGCTGGCTGTGACTCCTGCAGCTCCTGGAACTGCTTGTTCTCCAACAAAAGGACACGAGAGACAACTGATTTCTGAATACACAATATGTGTGTGTGTGTGTGTGCTCACAGCCACGCCACGGGCTCACAAGAGGTGAGGCAGCACCTCCCTGCCAAAAAAAAACCCCAAAATCAGTGAAGGAAGAAGAGTCGAGAGAGACTAAAACGGCCTGGGATGATTTTCCTTTGGGCTAAGCATGTGCTGAAACGTCCTGATCTATCTTTGGAGCTCCTCAGTATATTTGCTCGGCTGATTTGCATAGGCAAATATAAACTGTGCTCTCAAAAAATTGCTCAAGCAGAGTCGGGAGCAAATTAAACACTCAGGGCTGAGGGGAGGGAGGGAGGGAAAGGCAAAGTTGTAGCTCTCGTGTGCTCAGCTCCTGGAGCTGATCTGACTCGGAGCAGAGAGACTTGCAAACATCATCAAGAGCTGGGGGAAAACATGACAGGAGGGGCACGGCGGGCTGGGGAAGGAGCTGCACGAGTGGTTTGTTCCTGCAGCTTTTCCCAGCTCACATGGAAAGCTGGAGCTGTCAGCCCTGACAGGGACTGCAGATCGCTCTAAAATAGGCATAAAAACAGCTCCAGAGTTTCCTGGGACAGGGGGTTTTATTGATCCCAAACCCAGCAGGGAGGATGAACTGCACTGGTGTCACCTCAGAGGGCAGAGCTGTGTGAGCACATCCCACTGGAGGAACATTCCGTGTCCAAAGGCAGCTGGGAGAGGCTGGTGACAGTGGCAGGTCCCTTCTCCAGCTCTGCCACGGAAAAACAAACAGTTTGTGGCTCTGGCACACAGCTCTGGACCTGCCCTGACTTTTGAGTTGTGATTTTGTTGTCCTGTCCCAGCAGGGTGTGGGAATTCCATGGTTTGGTGGGATTGTGGTGGGCACAAAGCTCACCTGGGGCTCTGTGTCAACACCCAGGAGATGGATGGGAGCCTTGGGAAAGCCAAACCTCAGAGAGGAGAGGAGAGGAGAGGAGAGGAGAGGAGAGGAGAGGAGAGGAGAGGAGAGGAGAGGAGAGGAGAGGAGAGGAGAGGAGAGGAGAGGAGAGGAGAGGAGAGGAGAGGAGAGGAGAGGAGAGGAGAGGAGAGGAGAGGAGAGGAGAGGAGAGGAGAGGAGAGGAGAGGAGAGGAGAGGAGAGGAGAGGGGAAGGAATTGTCATTCAGGCCATGGGAGGCAGGACAGGGGGAAATAGGGTGAAGCTGCAGGGGAAGAAATGGGAAAAGAAAAAAAAGGTTTAAATTTCTTCGTAGGATAAACTTTTAATGCAGAGGGTAAATAACAGACAGCTGAGGTGGATTTTGGGGACTCCCATCAGGGTTAGTGGGATACAATCAGCTGCAGGGGGGTCAGGGGATGGATTAGATGATCCCCAAGTCCCACCAGCCCCACTTTTCCACACCCAAACCTCTCCTGGGAGCTCAAGTTGGGAGGAAAAGGGGAAAAGTAGAAAACCTGATGGTGCTGATTCCTCCATCCACTGCACAGGAACCCTGAAACCTCAGGAGCCCTGAAGAGGGGCTGCAATTAATACACTGAAAACCAAATTTCCTTTTCCAATTTTTCTTTTGGCCTTCCCTCACCCACCCAGAAAACACAAATGTAAACAAGGCCTGCCAGAAACAACCCTCAGGATGATCCTGTGCAAAAAACATCCACCTGAGCTCCACAAAAGTGGAAGTTTTTATCACCAAGCCCTCCCAGACACCTGGTTTTGACCCAAAAAAAACCCTCTGGAGCAAACCCAGACCCAAATTTTCCTTTTAACCCATGAGCTTTTCACTGGGAGATCCCAAAATATCCCTGGAGGTTTTGTCAGAACCACAGGAGACAACCCTGGGCCTCTTCTGATATATTTTTTATTACATTATTTATTTTATTTATTTTAATTTATTTTATTTATATTTATATTTATATTTATTTTTCTATTTATTTTATATTTTATTTTGAATTTCCCCATCCCCAGGGCTGGAGGGACACCCAGCAGTCTCCCACATCCTCGGCCACCTCAGCACCAGGAAAACCAAGCCCAGAGCAGGATTTGTCTCCCAGCTGGACACAGCTGAGGGGGGATGGTTGGGACCTGGGAAAATGCTGAATAAGGGTGAAATTTGTGCTCAGTTGGATTATCATAGAGGTCCCTCCCCAACAGGGATGTTTCCAGCAGTTTTAAACCCTGACCCTTCCCAAAGGGTCAAAAAAGTCGACCAAAGTCGACTCTGCCTTGACTCTTGCCTCACAACAAAGACAACAAACAAACAAAAGCAAAAAAAACCCCCACAAAACAAACAAACAAACAAACAAACAAACAAACAAACAAACACAAACCACCACCACAAAAAAAACCCCCCAAAAGACCAAAAAAATTCAAAAAACCCCAAAACCACCATCAAAAAAAAAAAAAACAAACCAAAAACCCAAAAATAATTCCAAAACCCACAAACCACCACCAAAAAAATTCCCCAAAACCCAAAAAAAATTCCAAAAAAACCCAAGAAACACCACCAAAAAAAACCCCAACCCCCCCCCAAAATAAACACAAACCACCACCAAAAAATAATCCCCAAAAAAACCCCCAAAAATTCCAAAGAAACCACAAACCACCACCACCAAAAAAAAAAATCCAAAAAACCCAAAACCACCACCAAACCCCCCCTCAAAAAACCAATAATAATTCCAAAACGCACAAACCACCACCAAAACCAAACCCAAAACCCCCCAAAAATCCAAAAAACCACAAACCACCACCAAAAAAACCCCAAAAACAACAAAAAAAAAAACCCAAAAATCCACAAACCACCACCAAAAAAACCCTCAAAACCCAAAATATCAAAAAAACCCACAAACCACCAAAAAAACCCCTCCAAAAACCCAAAACAACAACAACAACAAACTCTGGGGAAAAAAGAAAACCCAATAGAATTAATAGAATTGGTTTTCCCTGGGGGACTTTGGGCCCATTCCCTGCCAAAACCAGGACAAGATCCCGACAATTCCCTGATTCTCCCTTTTGATCTCCCCCAGTAATTCCTGCCAGGCCGGGGAACGTCTCATTTTCACAGGAATTCCAGGGGAATCCTGGAGCTGAGGCTCCTCCTGAACAGCACAAAGGATTCCCCAGCACTCAGAGAGGAGCAGAGCCAGGAATCCTTTTTGTTCTGGGCATGTCACATCAGGAAACCTGTCAGCTCCCATCCCACTCCACCACTCCACTAAATCCCTCTGTATTTTTTTTTTTTTTTTTGGTCTATTTTTTTCCCTTTCTTTTATTTTTTTTTTTTTTTTTTTTTTTTTTTTTTCCCCTGGAGAAGAAGTTGACGTGAAAAATGAGGAACAAGAATCGAGTTGTCAGACAGAAACACACACATGTAATGAATTGTAAAGCTGCTTGACCCTTCCCTGGGTATCGATTCTGCTCCTTAAGCGTGGACGGATTCTGCTCTTTACTGTTCTGCAGGAGCTGATAAAAGGCAAAAAAAAAGAGAGAGAAAAAAAAAATCTGCCAAATAAAAATTGAACCCAGGATTTTTCTCTTATTTTAAGCTGAAGCTTGTCACTGGCAGAGCTGCCTGAAACACCAGAATTCGCTGCAGTTTCTTCACTCTCCCCAAACACCACTTGGTGTGTGCAGGAGAAACTTGCCTGCCTGCATTTATCACACTTTTTTTTTTTTTTTTATATCATCGAGGAAAATGTAAATAATTGAGACTGTGAGAAAAAAAAATAAATCAAAAAAAACCCCCCCAAAAAAAAAAAAAAAAAAAAAAATCCCCAAGCAGCGTTCTAAAAAAGAAAGCTTAAAAAATATAAATATTAAAAAAAAAAAAAAAAAAAAAAAAAAAAAAAAAAAAAAAAAAAAAGAGAAAAAGATGTTTTGCTTTCTGGCATCCCATCTCCCCATCAAAACCTTAAAAGATGCTCATGAAATATTTTCACACAGCGAAGGAGTGTTTTTTATGAGAAGACATATTTCGTGGAGAGGAGAGGGGAAAAAAAAAATAAATAAAATAAATTTGCATTTCTCCAACAGCTGCAGTAAATCCTCATCTCGCAGGGCTGCTGAGAGAGGAGCTGCTCAGCTTTAGAGCAGAGTGAGGAACACATCCCCAGCTGCCATAAATCAATTTATTCTCCACTGAAACAACACTTTGGAACCCAAATTCTGCTCCAGGAAGGAGCTCCAGGTGCCAGTTTGACCCTCTAATTTTGCAGGAATAAGGGAAGTTTTATAAAGGAAGTTTTATTTTTAAAACAAGGAGTGTTTTAAATCACTCTGGATAATCCCAGCAGCTCAAACTTCAACCTTGGAGTGTTTTCATCAGCGATTCCTGAGGATTCCAAATGATCTGGAGCAGGTGAGGAGGAAACATTCCCCAAACTCCTGGTGGAGTTTGATGGATGGGGCTTTGCAGCAGCAATAAAAGACAGGTGCTCCAAGAAAAGAAAATTATAAAATAAAGGTGCTCAAAAAAAGAAAAAAAAAAAAAAAAAAGGAATAAAAAAGCCTTTCCAGGGAATTTCCAACACAAAAAAATATCATTTGACCCTCTGTGCAACCCATCAGATCAGACAAAAAAAAAAAAAAACACAAAAAACCCACAAAAAAACCAAAACAAAAATCCCCAAAAAACTCAAAAAAAAAAAAAAAAAGGCAGCTCTTTAAATCTTTTTTAGCAGAGTGAGGAAACAATGAACCATCCAAAAATCTGCTGCTCCCAAGGAGATTTTCAGCTTTTTGCTCTGCTGTGTTTGCCAGTGTTCTCCGTTTTTTTGTTGTTGTTTTTTTTTTTTTTAAACACTCGTTTTTTAAGTATTGATTAAATCAGAGGTAAATCTCTATATATCCAGGGTATCTAAAGGGGCAAAATGCTCCTTTAGTATTCACAATTCACATTCACTCCCCAAAACCATGGTTCTCTCATCATTAATCTTTTACAGAACTGCAAATGGCCTCAGAGGAGGACAAATTTCATGAGTTTGGTAAATTCAGCCTGGTAAATTCATGGGTTTACTAAATTTAATCTCACAGGGGGACAAAATTCCTGGTTTTGGTAAATTCAGCCCAGTAAATTCCTGGTTTTGGTAAATCCAGCCCGGTTTCGGGGCAGGACATGGAATTTCCATCCATAATTAGGGACAGCAGCCAAGTTCCCCTGGCAATGCCCCCAAAATGAGAAGCTAATGGACAGCTCTGGCACAGGCAAGGTGAGAGAGCAGCAGGTGAACAAAGGCAGGAGAGGAAACTTGGGGGAAAAAAAAATAATTCAGGAATGGGACCTGAGGGAAAACCTCGGGAATGGTTTTGGTCACACAGAACAAAAACTGGAACTCCTTTTTTATGTTTTACACCCAACAAAATCCACGGATTTCTTTCCTGGCTGCTTCCACCAGCTCCCAAAAAGCTGCAATGGGACCCCCCGAGTGCCCTGGGTCTGTCTGACCTTCCTGAGCAGCGCAGGGACGGGGCTGCAAATGCCAAATTAACAGATGGGCACTTCTGGATGGATTTTAGCAGCTCCCCTTTGCTGCTCCTCAAGCCTCCTGTGGCCCAGCCCAGGTAAAATTAACTCATCCACCTCTGACAAACCCAGGGAGGGGCTGCACTGACTCCGAATTCTTCTTCATTTTCTTTGTCCTTTCCTCAGTGCAGCCCTTAGACACACTGAAAGCATTAAAAAAAAAAAATCCAAACCTCAATAAACAACCCAAGAGAGAGAGAAAAGTGCAGAGTCGACATTTCTGGGCCAAGAGGAGAAGGAGGAGGAGGAGGCAGGGCTGGAGATGAATTAGGGAGCAGCTGCTGTCTCACTGACAGATATCACTGCTCTTTAAAACACACTCATCTCCCCCAGAGAGGTTTGTTGTTATTTTTTTCCTCCTTCCCCTGGCACTCCAGGCTGGAGGGAGGTGCATGAAAAAGCAGCAGCAGAAAGTTTTCCTGCCTTATTCTGCAGCTCTGAGGTCGAGGGGAGGCAGAGCAGAGCAGGGGGAAAATCACCTGGTGACTTCAGCCACAGTGAGGTGCAACTGCAAACTCAAAATGTACCCAAAAAAATCCCAAACAAACTAAAAAATACCCCAAACAAACAAAAAAAAACCTAAACAAAGAGCTTCAGATCGAGCAGAACATCCCAAAAAAGTGGGCAGAGGTTTGAGCTGCTCAATAAATCTCCTGCAGAGGTGGTGATGGGGATTTGGGGATGTTGGTTTTGGGTGAAAAACCTGGGGAAAGAACTCCTAAAAGTGGTTTAGTTGCCACAAAAACTACTTGATCCCAATGCCAGTCAAGGCCTGGAGGGTTGGTAGCAGCTGTAGGTGATTTTTAATTGACAGAATAAATTTATCTTGAGGATGGGAGAAAATATTTCCCCAAGGGAAAAGCGTGGGGGGAAAAACTTAGAATGGAATTGTCCCAATTAATGGGATGGCCAAGGATGGCTCACACTGTGCTCACCTGAACCTCCCTGGGACAATCCTTGTGCCTGTGTGACCTTGTTGTACTTCAGGAGGCTGAAAATGACTCCTTTATTTCTGGGATGTGTCTCCCTTTTATCCCATTTCACACAGACCAATTGGATTGGTGACACAAAGACAAACCTCTTCACTCCCATTGGGCAGAGCAGAGGGACAGCAAGGAGAAGTCCCTCCTGGGGAAAGGAATGAAGAACAAAGTTACAGCTACAAAAACTTTTCTTTTGTTTGCAGAAAATTAAAAAAAAAAAAAATTTCAAAAAATCAAAATATCTCAAGCACAAACCAGAACTCCACCTGTTTTCCTCCAGAATTCCCAAATCCCTGCCCAGCTCAGTCTGTCACCGCTCCAGTGGAGCTCTGATGGATTTCTCTGGAAGCTCCTGTTTCACAACACGTTCAGGTGTTTTAAAGGAAACTTCGGATAAAATTTCCTTTAAAAGATCCCTCTGTGCCGAGCTGATCCCCAGCCCTCCCCTGGGAACGGCCCCAATTATTGTCCAAATGGCTCCACTATGTAAATGCTCAGGCACTCGAAATTCCCCATCTGTTAATACTCACTACAAAGGCTCTGAATTCCTTGATTCCAACCAAAAATACCTGGGAAAACACAGGCTTGGGGGTTAAGGAGTGAGTCGGGCTGGCTGAATTCCTGAATTCCAACTTTTAGACTGGCCCCTCGAGCTGAGCCTGAGCTGAGCTTTAGTCCAGGCCGAGCTTTTGATCAGCACAGAGGGAGGGAAGGGCCTTGAGGTCTAAAAATCACTGGTGGGGGAATCAAGGGGAAAAAAAACTTTATGCTGATCATGTGGAAAATAACATCAAAGCCTGAACGATAAAGTGAATTTATTAAACTGGGCCCCCCATCCAACAAAAAAACAAAAAAAAAAGGTTTATTTTAAAATCAATCTGTATTGAATCTCCATAACAAAGAAATCATAAACTCCTGGCAGAGTAATGAACTTGGGCTGACCTCAGCTGCTCCTCGGGAGAGACTGGGGGCAGCAGGGAGCTCAGAGAGCCCCTCACCTGCTCAGTCCATCCAGAGCAGCTCAGGCTCTGTGACTGGGCACAGAATCTCCCCAGCCCAGCAGAAAATGTCCCTCTAAACCAGGGACCACCACACCAGGGCAATTCCCATCAGCATTGGCTGTTTGAGGGCAGGAAATGGCAGAAATCTGAAATTCTCTTGCAGACAGAGGATGCTGTGGAGCCCTGGTTTGTGCCTGAAGTGTTTTGGTTTTCTGAAATTCCTTTCCCAGGGAATTTTCTGTAAACAGGAGAAATGTTTTTGTATTTGTACCTTTGTTCTTCATTCCTTTCCCCAGGAGGGACTTCTCCTTGCTGTCCCTCTGCTCTGACCAATGGGAGTGAAGAGGTTTGTCTTTGTGTCACCAATCCAATTGGTCTGTGTGAAATGGGATAAAAGGGAGACACAGCCCAGAAATAAAGGAGTCATTTTCAGCCTCCTGAAGCTCAGAGTCTGTGTCGTTGTGGTGTAAAACAGCTTCAGGGCTGTGCGCCCAATTTGTGGAGTCCATCAGATGTGGAGACTCTTTCCCGGCTGGAGTTTGTTGTCTCTGCACTTTGGGATCTACACTGGATCCAAAATAAAATACAGCCCCCAATGGAGCAGCCTGGAAGAGCTGTTTTTCCTCTTTTTTTAATTTTTTTTTTTTAATTTCTCCTTTGCTGAATCCTCAGAATTTTCTCCAGAAATAGCAAATTTACTTTTAGTGCTGCTGAGTTTGTTTTCCCCAAACACCACAAACGCTCAGTTAAGCTCCAGGTGTTTGCAGATGCTGAGAGGGGTCACCAAATCCCAGCAAAACTCTGTGTGCAAAACAAAACAAAAAAACAATACTGGAGATAAAAAAATCAGGATTTTCTGAGACTTGTGGGAACATCAGACCTCAGGGAATTCTCTCCTGTGTGGAGAGGGGACAATAAAGTGATTAGAGGAGCCCAGCAGGGACACACAGAGCAGGCTGAACACACCTTGGCTTATCTCAAAAGTCAGGCTGAGCTTCCCTAAAAAACTCAATCAGTATCAAAATTCTCCCTCTGAGCCCCCTGTTTATCTTTAATTTTTAAAATTTTAAATTAATTTTTACTTCTATTATTTTTTTAAATTTAATATTTTTTATTTTGTCTCCCATCAGGCCCAGCACATCTTGAGATGAACAGGGGGAAGCTCTGCTCCTATTAATAATAATAATAATAATAATAATAATAGTAATAATAATAATAATAATAATAAATATTCACTATAGCATATCATATATATTATATTTATTATCTTGTATATATTATTTATTATCTATATTATATATTCATTATATATTTATTATAATATATTATGTATATTATATATTTAATAGATTATAAATAATATATATGATATATATTATATGTATTATCTATAATATATATTATATATTTATTATTATGTGTTTATTATAGAATATATTAAGACATAATATTGTATTGTTATTTTAATTATTAATTTTTTTTTTTTTAATTATTATTAGCCAGGGAGGAGTGTGAGGCAAAGGTGCAGCTCAGGCCGTGGAGCTGTGAGGAAGGACAGAGGGGGAACACCAAGCAGAAGAAAAAATCCTCATCCCATCCCCATTTCCATCGCCAAACTTCAAAGCCCTGGTGGCTCACGAGGGTTTCTCTGCAGAGCACAAAGAGCAGGAGGATTAAAGCTTTGCCCTCCTCCCCTCCCGATGGAGCCACATTTATTATCCTGCCAGGTTTTCCACCTGCTCCTGGAATAAAGAGAATTTTGGCTCCCTGAGTTTGTGTGGAAAGCCCCCAGGGCTGAGCAGGGAAGGTGCAGCCTCATCTCCAGGTTAATAAATGTCCCCAAGGTGGGGGAAGGATGAATTTGGGAAGGAGAATTTCCTGTGACCCTGCAGGGGGCATGGATGAATTTGGAAAAGTTCCTCTGGGTTGTGGAGGGTTTTTTTATCTTCTCCTGTTAGAGCCAGGATTAAATGCTCAGGAGATACAGTTTGTGTTCAGACTCAGATGTTTATTAATTCTTATCTCTGTTACAGTCTCACAAGTTGTGAGTTCAGGCTAACAAAGTGAAAAATGGCTCTGTCTCTATCTCTATACAAGGTCTTTTAAGGCACAAATTGTCCAATTATGAAAGGACAATTTTGGTTTTTTTACTTTTAACCCAATAACCAAACGAACACCCGTGGTGTGCAATGTGGATTATTCCATCCAATTGCAAGAAACCACCCAAACCCATGAAGAAGAAGGTGAAAAAGAAGGACTCAGCCTCAACCCTAAAACTCCATCTTGCTTTATATCTATATTACTGTATTCTAAATGCTTAAACTCTAAGTTTTGCACCCTGTGCTATCACACACTTCTATCCAAACCCCACACCCACAATCCCAGTGCTGTCACTCAATTTTGGGAGCCTTTTCCACGGCCTCAGGTCAATGCAGTGTTTGCTGGGGGGTCAGTGCCTGTGAGCACAGAAATCTGGAATTCTCAGTGCCCAGGGGGAATCCAGCAGTGGGTGTTCACTGACTCAGAGGGAAGGACAGCAGTGGGAAGTGTCTCTATAGGACACAAATGAACCACATTCACCTGTCAGGTTGAGAATTGAGAAGATAAAGAGGAAGTTTATTATGATTTGGGGTTTAAATAGGGTTTGGAATTTGATCAGGGATTGGAGGACGAG
Organism: Zosterops lateralis; assembly: GCF_965231275.1. Lineage (NCBI taxonomy): Eukaryota > Metazoa > Chordata > Aves > Passeriformes > Zosteropidae > Zosterops > Zosterops lateralis. The sequence goes on along the minus strand of NC_139785.1, from coordinate 2,350,919 downwards.
AGTAAGACCTCTCTGACCCCAGTGGTCAACTTAGAAGTCCATCAGTTTGGTTTTTTCCTTGAAAAGGAACGTGTATTTACAATATATAAGTCTTTGTTTATGTCACAAGTGTGAGAAAGCTGCAGTAGAAATGTAAAACAATCAAAAAGCTGAAAAATCAGAACAGGTGAGGACCCGTTGTTCCCTGTGCAGGTTTATTCCAGCTGGAGACAAAACCCTGCAGCTGATGGGGAGCAGGAAATCCCACAGGGATGAGGAAGGAACCAGGATGAAGATGGAATCTTCATCTCCCAGCCACGCCATTATATACAGAAATAAATCAAGGCACATCAGAGCCATAAGTGACGTTTCCAGATCATCTGACAGATAAAAAAACAATTCCAGGATGACCTGATGTCCTTATCTGCTCCGAGATCAGGCCTTTGCTAATGCTCATGAAGAAAAAAACTGAATAATTAGAGTTTTGACCGAATTAAACCAATAATTAGACCCACATCCAATGATCTTCCTCATCAAATAACCCACTTCAAATGACATCCTTGGGGTGCCCCCCACGGGGGGAAATCGAGGCACAGAAAGCTCCAAAAATCCCGTACGGGATTTTTGGAGCTTTCTGTGCCTCGATTTCCCCCCGTGAATGGGATTTTTGGAGCTTTCTGTGCCTTTAGGCAAAACCAAACACAGAAATGAACAAAGGGTTTGACCTGGAGCCTTGGGAAAAGCTTCCAGATATAGAGACCACAAGCAGGAATGTGGGTTTGGAGTTTAGGTAGAAATATATTTAGGTAGTGAAAGGTTTTAGAAGCAGAAACATATTAAGGTAGTGGAAACATACCTGGGTAGTGGAGAGTTTTAAGGGTTTAAAGTTTGGATATAGAAGGAGTTACAGAAATAATAAAAAGTTTTTAAGGTGTAATTCTGTAGGATTGTGTGTCATTGGATGGTTGGTTAAGAAAATCCACGTTTAGAAACTTATTAAGGGAGTGGAAACATACCTGGGTAGTGGGAAGTTTTAAGGGTTTAAAGTTTGGATGTAGAAGGAGTTAAAGAAATAGTAAAAAAGTTTTTGAGGTGTGTTGTGGTTTTGAAAGCAAAATGAATGAGAGGCTCCAAGTCAGAGATATAATTTAATAAGAAGAAAGGTAAAAAGGTAAAACTAAAATAAAATAAAAACAATAACACAAAGGATCACTGACAGAGTCAGAATACAACCTGAGCAGGATGGTGGAAGCAGTCCAGGTGAGGGGCTCTTTCTGAAGCAGTGATCCTGTAGAGAGGTCTGGGAGCTCTGCTCCTCTGGGAATCCAGTGGGTAAGTGCCCACTGCACTGTCCCAAATCCCAGCTTATATCCAGGTGAGAATGCTTGGCTCCTCCCCCTGGGCAGAGCATCTCACAATAGCATGAGAAGTGTGAAATGGGTCCTTGATGGCCCATTAACAGAGATAACCCCTGGAGGGAGTTACCTGTGACTCATGGGCCATTAGCAGGAGACACCCCAGAAGTCATTAGCAGAAAACACCCCAAAGGCGTTAATGGGCCATTAGCAGAAAAGGCAGGGGGCTTGGGAAAACACTAGCCCACCTGGTTTCAACAGTTCATGAAGATGGTGATAGAATAAATACTTTGTGTACATCCTACACTGCAACCCAGGACAGGTGTAATTCTGTAGGATTGTGTGTCATTGTCTGATTGGTTAAGAAAATCCACGTTTAGAAACTTATTAAGGGAGTGGAAACATACCTGAGTAGTGGAGAGTTTTAAAGTTTTAAAGTTTGGATATAGAAGGTGTTACAGGAAGAGTAAAAAGTTTTTAAGGTGTAATTCTGTAGGATTGTGTGTCATGGGATGGTTGGTTAAGAAAATCCACGTCGTGGCAAAAATACGTAAGAAAAAATAATTAGGGATTGGTGTGAGAGTAGAAACAATCTTTGTGGCATTAGTTTATTGGTTAATTAACCTTTAAAAGACTTTGTGACCACTGAGCAGGGACTTCTGGCCTGTGCAGTGAAGATGTTCTCACCCTCCACGAGACTGCAGAGGACAAGAACAATAAATCCTGCCCAAGGACATCTCTCGGTGGTTCTGTCTCTCTCAATACCCCAATACCTGCACAGGAGGTGTTTAATTGAGATAAAACCCCCAATATTATCTATATAAAGCATGAGTTACCCCCAGCAGGCTGATACAGCCACCAGAACACCTCAGGGTGTCCAAAACCCACAGACCAACACCTGGAGATGTCACAGACTCTCTCCAGCCTCCTCAGCATCCACAGGAAGAAGCAGTGCCTCACTAAAACTTAATCAGTCTTATCAGGGAAATGGATCAGAACTTGGCTAATGGCTCTCCTCAGACTCAGGAGGAGATATTTTACAGAACTGATTTGGAAACGCTCCTAATGACACAATTAAGGGATCAAGAACAAGTTAAGCTGGGTTTAAATAGCCCTGAAACAGCATCAGCTGCATTAAGGCACCAAATAATTCTGCACTGCGGCATCGTGGGGAGGGTCTGGCTCACAGGGCCGGGTTCTGCCTGGTCAGTGCTTTAAAACTGGGCTGAAATTCCCACAGCCAGGGGTTTTACACCCTGTCAGGATCTCCACAAGTCACTTGTGGGAATTTATGAGAGTGAGACAGACTTAATTAGAATATCTAGTCTGGTGACTAGAATGCCATGGAGAAGGCAAACAGAACTTTGAGTTTATGAGAAGATGGGATTAAAAACCTGCTTAAAGGAGAAGATTCAATCAATTCCCTACAATGAAGATGTTGTAAAATGCATGAGTTGTTTGTATGATGTTTTAACCTAATTATTCTAGTAGAAATAATTAACCTTACTGAAATGGTACATAAGTTCTTGGAAAACCTGAGTAAAATCAAATTCTGATCATGAATCAGTCTTTCCATCTCTCCATCCATCGCCAATAGTCACTGCCAGTGTGGTTTTAGTGGCTGCAAAGCTTTCACCTTCATTTACAGGCCCCACAAATCCACCAGCCAGTGTGGCAAATTAAAGCCTGATATTAGTGAGCTTTGCTTTCCTTAATCCCTCTGAAAGATCCTCTAAAAGGACCTCAGGCATGAAATTCTTGGTTTAAACCCCTCCTGGAATTTTTCAGCCTGCACAGAGCAGGGTGAGAGTGAAACCATCCCATAAAGATAAAAGGTTTCATGTGGGGAACTTGGTAAAATTGCTCAGAAAAGATGAGCAGTGTTGGCTGGGGTGCTGGAATTTATGAAAACTGGGATTAGACATCAAAATTTGAGGCATTCCAAATTCCTCTGCTCATTCCCCACGCTCCTCCCTCCAACAGCAGGTGAAGACCCAGCATTTGGAGACTGGAGTGATTTAGAAATTGCCCCCATTTTTCATCTCTCTGATTCCTGAGCGTAAGTCACAACCTGATTGAGGAGCGGATCAGATCTCAAATTATTTGTATTTTTTTCCCCTGATTGAGGGTACATTTGTGATGAAAGGAGCTCTGTGTGGTTTATTTACAGTGCCATGCCTGGCTTTGAGATTGCCCAAACCCAGTGATAAATCCCTGCTTTGTTCTCCTCACAGCATTTTCCTGCCTCTTTAGTGGGAGCTTTATGACTTTTTCCTCTTTTTTTTTGGTGCAATATGAATTCGCCAGCCTATATATATGTATTCTTTTAATAATAAATACAATGTTTACAAGAATAAAACCTCCATCCCAGACAGAATTATGTGCCTGCATTGGGATGGCAGAGCCAGAGGCTCCGAGCTCTTCCCAGGGATAAAAACCAGCAGCTCCAGGAGGGGTGCAGGAATAAAATCTGCCCTTTGGAGCTCACCTGGGAGCAGGTTCTGCTCTTAAAGCACCACCCAGGAGGAGAAGGAGGGCACAAACAGGTCTCAAACGGGAGGCTGGAGGCATTAAAAGCTTTCCTTGAGCTCTGACCTAAGAGTTTCTTCACCAGTTTTGGTGCCAGATAAATTCCAGTTCAGAGCAGGGTTTTTTTCCCAATTTTGGTAGTAGATAAATTTCCAGTTCAGAACAGTGGGGCTTTTTACCAATTTTGGTGGCAGATAAATTCCAGTTGAGGGCAGGGGTTTTGGTTTTCTTTCCCTGTTTTGGTGGCAGAAAAATTCCAGTCCAGAGGGGGATTTTTTTTCCCCAGTTTTGGTGCCAGAAAAATTCCAGTTCAGAGCAGGTTTGGGGGTTCTTTTGGGGGAGAGGGGGGTTGGGTTTTTTTGGTTTTGATTTTGGTTTTTTGGTTTTATTTCCCCCAGTTTTGGTGGCAGATAAAATCCCAGTGCTCTTGAGGGGACAGAGGGACATGTTCCTGCCAGGTCCAGAGCTCAGGGGGTTAAAACCCAGCCAGGCCACAGCCACAACCCCCAGAGCAGAGCAGACCTCCAACACTTCCATCACACAGAGGGATTTCCAGCTCATCCCTCCCCTGGACCATCCTCAGCCAGGAAATTCCAGGCTGGGCAGATCTGAGCTCTCCTGAGTCACCATGGATTTCCCTCCAGACCCCTCCCCGTGCATTTCTACACTTCAAAAACCCCCAAAGCTTCTCCTTTTCACCGTGTGGTTTGTGATTATCCAGTTGGGGGTCACATTAAATCTAACTAATCCTCATGCTCCCGGCGTATTTTGCCATCAGCAACTCAGCACAAGGGAGGGGAGCAAAAATTATTCCTTTTCTTTGTCCCTGGCCCTCCCAGAAATATCACAGCACTGGAGGGGATCAATGAGAATGTGCTGCTACACTTCCTTAGTGCTTTATTACAGGCACCAGGGTCCTGCTAAACAGCATAATAAAATATCAATAAACAGACTCTTTGCTGGAAAGGCTCCTCGTGCTGCTGCAGTTTCTGCACCTCGAGCAGGATTTCTGCAGCTCAGGGCTGCTCTGGAATGCAGGGAAGGACGGGAATGGGGAGAGGGAGGGATGGAGGGAGGGTGGGAGGGTGGGAGGGATGGATGGATGGATGGAGGGATGGATGGATGGATGGATGGATGGATGAGGGATGGATGGAGGGATGGATGGAGGGAGGGATGGATGGATGGATGGATGGATGGATGGATGGATGGATGGATGGATGGATGGAGGGATGGACGGATGGAGGGATGGAGGGATGGATGGAGGGATGGATGGATGGATGGAGGGATGGATGGATGGAAGGATGGATGGATGGAGGGATGGATGGATGGATGGATGGAGGGATGGAGGGATGGATGGAGGGATGGAGGGATGGATGGATGGATGGATGGATGGAGGGATGGAGGGATGGATGGATGGAGGGATGGAGGGATGGATGGATGGATGGATGGATGGATGGATGGACGGACGGACTCACAGGGGTGTGTGGGTTTTCAGAGGCTGAAAGAGGAGAGGAAAAACAGAAACCACATCACCAGAGGAACGCTGATGCCCAAGGAAATTGTTCTGGTTTCAGCCTCTGGCAGAACGAGGAGTCCCCAAAGGTTCATTTGAAAACAAAGACAGATTCTCCTCACTCAACAGCAATCCCAGAGAAAAGGAAACACAGCAGCACTTTGGGTCCAGATTTAAAACTCAGATTTTGGGGACTCTAAGTAGAAAGGGAAGGGTGGTGAATACATGTACAGTATTAGGGAAAAAAAATATAAAAAGGCCCAAATGAGTCATTGTGATCAAGCCCGGATAAAAATGGGTTTTGATGATTGATGAAAAACGCCAGGATTTTCATTTTGGAAAAAAAAAAAAAAAAAAAAAAAAAAAAAAAAAAAAAAAAAAAAAAAAAAAGCTTTGACCTTCCCCCAGAGCAGGAAATCCTCTCTCCACCTCTCCACCCTGCTCCCCTACCTGCTCCAGTTTTGATATCATCTTTTCTTTAATGAGCACACCTGAGCCAAGCTGCTCTGCCGTGTGATGCTGCAAGTACAACACAGACCTCCTTTTTTTATTCCCAGCCAGCGCTCTGCCCCAGCCTTTGGCTCAGCCAGAGCTCGGGAATCTCAGCCTGAGAAATCCCTGCTGGCCACGCTGTGTCCTCCAGCCTCCCCCGGGGCCCTGGCACAGCACCTGATGAAGATGTCTCGGGCTGTCTGACACGGAGCTATTATGCTGTTTACAAGAGATCTGTCACAGACAAGTGCCTGCTGTACAGGAGCCATCTCCTCCCCAGGCAGGAGAGCAGAGGATGCCCCAAATTAGCTCCTGAGGATGGAGGAATTCCAACACCCCCAGCCACAAACTCAGCGTCCTGTAGCGAGTTTGGCTTGTGACCTGTGAATTGTCACTCGTTTCTGCTCCCCTTCCTCCTTCGTTTGGCTTCTGTGTCTTGCAGTTTGTCCAATAATTCAGCTGGAGAGAGGGCAAAATTCAGAGGGGAGGGGCAGGGGATGGCGAGGCTGAGAAATACCTGCTGGGAACACTTTGGAAATCACCCAGAAGTGGGAATACATCATTATGGAGAGGACTGTTAGCACGGAACGAGCAGACAGGAGCCTGATGGAGCGGCTGCAGTGCCAGCTCGCAGGTCTGTCAGGAACTTCGGATGCCCAGATTCCCATGGAACCCTTTCCCTGCTCCCTCCATTCCAGGGGAGCAGCCACCCCGCAGGAATTGGGGTTTCCCTGCTCCCTCCATTCCAGGGGAGCAGCCACCCCGCAGGAATTGGGGTTTTCTCTGCTCCCTCCATTCCAGGGGAGCAGCCATCCTGTAGGAATTGGGGTTTTCTCTGCTCCCTCCATTCCAGGGGAGCAGCCATCCTGTAGGAATTGGGGTTTTCTCTGCTCCCTCCATTCCAGGGGAGCAGCCATCCTGTAGGAATTGGGGTTTTCTCTGCTCCCTCCATTCCAGGGGAGCAGCCATCCTGTAGGAATTGGGGTTTTCTCTGCTCCCTCCATTCCAGGGGAGCAGCCATCCTGTAGGAATTGGGGTTTTCTCTGCTCCCTCCATTCCAGGGGAGCAGCCACCCCGCAGGAATTGGGGTTTTCCATGGGGTCAGGGAGCTGCAGAGCAGAGCCAGGCTCACACAGAAGGGGCTGGGGGAGGCACCAAGTGGCGAAGGGTTAATTCCTCTAATCATAAATTCAGCCTCCCGTAAATTCAATTCCGTGATGCGGCGCCTGTGACGTGGGTAAATCAGAGCCATAAAGCAGGGGAGGCAGGAGCAGCGTGTGGAGGGAATGTCAATGCCTGGGGAGGGAGGGCTCAGGGGGCTCAGCAGCTCAGGCAGCCCCTGGATCCCACCAGCTTCACCCAAGCGTCTCCTTGGCAGTGGATTCAGGTGAATGGGTTCAGTGGAGGGCACCCTGCATCTCCAGCAGGTCTCTCTCTCTCTTTCTCCCCATAAAAGCTGATGTTCCTCATGTTTTCCTGGCCAGATTTTCCCCAGAAGAAGAGCACTGGACGCTGTACCTTTGGAGCTGTACAAAGGCTGGTGGGTTCTCCCTGCTCCTAAAAGGGCATTTCCTGACACTCCCACTGAAGCTGCTCCTGCTCCGTTGTTGTAATTCCCTGGGGGAATGGTTTCTCCCTCCTGACCCCCTGGAGTCCCTCACCATATAGAGTGACCCTTCCTTCCTTCCTTCCTTCCTTCCTTCCTTCCTTCCTTCCTTCCTTCCTTCCTTCCTTCCTTCCTTCCTTCCTTCCTTCCTTCCTTCCTTCCCTCCTTCCCTCCTTCCCTCCTTCCCTCCCTGACCCCACTGGCTGTGGTCCAGCTATCTTTTCCCTGAGGGAATACAGGGGGCTATATAATGCCACACTTTTCCTTGTTCTCTCTCTTTCCCCCCTGGAAGCCTTGAAGAATAAACGCCTGGGACAAAGGTCCTGGAGAAAGAGCCTCTTTTGGTATCTTTTATCTTGTTCCTGGTATAATTCCCTCCAAAGCCTCCTAAAGACTGGGATAGCTGAAGCCCCTGGAGGTGGGCAGGGGGGCTGTTACACACTCCACACATTCCAAAACCCCTGCAGGAGCCTCCAGGTGGGAAAGGACTGCGGGTTCACCGAGGGCTGACACCTGTGAGGCCGCCACAGGCACTGGGAGCTCTGCACACTCCTTTGCTCTGCTCCCAGGGCTGAGCTCTCCCTGCACGGCTCTGCCCAGACCATTCCTCCTCCAGAAGCAGATCCCAGGGAGTTTCCCAGGCCGGTGACCTCCTCCAGGGTCACCTCCCCATGGCCAGGGCGCTGCCTGCCCACCACATGTGGGGCTCCTGGTGGCACAACGTGACTGTGACCTGAGCTCGCCTCCGCGCCGGCTGCTCCGCTGAGCCCAGGCCGAGCCAGCAGTGCCTCCTGAGAGCCCCTCGGGGAGCCCCGAGAGCAGGGACAGCCTGCCCTGCCCTCTGTGCACGCAGCCCCCCCTCTCTGGGTGTCCCCTGTGGGGTGTGACCCCCATGTGTGGCCCTGCTGCTCCCCTGTCCCTGCCCAGGGTGGCTTTTGTTGTCCCCAGCGCTGTCCCCGCGCCTGGGCCGCACTGGAAGTGAAGCTAATGCAGTGTGACATCGCCCTCCCAGCACATCACACACCCCAGACAGCACCAGCTGAGGCTGCTCCCTGCTCCCCGGCCTGGAAACTTCCAGCACCAGACACCTTTGTCTCCCTGCAAAGAGCTGTTTCCAGCGGCAGAGGGGTTTGGTGAGGCAGCTGAAATCAGCCTGTCACAGACATCACCGCCTGCTCCTTCCCCCCAGAGCAGGGTGACTAACACAGCTGCACATCGGGTCACAGCCTGGCCCCTGCTCTCGGCCAACCAAAGCAGGAGTGGCAATGTTGGAGGAGATGCAGGAGTGGCAATGTTAGAGAAAATGCAGGAGTGGCAATGTTGGAGGAGATGCAGGAGTGGCAGTGTTGGAGGAGATGCAGGAGTGGCAATGTTGGAGGAGATGCAGGAGTGGCAGTGTTGGAGGAGATGCAGGAGTGGCAGTGTTGGAGGAGATGCAGGAGTGGCAGTGTTGGAGGAGATGCAGGAGTGGCAATGTTGGAGGAGATGCAGGAGTGGCAACGTTGGAGGAGATGCAGGAGTGGCAGTGTTGGAGGAGATGCAGGAGTGGCAATGTTGGAGGAGATGCAGGAGTGGCAGTGTTGGAGGAGATGCAGGAGTGGCAGTGTTGGAGGAGATGCAGGAGTGGCAGTGTTGGAGGAGATGCAGGAGTGGCAATGTTGGAGGAGATGCAGGAGTGGCAGTGTTGGAGGAGATGCAGGACTGCCAGGAGCACACGGCCTGCACCGCTTCCCCCTGGGCTGTGCATGGCAAAAGCCATCAATGAGGTCTGTGAGCGCGGAGCTGGGAAAGGATTCTGCCCTCCCCTCCTGCTTCCGTAGAAAAACCCATTTCAGCCCTGCAGGCTTCCTTCAGCTGTCTCCATCCCTCCTCTGTGCACAGAAACACGGAGCCACAGCCAGGCAGGGGCCGTTTCTATTTGCGGCCATCCCCGCGCTTCAGCCACTCGCTGATAAAAGGCACCTCACCCAGAAACAAGGAGCAGCTCCTAAAAAAAGCCACCCCTCCCCTCCCTCTACCTCCAAAGCTGGCTCCCCGTCTGATTGACAGCTTGGGAAAGTTCCTAATTATGTCCCCTGGACACTTAGGAGGAGGCGACCCAGCCCAGAGCGTGATTTGATGGCTCAGCGGCTGCCTGGCCTCGTTTGTACTGATTTATATTACAGAGCCAGCTCCAGCCTCATCAGCCCGGCCTGACCTAGATTCTCCTCTTGCATAGGTCAATAAAAACACAGCAAATAGAGCTAATCAGACACTGAGGATGCACAGTTAATCCAGGCTGGCCCGGACTTAGCAGGAGCACTGCAAACTCTGCTGTCAGAGAAAGGAGAGGATAAATCTTTTCCCAAACAGTCAAAGGGAATTGGGAAGAGAACACGCTGTTTCCAGGACAGATAATTCATGAGGGGTGGTTTATTTTCTCTCTCTCAGCTTCCTTCTCTCTTGTTCTGCCTGCCTCTGGTGGATGCTGCACGAGCCTCCTTCCCCTTGGTCCCTTCTCCCCGCCGAGTTTATAAGCAATCACCAAAAGGGCATGAAGTCAGACAAAAAGCAAATGAAAAAAAAAAAAAAAAGTGTGCATCTGGCAGTGTCCAAATAAACCCTGGGTAAATGCCAGGCTGCCTTAGTCACTGCAGGAGTGGGACGAGGACGGCCTCCCTTCAGCAGGGGCTGGATGTGCCCTGGCCCTGTGGACGGCCGTGGGCAGGGCTGGGCTGGCACAGGGACACACAGTGTCCCCCAGGACCCACACGTGTCACATTGTCACCCCCACATGGGGACCCAGTGCTGAGTTCTGCTGCAGTGACTCAGGTTCTGTGGTGACAGGAGGTGACACGGAGCTGGCGGTGACACTGCCACCCCTCCTCAGAGGTGACGTCTGTGCTCAGGCAGCCCCGTCACCACCAGTGTCACCAGCGCTGTGGGGTGTGCAGGGAGCCAGCAGGGACCCCTGGCTGTGCTTGGACGTCGTGTCCCTCTGTGATCCCACTGTGAGAATGGATTTCCCTGGATTGTCACACCCCAGCATCCCCACAGCTGCCTGTGCACTCCTCCTCTGGAAATATCAGAGGGGTGTTGTCCAGGCCATACAGATCCTGGGAATACCAGGGATATGTTATCCAGGCCAAACAGATCATGGGAGTAACATAAACAAGTTATTCAGGCCATACAGATCCTGGGAGTGACAGGGATCTGTTATCCAGACCATACAGATCCTGGGAATACCAGGGACGCTTTATCCAGGCCAAACAGATCCTGGGAATACCAGGGACGCTTTATCCAGGCCATACAGATCATGGGAATACCAGGGAGGTGTTATCCAGACCATACAATACAAATAAAATGCACCCACCACCCCCCTACACAATATCACACAATCTACAGCCTCCTGAAGGCTCTCCCTGAACATTTCCAGCGCCTTTCCCTCCCCAAAGCAGCCAAAATTTCCCACTAACCACAGACCACCCCTGCCAAGGTGCTCCAGCCTTTTCCCTCTGGGTTTAAATGCCAGCCTTGCTCTTCTCCCTCTTTTCTCCTGGAGTGAAGGTGCCCAGCCTTGAGTGATAACTTAACGAGGGCACCTCTCATCAATGTGCTGATGTCACCTCTGCCTGCTGATGTCACCTCTGCCTGCTGATGTCACCTCTGCCTGCTGATCACCACCACTGACAGTGCAGCCTGACAGAGTCCAGGGTTGGCTCAGCCTTGGGCTCAGGTCAGGCGCGGTTTTCCCTGGGAAAAATTAATATTTACTTTCTCCTTGGGAATGTTCCCTCCCAGGGAGGGCCCAGGCTCCCTCCTGCAGCCACCGCTGCCATCCCCACCCGGCGCTGAGGCTGCAGAGCTGCAGGCACTGGGCTGCAGCCCCAGAAGGGCAGGCAAGGGGGCCAAGGTCACCAGGCTGGCACTCGGGGAGAGCAGGCAGGGACACTCCCAGGAGGATCAGAGCTGGCACCGACAGCCAGCAGTGAGGAGGTCTCCACTTGTGGACAGAGCTGTGCTGCTCCAGCTGACCTCAAACCACCCCGGGAGAGAACAGGGATCCCTGCAGGCACCGAGCAGCTGAGTCCCCGAAAAGGAAACTGCATGGGGGGAGAAACGGGGGAAGAGCTGGGCTGGGCTGGGCAGAGGCTGAGCTGGCCCACGAGGGACCACAGGGTGGGCAGAGAGGGCTGGGAGGGCTCAGCTGCACATCCCCTGAGCCTGGATGTGGGGACAGCACCAGGGACTGTGGGGACAGCCCGTCCCTGCCACAGACCTGCCCGGGAGGAGGATCACAGCCCTGCCTGTCCCTGTGCTGGCTGCTCCCCCAGGAGACTCCCCCGTGTTTGAGCACGGGGCAAAGGCAGCTGCCAAAGCTCTTCCCGGGCAATCAGCCCCCAGAGAAGGCTGGAATGAGCTGCATCCATGCCTTGCTGTGCCGTTGCCAGGGCAGGGGGAAGGAGCAGGAGGTGAATGCACAGAAATATTCTCGTGTGTGTGTGTAGGAGCTCCCACCACTCTCCCTGCAGCGTGTGAGGGAATTTCCATCCAGGGAAATTGCAGCTCTGAGACCCGGCCCGTGGCTTCTTTGGGCAGAGCTGGGCACTCTCAGAGTCCCGCGCTCCAGGGAGGGAGTTGTGCAATCCCAGCTGCGTGCAGGGACACGGATTTCTCCAAAGAACTGTTTATTCAAACGATTACAGCTCCTAATCTCAGCTTGGTAAGGCGAGGTTTATCAGCAAGGCCTTGTCCTAAGGCAGCTGACACAGGAGCCAGTGGGACATGCCCCTGCAGAAAAGCTACAAGGAGCCGAGTTTAAGGTCACTGGAGGTACCTGCGGTTTATTTTTCCCCACGGGAAAGCAGAGCAGGGCCAGGCACGGCGGCTCCCAGAGCCGAGTGACACCGCCCGGCGATTCCAGCGCCCACCAGAGACCTGCCCTGCTCTCCTGCCCCGGGGAAACCCAGCTCGGGCTGGACTCCAGCGAGGAATCAGCGCTGCCAGAGCCGACTCCTCCCGCTGCCTGCCGGCCCTCCTCACATCCCTCCCCTCCCCAATCCCTGCCCTCCCCAATCCCTGCCCTCCCCAATCCCTGCCCTGCCCTCCCCAATCCCTGCCCTCCCCAATCCCTGCCCTCCCCAATCCCTCCCCTCCCCACACCCCTGCCCTCCCCAATCCCTGCCCTCCCCAATCCCTGCCCTCCCCACATCCCGGCCCTCCCCAATCCCTGCCCTCCCCACACCCCTGCCCTCCCCAATCCCTGCCCTCCCCAGTCCCTGCCCTCCCCAATCCCTGCCCTCCCCAATCCCTGCCCTCCCCACACCCCTGCCCTCCCCACATCCCTGCCCTCCCCAATCCCTGCCCTCCCCAATCCCTGCCCTCCCCAGTCCCTGCCCTCCCCAATCCCTGCCCTCCCCAATCCCTGCCCTCCCCACACCCCTGCCCTCCCCACATCCCTGCCCTCCCCAATCCCTGCCCTCCCCAATCCTTCCCCTCCCCACATCCCTCCCCTCCCCAATCCCTGCCCTCCCCACATCCCTGCCCTCCCCAATCCCTGCCCTCCCCAATCCCTGCCCTCCCCAATCCTTCCCCTCCCCACATCCCTGCCCTCCCCAATCCCTGCCCTCCCCACACCCCTGCCCTCCCCAATCCCTGCCCTCCCCAATCCCTGCCCTCCCCACATCCCGGCCCTCCCCAATCCCTGCCCTCCCCACACCCCTGCCCTCCCCAATCCCTGCCCTCCCCAGTCCCTGCCCTCCCCAATCCCTCCCCTCCCCAATCCCTCCCCTCCCCAATCCCTGCCCTCCCCAATCCCTGCCCTCCCCAATCCCTGCCCTCCCCAGTCCCGGCCCTCCCCAATCCCTGCCCTCCCCAGTCCCGGCCCTCCCCAATCCCTGCCCTCCCCAATCCCGGCCCTCCCCAATCCCTGCCCTCCCCAATCCCTCCCCTCCCCAATCCCTGCCCTCCCCAATCCCTGCCCTCCCCACATCCCGCTCCGCAGAGCCGGCCCCGCGTCTCGGGCTCCGGAGCATCAGCGTAATGTGATGTGACACCTTCCCCCACACTTTGTTATAAATATCGTGTTTCACTGTAACTGTGTCTGACACCCCCTCGGAGGCATTTTCTGCTGCTCGCAGCCGGGTGTGGGCACGTGTGGAGCGGCCCCGGAGCAGCGGGGATGAGAGCCCACCATCCATCCATCCAGGGCTGTGCTCACCATGCATCCATCCATGGCTGTGCCCATCATCATCCCTGTGCCCACCATCCATCCCTGTGCCCACCATCCATCCATCCATTCATCCATCCATCCCCTGCCTGTGCCCACCATCCATCCATCCCTGAGCCCATCATCCATCCCTCTATCTATGCCCTGCCTGTGCCCATCATCATCCTTGTGCCCCCCCACCATCCATCCATTCATCCATCCCTCCATCCATCCATCCCTCCATCCATCCATCCATCCATCCATCCATCCATCCATCCATCCATCCATCCCTCCATCCATCCATCCATCCATCCATCCATCCATCCATCCATCCATCCCTCCATCCATCCATCCATCCATCCATCCATCCATCCCTCCATCCCTCCATCCATCCCTCCATCCATCCCTCCATCCATCCCTCCATCCCCTGCCCATCCCCATCACCAGCCGTGTCCCAGGGTGAGCCTACAGTGCTCCAGCCTGGCTGAAACAACCCTGCAGCAACACGGATTTCTCCTTTTCCTCCTCCCAGAGAGGAGATGGGAGCTGAGGGCTGCCCGGAGCGAGGGCTGATGTTCATTTCTGCGTTACCCCTGTGTCCCCCCATGTTCCCGGGCAGCCCCGGGCGGCCACCCGTGCTGTAGTAATCGGGAATGCCACTAGATGTCTGTCAGGGTCCTGCGGATCTCATCGCCTGCTGGGGACAGCCCTCCCAGTGGGGGACAGGACGGGGGACAAGGACAAGGATTCCTGAGACCTTTCGGTGGGAAAACCCTCGCTTTGCCATTCCACAGACTCTTGGAATGGGCTGGGTTGGGTGGGAGCTTGGAGATCACTTTGTTCCACCCCCTGCCACGGGCAGAGACACCTTCCACTGTCCCGGGTTTCCCCAGACTCTGTCCAGCCTGGAACCGAACACCTCCAGGGCCCTCCACTGTCCCAGGTTTCCCCAGACTCTGTCCAGCCTGGATCTGAACACCTCCAGGGCATCCAGAACTTCTCTAGGCATTCATTTCCTTCTGAGAGGACAGCAAACACAAACCTCTTCACTCCTTCAATGGATTCTCTTCCCTGCAAGGCACAGCAATCCCATTGGGATCCCAGGGCCCAGCTCCTGGAATTGCCCACGGCTCTGGGAGCAGAGGCCAAGCCTTGGACGTGCTGCCCAAAAACCATCAGTGAGGCTCCTTCCAGCCAAAGGGCAGCTGCAGCTTTATGGCCTCACCCCTTGGGTATCTCTCTGCAGCAGATGCAGGGAAATTACCAGCACTGCTGTGAGGCAATTACTGCTCGAGCTGCTCGAGAAATGCCAGCTCTTTTTTTTTTTTTCAGAGGAAATTTGGGATGGAAATCATCTCTTTTTGTGTTTGGGGGAATTTGAGCTTCTTTGGTGCTCAAAAGAAAAGGATGGCAAACGTGCTTTTTCTTAATACTGTTGATGTAAAAACATATTAAAGGGAGCACAAGGATAAAAAGAGGAGAATGTATTTTTGAGCACAGTATTTTGAGCAAAGTATTTTACATATTTTACTCTTTTTTTAATCTACAACAACAAAAAAAAAATTTTGTTTTTTTTCTATTATAAAGGTATTTATCTTGCTGTGTAGTAGAGATGGAATAAACACTATCCAGGTTTAGGTGCAGGTCTCTCCTGCAGAGGTCAGGATAGCACAGGAGCCTCTGCGCTCAGGGCTGTCCCTCCCCATGGCTGCGCAGCCCAACTCCAGACCAAAGGAATTGTGACAGTAATGGAGCAGAAAAGCAAATTTCTTTCCCTTTTGCTTCACAGCTCACGGCCCAGTGCGGGACCAGAGAGGAAACCCTGCTAAAACCTCCCAGAGAGGAGCTGGCTGGGAAAAAAAAAAAAAAAAAAAAAAAAAAAAAAAAAAAAAAAAAAGTAATGGAGAGGACAGAAAGGAGAGACTCTTGGCCCCCAGGATTCGGGGCTGTGAGGAGCACAGAGCACAGAAAGGCTCAGCAGTTGTGTCTGAAAAGCTCCCTCGGCTGATGTGTCAAGGAGCTTCCAAAGCTCCCCTTCCCTCCAAAGCTGCCTCTGTAATGGGTGCCTGTTCCTAATTATCTGTAAATGTTAAACGTTCTCTAATTCAATGAGAACAGCTCGTTCACAGATGGCGAACCCTTCAGTGCTCGCCTCGCGGAGCCTCGAGAGCCATCGACGGCTCTTCCTCCCCGGAGAGGGCGGCTGCAGGCAGCAGAGGGAAGGAGGGCTCGGGAGGGAACATTCCAAGGCTTTCCTTCTTCCCGGCAGCTCCCACAGCACCCTCTGATCCTGTGGGAGCCTGGCCTGGGCACGGCACAGGGCTTGGGATAGGGGCGAGGGATCAGGGGTGAAGGATCAGGGATGACAGGTGAAGGATCAGGGACCAGGGATCAAGGATGAAGGATCAGAGATCAGGGATGAGGAATGAGGGATGAGGGATGAAGGATCAGGGATGAGGGGTGAGGGAAGAGGAATGAATGATCAGGAATGAGGGATGAGGGATCTGGGATCAGGGGTGAAAGATCAGGGATGACGGGTAAGGGGTGAGGGGTGAAGGGTAAGGGGTGAGGGATCAGGGATGAGTGATCTGGGATGAGAGATAAAGGATCAGGGATGAGAGGTGAAGGATCAGGGATTAGAGATAAGGGATCAAGAATGAGGGGTGAGGGATGAGGGATCAGGGATGATGAGGGATGAAGGACAATGAGGAGTGAGGGATTCCTCCTCTCCCCACCACCCTGGTGCTCCTGGTCTCGTTCTAACCCTGCCACAGGTGCCCTGTGTGTTATCTTGGATCCTGATGCAGTTCTGTCACAGGCTGGCACTTCCCCTGCCCGCTGCTGTCCCCTCCATGCTGCACCTGTCCCCCCATGCCATCTCCTGTCCCCTGATCCCATCTCCTGTCCCCCATGCCATCTCCTGTCCCCTGATCCCATCTCCTGTCCCCCCATCCCATCTCCTGTCCCCCCATGCCATCTCCTGTCCCCCATGCCATCTCCTGTCCCCCATCCCATCTCCTGTCCCCCCATCCCATCTCCTGTCCCCCCATGCCATCTCCTGTCCCCCATGCCATCTCCTGTCCCCTGATCCCATCTCCTGTCCCCCCCATGTCTCTGATCCCATTAACTTCGGGTTTCTCTGTTTTCTGGGGTTTTTTTTCAGTTTTCTGCCCATGACTGGCACATCCAACCCCCTGTCCCTCCTCATCCCCTGCTGTCCCTGGCCCACAGGGCTGTCCCCGGCCCACAGGGCTGTCCCTGGCCCACAGGGCTGTCCCTGGCCCACAGGGCTGTCACTGGCCCACAGGGCTGTCCCCGGCCCACAGGGCTGTCACTGGCCCACAGGGCTGTCCCTGGCCCACAGGGCTGTCACTGGCCCACAGGGCTGTCCCCGGCCCACAGGGCTGTCCCTGGCCCACAGGGCTGTCACTGGCCCACAGGGCTGTCCCCGGCCCACAGGGCTGTCCCTGGGCCACAGGGCTGTCCCTGGGCCACAGGGTGTCCCCTTGCTGCTGTCCCGGTTTGGTCACCAGGCAGGGCTCCTAAATCAGCTGTCCCCGCTCAGGACACTGTGATTGTGATTTACACCGGGGGCACGGGGACAAAGGAGGGGGCGGCAGGTTTTCTCCTCAGCCCTCAGGGAAACTCTGCTGCTGCTGATTCCTAATGATTTATTGAAGCATCTCCTCTTCCTCCCCAGACCCAGAAAAGGGTCTCGCCTTTGATCAGCCGGTGACTCACCATCTGCAGCCGAGGTGATTTACGACAAGCGCGCTGAGCTATTTCTGCGCTCGGAAGGGGAGAAAAATAGACCCGCTCATCACCGGGAGGGCGGGGAGGAGGGAAAACAAACCGCCCACGGGATGGGAGCCCGCCCGGGCCGCTCCCCACGGCAAAGGTGCCGCTGGAAGGGGCGGCCGGGGGGAGACTGACGTGTCACACTGACGGCTCCTCGCCAGGAGGGGAATGGGAGAGGTGGTGATGCTCAGTGTGTGGGATCCTGCCCTGGACAGGGGCTCTGTCACCCCACACTGGGATCCAGGGCTGGGACAGGGGCTCTGTCACCCCCATGTGGGATCCAGGGCTGGGACAGGGGCTCTGTCACCCCCATGTGGGATCCAGGGCTGGGACAGGGGCTCTGTCACCCCCCACTGGGATCCAGGGCTGGACAGGGGCTCTGTCACCCCACACTGGGATCCAGGGCTGGGACAGGGGCTGTCACCCCCATGTGGGATCCAGGGCTGGGACAGGAGCTCTGTCACCCCACATTGGGATCCAGGGCTGGGACAGGAGCTCTGTCACCCCCCACTGGGATCCAGGGTTGGGACAGGGGCTCTGTCACCCCACACTGGGATCCAGGGCTGGGACAGGGGCTCTGTCACCCCACACTGGGATCCAGGGCTGGACAGGGGCTCTGTCACCCCACACTGGGATCCAGGGCTGGGACAGGGGCTCTGTCACCCCCCTGTGGGATCCAGGGCTGGGACAGGGGCTCTGTCACCCCCCTGTGGGATCCAGGGCTGGACAGGAGCTCTGTCACCCCCATGTGGGATCCAGGGCTGGACAGGAGCTCTGTCACCCCCATGTGGGATCCTGCCCTGGGACAGGGGCTCTGTCACCCCCCACTGGGATCCAGGGCTGGGACAGGAGCTCTGTCACCCCACACTGGGATCCAGGGCTGGGACAGGAGCTCTGTCACCCTGCACTGGGATCCAGGGCTGGGACAGGAGCTCTGTCACCCTGCACTGGGATCCAGGGCTGGGACAGGGGCTCTGTCACCCCACATTGGGATCCAGGGCTGGACAGGGGCTCTGTCACCCTGTGTTGGGATCCAGGGCTGGGACAGGGGCTCTGTGGGGTGCAGGCCCTGCCTGGACAGACTCTGCTGAGCACAACTCCTGGGCCTCATCCCAGGCCTGAACCTGCTCTTTTCCATGCCCATCCTTCCCTCCCTCACACCCTAATCACTTCCAGATTGGCATTTTCTGGAAGAGTTTTTCCTTTGAAGCTACAAAACCAAAATCCTTAAAGTCCCTTCTACTTTTTCCATGACAGCCCTAAAAGCTGGAGCATCACCTCCATCAACTCCCTGACTCAAATTCCCTTTTTTTTTTTCGTTTTTAGCTGAAAGACCACCCCCTTTCCAGGGAAGGAAGATGTCTGGCTGCTGGGGATGTCTCACAGCTCACATTCACCCACCGTGCAGAGCCACTGCTCCACCTCCTCCCACAACTGGCTGAGGAGAAGCATTAAAAAAGTCATTAAAGTGTGTGTTATATTGGCTGGAAAAAAATCCTGGGGAAGGAGCTCCACGCTGAGCCCCAGTGGGCAGAGTGCTCGGCTGCTCAGGAGCAGTGATTAGGGAGAGTCTGTTAATGAAGCAGATTTTAGTGACTGAAGGCAAGAGGGAGGAAAGGGAGCAGAGTGTGCAGCAAACGCTCCCGTCTGGGCCTGGCCAGAAATCAGCCCAGCTCTCCCAGCTCTTATCAGTGAGGAGCTGGCCCAGGGGGGTGGTGTCACCCTGGTTTTTCAGCCTTCTCGTTAGTTTTTATTTCTACTGGAGTTTTTTTTTATGCTTGTGACAAAAACAAAGAGTGATGTTTTGTAAACAGCACATTCTGTCCAGGGAGAAAAACAAATTGATGGAATTCTGAGTTGACCACTGGGGTGGTCAGAGGGGTGTTCCTCTCACCCCCCAGTCCGTGACGAAATCCCAAAAACTATGTAAGCCGAGATCCCCAAATAAACTTCCCTTTTCTTTCTCATCTCACATCCTGACGGGTGAGTGTGGTGCTTTTCGTGTCCCCTTGTGACAGTGCGGGGATCCCTGAGGGCCACAGCACCTTCCCACCCCATAAAACTGCTCAGCTCTGCCCACTGCAGATCCCAGAGCCCTTTGCAGGCCCCCAAAGAGACAAAAAGGTTCTGCTGACTTTTCCAAAGTTGCTTTTTCTTTTTTCCCTGCAGGGAAAACGAGGGGGATCCCCCTGGGGCAGAGCAGAGAGACCCTGAGTGGTGCCCAGCCAGCCCTGCTGCAGTGAAAACCAGCATCACCCGTGGATTCTGGAGGGACACGACCAATCCAATGAAAACCAGCATCACCCGTGGATTCTGGAGGGACACGACCAATCCAATGAAAACCAGCATCACCCGTGGATTCTGGAGGGACAGGACCCATCCAATGAAAACCAGCATCACCCCGTGGATTCTGGAGGGACAGGACCCATCCAATGAAAACCAGCATCACCCGTGGATTCTGGAGGGACAGGACCCATCCAATGAAAACCAGCATCACCCGTGGATTCTGGGGGAACACGACCAATCCAATGAAAACCAGCATCACCCCGTGGATTCTGGAGGGACAGGACCCATCCAATGAAAACCAGCATCACCCGTGGATTCTGGAGGGACAGGACCCATCCAATGAAAACCAGCATCATCCTGTGGATTCTGGGGGAACACGACCAATCCAATGAAAATCAGCATCACCCGTGGATTCTGGAGGGACAGGACCCAACCAATGAAAACCAGCATCATCCTGTGGATTCTGGGGGAACACGACCAATCCAATGAAAATCAGCATCACCCGTGGATTCTGGAGGGACACGACCCATCCAATGAAAACCAGCATCATCCTGTGGATTCTGGGGGAACACGACCAATCCAATGAAAATCAGCATCACCCGTGGATTCTGGAGGAACAGACCCATCTCCTCTGCCTGGGGCTCTGTTCCCTCCTCCCTGAGTCCTGTTTTGCCCTGTGGCAGAGATGAAAAGCTGGCTCAGTGCTCTTGAAAGACCCAACACCGCTTTTTGACAGCGTTTATAGGAGGATTGAACCCAAAATGCACCAAAAATGTGGGTTTTGTTCATTATTTCCTCTTCTAACCTGTCATCCCTCCCCATCTCATTCCCCTCTCTTTGTGCAATGTGCAATTCCCACACAGGGAATTCCCATTTCCTGCAGCACATTCCCAAATTTCCAGGTGTGATTTTCTCCCTTTGATCCCCTCAATGATGGGAAACAGGAAAAAGATTTGAGGGGAGTTTGTCAGCCCAAAAGCATGAGCAGGACAAGCCCTTCCCCCAAAATAACTCCCATCAGGTGATGAGAAACATGCCAAACCCCTCAGAGGATTTCCCAGGGGATCCAGGCCCCAGAGCTGAGCTCTCCGTGGCTGGCTGGAAGTGCCAGCCCTTATCTCCTGCCTTATCTCCATCTCTGATCTCCCTGCCCAGGGCTGAATCAGCTGCGACAGGAGGAAATGAGATTTGTGGGGAGCAGGGCTGGGTGGTTTGGGAGAGACATCTCTCCTCCACCCGGGGGGAAACTGGGACAGACAAAGTTTCTGGTGAATTTGGGTGGGGAGACCCCCTGGAGCCAGAAACAGAAAACTTTTTTTTTTTTTTTAATTATTTTTTTTTATTATTATTTTTGTTGTTGTTGTTGTTGGGGATTTTTGGGGAGTTTTTTTGGTGTGGGTTTTTTGTTTTGTTTTGAGGTTTTTTTGGGGGGGGTTGAGGTTTTTTTTTTTTTTTTTTTTTTGGTTTGTTTTGTTTGTTTTTTTTGGTGGGTTTTTTTTGTGTGTGTGTTTTTTGTGGTTTTTTGGGGTTGTTGTGGGGGTTTTTTGGGTTTTTTCTGTTTGGGTGTTTTTTGTTTGTTGTTTTGTTTTGTTTTTGTTTTTGTTTTTGTGGTTTTTTTGGTTGGTTGGTTGGTTGGTTTAGTTTGGTTTTTTGGGGTTTTGTTTGTTTGTTTTTGTTGTTGGTTTTTTTTTTGTTTGTTTGTTTTTTGGGTTTTTTTGTGGTTTTTTTTTTGTTTGTTTGTTTTGTTTTGTTTTGTTTTGTTTTGTTTTGTTTTTTTTAATTGCAATCAGACCTTTGAACAGCCCTTCCACGCGTCCTTCAGGCACCACTACCCCAGCTTGTCCAGCCTCCTAAATCCCTGCAGTTATGAGGGAAAATGAGGAAAAGGAGGCGGTTTTCCCATCACTCAGCGCCCGCCCAGCCCTGCTCATCCCCGGGATAAAGCCCATTTAGCCGAGCCCCTTCCCACCCAGCCCTTCATCAGCGGGATCGATATCCCATATCGACTGAGCGGGCCCGGCCATTAACGAGTTCATTTTCCATCACTTAGAGGCTGATGGATTCCCTCAGGAGCCCCGGGGTCACCCAACTTTCATTAACAGAGGCCGTAAAAGTATTTAAATACATTTGAAGGAATCAGTTGAGGAATGGAGTGGAGCCCACAGCCCGGCTGCTCTCAGGTTATCTCCAAAGAGAAAAGAGACTTTTGCTGCCCACAGAAGGACAAAAAGCCTTTAACAGCCTGTCCCTGCCATTATCCATCCCCAACACTTCACCTCCACTGAGTCCTGTTTCCCCATAATGCCCCAGATGGAAACCAGTCACTCCTTTATCCACTGAAAGGTTTTTGGCCTCCAGACTCCCCCTGTTTGGTGGTAAACTGAGGCAGGAGATGCTGAAGGCTCGGCCTCAAATCTGGGGAGGGAGAATAGATACCATAGACAGGCATTGGGAGATCTTAATTCTTGTCCCAGTTGTTTGTTATCAGGGTAAAAATCAAATGTAACCAAGCCCAGCTTGGCCTTGAACACAGAAAATTCCATGGGGAAAAAAGGTGTCAAAAATCCAGGCTGAACTTTGAGGTCTCTTCCTCCTGCTTAAAGTTTTCTCCTGCCACAAATCTGCAGAAAACATTGAATTTTACCACCACCAAACTCTGCGTAGGTGCTGGCTTAGCTGTCCCCACCATGAGGATGGGATTTGGAGCCCAGGAATGTCACCAAACCCCCCATGGAAATGCAGCCCTGCAGTGGTTTCCACTGTGAGCTCATTCTGTGTCACGGAGCTGCAGCCACAGCAGCAGAGAAATTTGCAAACAGAAATTTAATGTGACATTCTTTGTCCCCGCTCGGGAAGAGAGTGACTCATTAAGTCACTTCACAGCTCTTGGTGGGTGCCCAGGGTGGCAGGGGATCATGGAAATCAGGAGGGAGGGCAAAGAAATTTGGCTCCTCAAAATCCAAAGCCTGTATGAATCTTTCCTCCTCATGGGAAGGGTCTAAAGTATCATTGATCCACTGGGTTGTTTTTTTTTTTTTTCTGCCAGTATTTTTTTTTTTCCATCACAAATAAACCCAAACAGCAAACAGGAGTCAGGAGCTGGTTTTTTGGCTGCTGGAAAGTTTGGGATGAGTGCTCATCCTCCCTGCCAGGCCAGCAGCTCTCCCTGGGAAATGGGAAAAGCCACTTTTGGGAAGGTGTCCCGATTTTCTTGGTGACCTTCTCCCTCCAGCATCTGCAGAAGAAAGCAGAAACTCACAGCTGGAGGAGAACAATCCTCCTAGAATGAGGCAGGAGGAGGGAACTGGCCGTGAGGTGAGGAGAGGTTTGTCCTCTGGGACAGAGCAGTCACCTCATCCCAGTGCCCCCTCTGCAGCCACTCCAGGCTGACAGAAACACCCCCTTGGAGTCCCTCCAAATTCTCCCCAGACTGCAGCAAAGCCCCTGTGAATAGACATCAGGCAGGCCCGGCTGGCACTCACAAAACAGGCTGGGAGGGGGATTACTCGGGCTCACAGTGCATTGTTCCCACTAAAACCCCTTCCCTTCCTGGGGGGAGGAGGAACCGGCACAGGAAACCCCCACAGGAGATCCAGGGATGCAGACAAGGTAAACCCAGCCTTTGGCATTCCTATCTCTGTTTATCAAGGATTCAAGCCTCGGGGATGGGGAATCAACATCTCTGGGATGTGCTGGTTCCTGTCTCTCACCTGGCCTGGTGGATGGGGAGCAGAGGGTCCTGGTTTTTTGGGGACAGCCAGACATCAATGACATGGCTGAAAGAAAGGAAGATAAAAGATAATCTTTGTGCCTCAGGGACAAGGATTGAGTGGGGCAGTCCCTTCCCTGTCACTGGGGCTGCTCTGTGTTCACAGCAGTGATTTCATTACACCAAAAATCCCCATGTCTGGCTTTGCTAAACTCAATGCACTGGAATCACTGCAGAATTACACCTTGGCATGGATCTGGTCCAACTCCAGTGTCCCCAGAGGGTGACAATGGCTTTACCCTGCTGATGGCCCCTCATATTTGGGATGTCTCCCTGATCACAGCAGCTCTGCTGCCACAGCATCAAACTCAGCCTCGTGTGGCCCTGCAGTGACAGGCTGCAAATGAGCCAGGCCAGCAAACCTCCCTCCTGACCCAGGGATCAGCCCCCAGAAGAGCTAATGCAGGGAGAGAAGCCTATTTGTCCAACCTCTAAAAGCAAAAGGCTTATTTCCACTTGTAAATTTGCAGCAAGGCCTGATCCCCATTCCAAGCCGGAGCAGAGCGTGTCAGTGAATTTCCAGGGCAGGAGAAATCCTCTCTGTGAGCCCTCCCTCCCCCATGGATGGCTGCACAGCAGCTCCTAACGCCCTTCATCAGGAGGCTGCTCCCAGCCCTGCTGTGGGACTGTGTCCTGCCTTCCTTGCCTGGGCACTGCCAGGCCCTGGGGATGGGAGGGCACAGCGCTGCTCAATAATAAATGCTGTTTTCTGATCCAGTGAGAGCTGTGCCCGTGCCTCGCTTCAGAGACAATTCCCCTTGCCGGACCTCATCAGCCATGCCCTTTGAAGTGTTTCTGCTGATTTCGTTCTTTATTTCTCCCCTGGTTTGCCTTTCCCTGTGGATGCTGTGCCTCATCTCCTGCCCGGCTCTGGCCCTCCATGGGCAGCACACACCATCCCCAAGTGCTTTGTGTGCATGTAAAAGAGACCTTTTAATCCCTTCTTCCGTATCAGCTCCTTCTGGGAAGGCGGCAGCTCCTGCTCTGAGGCATTTCAGAGCTTTGGTGGAGGAATTGTTCTCTGCTGATGGGAACAGGCTGACACAGAGCCCGCACAGAGCCCTGGAGTGACAAACCTGGGGCCAGAGCTCTGAGCGGGCCCTGCTTGTTGTTTGCATCACTCTTATCCATGCAAGACCCCAAATTCCAGCCCAAATTCCTCCCCAGCTGTGTCTGGCTGGGTTGAAAGCCGCTCACTCCAGCCCTGGTAGGGCATCTCCAACCCCTGGGTCCCCCCAAGCCCGCCAGCCTTGCAATTCCAGCTGCTTTCCACTGGAAATCCCTGGCAGAACTCATCCTGCTCCCTGCAAGGCCGGGATTCCTAATCTCCCCGGGCTCCTTTTCTCCATGTATAATGAGGATTACGGTTTAATTCCTGCCTCACAAGGGGGTGCTGTGGGGATTGCCAGGGTTAAGGCACTCAGACAGTGAGCGAGGCTCTTACAAACCTTCAGCACAGGGGCTCAGAGAGAAAAAACCACCCCACTGCTGTTTGCAGCTCCCATCAGCTCCCATTAACTGGGAGTCAATTTTCTCCCCAGTTCAGATTTAATTCCTGCTCTAACCGCCGGAGAAGAGCAGGGCAGGAACCACTATCGGGGCTTTTCAAAGGGGATGGGGCAGGGAGGGAGTTGAGCTGCCTGTGCAGGGCCGTGTGTGTCATATCTGTGTGAGCTCATGCAGGAGGCTGCATGCACCAGGAGAGCTCAGAAGTGAAGCCAAGCACGGCACCAGCTCAGGGAAGCCCTTTGCACCTCTGCTCCCCCATCACCACAGACTCCTTTGCGTGTGTTTACGGATGAAAAAAAAAAGCAAAAAAATAAAACTGATTTGAAATTCCAGCTTTAAAATTCCGTCGAGCGCAGCCTTCTGCACTGATTCCAAATGTTTATAAACACGGGAGTTAATGCAATCAGCACTGCAGCAAATACACCCCAGGTACACGGGCACAGACAGGAGTGTCAAACGCGCTCCCAGCTCGGAGTGACAGCTCTCTGCTGTGGGCTCTGCAGCAAACAAAAGCAGCTGAAAAACCCCACCGAGGAATGCTTTAAAGAGCAATCCCTTGCCCCCCTCCTCCTTCCCTCCTTCCAAGACTCTCTGGTCGTTCTAACTGTAAAAATCTCAGGGAAGGTGTCTCCATTCCCACTGAGCCTTTCAAGTGGCAGGAGCCAGCGGGAAGAGGCCACTGCTTGGGAAGACAGTGGGGGAATTCCTGGCTCCTCTGAGGGCCATCCACAGCCCAGCCCTGGGTTTGTGCTCATTCCACAGCAGGCAGGAGCTGCTTTAGGAAGATTTGGAGGAGCCTGACTCCGGGAGCTCTTCCACCCTGGGGAAGGATGTGCATCAGCTCGTTGGGAAAGATCCCACCCAGAGGAGTTGTGCCAGTGCAGAGCCCTCACCAACCCCTCGTTCAGAAGAGTTGTGCCAGTGCCAACCTCATCCCAACCCCATCCCAGCCCCATCCCAACCCCATCCCAACCCCATCCCAACCCCATCCCATCCCATCCCAGCCCCATCCCAGCCCCATCCCAACCTCATCCCAACCTCATCCCAACCCCATCCCAGCCCCATCCCAGCCCCATCCCAGTCCCAGCCCCATCCCTGCTCCATCCCAGCCCCATCCCAGCCCCATCCCAGCCCCATCCCAGCCCCATCCCAACCTCATCCCAGTCCCATCCCAACCCCATCCCAGCCCCATCCCAACCCCATCCCAGTTCCTGCCCAAAGCCCAGGTTTCCCAATGGGCAGGGTTTGGGGAGGCCCCATTCCAGCAGGTTGCTGAGGAGACGTGACCTCACAGGGGCAGCATCAGCAGAAAACCCCAGTGCAGGCAGAACAGCCAAAATGCTGGGAGGACAAAACACTGCAAGCCTGTTGTTTTTTTATTATTTTTTTTTTCTTTTTATTTTTTCCTAGCCAAATGTTGTTTCATGCTCTAATGGCAATTTTCAAGAGGAATATTGGCGTGACAAGTTATATGAGTGTGGGCCAAGTTCCTACACCACTTCCAGTGTCTGTGCCCAAACCAGATTTCACAGGGGTGCACAGGAAAGGCTTTGGGTCTGTTTTGGTGGCTACTTGCCACCTAAAATGAGACTTTTATCACCCTTAAAACCCAAAAGAGGGTAAATATCACAGTATTAGGAGTTATTGTCCTTGGAGAAAGTGGGATTCCTCACAGCCCAATTCCATTAATGGGACTTTTACCACCTCTAAAACCCCAAAGAGGGTAAATATCGCAATATTAGAAATAATTTTCCTTGGAGGAAGTGGGATTTCTCACAGCCCAGTTCCATTAATATGATTTTACCACTCCTAAAACCCCAAAGAGGGTAAATATGGCAATATTAGAAATAATTTTCCTTGGAGAAGGTGGGATTCCTCACAGCCCAGTTCCATCTGAGGCACCAGGTGGGTTTGGGTTTTTTCCCTCTCTTTGTTTCTAGTGGAACACAGTTATAGATTTATGGCAGGGATTCCTGAGTCTCACAGTGGTTCCTGTGTTCCTGCAGTAGGAACCTTGAAATCCCCTGTCTTGTCACTGCAGGCACCACAGTCAGGGCTCCTTTTCCACATCTCTGGCTGGGATGAGTTTTAGGGGTGAACAAGGAAATGAGGGATAGAACAAGGAGGTAAAAAAATGAGCTAAAGCAGCTGATCTGGCAGAGCAGAAGGCAGGTCCCCCAGCCCCTCAGAGGACATACACAGAGACCTCCCCAAATTAAAAAAAAAAAAAAATTACAAAGTATGATGCAATTAAATATGTTACATATTATGATCTCCCTCCCCTAGAAATAACAAAAAACTGCCAGACCAAAGCGTTCTGCTCCTGCCTCTCCTGCTCATGCACGAGCCCCCCTTGGGCTTCACGGAAATTTTGGACTCACAAAATGCTGCAGAACAGGGGCCCCATGGCACTGTGTAATAAATCTTGGGAGTTAACAGCCAGAACTGTGCCAAATGTGATGGGTTTTGCTTTGTGCAGGATGGTGAAAATAATACATTCTGGCTCAGTAAGTCAGGCCTGATGCACCAGGGCTAATGGTCCACTGCTGCTGCTGCTGCTGCTGCTGCTGCTAAATGGATTTACATTTTTGTCTCACATGGTTGAGGGCTGTGATTTGGGAGGCCAAGGCCCCAAGGCTCTGTCAAATCTCCCCAGATTCTTGAAGGGAAATGTGATTATATATATATATATATATATATGTATATATATATGTATATATATATATATTATTTTTTTTTTCCAGGCTGGAATGCCACCTGAAATGCAGGAAGTTTAAAGGCGTGTTGAGGTGTGGCTGCCACACGGATCTCAGGGACATCACTCAGGTGCAGTGACAACAGAGCAAACGGGAGAAAGGGGAGTGTAACACCGGGAATGATGTGAGCTGGAACATTGTTAATGTGGGGAACTCCATGGTAACCCACAGAGACCTGCCCAGGGGAACAATGTCTCAGCGGAGGTATCTCTTTAATGGAGTTGGGAAAGGAAATAATGAGATTTTATGGATTAAAACTGAAATTAGACAGATAAACACTGCACGGGCAGGAAAACCAAGCAGCACAAGGATGCTGGGAGCTCCCCACGGCCTGTCCCCAAGGACGGGGGGCTGCACTCCTCACTCAGGCCTGCAGCTTTGGGGAAGGGGCAGGAGACAGAAATCACCAGTTCAGCAGCCCCAGCTCCGGGGGCAGGATGTCCAGAGGAATCCCAGCGGCCTCCAGCCCGCCAATCTATTCACTAAACCTCATTACTACGTAATAACTTTTGTTATTTCGGAACAAACCTTGTATCTGGCTAATCCGCTTTGTTACAGAGCTGCCCATCCTTCCCTTGAACAAGAATTAACTTCTAAAGGAATTAAAAGGAGGAGGAGACTGCCGAAGGGGTCCTTGGGGCGATCTTTTACAGCTGCCGGCTGCCCCCTCCTTCCCTTCCCCTTCCCCTCTATGTGTGGCATCCTTCCCCACCGCTCCCGTCCTTTCCTGCCCGCCAGGCATTGATTTGTTCCCGTGTTGTTCTAATGGAGCTTGAAATCAACATGACTCTGTTGTTGGTTGTTGTCACCGCTGTTCACATCTTTGTTTGGGGTTCCGCATCCTCGGAGGGGCCGGGCCGGGCGGGCTGAGCATCCCCCGGGCCGGGACCCGCAGGGCTGGGGCTGTGTCCGTGTCCGTGTCCGTGTCCGCACAGCAAAGGCTGTCACAGAGCCAGAGAAACCGCTGCCCCCTCCTCCTCCTCCTCCTCCTCCTCCTCCTCCCGGCATCAGCTCTGGGGCCACTAGTGAGTCCCCCCGTGATGGGCACACACAGAGGGCGGCCAGAACAGGCTCCTCCATCCAGCAGGCCCCGGGAAAGCGGCGTGTTCTCCACAGCCCGGGCAGCCCGGATCGCTTTAGCTAAAGCTTTGGCTCTTTAGCTTTGGGATCGCCGCTTTAGGCTCCGCGTTCTCCGCATGGAGCGGGGGGAAAACACGTTCAGAATGGGCGGTGGGAGCCGGGCAGCGCCAGGGCGGGAACTGAGGAACAGCCGCGTCCGGAGGGGAATCCAGAACAAGCCGAACTCCAGCGAGCCCCGCGGGGGCGAGGCGGGGGCACCCGGCCCGGGCGGGCACCCCGGGGCTGGGCGGACACGCGAACAAAGCCCAGCCGCCGGCAGCTGCCAACATCCGGCATCTGTGCTGCCCGGCCAGCACAGCCCGGCCCGCCCTCGGCCGCGCATCCCCGGGCGCCGCCGGGCGAAGGGTTAACGCTGCGCCTCCTCCCGCCGAGCGCTGACATCACGGGCCGCGCCCCGCCCGCCAGTGTGTGCGTGAGAGCGAGCGCGGCCCCGCACCGCACCGGGCACCGCACCGAGCACCGGGCACCGCACCGGGCACCGCACCGGGCACA
Organism: Zosterops lateralis; assembly: GCF_965231275.1. Classification (NCBI taxonomy): domain Eukaryota; kingdom Metazoa; phylum Chordata; class Aves; order Passeriformes; family Zosteropidae; genus Zosterops; species Zosterops lateralis. Next base: position 2,321,508 of record NC_139785.1, on the reverse strand, counting down.
GCACCCGGCACAGCACCGCGCCCCGGGCACCCCCGCCCGGCCATGGAGCGGCCCCGCAGCGGCACCGCCTGAGCTGAGCGCCGCCGGGGCCCCAGCGCAGGGCGGGCAGCGGGCGGGGGCTGCCGAGCCCCGCCGCCGGAGCCACGAGCCACGGCACGGCCGCAGCCCGCCGGGGGCTCTGCCTGCCCGCTCCTCGTTTGTTTTGTCTCCCTTCTTGCTTTTTTGGCTGGGCTTTCTTTTGGTTGAATTTTTTTTTTTTTCCTTCCCTCTCGATAATTTTTTTTTTTTTTTTTAATCGCGTTTTTCCCTCCCTCCTGCCCCCTCCCTCCCTCCGAGCTCCCGTTTCTCGTCACCCGCCCGGGCTGTGCGGAAGGGAAGGGAAAGGAAAGGAAGGGAAGGGAAGGGGAGGGAAGCGGGCGCGCTGCCCCGCGGCCGGAGCGCCCCGCGGATGTGCCGAGCTCCCCCGGAGCCCCCCCGCCCTCCCGCCGCCTCTTTGTCCTCACGCACCTACGGTTTTATTTCCTTTTTTTTTTTTTTTTTTTTTTTGAATAATTTTTTTTTCAAGCAGACCTGAGCATCCCCGGGGGCTGGGCGGGTGGGGGGGCCCACGGCGCTGCCAGACCGACCCCTGCCCATCGCTCCTAAGGAACTCTCATGGCTTCACGGCTGCAGACAAGTTGCCGTGCATCGTGCTGGACTATCGGAGTTTGCATCCTGGCGGCCGCGCTCCTTCCAGGTGAGCCGGTCCCGGGGGGCTTTGGGGGGCTCCAGGGGGTTTGGGGGGCTCCAGGGGCTTTGTGGGGTGCCCGTGGGGCAGTCGGGCTGCGGGGGAGCGCTGGGAAAGGTGGGCTCGGCGTTTTGGGGTCTGCAGCAGGTGTGGGAGCCTCTGTGCCAGGCTGGGGAGAGCCGGGGCCGGTCTGAGCGCCGGGAACAACACGCCGGTTTGTTTTGGGAGCAGCTGCAGGCAGCGGCCCCGCAGCCCGGCCAGCCCAGGCCGTTTGTTGGTGTTTTGGATGGAGCGGCGTCTGGCGAGGCGCGGCGGCAGCCAGGCTTCCCCCAAGGCAGCGCCAGGCTGGGCACGGAGCGCGGATGTGCCGGGAGGAGGGATGGAGGCTCTGGGCTCTCCCGCATCCCCGAAATCCCCTCGGCACACGCTGCCCACGGGCTCCCGGCAGGGCTGGAGCCGCTCCCGGCTCTCGGCGCTTCCTTTCGCTGCCTGTGAGCTCGGCGGCTGCCAGATGGCACCTTATTCGTGCCTTTGGTTCCGATCCATCGCTCGGGTTCCGATCCGTCTCTGGAGCGGGGGAGATGGGCAGGGATGTGCATCGGGAGCTCGCTGGAGCCTCGCGGGCGGTGGCAGAGTGTCCCGGTGTCCCCTCCCCGGGCCGGGACCTTCCCCGGGCTCCCCCCCAGCGCCGGGAGCGGGACCGTGACCCACTTCGGCCGCTGCCCTGCGGGGGCTCATTCATTCCGCTCCGGCGCAGAAGGGGTTAATGCCATCCCGGAGGGCTTTCCGGGAGCCGGAGCCATGGAAAGGGACAGGTCTGCCCGCACAGCCTGTGAACGAACGGGGAGATGCGAACAGGGGCGGTTTGCCGTTCTGGGGCTCGGCTGGCGGCGGGCACAGGAGCCGCAGCTGGGGGAAGGTGCGGTGAAGGCGGGCTGGAATCGCCTCCACTCCCCGGTGCCGGGGCTGGGGCAGCGCCCCGGAGGAGCGGCCGGGCTGCCGGGGCTGGGACTGTGAGATGTGGCCGCTCTGAGCGAGGTTTGGGCCGGCAGAGCGATGCCCGGAGCTCCCCGAGGTGGCAAAGGCGGGATGTGATAACATCAGGACATGGGAGAGCAACAGATCCCGGCTGGATGGGCTGGTGAACATGGATGAGACTGAGCTGGAACGGGAGCGGGGTGATCCAGATCCCAGGGAGGCTGCGAGAGGGAAAAGGTGAACAGGGCGATGGGAGAGCAGGGCTGGTGCACACCCCGGTGCTCCCGGGACAAAGGGATGTGCTGTGCGTTGCAAACAGAGGTGAGGGAAGGGACAGCCTCGGGCTCCCCGCGCTCTGTGCTCGCAGGCAGGTGCCTGCCTCAGCTCGGGCTCCTCACAGGAGTCTCAGAACTTTCCCTGCTGTTCTTCCCCCCGACCTTCCTTCCCTCCTGCCCCTTCCCCTCCTTCCCCAGAGCCCGGGAAAGGCACCGGAGGGGCAGCGATGCTGTGGTGACTCTGCTGCCTAAACCAAAGGACTTTGTGCTCCCCTGGGAGCTGCTTTCACCAAGGAGACACGCAGTGACCTGACACAGCCTGGCATCTCACCTTGTCCTGCCAAGAGACACTTTTCCCCCCCCTCCTGCACTTCTCCTATTTTTGGCCGTTCTCGGGGCTGTGCTGCTGCCACTGCAGTGCCGTGGCAGTTTGTCTTGCCCTGTCCCGCTGACAGCCCTGCCAGGATCAGCCAGTGGTGCATCTCGTGGTGCCTTGCCAAGGCCGGGGTACAGCCAGCTCCGCAGTGTTCCAGCAGGATGAATCCTCCCCAGCCCTGAGCGCCGCTGCCTGCAGCCTGTGTGGGCGACACTCTCGGCCCGACCAGTTCAGTGGTGGATGCGCCGCAGCTGCAGGAGCGTCTGATCCTCTACATTAAATATTTATTCATTAATTTCGTTCCTTTGGGTGCTGTGGTTGGATGCAGAGGTGCAGGGAAGGACCAGAGCTGCTCAAAGCAGGGAGTCTTTACCAGACCCCAGGTCCTGAGGAACGATAGTTCCTCGAGTTCACGATGCATTGTGCCAAAATCATATATATAAACATACATAAAGCTGTATTTAAGCTGTGAATACAGACGAGCTTGCTTAACAAGGAGAGGAAACTCAGGATCCTCCACCACAAGCTGTGGACTTGTTGGAAAATGTGGTTTTATACCCCAGAAAGGATCAGAGCAGTGCCTGCTCTCTGGAAAACCTTTCATGTCCAGCTGATCAATGCCATTTCATTCTGTTCCCACCCACCTCCCCCTTCAGATAATGTTAGCTTTTTTTGTGTGTGCTCTGATAAGGAAATAAAAGTTCCGCCGCTGTAAAAGCCGTAAGGAGCCTCGTATAAAAATCTGCTTTACAAATTATCTTTAATGTGAGCAGTTCAATCGTCCAGAACGGATTCAATCCATGGCTCCTGCAGCCTTCCGTGCCCATCCATTTGGAACCAGGTATCAGCTCACGCTCCATTCACGGTGTTGATATCAACAGGGGCTTCTGGAGAGCCATCCATGGGGGAAGGGCAGCAGAGATCCCAGGCAGCTGATCTGCAGAGGTTAAGAACACTTGCAGTTAAATTTATGCTTTACAATCTGTCTGTTTATCCCCTCCGTGGAGCTCCTGCAGCTCGAGATGCAGCACACAGAGCAGAGGCAGCATCATCATCATCTGTGCCTGGTCACATCTGGGCCTCTGCTCCAGCACTGGCTGCAGACAAATTCCTCTCTGCCATTGCTGGGTTACCTCCTGCTCTCCCAGAGGGGCCTGGGGACACTTGGCGAAGTGCTTTGAGATGCTCCACAGGGGAGAGCTGCAGAGGTGGCTGGAGCTGCTTTGACACAGGTTTTTTTTTGAAAGGAGCATTGACTGAGCCGTGATGACCTGCAGGGCTGAGGTCAAATTTGGCTGCAGCTGGAGGGAGGGTTCGTTTTGGGGAGGTACAACAAGCTCTCTGGAGTGCTGGGGAGAGCCAGAGCGTGTCACTGCAGGATCTGCTCCATCTTGCACTTTCTAGAGATGCTTTAATATCCCAAAGCAGCTTCCAAAATGAAAAAAAGTTGCCAGAGTCTCATTTGGTCTTTGGATTGAGTCCTTGGTTGTTATTTTTCCTTCCCCCGCCGCCTGCCTCCTCCCAAAACTCACCAACACCTGCACCAGGCTATTTCAGGAAGCAAAAACTGTGTCTTTGGCTGATTTTTTTTCTCATTAAACCTCCCTTAAACCGACCGGTCCGGTTTTAGGCTGGCGTGCAGAGGAGCTGTGAGTGTGTCAGCGTGGGTGAGGCGCCAGGCTGGGGGAGAGGCAGCTCAGCCCACGAGCAGGAGGAGGGTGGGTGTCTGCCCCATGGCAGAGATGCTGTTTGCTCCCTGAGCCAGCAGAGCTCCTCAGGCAGCAGCTCCCAGCCCAGTCCCATCAGCAGGGAACACTCCAGGGGCACATCCAGTGCTTGGGGTGAGCTGGTGGCCCAGGAGGTGCTGGCAGGGCCTGGCACATCTCTCCTTGCATCACCCCTGCTCTGGGCTGCAGCTGCAGCAGCCACAAAAGCCAAGCTGCAAGGGAGGCACCACAGGGCTCCTTTGAGCAGGGCTCACACCTCGGCTGAATCATGGAGGGAACCAGAAGAGCCGGTTGTCCCTGACCTGCTTCCCAGGCCTGGCTGCCCCTGGCACCTCCTGCCCTCTGCCAGTGCCACTCGGGCTGGGGACAGCCTGGGGGGACAGCAGCCAGTGGCCACCCTGAGCCGGGGGGGGCTCTTTCCCACCTCCCAGCACAGGGATGGGGGCAAGCACTGCAGGAAAAAGGATTTTTAATCACAGAATCCAGAATGATTTGGATTGGAAGGCACCTTAAAGATCATCTCCTTCCAACCCCCTGCCTTGGGCAGGGACACCTTCCACCAGGCTGGTTTGCTCCAAGCCAAGCATTTTTGGGCGAGCTGGGGCTGGGCTGTGTGAGAGCTGCAGGGGTGAGTTGGCCGGTGCTCAGGAGGATGGCCACAGTGCTCAGGGCTGCTCAGAAAGGCTTGGAGTCTTGCAACATCCTTGCCCGAGGTGCTGATGGCTCTTGCTCAGTCCCTTTCACAGGCCAGCCAGGCTTATCAGTGCAAAAAAGCAGAAACAAATGAGGGAGGGACAAAGAAAGGGACTCCAATCTCACAACCCCTGGAGATCTTCCTTTTTCAAATAACGTCAGATGAAATCAGGGCAGCTCTGCTGAAGGGTGAGCTGGTGGAGCAGGGACCCAGTTTGCACTGGAGACACCTCTGTGTTAATTACCAGAGCTCAGCCAGCCCAGCACGCAAAATTCTGAGTTCACAGCAGCGTTTTCAGGTGAAGGTTTGTTTAACTAAGGACTGTCTGGTGACACATTTCCTCCTGGCTGCTGTTAGGCCACGGATGTTCTCCCAGGTGCATTTTCCCCGGATTCTCCCACACCAGGCTGGATTGAGGCACGTCCCAGCACACTCAGGGTGTTTTCAAGGGGAACCCCTTGGCTCTGCAGCAGAAGAAAATCTGCTCCAAGTGCTGCTGGTGGGAGGAAGGAGTTTCCCCTCCGTCACCACACTGGGTTTGACGTCCCTCTTCTGTCACATGGAGAAACGGGAAGCGAAATTCGCTGCCCTTTGCAACTGTCCTTTGAAACTTTGTGCACTCTGTGCTGTCCCAGCCTCCATGGGAGCCTGGGGACACGTGTGGAGCTCAACTCCTGCTGCCCATTGGGAGTTTGTCCTGTCTGGGCACTGATTGCAGCCGTTCCCACGGGCTGGCAGCACCAGAGCTGTGACAGCTCGGGCTCTGCTGCAGCCCCAGGGGCACAAACAGCAGCTCCTGGCTGTGAAAAGGGGACACAGCTTCAGTCCCTGGCTGTCCCCAGCCCAGAGGGGCAGGTGAGGGAGGCACAGAGGGCCTGGCCAGTGTCCTCCTGTCATGTCAGCAGCTCCGTGGAGTGCTAGGGATGGGTGGGAGGAACTGACCCAACCTGATGAACCATCTCTGCTCCATTCCCCCACCACAAAGCAGTCCCTGCAGGAGGTTTATGATCCTGCCTTGACATTGCTGGGTGTGATGCAAGAGGGAAGCATTTCTAAGCATCATCCACCCAACTGTGCCTCTCTCTGCTGCAGGCCTGCCCTCCCAGGCTCTCAGCCAGCTGTGGGGTGGTGGGCAGCACTTCAGCCTCCAGGTGTGCAGGGAGAGGAGCCCGAGAGAGGCAGGACCAGTGTGATTCCCCTCCCTGGGAGATAAAGCACAATGAAGAGGTTTTCTGTCCTCCATCCCAGCCTGTTTGCCTTTCTAGCTGCAGGAAACAGCAAAGTGCCTCCATCTGCTCCCCACCATGCAGGGATGCTCCAGATGCGGGCCAGGACCTGCAAATCACATCCCTGCCTGGGAGCAGCAGCAGATGGACCACCTGGCTGAGAGACAGCAGGTACTCCCAAGCCTGGTTAGGCAAGAGGACTCAGCCTCCACCTCCCTTTCCCAGCAGTTCTCTCCCTACCTGTGATTAGGCTGATTTTGAGGCTGTTTTGTTTCTCTCTGGTGGAAGATCCATCCCTCCCTCCCTCTCTCTGTGCACCAGAGGGTGCAGCTCACAGGCAGGGCTAACATCCAGCCCTTCGGAGCCATCCCAGCACTAAGGGCTGTCTGGGAGGGACCTGAGGGACTGTAATGAGGTGCTCTGTGGCCAGCTGAGAGCAGAGCCAGCCCCGTGCTCCGTGTGAGGCTCCAGGCAGTGAGGCTGCTGCAGTGCAGGCTCTGGAGCTGTGTCATCTGGGTTCAGGGATTTCACACCTGCTGTCTGCTCTCTGCACTGAGGTTCTCACATGTGGCAACAGCAGGTTTCATTTCCTATCCCCCGGCAGGACACCCTCTGGACCAAGGGAAGTGCTGCTTGAGCAGCTTTCCACTGACCCTTTTTACAGCCCAAGGGCTCAGTTTGGGGGCAGAGTTCTGGCTGTGGGCTCAGGGTCTGGTGCTGATGTGTACAAGAGGCTGCTGTGACTCAGGAGCAGAGGGCTGTAATTAGAGGTGGTTGTGCTGAGTGTCCTGGCACAGCCAAGGGTTACAAATGGTCCCTGATGGGCAGAAGTCACAGGCCCAGGGGAGAGTTTAATAGGAGAAGTAGGGGAGGAGAAAGGTCAGAGTTTCTGTCACTTTCTGTTCCTGATTCCTGTGCAGAGCAGCTTGACACGGGATGGTTTTCCTGCCCTGTGTGAGGAGCTGTGGCACTCAGGGCAGGAGAGAGCAAAGAGGGAGGGATGAACCCTGCCCTGTCCTTGAGCAGCCCAGCATGAACCTGCTCAGCTTGAGCCTGGTGCAGAGGAGTTATCAGTTAGGAGTTATCAATTACGAGTTCCCAGTTAGGAGTTCCCAGTCTTGAGTTATCAGTTAGGAGTTCCCAGTTAGGAGTTTCCAGTTATGTGTTCCCAGTTATGAGTTATCAGTTATGAGTTCCCGGTTAGGAGTTCCCAGTTAGGGGTTTCCAGTTACAGTTCCCAGTCATGAGTTATGAGTTGTCAGTTCTGTGAAGTCACATCTCACCCCTCACCCAAACCCACAGCCCTGATGGAGGCTCCCCTTGCCTTGAAACCTCTTCCAGAAATGACACTCTACAAGCCCTGCAGTCAGGGGGACACTTTGCACTGGAGAATTACCTGCATCGAGCTCTGGCTATGTCTTTCTTAGGAAGAGGGATCCAAGGGGCTTTACTCTGACTTTCCTTGGGCTGCACAACCAGCAGAGACCCCTTGGAGTAACCCCAGGGTCTTGTTCCCACCAGTGCTGATGGCCTTCCTCACCTGGGGGATGCCAAAAGTAGAGGAAGTGTTTAGGATGGATAATCCAGGTCGATTTAGGGGCTGTAAGAATGCACTAGCAGAAGACATCCCCCATTCTGGAGGGGTTGTGTTTCCCTTTTCTTGCCTGTCTCCTCACTGAGCCAAGGCAATGTGAGCAGCAGTGTTGTTTTAAGGGCTGGAACAGGAGGCAGCAGCAGATTTGGTGGTGCACAACTGCACGAGCTGCTCATTCCTGGGCATCTTTGGGGTCTTCCTTGGTCAGCTGCACCAACAGAGGGTCTGGGGGCCGTGCTGGAGGAAGGGACATCCCTGGATACGGGGCAGAGCCAAGGCTGTGCCCATGTATGGGCGCCGAGGATCAGGGATGTGTTGCATAGCAGCATCCCTGCCATGCTGTAATTCATATCAGCTGCCAGTTTCCATTGGATACAGGACCCCTCTTGGCTCTGCTGGGCTCGGTGCAGTGCTGGGGATTTCACTGGGAATGGTGAGTTCATATTCCTGGGCTGGGGGGAAAGGGCAGCCGTGGATCCCTTTACTCCAGTTCAGCCCCCCAATATCTGGGTGCTGCCGGGGGAGCAGGAGAGGCCAGGAGCTCTCTGTGGGTGAGTCTCATGGAGAGGCTTTTCCCAGGGATGGGGCTGAGCTTTGCCAAATTCACCTCGTGCTCGGGTTCAGCGAGAATCCCGGGGAAGTGGGGGAGGGCTGGTTGGGATCTCCTGGCACAGGGAGCGATTTCAGGACTCTGATGTCTCCAGCAGGCTTGTTTGGGGATTTGCTGGATGCTGTGATGCCTGATGGGTGTGCTCGTGCATCCCTTTGATAGCAGCTCGATGGGATCCCTCCGAGGATGGCAGCGCTCCTGGGGAGGGGTGGGAGGGAGGTTTGAGCTTGGAAAAGGGGGAATGTTCTCAGTGCCCGAGGAGGGAATGAGGAGCAGGACTGAGGAAAAGGAAGGTGCAGTGCTTTGCAGGGATGCCCTGGCAGTTCTTAGCTGGGGTTCTCCAGGACAGCCAGGCTGGGAACTCTCATCCCATCACCTGCAGCCTCATCCAACCCGTGATCCTGACACGATTTCCTGGATGTCCCCCCAAACACCAGCTCAGTGTGCCCACTCCAGCACTGGAGCACACCAAAGGCTCAGAAAGGCAAACTGCAGATCCTGCCCATGCTGATCCATGGATTCCCAGCTCCAGAGCTCAGGTGGCCTCAGCAGGGCTGGGACACTCCCCTGGGACACCATCCCAGACACTGAGCAAGCAGGGCCAGGGCAGGAGCCACCCCTCAGCATTCCAAGGATTTGCTGCTGATCCAGTTCCCAGCAATTCGCCAGTGAAAAAACCTTTATCCCCCGACTCCCCCAGTCCTTCTGGGAGTTTGATTTCTCAGCTCTCAACAGAATGATGGTGGTAGCAGTGATTTCTCTGGGGCTAATATTGCCAGCTAGCACACTATAGAAAGAAAATTCTTTATTTGTTGGCGTGGCAGGAACAGACTTTGGAAAATGTACCCTGATTTTTAAATACCCATTTCGCCTGTGGTGTAAATACTAAAATGTGGTTTTTTCTCTCTCTCCCCCCTCTCTCTCTCTCTCTCTCTCTGAGTTTAAAAATATCGCCAGCCTGGGGAGGTGCATCTTTCACTGAGATTTATAACGGCTGCTCTCAAGTGATCTGGAAAATGAGCCTCCCTCTGCCCCATCCAGCCTGGCACCTTCCAAGAATTTATTTCCTGCATTTGCACAAGCCTAAGAATACTTAGAGTATGCATCTCCCCCCAAGCACTCTTAATTATTTAAGTTTTGTTTATGGCCACTCTCAGGGGAGCTGGGAACGTCCAGGCTCTGGTCCCTCCCTCCTGTGGGTAATTCAGCCCTGCATTACTGCTCTTTAATAACGACCAACAAATCAGGGATGCTGCACCCTTTGCCCAGGATGGATGACCCTGGGTCTGTAAACTGGCCAAGCCCTCAGAGCAGGGGCAGTGAGACGTGCAGGGGCTGCTGTGTGAGCACAGGGCTTTGGCTCTGGGTCCTGCCCAGTGCCCCGTGCCCGTGCCAAGCTGCTTCATGCCTCATCCGCTCATCCCCTGCTCACTCTTGGCTCTGGCAGCCCGTGGGAACCTGTGGCTGAGGCGAGGCAGGAGCCTGGGATGGCAGGAGGAAGAGGAGGGAGGCTCCTTCCTGGACTCTGCCCACCTCCACAGCCAACCTGTGGCTGCCCCTGGTCACCCCCTGGGGCTGCTCAAAGCACCCCACATCCCCATGGTCACCCCCTGGTGCTGCTCAAAGCACCCCACATCCCCATGGTCACCCCCTGGTGCTGCTCAAAGCACCCCACATCCCATCCCCATGCTCACCCCCTGGTGCTGCTCAAAGCACCCCACATCTCTATGGTCACCCCCTGGGGCTGCTCAAAGCACCCCACATCCCCATGGTCACCCCCTGGTGCTGCTCAAAGCACCCCACATCCCATCCCCATGGTCACCCCCTGGGGCTGCTCAAAGCACCTCACATCTCTATGGTCACCCCCTGGGGCTGCTCAAAGCACCCCACATCCCCATGCTCACCCCCTGGGGCTGCTCAAAGCACCTCACATCTCCTTCTCCTCCTCCCTTCTCTGCCCAGCCCCTTTGTGGGGTTCAGGCCACCTCTCCCGTTATCCTGTTCATCCCAAAGCTGGAGTTTTGGCAGTGAGGGGCTCTTTCCCCAGCCCTGTGTCAAAGCTCCCCAGCCCCAGTGAGGTGTGGAGGAATCTGTAGTCTCGTGTAGTCTCTGCTCCTGTCACGCTCGGTGATAGAGAGAGAGATTTTGATTACATTATGACAAGAGACAGAGAGATGGAGTGAAAGCTGCAGTCTGCCTGTTGTAATTCCAATTAGCAGGGGGAGTGTGGCCAGAGCTTGACAGCTGTATTGATCCCAGCTTTGGATGGGGACAACCTTTCCAGGGCTCCCTGGGGCACAGGGCCGAGCACAGGCACAGCTGTGGGGCAGGAGGGGAAGAAAAGCCTGTTTGTAATGGGGCACTTGAGCAGGCAAACTGCATTTCACCTTCCAAAATGCCACAGCCAGCCTGGTGCTCCAGCTCTCTGCTGGATTCACCTCCAAACCTGTGCTGCACAAGCCCCTTGGGGTTTATCTCTACCTGCAGGATGAGGCAGGCTTCTCCTTGATGTGTAAGTGGCGTGAGTTTATCAAGGCTGGGGTTCTGCCCTGGACAGAATGTACCCAAGTTAAATTAATCAGCGTCCGGGGAACAAAAGCCCAGAGCTGAGAGGGAAGGGGGAGTTTCCCTCTCCCACTGGAAGGCGACTCCTCAAGGTCAGAGCTGAGGCAGGCTGGCAGGGGCTGTGGGCAGGCTGTTTGTGCAGATGCTGCCTCAGCTGTACCCTCTCTGTGGTGAAGGGGAGGACTCCAATTTGCAGTTTTGCTGCTATTGATCTGAGACCTTTCACTGCCTCTGAACCCACTTTGGAAATAAATGGCTCAGATCATTCTCCTTAAGCACATATATTTTTTTTGTATTCTTGACATTTTCAAATGCTGCTGTGCCCGTGGAGTACCTTACAGTACCTCAGTGGAAACGGGAATATCTGCTCCCGACTCCTACCAGGCGTGAATCAGCTTTTACTTACAGGGAAAGAATGGCCTGGAGGTGATGGCAAAGGCAGGCTGAGCTCAGAAGGGCTGGCAGCATTTCCTGGCTTTGCCACGAGCTCCCTGGAATATCCTTGGCCAGCTCCCCTCACCTCTGAGTGCCTTTCCTTGTCAGGAGCTGCTGGGAGCTGTCCCTCTGTGCTCTGCTCACACTGCCCCAGTCTGCAGGGTGCCCTGCACACCTGATCCTCCCTGATCCCAGCAGAGACATCTGCAGAGCACAGGGAAAGGTGACTCTCCTTTATCTGGCTGGTTTTTCACAGCAGCCAGAAGCAGGCAGCTCCTTGCCCAGGGAGTTTAGAAGGCAGGAAATGCTTTTTGTAAATAGTCTGTCAGTGCAAAGACTGGGCCTGGTTTCTGGGTGTGGGATGTGGGGTTGACATCATGGAATTGGGTGGGCATGGCCCATTGCCTTCCCTGCCTGCTTGGATTCAAAGGTCTCTTGATTTCTTGCTCTGCTGCTTTTGCATTTGGGTCACCTCTGGTTTCCAGGAGAGGGGTGGCAGGTGGGTGAGAGGTGTGGGCTGGACATCTCTGCAGGTCCCTGCTCCTTCCCACCCACAGCCTGGCTCTGCTGGAGCAGGAATGCCTGTCAGGTGTGCACATCCTGCTGAGGCAGGAGGGGCAGGAGGAAGGATGTCCTGCCATGACAGCAGTGGGAGTCTCCAGACACCTGCAGCGAGTTTTGCATTTCCCAAAAACCCCCTGCACGGCTGTGAGCAGGATTCCTGACACTTGAGCTGCCCCGGGGTAGGATGCAGATAACAGAAACGCCCTTTGCTGAGTGAGCAAGCACTTCCGAACCTCTGTGGTCCTTCCTCCAGGCAGGGATGGACCCCAAGCCCACTGGGGCACCCAGTTTGTCCCAGTGTGAGCCTCTCACAGCACTGACTGTGGCTGCCTCAGACAGCAGATGGGTTTACACAGGTGCTGGAAGAGCTCTCGAGTCTCTCTCCTGGGTAGATGAGGATTTCAGCCATATGCAGGAGTCTGTGACATCCCAAGGCTGGGAGAAACTTCCCTGGGAAGAACCACAAGGAGCCACTTCAATTCTGTGGCCAAAGGAGCTGCAGGATTCATTGGAGGAAGGAAGGGAGGTGCACATCCAAGCCCAGAGGAGGAGCAGGGAAGCAGCAGAGTCAGCAGCTGCCTCTGCCTGCCCACGGAGTCTGTCTGCATCCTCCTCCTCCTCCTCCTGCAGCCCCAGTGCACCCCAGCACCGCGGGCTGGGACTGCTCCAGACTGGGGGAGTTATTACAAAACCCTGCTCAGGACACAGAGGGAGAGAGATGGAGGGTTTAAAGTTCGATAATTGTTAATTATTACCCAAGTTCCCAGGAGAGTTTCTGGGAAAAAAAGACGTGGCTCTCTTTTGCAAAGGTGTTTCATAGAACATTAGTCTCTGTCCTGGCCACGCTAAACCCTTTCACTCGGCTTCTTTCTGCCTCCTGTGGGATTAATAAAGTGCTGCTGGAGAGCTTCCTTATCTCAGAGCTGAATAATGTTTGCAATACAGGGAGGGGAGCTTTGATCCGGGAACGGGAGCAGAGGGAAGGACAGGCAGAGGTGGGCTCGTGGGGCAGGCTGGGCTGGGCACGGCTGCTCCTGCACCCAACTGGTTCTGCAGAGAAAAGCCCTGGCATCCCAGACACCAGCAGGAAAAAAACCCAAAAAACTACCTGGGGACCCCAGGAAGGAGAGGGAGCCCCCAAAAGAGGTGCTGGTGCTGCCATCCACCCCGGGAGGCTTTGCTGCCCTTCCCTGTGCTCCTCTCCAAGCTGGCAGAGCAGCGGAGCCCGCGGGCCAGGGCCACACCTGAGAGGCAGGACGGGCTCCGGAGCTTCCCACGGGTGTGGGCTGAGAGCAGGTTGGGCAGGGCTGGGCCCCCAGGCCAGCACCAGCACCCCTGGGAGCCTGCCAGGGCCAGGGAGGGGAGGGGAGGGGATGGGAAGACAAAGCAAAGAAAGAGAAGAAAAGAGAAAAAGGAGAAAAGAGAGAAGAGAAAAAAGAGAAAAGAGGGAAGGGAAGGGAAGGGAAGGGAAGGGAAGGGAAGGGAAGGGAAGGGAAGGGAAGGGAAGGGAAGGGAAGGGAAGGGAAGGGAAGGGAAGGGAAGGGAAGGGAAGGGAAGGGAAGGGAAGGGAAGGGAAGGGAAGGAAAGGAAAGGAAAGGAAAGGAAAGGAAAGGAAAGGAAAGGAAAGGAAAGGAAAGGAAAGGAAAGGAAAGGAAAGGAAAGGAAAGGAAAGGAAAGGAAAGGAAAGGAAAGGAAAGGAAAGGAAAGGAAAGGAAAGGAAAGGAAAGGAAAGGAAAGGAAAGGAAAGGAAAGGAAAGGAAAGGAAAGGCAGGAGGGTTCAGGTCCCCACTCCCTGCAGCCTCCCAGCACCATCACCTCCCACCCTGCTTCCCATCCTCAGCCTGCTCTGGCTCCTGAGCCCTGAGGAAGCTGCTCCCCAATCCCAGGATCTCCCAGGGACTCCATGGGCAGGGAAAGCAGCTGTGTGGCCCCTGTGGGAATGGGGACAGGGTGCAGAACTCAGCCACCATCCACAGGGATTTGTGTGGAGTGAAGGAAGTTGGGATCATGGTGGTGACAGCTCCAAAACTGGCTCTGGAGAGCGAGTGTTGCTTTGGGTTTTTCAGGAGAAAATGATCTCAAGCAGCTGAGGCAGCCCGTGCTAAAGTTCCTAAAGGAACAGCCATTTCTTTTTACTTTTCCTTTCCTTGCAGCAGAGTTTCTTGGTGCCTTCAGCCTGAGTTTCCCCACAGAGAGTCAGGCCCAGACAGCTTTGGAGGCTTTGAAGTGAAGCCTCACACTCACTGTTTTCCCCCCCAAAAAAGGAACCAGCTCTGGGGCTGAGCACAACAAGCTGCATCAGGTCTGCAGTTCTGTCTGCAAACAGGGTGAGGAAAGAGGAGGTGAAGGAGGAAGTGAAAGAGGAGGGGAAAAACCACCTTTTTCTGTCCAGGACAGGCCTGGCTGCTGCTCTCGGATATCCCAGAGGAGCTCTGGGATCTCCAGGAGGGCTCAGCTGTTGTTTGCCTCCTCCAAAGCCCCACGTGGACACTTTAATCCACAGGGAGATTTAGTGGCTGAGTTGGATCCTCACCCACCCCTCTGCTCATCCCAGGCTGGTGGGATGAACCCGCCTGGGGTGGGAATTCCTGGGGTGGGAATTGTCCCGGTGTGCAGTGCCCTGGGTTAGGGGTGAGGTTTGCTGGAGGCGGGCGGGGAGATGCTCCAGATGCTGAGAAAACGTGGATTGTCCCCACAGGCAGGTGGGGCTTTGGGAAGGGAACACCCCTGTCCCTTCTGCCTGCAGAGCCACCCCGAGGTGCCCCTATGGCAGGAGGATGAGGGGAGGGTGACATCGCTGTCCCCAAGGCGGGTGGCCCTGAGCCTTCTCCTCCAGGGGGGATTTGCCTGCCAGACCCATCTGTTCCCTCGGCCCGTTGCCATGGAGACAGGGTGGCTTGAGACGGGCCGGGGACGCCGGGAAAAGGAATCCAGGCAGGAAAAATAGTCCTTTTATATATATATCCTGGGCGGAAATGAAGGGGAGAGGGAGGGGATCCTTCTGGCTCCTCCCCGTGTCCCCCCTCAGGGCTGAGCTGTCCCCAGGCTCCTCCTGCTCTCTGCTCTGCCCTTCCCCTCCAGGCTGGGTCTCCATCCAGGTGTGGGGCAGCAGCCAGGGGAGGGCTGGGGATGTGCAGGTCAGGCCTGGAGCTGTTCAGATGAGGGTTTGGGGCTGGGCAGGTGAGGGTTTGAATCCTGCAGGTGAGGTCTGGATCTGTTCAGGTGAAGATTTGGGGCTGTGCAGGTGAGGATTGGGACTCTACAGGTGAGGTCTGGATCTGTTCAGGTGAGCTCTGGGTCTGTTCAGGTGAGAGTTTGGGCTATTCAGATGAGGTCTGGAGCTGTAAAGGTGAGGGTTTGCACTGTGTAAATGAGGATTTGGGGCTGTTTAGGTGAGCTCTGGGTCTGTTTAGGTGAGATTTGGGCTCTACAGGTGAGCTCTGGATCCGTTCAGGTGAGCTCTGGGAGCTCTCCTGCCCCCTGGCATGGCCACAAGCAGTGAGGATGCCCTGACAAAGGGCTCTGCCTCTCCCCCAGCCCTGCAGCCATTCCCATGGAATTCCCAGCCTGACTTGGGTTAGGAAGAGCTTGGCCAGCCCAGATCCCCTCCCCTCACCCAGGTGTGTGCCCAAGAGCAGCCTGGCAGCTTGGCTTTAATGCAGGGAGTCACTTGTCAGAGCGAGTTACTCCCAGTGTTCCCAGTGACAGAAATGCTGGAATGGAGTGAAAATGGTGCCCTGCTATTTGTGTGCGTATGGCTCTGCCTGCCTGGCTGTATCTCAAGTGGAAATGGCCTGGAAAAAAAAAAAAAGCAAACAAAGCAGGAAACAACAAATAAATATCTGCTTGTTGACAGTGAGATCCGGGCTCACGTTTGACAGACGAAAGTGAGGCGAACGTGAAGTGACAGATTGACAGAAAGACAGACATGTTTGTGTGCTAGTTTAGCATGCTGATAGAAACAGAGGATAATTCAGGTCTGCAGGGGACCTTGAGGGGTCACCTACCTGCCTGCTGAGACAGGTGGGTGTGCTAAACACCCACACCCCTGGCCCCCTTCCCCTGGCCCCAAAAGGCTGCTCTGAGTGGCGGCAGCTGGTTCCAAACTGTGCTGCTGGGGCAAACTGGGGCAAACTGGGGCTGGGAGAGGCAGGGGAGCAACAGGAGCAGCCTGGGGGAAGCTCTGTGGTTTAGTGATCAGGGGGTGTTTGGGCAAAGATTGGACTCTGATCTCAGAGGGCTTTTCCAGCCCTAATTTCCTGTGATCCCAAACCCAGGGCTCCTTTTGGGTTGCTGCAAAGGCAGTCTGGGGGTTTTGATGACGAGGCTTTTTTGTTTGTTCCTCCTAAATCCGGGATCGATGGGGTGAGCTGTGCCCGTGCACTTTTGTGGTGCAGTCTGGCTCTGCTGGCTGCACTCCCAGCTGCAGGTTTTCCCATCCCTGGCTCTCCCCCTGCCCTGGGCACCTCTCTGGACACGCCTGCTCCCAGGGCAGGAGGCAATGGGAGGCATTTCAGGTTGGGGCAACCTGGAAATTGTCCCCATCCATGGCAGGGGAGTGGGAAGTCAGCCTAGAAATTCCCTTCCCACCCATTCCATGATTTTAGGCTTTGGGGACAGGGTCAGATGTTGAAGACAAGCTTTGTTTTCCCAGCATCAGACCCGAGGCTCGTGCTGGGAGCTGAGATGAGGAACCAGGTGCTCCCATGGCCCTTGTGAGAGCAGAGCTGGCTTAAAGTCACCTTTGTGTTCCCCTTTAGCCCAGATCTGAGTGCAGCAGGGCTGAATGTCACCTGTTCCCTCGTGAGCAGCGATTTACAAGCGCTCATCCTGCTCCTTGTTTGCAGAGCAAATGCCCTTTTCCTGTTGGCTCTGCCCTCCCTGCAGTGGGGAATCAGCACATTCTGGGCTTGAAGCTTCTCCCAGATTTATGAGCTTGCTCTTCACCTTGAGACTAAGGCTCCCTTGCCCTGAGAAAGCTTTGAAACCCAAAACACCAATTGCTGACTTCAGCAAACACCATTGATCCTCCTGCAAATAAAATTTCTTCCTTTTTAGGACAATCCCCACGGCTTGTGGGGATTTTGTTGTTGTTGTTGTCCTCATTGTGTTTCTCTTTTTTCCTCTGGAGACACGAGTCCCAAATGGTTCTGAGCAAAATCAATGTGGTCTGAAAAGAGCCCATCAATAGTCTTTATGGGGGATATTTCCTACCAGGCAGGCACCAACAAAAACCCCACAAAACCCCCTCCTCTCCTCTCCCTCTCCCCTTGAAAAGCAAGGTTCTTTAATTGGTTTTTAATCCCGGGAAGAGCAGAGCTGTTTGCATGGAATTGGTAATAGGGGATAATATCTTGCCCTGAGTGATGGGTGATTTGATCCTGTGCGTCAGAAACCTGAGCCTGAGCCTGGGAAATCAGGTGGGGAGGGGGATCCCGGGCTGGCTCGGCGCCCAAACACAGGCACTGCTGCTTTTTTATTCCTAATAATGATCAGGAGCACCGTGGGGAACAATCCCCTTTTGTCCTGCTGCTGCAGGGGATGGAATGATATTGGGGGAAATGATGTGGGGTGTACACAGGGGGGAACTTTGGGCACAGGGACATTGTTTTGACCTTGGCTCCAGTTGTGTCCCACTCCTGGCCCTGGTGTGACTGCACAGGGACAAACACTGACCCCTGTGACTGCTCAGTGCCTCCTGCACACCCTCATCCCATCCCTGTGTCCCTAAATGTCACTGCCAGGCCCCTGCCAGCCCCAAACTGGGCATGGAAACAGGGATGGAAGGGTGACACATCCAGCCAGTCCCCAGCTCACCCTCACTGGGCTCTTGAGGCATCACAGGGGTTTGCAGTGAGACCCAGAGTGAGCACCACTGACATCACCAGCACATGGAACTCTCCAGAAAGGGCTGCTGGGAGGCACCTGGAGCTGGGAGAGCTCCAGCAGCACCAGGTCCCCAAGCTCTGAGCCCAGTGAAACGTGCTTGAAATGCCCCCTGGCTCCGAGCTGACTCGAGCACACAAGAGAAACTTGTTGATGTGGATGACACCGTTCGTTCCGGGCTGGTTTTTGTTTGTTTTGTTCTGTGTTTCTTGCTGCAGCTGCCTTTGGAGCAATAAATAGCTGTGGAGCTTGTTTGTGGTCTGTGCAAAGTTGTAAATATTTAATCAGAGGTCTGAAGCTGGATTTGTTTGGTTGGCAAAAGATAAAAACGGCTTTTTCGGGGTTTAGAGCTGGGGACAGCTGGGTTTAGACCTTCAGATAAAAGCTCAGGGTCAGCTTTTAATTAATCAATTATTTTAAGACTGGAGCACACTGGTGAGGGACAGATTTTCTGAACACCTCAGCTCCCAGCAAAGCTAATACATGAGCACCTGAGCTGACTGGCACTCGGCATGGCCCTGGTGTGAAATATTATTTACAGAGGGAGCCCTGCTGACATGTGCCAGCAAAGTGTTACCTGTGTCCACTCGCCCTCCTTCTGATCCTCCTGATCCTTCTCAGGGTTTGGATTCTGCTCTCCAAGGAGGACAAGGAGAGGAGAGGAGGATATCCTTCCTACACCAGGGTTTTATTTGGATTAGGGATCCCTGGATGACTGCTCCTGTAGAAACCCTGTTGCAAACTCCTGACAGAGGGAAGTTGAGCTTTTATTCCCCATTAGCAATTCTTGCCACGTACAGAAATGTCCCCAGCAGGCACCTGCAGCTGGACTCCATGGCCAGGCTACCTGCAAAAACACTGCCACACACCCCTAGGAATTGGCTGTTCCCCTCTTTGCAGGGGAAATTTGAATTCTGAGTGTCCTCAGAGCCATCCAGACCCCACAGCTCAATCCCTGCCTGAGGGATCCTGTCCCAGCTCCTGGGCTGCATCCCAAGTGCTCCCATTTGCAGCATTTCCGTGTTGACTCTGGCTTGGTGCGGGGATTTGGCAATCCCCAGGGTTCTGGAGTGCCAGGTTTGTGGATTATCACCCCTTGGGACTGAGCAGTGGCACGGCCACCTCTTGGCCAGCTGGTGTTTGCCTTGTGGAGGACACGGATTATTTGTGAGCAGGACCAAGCCCCCACTTGTCAGCTCTGGTGCCTGATCCCAACATCCTGCCTGCTAAATCCCGGCCTTGGGATGAGCTCCTGGGGTCCAGCTGTCCACTCCAGGGGCCAGAGCCTTGCCAGAGCTTGTCTCTGAGGCCTGGTGTTGTGTGCTGGTCAGTTGTGCACAGGATGACTGTGCTGACCCTGCCTGGGGGACAGAGCTTTTCCAGGTTCAGCTGGCACTGCACGTTGTCACCGTGCTGGTGACACTCAGGGCAGGATCCAGGGAGGGATGATAATCCTGACACCTGGCTCTGCAGGAGGGAGATGTGAAGGATACAGGATGGGGATGCAGGATTTGAAGGATGGGGATGGAGGGGATGCAAGATGGGGATGCAGGATGGGGATTTGAGGGGTGGAGGAAGAGGATATGAGGAAGGAAGGAAGGAAGGAAGGAAGGAAGGAAGGAAGGAAGGAAGGAAGGAAGGAAGGAAGGAAGGAAGGAAGGAAGGAAGGAAGGAAGGAAGGAAGGAAGGAAGGAAGGAAGGAAGGAAGGAAGGAAGGAAGGAAGGAAGGAAGGAAGGAAGGAAGGAAGGAAGAGGATGTGAGGAATGAAGGATGGGAATGTGGGGAATGCAAGATGGGGATGCAGGATGGGCATACAGATTTTGCAGGGTGGAGATATGAGAGATGCAGGATGCGGATACAAGGGCTGCAGGGTAGGGGATGCAGGGGTTGCAGGATGGGGATTTGAGGGGTGCAGGGTGAGGATATGAGGAATGAAGGATGGGGATGTGAGGAATGCAGGGTTTGCAGGGTAGGGAATGCAGGGTTTGCAGGATGGGGATTTGGGGGGTGCAGGGTGAGGATATGAGGAATGAAGGATGTGGGGAATGCAAGATGGGGATGCAGGATGAGGATACAGATTTTGCAGGGTGGGGATATAAGAGATGCAGGATGGGGTGTTGGGGGTGCAGGATGGGGGTGTAAGGGGGTGTAGGATGGGGATGGGAGTGGTGCAGGATGGGGACATGAGGAATGCTGCATGGGGAGGTGAGGGATGCAGGATTGGGATGCAGGGGCTGCAGGGTGGGGATATAAAGGGGTGCAGGATGAGGATGTCAGGAGTGCAAGGATGGAGACACGAGGGATGCAGGATGAGAGTGCAGGGGTTTCAGGATGGAATGTGAGGGTTCCAGGATGGAATGTGGGGGTTTCAGGATGGAATGTGGGGGTTTCAGAGTGGAATGTGAGGGTTCCAGGATGGAATGCGGGTGTTTCAGGGTGGAATGCGAGTGTTGCAAGGACGGGGATCCAGAGGTTTCAGGATGGGGTTAATGCTCTGCACCACAGGCAGCCTTTGTTCTGGGCAGGCTGCTGAGGTTTGGAAATGGAGCTCCGAGGAGCGAGCGCCGCAAAATAGAAACGTCCGCACTTTCTGCTGCTGATTTTCAGTTTCAACAGCTGCTCCATTTGGAACGGATGAAAATGCACTCCGGCTTAGTAGGAGTCAATTAAAAATAAACCGAGGGAGAGGATTGGTGTCGGAGCCCAGCGACGCTCGTCGGACATAAAAGTTGCATCCTCGCCGAGCCCGGCTTTTCGCTCCAATTTGCCACGGGCGGCGGGATGGAAGCGGGAGCGCTCATTGGAAATGCTGAATGCCCGGCTCGGCGCTTTGTTCCCGCTGCGGGCGGGGCGGGATGAGCCGCCCCCGGCCCCGCTGACCTCCCCCGGTTTGGTGGGGAGGGGACAGCGCTGTCCCCCCGCGGGTGATAACACCGCTGCCTCCCTCCCTGCCCGGGCGGATTAGGAGCGGACATCTGCAGGGAGGGGGCAGGGAGCCGCTGCTGCCTTTTGTTCTGCCTTTTTTTATTTTTTTATTTTTTTTACCTTCTCTGGCCGTGGGTTGCAGCCGTTCCTTGGGGGATTTGCCTTCTGCCCCCCCAAAATACCAGTGCAAAGCTGTGCCGCCTGCACAGGTGAGCGTGCTGCTGTCTGGGGTGCTTTGAGCAGCAGAGGTTGATTCTGTTGGTTTCTCTAATGTCTCTGCTCCCGTTCCTGCTCTGCCCATCTATTATTTTGGCAAGAAGCCTCTCCATCCTCCCGCCTGTGTTGTTTGCCAGCAAGAAATTGCGAGCGAGGCAGGGAATGCAGGGTCACCCAGGGGTGTGTGGCTGGGAAGGGAATGGACAGGACCTGATGGCCCCACAGTGGGATCCTAATTTCCCTCCCCATTCCCATTATTTCTACATGGACGCTCCGCTTGAGCTCTGCTGAGCTGGGAAACAGGGGCAGGGCCTGGCGGTGCCTCCTCCCCTGCACAAACCCGCCTGGCCTTCCTCTGCCTCTGCCCCAGACTGGTCCAGAGGGCAGGAGGGGGTGGGGCCGAGCATCATTTTACCCAGGCTGGGCTTGAAATGCTGAATCTTTAAACGATGAGCCCGAAATCCGATCCCCAGCCCCGTCTCGCTTTTCTCCGAGGGGGGATTTGCAGAGGGAGAAGGGGAAGGACAAGTTCTGCTGAGAAATTTGGGCAAGAACCAGCGGTGCCAAAGAGGAGGAGGAGGTTCAGCTGATGGAGGAGGTTCCCCTTGTGGCTGTCGTGGTCCAGACCCGCTAAGGAGAGCAGCACTTCAGGAGTCATTTCTGAAGAGAAAAGGCCCCTCTGGAATGGGCTCTCCAGCCCAGCAGCTCCTTGGGGAAACACAGGCTGAGGTCTCCTGTAAAAGAGATTTCAGCAGTGCCTGGGGAAGGCTCTGGGTGAGCAGAGCTCTCCCTCTTGCCCAGGTCACTGAGAAAGGCTCCTTTCACTGGGAGAGTCCCTGCTTAGAAACAAAAGGGGAAAATGGAGCGAATCATCCAGACTCCCTCGTGTCCAAGGGAAAAAAATAGGCACTTCCAGATTTATCCAGCCCAAGGTAGATTCCTTATGCACAGTGCCTGAATTAGGGATTTCTCTTCATTGACTTTGCAGTGAGTGCAGACAGGAGCCCAGATGAAGATGTCTGCACTCTGAGCTGGGTTTTTTTCCATCAAGGGGGGCTGCTCGTGGTGCAGGCAGAGTTTCTCCTCCTCCTCTCACCTTTCTGCAACTTTAGGAGCCGTTTCAGTGGCTTGGAGATGTTAAACAGCTTCACCTTCAGGGCAAGGTGGCCCTTTCTTGGAGCCTCCTTCTTCCCTTTCCCGCTTCTCCTGTGCCTTCCCATATTTTTCCGTGGTGTGCTTGCATGACAGGAAGAGAAAACGCGAGGATTGGAAATTAAATCTGGAGAATAAATGGGAGATTTATTAATTTATTAATCTGACAGAAGTAATTACTGCCTCTCCAAGATTCATCTCCTTGCCTGGGTTCCCACATGGTCCCAGGAGCCACATAACTGTGACAGCAGGGCTGGGAAGAGCTTCCTGAGGGGCTGGAGAGCAGAGCACACACAGCCAGGGTGGACAGGGGCAGCCCAGCCTGTCCCAAAGCTGGGCAGGACACAGGGCTGGAGCTGAACCATCATTCCTGTGCTCACTGCAGCTGATCCCCAGCCCAGAGCTGCCCCTGGACTGTCCCCTGGTGCTGCAGGGGACAATCCCAGCCAAGGGACCTGGCTGGGAGCTGCTGCCTGCACTGCAGGAGCTGCTCTCCATAGGTGGCCTCTGAGAGATGGATTCTGGCAGCAGCCCCTGTAGTTCTTTGAGTCCTTGCACTCCTCTTGCACCCCTGCTCCTGTTAATGTGTCATTTAACACAAGTGTGGGTGGAATGCTGCAGTCCTGAGGGGGCCAAAACACGCTGATGAATCCCCTGGCTCCAGCTCCTGGCATTATCAATTAAAAAGCCATTTGTCCTCGGTGGGTGCATTGAAAAGCTCTCAGTTCATTTTATTCTTCATCACCCTCAGTGCAGGAAGGCCTGGGACTCCATTTAGAATCTGTTTGAGCAGTGGCTCGGAGGTTTCCCGGTGACTTGCCGAGGTTTCATGGGCTCTGCATTCAGCCAGTGACTTCTCTGCCGCCCTCAAGATCCTTTGCTCTCTTTCCACCTCTAAAAAACACAAAGGCAGTGGATCAAGAGGAGTTTCCAAACAATCTCTGTGCATGTTTTGGCCTTATCCTTCCTCTCTGGCAGTGGCAAACAAAGACAGTGGGGGATTTTTGCTGTTTTGTGGCTGAAAACTCCTGTTGTGGTGCTTCCAGTTGCTGAATGTCTTTGCATTCTCGTCTGTGAAGTGCAGAGCTTTCGAGGCAGGGCTGACAGGGAGGTGTTTCTGCAGTGTGACAGGGCCAAGTGAGCCCCCCCTGCCCTGCCCATCCCACAGCCCTGGCTCCCTGTACACTGAATTTCCCTGCTGTGAATTTGTCAGGCTGCTCCTCCCGGCAGGGCAGTGCTGCTGTTGTCTGCAGAGCTGCCAGAGCCAGAGGTGCTGTGGAGGGTGAGAGAAAGGGAAAAGACACAGGAAATGTGAGTGAGGTGCCTCAGTGGTGTCCCTGAGGAAGAGCTCAGGGACAGAGACAGAGCTTTGCTGATGCCCTTGACACGCGAGAGGGAAATCAGCCTCACACTCCAGCCCCTGGGAGGAGGCACCACAGCCGGGCTGGGCAGCTCCAGGCTCCCCCTGGGGCAGCTGGAGCTCCCCAAACAGCTGCAGGGCTCTGCTGCACTGAGCTGGGGCACAGGGTGAGGTTATCAAAGAGGGGAGCCCAGCTCTCCTGCTCCTCAGGGTGCTCCAGCTCTGTGGGTGCTGGTGTTGTCCAGCATCTCCTCCCCTGCAGGACACACGGCCTGGTGACAGGGGGACAGTTTGCAGGGCCTCTCTGGGGTCCCAGCTGTGGTCAAGCTGCACAGCAGTCGTGGAATCCCAGAATATCCCGAGCTGGGAGGGATCCACAGGCAGCACTGACAACAGGAGGACACAGCTCAAAGCTGCACCAAGGGAAGTCAAGGCTGGATATCAGGAAAAGATTTTTTACAGAAAGGGTGATAAAGTATTGGAATAGGGATAAAGAGGGATAAAGTCTGCCTGGGGAGGTGGTGCAGTCCCCATCCCTGGATGCGTTTAAGGACAGACTGGATGTGGCACTTGGGGCCAGGGATGAGTTGAGGTGTCAGGGCTGGGTTGGACTCAGTCTTGGAGTCTTCTCAGTCTTCCAACCTGGTGATTCTGTGACTCTTGGGGTCCAGCAGCCTCCATCCCCACAGGAGGGTGTGAGCTGTTGGAAGCAGCTCCCTGATGGGACATAACACAACCCTTGCACAGGATTGATGGGATATAACACAACCCTTACACAGGATTGATGGGATATAACACAACCCTTACACAGGATTGCAGCCCCACTGCTGCACACTCTGGGTTTGGACCTCAAGCTGCCATTCAGGCCAGGGAAAGTTCTTGGTAGTGGCAGCAGGGAAGGATGAATGGGCAGCAGGGAACATGCCTGGAAGGGGCAGCTCCTCCCTGCTGTGGCAAGCCAGGAAGGATCAGCTCCTGCCCTGAAGATGAGGACTGGCTCTGCTCTCTTCCAGGTGCTTTTTTGAGGGTCCTGTGGGGCAGGATGGACCTTTGCCACCTGGGCACTGGCTGTAGATGATGTTGCTGTTCCTCCAGCCCAAGGCAGCTCCAGCACAAGTGAGGTCAGGCCGGGGAGCCTCATCCCTGCTCTGCTCCTCCTGCCTGGCCCAGCTGTGTCTCCAGGACAGTTTCCCATTTCTGGGCTGGGTTTCTCTCCTTTGGCTGCTTTGTTTATAGGGGAATAAATGACACAATCAGGCGGCCTGATCTTGTGTGCTGGGAGGGAGGAGAGGCTGATGCAGATCTCCGGGGCTGTTGCAATCAGCTCAGCCATTCCCAGCATCAGGGGCTGTGGAGATCAGCCTTGGGAGGGAGGCTGGACCCTGCTCTGCCAGCCTGAGGGTTTTGTGGGGAGCAGGACCAAACCCAGCATCCATAGCCAGGCTTTCCCGATCTTCCAGCCCTTTATTCCCCACTGCAATTCCCCTTTTCCCTCTCCTCCTGTCCCCTCTGGGCTGGCTCGCTCTGTGTCCCCAGTTTTTGGGTGTCACTCCTTCCTCTGCCTCTCCCTGTATCTCCCACCTCGTGTTTGCTGTTGTGCTGTGGCTGCAGGGGTGAAGCCCAGGGACAGCCCCTGGCCTGTGCCAGCAGCACCTGGTGGCTCCAGCAGCCACAGGAGCCACAGCTGGACGTGGGATGGGGAAGGTGGATGGGGAGGGAGCGTGGGAGAAAGAAGGGCCTGTGCATGAAATATTCCAAGTGGGGAAAACTGGCAGGGCTGCTAATGCTCCCAAAAGGAGGAGGCAGGCCTCTCTCAAGCCCTGGGGCAGATCAGGAGGCAATAAAGGAGAAGAAAACACCAGAAATGAGATCCGCCGAGCTGACGGCCCAAGCAAGCTGGGACTTGCCTGGGGAGGCAGCTTGTTCCAGAGTTGGGAAGGGGCAGATTCCCAGTCAGGACTGGCTCTGCACGGTGCCTTTCCCATGGTAACTCAGCCCCAGGTTTCCAGGGAAAACTGGGCTTTTGGTTTCTGGAGGGGAGCTCTGCCCCCAGCCCTGAGTCCAGGCTGCCCCCAGCTCCAGGAGCTCAGTCCATGGGCAGGTGGAAACGCCAGCCCAGCCCAACAAATCCCCTGTGCAAGTCCCAACTCCCAGAGCTTATCTGGGCCCAATCTGCAGCCACGCTGGGGCTCATTTACAGTGACAGAATAAAAGCGGGCTCATTCCAGCTCCATGCCAGGGCCTTTAACTCGTGCTCCAGCACAGAGAACCGCCAGAATGGGAATGAGAAGGGTGGATCTGCTGTGGCCGCTGGATTTTCCCTTTGGGAAGGACTGGTGCAGTCCCAAATATCCCCCCACTACCAGGCTGTGCTGCTTCACGGGCAATTTGTGCAACTGTCCTGCACTCAGCCTGGCTGGGGCTGCAGGAGGGGAGGGCAGGGCTTTTCCTGGGCTGAACTGTCCCTTGTCCCTGGGGCTGGGAGCCAGGGGACATTCCTCAACAAGCCAGCACAGCCTCCTCCAACTCCCTGCTCACACATCCCCGTGCTCGGGACAGCTCTGACACGTCCCAGACACAGAGACAGGGACTGATTCCACGTCCCTGCTGCTTTGCCTGTGACATTTCTCACTAAATCTGCCTTTCTGGGGCAAGCTGGAGCAGGCAGCCCCGTGTCTGGTTGGACAGGCTTTGTTTGTGCTCTGGGAGAAGCGGAGGGGTTGGAGCAGGGATGGGAGGTGCAGGGTTTGTGGCCTGGGAGAGAAGGGGACGTGCTGGGACTTGCTGCCCATCACTCCCCCTCTTCCCTTGTTCCAGCTCAAGGTTTTGAACTTTGGGAATGTCTCCCTGAGAAAACAAGGGGTGTGAAATGGTGCCAGAGGGAGGCAAGGAGTGGAGAAGGGGAGCAGCAGGGGCAGGTGGTTGTCTGTGGGAGTTGTCTGAGCACTGAGTGCTGGTCAAGGCTGTCCAGTCTGGGGACACAGGGGACAGGCAGCCATCCCCCCTGAGCCAACACTCCAGGCTCTGGGACTGAATGGTTCCTGCCCGTGAGGAGAAGGAATGGCATTGTTTCCCTGCTTCTCTCTCTTCTACTCAGCTCCTTCTCCATTTCAAATGTGCTTTTTCCCCCCAGTCTCTTCTCTTCCCACCACTCTTCTCTCTTCCTCCTTTTGTCTGGCTCTGTGTGAACCCCTCTCCTGCCTGCCTGCAGAATTCCTGTGCCCAGACACAACAGATGCTGAAGGGCAAGACTGGAGCTACTCTAGATGCAATCTCCATTTTGCTCAAGGATCATTAATTACCCCGATGATTAAATACAATTAAAGATCCGTAAGACCTTTCCAATATCAGGGCCTTTAGCAAGGGCAGCTTTTAGGAACCTGCACCAGCAATAAAACAAAAGGAGGAGATAGACCAGTAAATTGGGGAATCCCAATTAAAATCCGTGCTTAGCTCATTAACCTAATTACACATTGTGTCTTGCTGGCCTCAGCTCGGCTGAGGGGGAGGCGAGGCAGCAGTGGGGGCAGGCTGGGGATCCTTGTGCTGATCCCATGGGATTGTTTATGTCAGCTCTCCATTGTCCCTTTGGCTGAGAAAACGGCCTTGGTGGGGGACTCAGAGCCGGGGCTGCAGAAATCCAGGAGCTTTTTGTTCCGAGCCCTGTGTGCACTTGGAATACAGCACTTGTTTCCTCTTCCCTGAAGTGTTCCCTGTGCACACACCCTGCCCTGGGCCCTGCCTGCCTGGTGCCTCCTTCCTCACCCTGCTCACCCTCAGCCCTCCCCGGGGAGCACTGGGGAGAGGGAGAGTGGGTGAATGGGATGGAAATGGGTTTGAGGGGAAGAGGGGCTCGCTGGGAATGGGGAAATGGGTCAGTGCTGAGAATCCCCCAGCCAGGCGGATTCCTTTGCTGAGGCTGAAGAACACCAGACCCCCCTGACTTGGGGCTTGCCCTGCAGGGAGCCATCTGCCCTGGTTATCTGCTGTGGAGCCAGGAGTCCCTGTCCCTTGTCCCCTTCCCCCTCCTCACAAAGCTGCACAAAAACCTCCCCTTCTCCCACCCTGAACCCCAAATCCTGCACAAAAACCTTCCCTTGTCCCACCCTGAACCCCAAATCCTGCACAAAACCCTCCCCTTCTCCCACCCTGAGCCCCCAACTCCTGCTCCCAGACCTGGCCCAGAACCCTGCTCTCCCAGGAGTTTTTGGGAAGGGATTCCTGCTGTCCTGTCCCACCGAGAGAGGGAACAGGAACCTCCACGGGCTGGAAGGTGCCAGGTGACTCACGGGTTTGTGGCTTTTCCCCACCAGAGTCTGCGGGGTGCAGCTGCCTACGTGGCTGCCTTCAAAGGCTCGGGGAGCAGGCGGCAGGTCCCGGCACGTCCTGCCCAAAACCGGCCCAATTTGGGAAAGCAAGTCGGAGCTGGAAGAGGTCAGGGCGCGGCTTCCCGTGTGCCAGGGCGAGGGAAATGGGAGGAATGGGGACCCTGAGCCCCGTGGGACACAGCTGTGGCCTCCCCAGGAGCTGCTGGCGTGGGGGAGAAGGGATGGAGGCAGGGAACAGCTGGGAGGGGACAGGAGTCCCTGGATCAGCTGGAGCTGCCCTGTGGAGCGCTGGGGAAGGAGGCACAGGGGAGTTGGGCTCGTGCAGGAGTTTGTGGCAGCACACTTTGCCATGTTCCTGGTGGGCAGGAGCCCTGCCAGAGCCTCAGGTGCTTCACATAAGGCCAGGGTGACCCCAGTGGTCCCCTCCCTGCTTGGGAAGAGCTGCTGCCCAGCCCTGACTCCCGTCTGAGTCCCCTGGGAAAGATCTCTTCCTTCCCTTCCCTCTGCCCACAGATAAACACACCCAAACACCGTTTTCCTTCCCTTGGGTTTGCTGTGGCCATCTGAGGAAGATGTAGGGATATGAGGGGAAGGGCTGGGTAGGATGGGAACTGATAGAGATGAGGGATCTGCCTCTCTGCTGGGTGAGGAATGGAAAAGCAACAACCTCAAAGCCTGTTGAAATTCCTTGGATTTCGCAGTGGTGTCATCCAGGTGGGAGGTTTGCAGTTGCACAGCTCTGGGATCACAGGCATTGCCCCAGCCCAGACATGGGTGCAGGGAAGTTTTCCCCACTGCCATAAAACCATAGGGCAGCTCTCACCCAAGAATTTAATCTAACAGAGGATCAGCAGGAGCCTGGTGAGACATCCCAGCCCCACTTTGCACATTGGCCATTCCTTGGCTGGTGCTCTGCTTGCAGGTAATTAAAATGGCTTAACCCTGCAGCCCCAGCAGCTGCCTGCAGATCGTTTGTCTTGATGCCCAGGGGACCCTGCCCTCAGTGTCTGCTCCAGAGAACCCCCTCTCTGCCAGGCAGGTTTGGAGGATAAAAAGATTTCATTACACAGGCAGAGAGTGAAGGCAGAAACTCGAATGCCTTTTCTGAAAATCAGGGCAGTGGAAAGAGGGAAGGCATGGGAGGAGAGAAAATCCTCGGGGTGTGAAAGAGCTGGGGGTTTGTAGGTCCTACAAGGAGAGAATTCAGAGTGTTTCTCTGTTATGCCAAGTGCATCTGGAGTATTCCCAGAGCAAACAGTGCAATTACTTTGGATTCACACTCTGCCACGGAGCTGTCAGGCCCGAGGTTCCAACCCCCAAAGGGCTGTGCAGACTTGCAGATGAGTTGTTGTGCTTTCCCCAGGGATGTGGGAGCTCTGAGAGGAAAGGCCACGCTGACTTTTCTGAGGACAGCTGTAAACTTCCTCTTCCTCTTGGGCTTTGTGTGGCTTCCCTGTCTGAGTCCTTGGCTTGGGCACATCCACAGCAAAACATCCCCGTCCTTGTCTCAGTGTTTGCTGAGGCTGGAGAGCCCCCAGGGCTGGGAACAGCCTGGGGAGCTCACTGGGCTCCCTCTCAGCTCAGCCTGTTGTTTTCCTTTCCAGGGCTGTTGTCTCTCTCTGATGGGATCTCTCTGAGGAAGGTGTGTCCCTCCCCTCAATGAGGGCTCTTCCTTTCCCTTTGGGGCACATCCCTCTCATCCTCTGTGCTCTGTTTGCCCCAGCCCTGTGGGTCAGGATGAGCTCAGATGCAGAACCCACCTTGGACTGATCTCCTCTCCCCCTTCTTGATCTGCTGAGAGCTCCCTCTGACTGTCACAGCCCTGGTGTAGTGACAGCAGCACAAACAGGAGGTTCTCAAGCCTGGAAGAAACATTTGGTTTATTCAGCTGTCCCCTCTCAGAGTCTTTACAGACAGCAGTCCCTGAGACCTCCACCCTTCACTGCAGATTGAGCCTTTGAACTCTCTAAGCCCTGCACTAACAGGGGTTAATGACATTTATCTATGTGCTTATCTTCCTTCTCCACTGCCTCTTGTCACTCTGAAGTTACCTCCAGTAACGTTTGTGGCACCCAGGTGACATAAACTCTTCTTCCAGGATGGGACAATTGCTGTTCAAACAGGATCAGAATCTCCTTTTAGTCTCTTTTCCCTGTCTTCTCTTATAATTCATTTTCCATTCATTTAATACCCACATGCTTATTTCTGGAAGCCTTCCTCCACTACTATTCTGGTCAGTTTTTTACCAGATTGGAAATGGGACTTTTTGTCCTCTTTCCTCTTGCCATTAGCTATTTATATCCTCCCATCCATCTCCTTAGGTAGCCAAGCCTCCAGCTGTGTTCTCTCTGTCACTCTGGTCCCTAAGCAACAAGTGAAGATGGTTCTGAGCAGTTCTTAGCTCAAGCAGAGGTGAGAGACCAGTGACTCTGTGCAGCCTGGGAGCAGCCCCAGCCCAGCTGCCACGTCCAGAGGTGGTGGAGCACCAAGGGGAGGCACAGCCAGGCTGGTCCCATCCTCCTGTGGAGGAGTTCTTATCTCCCAGGGATTCTTTCTGCACAGTTTCACCTCACCTGGGTGATGGTCCTGGCATGGAGTCACAGCATCCTTTGGGTTGGAAGGGACCTTAAAAACCATTTAATTCCACACCCTGCCACGGGTACACAGCTTCCCCTAAGTCCCATCCACCCTCACCTTGGACACTTCAGGGATGGAGAGCCACAACCTCTCTGGGCAAAGCCCAGCCCATCTCCCCCCCAGGCCTCTCTCTTCTGCCTCCAGAGCCATTTCCCCCTTCCTGGGCACTCCCCTGATGGGGACAGAGCTGCTCCTGTGGGAAATGTGGAATTTTGGATCATCCATCCTGGCTCCGGTCCTTGGGGGAGGCAGCAGGTGTGCTGTGTTGGGAAAGGTGCTCAGGAGCTTCCAGCTTTTCCAAGATAAAAGTTCTGCTGGAAAACCTGGAGGACCCTTCCATGTCTTCATTCTTCCTCCCACCAGGAGAGAGCTGGCTGACATTTTTGGGGTAAAGTTTCTCTTAAAATATGCACAGCGTTCTGGAGGAACCGTGTCCATATTGTCATGTCTGCTAAAAAAATGGAATAGTCTGGCTTGTCTTCTCTCTCTCTCTCTGTGTCTCTCCCTCTCTTTTTTTTTGCCCCCAAATCTGAAAGGAACAGGAGTTCTCTCAGCCACCCTCCCCTGGAGTTGTTAGAGAGTGGAAAGGCACAAGCAGCAGAAGGAGGAGGAGGAGGTGGGCACACACCAGGCAGGTGCAGGGTGGGAGCAAATCCGTCTGTCAGGAGGAGGAATAGACAGGGAATCCAGAGGGAGAGGGGCTGGAGCAGGGCTGGGGGTCCCACAGAGCATGGAGGGCTGGCCCAAGCCCCCAGCAAACTCCTCACCTAGGGACAGGCTGGGATGAGACCCAGGAGAGGAGGAATCCAGATGGATCAGAGCCTGGAGTGGGCTGTGCGAGTGAAGGTGGGGAGAGAAACCACAGGGAGGTGATTTGTGTTTGGGGGTGAGAGCTGCTGGAAAGGTCAGCTCTGGGGATGACTAAGGCAGGATGGGCTGGCAGAGTGGGGGTGTGGGGTGCTTCAGAGGGAGTTCTCCTTCTGCTTTCAGGCTGTCATTTGAAAACTTCCCACAGAAAGGAAATTTCAAAAGAAAACTTTGGCCTGGCTTCATCCAAAAATGTCCCCATTCCATGGCAACCAAAGCATCCCATCCTGGCTGCACTCCTGGTTGCTGTTTCACCATAATGCCATTTAAAAGAAATGAGAGTCCACAAGGAAAAAAACATTGCAAGGTTATCAAAAGGGCTTTTTATTGTGGTTGGGTTTTTTTTTTTTTTTTTTTTTTTTTTTTTTTTTAATTGAATTTTGCCAAAATCAGCACGTTCCAGTAGATGGTTTTGGCTTGGACTAAGTGACACTTTTCCATCAGAAAAATATGCTGTGCTGGAAAATTTTCCACCAGCTCTGGTTATTTTTTCAGAACATGCTTTCCATTCTTGTGGCAGCCTCCAGTCTGAGCTGGGACAAATCACACAGGAGTCCCCTGAGAGCTGTTGACCTCCTGGTCTTCGGAAGACCAGGATGACTCCCTGGAGCTCTCCCCAGTGGCTCAGGAAAATCCATCTGGCATCCACATCCTTGTCGCTCCCTGAGAAGGGAACAGGGAGCCTGGTGCTGCTGCAGTTGAACAAAAGTCAATGAAATCTGTCAATTCAGGCCAGCTGAGCTGTTTAACCCTGAGGATCCAGGGCTGGTTTCCCCAGCACGGGGCTGGGAATGGGGTGTTGGCTCTTGGGTTGCTCCATCCTCTGCCTGTTCATGGAGCTCCGTGGGGAGCTGATTCCTTTTGGGTTCTGCTTGTGAATCAGGATTTGGAGAACAGTTTTATGGCAGATGTGTGATCCCAGCCCACCACAGGGATTCAGGCCTGTCAGAGCTGGTGGGATCCCAACCTTCCTGCTCGGGCAGATCTGGGATAAAGGTGAAACACCCTGAGAGAGGCCCCCAAAGCAGCCCAGTGTTGAGGGCTGTGTTTGAAGGGACACCTTTGTCCCTGGCACTGAGCACTGGTGTCACTCAGCACTGGTGTCACTCAACCTCCTGAGGGACATTTGTCATCAAATCCCCCCAAGAGTCCCAGCACAACCCAGCTCCTCCCTGGGGCTACCTGGAAGCACAAAGCCACCTTGTTGGAGAATGGGATAATCAGGCATGGAGAAATCATTAATTTCCCTTCCTGGGAGTTCACTTGTGTCCTTCATTGCATTACAATCACTAAGGAGATTGAGTCTGAGTCCCCAGTTATCTCAGCAGAAGGAGTAATGCTCCCACTGAGAGGTGCCCAAAGGGAAATGGGAGTTTGTGAACTGCTCTCTGCAGGACAAATCATTTTTTTTTTTCCTGCAGAATTCCCTGCTCCTCCTGCCTTAGTCTCTCTGAGCCCTTGCTGACAGCCCTCGCCTTTCTGGGCAGGGAAGAGTGGCTGTGCCTGTGTTGGTGTCCCAGGAGAGCAGAGCCCAGGGGATGGGGCAGGGAGGTGACCCGTGGTGGGAGGTCTCCCTGCTGGGCTCTGACCCTCCCTCCCCCCCTCCCCGTGCTCAGCCTGCCTTCAATGGGTGGTCTTGTCACTTGTTTACAGCCCTGGCTCCTGCAGGCCCCTCTAAGCTCAGCACTCATTCCTCAGGCAGCCTGGATGGAGGCTGGGACCTTAATGGATGTGAGAGCTGCATCTCCACCCAGCATGGGGGTCACAGAATCGTCCCATTTCTGGGGGCGGGGACACTTTTCATGGCCCCAGGTTGCTCCAAGCCCGGTCCAATCTGTCCTCAGGCACTCCCAGGGATGGGGCAGCCACAGCTTCTCTGGGCAACCTGTGCCAGTCTCAGAGTAAAGAATTCTTTCCTAAAATCCAATCTAACCCCACTGGTTTTCAGTCTGTGGAATATCTCAGAAATGTGGGGCTGGCTTTGCTCAGAGGGTGAATGGGACACTCAGAGTCTCTCCTGATTTCTGGCATGTCCTTTGCACAAAATCTCAGAGATTTGGTTGAAAACATGAGCCACAACCTTCCATGGAGCTCTTGACTGGGCAATGTTGAGGTTTCCACAGCTCTGCCTGTTACACGGATTTTCCACTTCATCTCCCTGGGTTTCCTCAGCCATGGAAATGAGGGTGACTTTGCCATTTTGCATGAGTGGTGGGTGGGGCTGTGGGGCCGCCCCATAAGTGCCTCCATCCCTGTTTCCTGGGGTGAGAATTGTCCTCTGCACATCCCCACCTCCAGCCAGGTGAGATTGCCGGTGCTTGCCTGGGTGGCCTTGGGCACATCTCTTTGTCATTCAGCACCTCTGATTTCCCCACCCCTGAAAGCAGGGGTAATAACTCTTTCCTGCCTCTCGGGGTGTTGGAGGATTAATTAGTTGCTGTTTGAAAAGCCTTTTGAAGATGCAAAGCTTTTTTTTTTTTTTTTTTTTTTCCCCCATAAATATGCAGAGTGATTCCTGCAGATGGGGCCCAGGTAGGACTAGAGCTGTGTCTGCCTCTGCTCTGTGGAGATCTTAAACCCTGGAAGAAGTGAAATCTGTAGAAATTCCTTGCACAGGGGTTTGATGATAAGAAAGCAGAGCAGCAGCTCTGGAAATCAAGCAGAGCGCTGACTTTGGGGTTATTTGCACTCACTGTTCTTTCTGGGCTGTTGTTCACGGGCAGGAATCCTTAAACAACCCAGAGAAAGTTGGGAGGTCTGAGCCTTTCCCACTTCCCTGCAGAGATATCTCTAGGGTGAGATAAAAGCACATTAAAAGGGAAATCACAGGCAGGGAGCCAGCAAAGGGTGTCTGTCCATTGCATCTGTTGGTGCCATGTTTGCATTTGTCTTGTTTGCAAAGCTTTTCCCTACTTGTCAGCCACCAGAACATACATCACATTCTCCTGGTTACAAAAAAACTTGCTTGTTTCTGTCTCTCGAAAACAAATTGCAGAAGAACAGAGCGTGGCATTCCTGCTCGCCCGAGAGAGAAGGAAACATTTCTTTTTAACTTGGGGAGATAGCGAGATATCAGCAATATGTTATATCCTGAGAGATAATAATGGGAGGAAAGCAAAACCACAGGCAGAAAGCTGGGACTGTTAAACATGCACTCCAGCCATAGGAAAGGCAGAGTTTTGATCTCCTCCATGAAATTACAGGGCTGGCCAGCACCAGCCTGGCTTGGCAGGGGCGCCTTTTTCACCACGTTTTGGACACGAGACCAGCCTTTGGATGTCTGATAATTTCCTGTGAGCGGGCATCATCTGTGCTGATGAAAGAGGCTCGGTTTGAGCGGGGACAGAGGGAACTGGCCGGTGGGGCCAGCAGAGGAGGCTGCCAGTGATTAACCCGGCGCTGAAGTCACGCCTGAGTCAGCAGAGTTTCGGCTTTGTCCCGTTCCCATTGTGGGTTCCCATTGTGGAGGCGAGTGAGTCATTCCCTGCTCCAGCCCCGTTTCCTGCTCCAGCGCCGAGCCCACAGACCAGCCGGGGAAAGGAAGGCTCTGATGTTCCCTCGTTTCTCTGTGCCATCAAGTTTATTTTTGTTTTTATTGGATCTCTTCAGTCTCGAGTTCCCTCCTTTCGGAAATGAGGCTCTCCATGGGTTGCTATCTTGATCCCCTCTTCACAGCTCCTCATTAAATCCCTCCTCCTTAGCACCTGGAGAGCTCTAATAGCGAGGAGATTTAGCACTGGACCAGGCAGAGCTCCTTGAACAACATCCAAGGCAAGCAGGAAGCCCAAGGAAGAGGCAGAGCAGAGCAAACACTCGTGTGCATTTGGGGACTCAGCCCATCAAGATAAGGGCTCAGGACAGTCTCAGCTTAATTAGCTTCCATCTTCTCAAAGCTCCAGCTTCTTTCCCTTCCTCCACACTAGATTTTCCAGCTTTTCTTCCCCACCCAACCACCAAATAAGCATTGGCTCTGCTTGTGGTCCCCTTTCTTTTGCTTACAGGTTGGAATTGGTAAGCAAAAAGACCTTGGTTTTTTTCCTTGCTGGCAGGCAATGAGATGATTCTGGAGGGAAGAGTCTTGGATTTTTGGTTCTTTGTCTTTGCCTGGCCAGCTGCCTGCTTTTCCTGGTGCAGAATGTCATCCTGGACTGGTGGAATAGTGGCTGGGGATGAGCAGAGACGAGCTGGAGTGTGGTGGTGGAGACACAAGAGGGGCAGGAAGGTTTTTAAGTCTACAGTGGAAGGAGGGCACATCAAAGAAAGGCACAGGCATTGACCGGCTGGAGAGGCAATCCTGGAGACAGGCAGTGGGGAGAGAAGGAGATGTGGTGTGGAAATTGCAGAAGAAAGGAGATTGGAGTGGTGAAACGGGGTGCTGAACAGTGGGAAAAGAGCTGAGGAAGGAGCTGGGGTCACATCCAGCCCAAAAGGAGAGGGGAAATGGCCAGGTGGGCAGCACTGGGGCAGGGGCAGGCTGCTGGGGCCCAGGTGTGGGAGCTGGTGCCAGGAGCAGCTGGGGCGGGCCGGGCGCTGCGGGACCGAGCCTTTGTGCTTTGTTGCTGAGCACGGGCTTTGGGAGCTTTATTGCAGGAAGGCCTTTCCCAGTGCTGTGTCAGCTCTTTCTGCAGGAGCCCTGCTCTGCCAGCCTCCCTGCTCTTGCCATGGGGCATGTTCCCCTCCCCGTGACTTGGGGGGTGAAGCAAAGCAGCTGTGAGAAAGGCAGGGAAGGAACGGCAGGGAGAGCTGGGAGCAGAGGCAGGCTGCTGTTCCCATCCCACTCCTCTGCTCTGCAGCCCTTTTTCCTGCCTGGGTGCAGCTGGGGTTGAAAAACTCGTGGTCTGGTCTGGTGGTCACGTCTGTCTCTCCAGTCTGTGGGCCATCCCACCCTGGCCTCTGCTTTTCTCTCATCTCTTTCTATGAGCAGCACTGGGACAAGCAGGGTCCTGTGGGTGACTCCCAGCGCTGCCTCAGTGACCAGATTTCCCAAAGTGTAACAGGGAATGAGTGGAGCATCGATGGATCAGGCCCTCTGGGGAAGAGCTTTCATCCAAGGGGCTCCTGGGGCTGCTTTGTGCTCCATTTACCCAAAGAGGGAATCCCAAAGAAGGCTTTACCCCAAAGGCAGCCAATGGTGGCCTGGCTGGAGCCCTCACTCAATACAAGCCATTGACTGGTGCTGGGATAAAATCATCTCTGGATGGATGTGGGTCTGAACCAGTGACCTCGAGGACAGGGCCCCGTGTTTCCCATTTGAAGCCAAAGCCCAGCCCAGTCCTCTCTTGTTTGAGAGGGGTTTATGTGGCTGAGGGCCAGCAGGGCCATTGTACAGCACTGCCATTTCCCGACAGCTCCCATAAATCTCTCCCAGCTCCCAGTGGGAAGGAGGAAGGGATGCCTGGGTGTGCAGTTTCTCTCTTGGGGTGCCCCCACCCCATCCCAGTGTTATCTCAGGCCTTTCATGTGCAGCCATGTCACCTGGAGCTATAATCTTGCCACATCTCTCTCATCTCCTTTCTAAAAGCTCTCCCTCCCCTCGTGTTGGAAACTCAAGTTTTACAATCCCTGTGGTGCTCCAGCTCCCAGCAGGAGTGAATCAGTGCATGACAGAGAGACCTCCAGTGAAAGTGTCACAGGAAGGGCCTGGGGGTGACTCACTGGAGCCCACTGACTCACTGGATCCCACTCCTTCATCCAAAAGGGCTCCCAGCAGGGCGAGGCAGGCCCTGTGCTCTTGGAAGAGCAGCAGAATCCTGATTTAAATGCCTGGCAATCAATGCAAAGCCTCCCTGGCAAGAGCAGAGGTACTAACCCCAACCTCCTGGCCAAGCGCCACCTCACACCTTTGCTTCTTGCCACCTGAAATTCCCCTGCTGGGATTTAGGATCTTCTTTCCCATGTTTCCCACCCTGCCCGGCACACCTGGGATGTTCTTTGGGCTGTTGGAGGCTCTGCCCCACAGGAGTTGTGTTTCAGGCCTTGTTTTCCTTTGGAAAGATGAATTCAGAAACACTAGTAGAGAAATTTTTAAAGTACCACCAAGTGGAAAGTGTTGGGCTCCTGTTCCATCCCACTTTTCCTTCATGGAAAATCTGCAGTGTCTGTGAGAGATGTGGGACCATCACTGCCCGTGGCCGGGGTGCTGTCACAGCATCAGGTGTTCTTTGTGGGGGTTTGTGCAGGTGGAAGGGAGATGCATTAGTTTGTCCCTCTCTCAGAGCCCAGCTGCTGTGGCTGGGACCATCAGGAGAGATCCCTGTGACATCTGCATCAGTCATGATATTGCCACACCGAGGGTGGCTCATCACACTCCTGCCAAGGGCTGTTTCAGTGCCCTGGGGGGGAGATGAGTATCAGGGAACAGGAGGGAGAGAAATCGGTGAGAGGCTCAGCAGAGGCAAGGTTGTGCAAAGCAGAGTGGAGTTCACATGGCTCTTAACAAAGAGGCTTTGAGTGAGGTTGTGACAGAGCTCACCCGGAGCCTGGAGATCATTTCCAGAGCTTTCTACATGGGGGAGCAAGAACCTGATTTGCAAGTGTGGGAGCCTGGCTGGAACAGCACCTCCTGGGCTTTTGGGAGAAAGGGCTTTCAGGTCCAGGAGCCACCAGCTGGCACTCCTGCCCTGTCCCCTGGCAGCCAGGGAGTGCAGGCCTTCCTTCCCAGCCCCTGTGCCCCCGGGCACCCTGAGCTGTGCACGGTGCCCCCGAGGCCTCGGTGAATATCTGGGGTTGGGATCGTGGGGAAAGGCATCAACACAAACCACTTCAGAGGCCGAGGTGGAGCAGGAGGATCTCCGAGGTCTGCACTAATGAGGTCTTGGCACCGACACGCCTTTGGCACACGGCTGGGCCCTTTCTGGTCCCTGACAAAAAATAACACCACAGAACTAATGAATAAAATGCGAGTGGGCAAGCTGCAACCCATCCAGCTAATCCCTGCTCGGGTGCTGGCTGCCCCTGGGAGGTGTCAGCGTGGATTGGTGGGCACTGGGAGATCTGGAGTGGGGTGTGAAAACAGCAGGATTCATCCCAAGCTTTTTCCCTGCCCTACCAACCACGAGGAGCAATCCCAGCACTTCAAACACACACACACATCCAGCTGAATATGTTCAAACCTCTCCAGAGGCTGATTAGTGATTTTATTTTCTCCTCCTCTGCCGGCCGTGCGTGCTCATTGCCATCAATTATCTATGCATTTGCCCTGATGAATTATTGAGTGTGTAACGGGGCGAGGGAAGGCCCGCCAGCCCAGCTCAGTCACCTTGCAAACAAGAGCTCCCCAGAGCGTGGCAGCAGCCAAGTTTTGCCCTCTGGCTCCTGATTTAGGATGGGAAGCTGATCCAGCAACTTCCCAAACCCCTTTCCTTCCATCTGTCCCCCTTCCTCATCTCTGCATTGAGGTGTGGGAGCTCCTGGAGCAGAAGGGGTGTGTTATTTTCCTGATTTAAGGCTTGGATGAGTGGAACAGAAAGTTTTTCCTGTCTTGCCAAAGAGTTGTTCCGTCACCTGGAAAGGAAACGCGATTTCCGCGCTGTGTTTGGGGTTTTTCGTGGCTTTTTTTTGTTTTGTTTTGTTATTTCTTCTGCCGGGTGTTGTGTTTTGGGTTGTTTTTTTTGTTTTTCCTTTTCCCCTGGAGCCTCGAGAAAGTTTGGAATGTGTTTTTGTCAAAGCTGCGGCGTGTAAAGGCCTGAATCCCGGCTTTGGCAGCACTTGGCTGTTGGCAAGTTGTCCTCATTCAACTGGCACTGGCTTTTTCCTTGGCCAAAAGTCTGACTCTTTACACCTGGACACAGGAAGGCTCTGCAGGACCATTCTGGGTTCAGGATCAGGTTTAATAGCTCCAAAATCCACTTTTTTCCTCCAGTTTGTGTCCAAGCCCAGCCTGTATTGATGCATGGATCCCATGGCAGGGGGAGGGCAGAGCTGGGAATTGTTGCTGCTGCTCATTGTCAAGATAAATAACTTGATTTTTAAAAGGGTCAGTTCATTAATTTGCAGGGAAATCACAGCATGAAGGAAGGGCACAGCAATGATGGATGGAGTGAGGGACTGGATTGACCTGCCCTGTGCTATCCATCACATTCCCTGCTGGAATGGCTGCAGCTTGATTGACTTTATCTTCATTTAAGGGGCACATTTTGGTTGCCCATCAGTGCTGGCCTTCAGCCTGGCTGTGCTCATCCAGATGTCCCAGGAGGGCCTGCCAGCCCTGCAGGGGTGACTCTGGGGAGGATCTGTGGCCTTCCACCCTCTCCTCTCTGCAGTTTGGCTCCTCTGCAGCTCCAGGGCACCGCAAGGAAACGCCGAGCTGTGACTTCCCCCTTTGCTGGGGTGTGGAAATGCCGGTTCAAAGGGCCCCGCTGGGGGGTCAGGGAGCTTGTGAGGAGCACAGCCAGCTGTTGTGGGGAGCAGAGCCAGCTGTTGTGGGGAGCAGAGCCAGCTGTGCCAGCGCCCCAGCCCCAGGCAGGCCCTGCTGGGGGCACCAGCCCTCGGTGGAAGAGGCACTGATGACTCTGCTCTCCCCCAGCCCTGGGAGCAGGAGGGAGTGCTGAGCACACCCACCCAGGCTGGGCCGTTCCCAAGGCCCTGGCTACGTGATTGAAGTGCTCCCCAGCAAGCTCCCACACGCTCGGGGAGGCTCTGGAGCCTTCTGAGCCAGACTGCTTGGCAAAGCTGTTCCTCACCCCGGCGGGTGTGGGCAATGCTGCAAGAGGCTCGCTCACCTCCGGGGTGGAAGGAGCAGCATATGCTGCACAGCGTGCAGGAGACATCTCCCCCTCCCCTCTCCACCCATCCTTCCCTCACATCCCAGCCTGGCCTCGTCTAAACCCGGCCTGTGCCCTCCTTTCATCAGGGAGGACGTTGTGGGCACTGGGGGCAGAAAAGTCCTTCGTTGGGACATCCTCCAGAGGAGAAACATGGTCCAGATGTGCTTTTCTCAGAGTGCTCTGTGCTTTGTGGAAGGAAAACCATGGGGAAAAGGGAAAACCATGGAGAAGATGGCCCTGGCTGTGCTGGGAGGGGAAGGGAAGGGTGCACCCTGCCAGCCCCGGAGGACGCGTTGGTGGCTGGTGTGTGCAGGCACATGAGGGCACCAGCACTTTGCTGTGGCTGTCAGAAGCTCTGGAGAACATTCCTGAGCACCCAACTGCAGTGCTGGGCTCTGGGGCTTGGCTCGGGGAGCAGGGGGCAAGTTCACACAGAGCTCTGGAGGCCGAGTTTCGGTCAGAAGTGCTGATGGCTGTGGTCAGCTGGTGGCGTCTCCTGGCTGGGCTGGGCTGTTGGGGCTTGTCCTCAGGGTCACAGGAAGGAGAAGGGAGAGAGAAGAGGCGTGGATGAGATGTGGGGATTAAGATAAGGCTGGGAACAGCAGGCAGGGAGTGAGGGGGCAACGTGGAGTGTGGGTGGGTGGAGAAGAGTTTTGTCTGCCTGCACTGGTGTGTGTGTGTGAAACTGCAGGAAGGAGACTCTTGGAGAAGTCCCAGGGCACGTCTGCCACAGGGACCAGCACTGAGGAGCTCATTTTAGCCGTGGACAGGGAGCCATTCATCCCTGGAAGAACAGAGTAGGGTGACATTTCTGTTAGGAGGTGCTGTCTTGTTTCTCTTGCTCTACATTTTTCTTTCCCCAGCCCCTCTGTCCTTTCCATTACTCTTTCATGTTCCTCACTCTCTGTGCATCTTTTTTTTTAAATCCCTTTCTTTCCTTTCCTCCCTGGCTCCCAGCATCCATCCAACTGCAGATTCTCCCAGAAGCAGGGAGCAAAACCCGCTTTTCTCGTTCTTACCACCTTGCCTCTCTCTTGTATTTATCATACAAATACTGGCTGTATAATTACCAGGGCATTATCTCTAAACACACAGATTAGGAAAAGACACAGTGGCAGCAAAGATGAATTTCAGGGTCAGTCTGGTGGGAGATACTTTTCTCCATCTGTCAGGGGAGGAATCAGCTGAGACAGGAGCTGTCATGAACTGCAGCTCCCACTTTCCAGGAGCACCTTCCACAGGATCAAGGTGGAAGGCTCCTAAATTCAGCCACTTCTGGGGTTATAAAAAGGCCACAGAAATGATCTGGGTGATACAGGGGGATCATACAAGGTGCCTTAAAGCTGTTCTTGTAGGGCAATTATTGCTGCCCTGCCACGAGGGCTGAGTCTTTGCAGCTCCTTTAATTACTGCTGCAGCTCCAATGGGATTAAATGGATGTCTGAGTGTGTGTTAGCATATGTTGGGATGTGCTGTGCTGATAAACATCAGGGCTTTCACATGCCTGCAGACACACATGCCCTGCATATTTCCCATAACTGATTCAGTGTCACCCGGAGCTGAAGACAAAAGGGTGGAAGGTGTTATTGATCCAGCCCCGTGCCTTTGGGTGATGATGATGAACTCTAGGTTGGGCTGGTTATAGAGGGATGAAGGTGTTACTGATCCAGCCTGGTGCCTTTGGGTGATGATGTGACCAGGCTGGGCTGGTCACAGTGGGATGAAGGTGTTACTGATCCAGCCTGGTGCCTTTAAAGAGCAAACACTGAAATCATCAGAGTGGTGATGAGCTCTAGACTGGGCTGGTCACAGTGGGAGGAAGGTGTTATTGATTTAGCCCTGTGCCTTTGGGTGATGATGAGCCCCAGGCTGGGCTGATCACAGTAGGAGGAAGGTGTTATTGATTTAGCCCTGTGCCTTTGGGTGATGATGAGCCCCAGGCTGGGCTGGTCACAGTAGGAGGAAGGTGTTATTGATTTAGCCCTGTGCCTTTGGGTGATGATGAGCCCCAGGCTGGGGTGGTCACAGTAGGAGGAAGGTGTTATTGATCCAGCCCTGTGCCTTTGGGTGATGATGAGCCCCAGGCTGGGGTGGTCACAGTAGGAGGAAGGTGTTATTGATCCAGCCCTGTGCCTTTGGGTGATGATGAGCCCCAGGCTGGGCTGGTCATAGAAGGAGGAAGGTGTTTATGACCAAGAATGAAGCTGCAGGTGGTGCCTGCAGCCACAAATTGCTCCTGTATCAGCCATGCCAGTAAAAAACAAGAGGAATAAACAGAGGAATTCCTCAGCCTGATGCCCCACAGCCACACTGCCTCTGAGGATTACCCAAATGTTGACGTGCTATAATTTCATTGCAGGGCTGCAAGCTCAGAGTGTCTTGGTCAATGACTCGGTCTCGGGGTTCATCGGCACGGACGTGGTGCTGCACTGCAGCTTCACCAACCCGCTGCCCAACGTGAAGATCACGCAGGTGACGTGGCAGAAGGCCACCAACGGCACCAAGCAGAATGTGGCCATCTACAACCCCGCCATGGGCGTGTCCATCCTGTCCCCCTACAAGGAGAGGGTGACTTTCCGGAATCCTTCCTTCAAGGATGGCACCATCCAGCTGTCCCGCCTGGAGCTGGAGGATGAGGGGGTTTACATCTGTGAGTTTGCCACTTTCCCCACCGGCAACCGGGAAGGGCAGCTGAACCTCACCGTGCTGGGTAAGGCTCTGGGCAGGCTCTGCAGGGGGAACCTGAGATTCACCTCCTGGGAGCTCAGGGTGAAGGTGGATTTGGGGTGGAAATGGTAGCTGTGATGGATTTTTAAGTAGGCTGGGAAAAGGTGAAGAGCAGGGAGCACAGAGCAGGTGGTTCTGAGACAGCTGAGCTGTCACACCTCGTCTTCTTTCCAGCTCCCAATTCCCCTTTTCCCTCCACCTACACTCCTAATGCAGGTGCAGTAACAGTGGCCAGGTCCCTGTGGGAGTGGGGAGCTTTAATGAGCTGGGGGCTGTTGAGAGAGAAGAAACAACATATTGATCCTAAACTCAAGCAGAGCTTGTCCCTGGAGCTCAGGGCTGTCAGTTAACAGACCCCACCCAAGCCATACATGAATGGTTTTCTCTCCAGTTTCAGTTCCTTTCTAACACAGGGGTGAAAACCTCTGGGAGGAAAGGACTGACATTCCCTATATCTGTGCATTTAGGGCACCTCCACCATCGTTTCCCCATAAATGATGCAGGTAGATGCTGCAAGGTGCACAGGCACTGCCATAAAGCAATTATTACGTGGGAATTATTGCTGGAAATCTGCACAGCTCTGGACTCACCACAAGCCTCAGTGGTGTTAGATGGCTCTTGGGATGTAGCAAACAGAGCAGCACTGCTTTTCTAACCATCCCTTTGCACCCTTTTCTCCTCCTCCTCCTCCCTGCACTCCCCTGCAGCCAAGCCCACGAACTGGATGGAGGGCACCAAGAGGCCGCTAATCGCCAAGTCTGGCAGGACAGAAAAGATCTTGGTAGCCACCTGCACCTCCTCCAACGGGAAACCCCCCAGCACGGTCACCTGGGACACAAAACTGAAAGGGGAGGCGGAATTCCAGGAGATCCGGAACAGCAACGGCACGGTGACGGTGATCAGCCGGTACCGGCTGGTGCCCAGCCGCGAGGCGCACCGCCAGCCGCTCATGTGCGTGGTCAACTACCAGCTGGAGAGGTTCACCGACAGCATCACCCTCAACGTGCAGTGTAAGGGGGCCTGGGCACGCCTGGGGGGCTCCCTGCTCTGGGGCAAGCGCCCCAGGGAAAGAGGGGTTTGGGAGGGGTTGGGGTGGTGGAGGGGATGGTAGCTTGGTTTTAGAGAGTGGAAACTGGAAAGGTCCTTTGGAATAATTGTGGGTTTTCTCTTTTTCTTTTTCTCTGCCATGTCTCTTTTGCTCCCCTTCTCTATCTTTTGCACTCTGTCACATTCCTTGTCCCATCATCTTTCCCTCCTCGTGTTCTCTCTCCTTCTCCCACTCCTGCCCCCCATCCCTTCCTATTTCATTTTCTCCCCTTTCCCACAATGCTCTCCTCTCCTTTTAACCTCTCTCCTCTTCCCACCCATGCCCCTCATCTCTTTCCATTCCATTTCCTCCCCTTTCCTTCCC
Organism: Zosterops lateralis; assembly: GCF_965231275.1. Taxonomy (NCBI): domain Eukaryota; kingdom Metazoa; phylum Chordata; class Aves; order Passeriformes; family Zosteropidae; genus Zosterops; species Zosterops lateralis. Next base: position 2,277,462 of record NC_139785.1, on the reverse strand, counting down.
TACAACCCTTTCCTCCCTCCTTTTCCCCTCCTGCTCTCCTCCCTTTCCCCCCACCCCTGCAGATGAGCCAGAAGTCACCATCGAGGGCTTTGATGGCAACTGGTTCCTGAACCGCAAGGATGTGAAGCTGATCTGCAAATCTGATGCCAACCCCCCAGCTCACACCTATGAGTGGAAGCTGTAAGTGTCCCCAGAGCAAATGTCACCTCCCCACAGGGACAGGGAGTCTCTGCAGACACCTCACTCACCCTCTGGTCACTTAGGGCCCAGTCCCATGAGTGTCAGTGGTGTCACTCCGAGCTACAACCTGTGCCTGTGATGAAGGTGGCTGCCAGCACAGTGCAGCCTCAATATCCACGGAAAACTTCTCTTTCTCACCTCCCTGGGATAATATTCTGCCCTGGTGACGTGAGGCAGCTGAGGTGTGACAAGGTGATTAATGTGCCCAGCACCACCGAGTGCCTCAGCAGCGGGGCTGGGAAAGAACCCAGGATTCCCCTGCTTTGAAGGGGCACAAATAACACAAAATTTTGTCTGTGTGTGAACAACCTTTCCCCAGAATCAACTCCAGCAGCCCCTCAGGTGACTGACATTAAACAGCAACAATTCCTTGTCCTCAGGTTTCCAGCTTTTGGCTGAACACACTAAAGGGACTTGAAAAGTGAGTGAGGGGTGTCTGGGCAGTCAGGTGGGAATTGGTACAACCTGATGTGGTTCTCTCTGCCGCTCTTTCTTCCCTGCAAGCACTCGTGTAGCTTTAAAAGAGGAAGATCAAATGGATCCTTTCTTCTTTTCAGCTGGCATTTGTCATCAGGAGAGAGGCTCTCCACATGGCTTTGCAAGGAGCACATTCTGTCTCATTGCACTTCCCAGATCAAACTGTTCAAAGTGAAAGTCTGAAGAGGATTGTTTTCCTTGCCTTTTTTTTCCTACTTCTCCATCCCCAGCTCTCTCCATCTGTTGGTTCTGCCAGTCTGACTTAAACTCCAAGAGGCTCTCTGGGTTCCTCACAACATTTCCAGGAAATGCCTCAGAGGCAAAAATGCACCCAAGGCAGGAGAGATGCCACTCGAGGCTGTTTCTGTGCCTCCTCCCCTTCCTGGGGGCTGCTGCTGCTGCCTGGAATGTAAAACCCAGCAGTGCTTTTCCTTCTCCTCCCATTTGGATGGGGATGGACAGCAGTCAGGGGAGCTGTCAGAGGAGGCAGCAGCCCCCTGGAGCATCCTCACCACCCCTCTGAGCTGTGCCCTTGGCTTTGTAGGTTCAGGGCTCTGTAGGACCACAATTAAGGTGTTTCTCCATCAGCTTTGGGATCACTGGCTTGATGCAGCTGGGGAATGTGTGTTTTCTGTACATATGTGTATATGCAGACATGCAAAATACATGCATTTAGGCACTTCTTTACAATCCTAATTATACCCCCGTTATTCCCTTTTGTTTCTTATAAATTGCTGACAATATGTGCACATTTGGGTTGGGAGGAGGGGAAGGAATTACTTGAGTAATTTTTAATTGCCTAAGAGAAGTAATTACTTTACTTTGCTTCAGTAATTAAGAATAACCAGGCCATGTGTGTCTTTTCCTAACACACAGGGGCTTTTATTTTTTTTTTCTTTCATTTTTTCATCTGCCTTTGTTCATTTATTTTCTGTATCTCTGGGTTTAGCTTTGCATTATTCCAGTTTCACACTTACCTGTTCTGACGTGGGCAGAGCTTTAAATCAACACTGCTGTCTATGAGTTGGGGTTGATACAAACACTGGCTGATCAGGAGAGTGAAATGGGCAGGAAATTGGGGTAAAACAGGGTCAGGTTGTGTCCCTTTCCTGCCTACATTAATGGGGATTTTCCAGGCAGCTCCTGCACCTGCCCAAGGGCAAACACAGACCCAGAATGTTGGTGTCACCTGCTGGGTGTCACCTCTGGGGTCAACCATGGTCTCTGTCCCCCCCAGGCCAAACGGGACCCTGCCAGGGAGTGTGGAAATCCAGAACAACACCATCTACTTCAAGGGGCCCGTGTCCTACAGCGTGGCTGGCACCTACGTCTGCGAGGCCACCAACGCCATCGGGACACGCTCGGGCTTGGTGGAGGTCAATGTCACAGGTAGGACAGCACCTGGAACGTGGCAAAAAGGTGGGCAGGGAGACAAAGGTGTGAGCAGTTGACATCTCCACCAGTGCCATCTCCTCAGTCACCAGTGTCTCCTTTCGGGGGTGGGAGTCTCGTGGTGCCGATGGGGCAGCGGAGTTCTTGGCTTTGGAATGGTGTTGCACTGGTTTGCTTTGGATTCTCTTTTTTCCTCCTTTCCTCTCGTGGTCTTTTCCTTTCTTACACCAAATCAATTTGTTCCCCCCCCACCTTGTCTTCTGCTTTGGATTCAGAGATGGTTGTACGTGTTAACAGCAAAGACATGTCAGGGAGATATTGATCAGAACAAGGGGCAGGATGAGGATGTGGACTGCCAGAGGGGCAGGAGATGGATGAGTCACTTGTTCAGGATGGTGTTTGGTGTTCCTGCTCTTGGGTAATTCTCCTGATCCTTCATCTGAGCTCCTTCCAGTGTTGCTCTGTGAACTCGCTCACCTGCCTGCCACGGATTCCTGTGGGAGCTTGAGGAGCTTTGGGCTCCAGGAAGGAATAACATCCAGGATGCAGGCAGTGGGAAGTGATGCTGTGATGTCACAGGAGACAGAAGGGATCTGACGGCCTGCAAAGCACTGTGGCCACGGGAGGGAGGGAGAGACGTGGGCACGCTTGGGGAGTGTCAGGGAGAGAAAGTCATGTCAGGAAATAGCTCCAAGAGAAGAAATAACATATGGCAATAGCCTCATTTCTGAAAGTCACAGTGACATTGCGAGACATCACCGAGGGGGAAAAGCGGCTGTGGGTGCTTGGAGAGCAGAAAAGAGACCTTTATCCCATTCCTTTGGGGTAAAAGGAGCGATTTGGGTTATCAGGCAGTGACTGGTGGCCTCAGGAGGGCTGGGAGTGCCTCCTGGAGCAGTGAGGTGGAGCACAGCCTCATGCAGGGAGCTCTGGGCTGCAGACACCCCGGACAGGATGGGCAGTGAGGTCAACGAGCTGCCCTGGGGGCTGGCAGGGCATGGGGAGCACAGGACAGACTCCCAGGGCTGTTCCCTCTTCCTCTGTCCAGCCCAAGGCAGTCAGAGCCTCTCCTGCTGCGCAGTCCTTGTGGAGATGTCTGAGCTGAGAGTGATGAAAGTCCAGCCCCCTCCACAGCTTTTCCTGGTGGTAAATGCTGAGCCAGCACAGAGCAGAGTCTGGGGCAGCTAAAATTAGCAACAGCTCAGTGTTTGGCACCCTGAGCACCTCAGCTCCCCTCTCTGTAACGTGGGCAAACCAGGCTAATCTTCCTCTATCCAAGTGCTTGGAGGTCAATGGATGGGATGTGCTAATTAGATGCTAATTACCCGGTATTTATTTATGATCATTATCACTGTAGCAGGTCTTTAATTCACACCTCCTGTCCTGGAAGCCTGCCTGCTGAGTTCTTCCTGGTACAGGCATTTCTCTGGGGGCTGTTTCTTTTGCCAGCACTGGAAGAACAAAGCCCTTTGTGCCCAGCCCTGCCCAACCACCCAAAACCAGGGCAAGGTCATGGCCCAGATCAGCTGCTGGCCCTTCCAGGGGAGTTGTCACCTCGGTGTTCCTGGGGCAGTGCCTGGTACAGGCTGAGCTGACTCCCTTTGGCAATAGAAATCCATCCCACGCAGTGCCCAGGACGTTGGGGCACGTTTGGAACAGTGAGCAGAGCTTAAACACCTCCCAGTTCAGCCCTCGGGCACAGGGGAGGAGAGGAATCGGGACTGAAGAGGACTTTGGGAGCACCAGGCTCTCACTGTCCATTCCTCCACAGCCTCTGTGTCCATTTCCTGCTCTCATTCTGCCTGTCCAACCTCCCCATGTCACTCGAGGTGTCAGAACACCAGGCACAGCCCTCTCCTTGTGTTTCCTGCCCATTTTGGATGTGTCTCAGCCCCACAGTGCCACCGGTGGTGTCTGCACCAGCTCACCTGCACAGGCTCTTCCAGAGATGAGGGGCTGTGTGTCCCCCCGTGGGATTTGGAATTGTCTCTTTTCCTGGTGTGTTTTTCAGAGGACTGGTAGAGCATTGTTCTCACACCCCACCAGCACAGAGGAAGTGGGGGCTGGCAGGATTTCTGGGCTTGGGTTTGGTGTCTGCCTGCCTATAATGTCAGCTGGTTCCCAAAGGTCCTGGCTGTGGTGTCGAGGTTAAATGAGAGGGAATGAAGGGCACACCCACAGCTGCCCTGCCAGGAGGGATTAACAGCCAACCCCACAGGCCAGGCCTGCACCACATTTAAAAAAAAATATATATATTCTTTAATAATTCATGGGATCTGAATATGTTTATCCAGCTCTCCCCAAGGAGCGATTAGGCCGGTGCTGGGGAGGGCTCAGCCCTCCTCGCTCAGCTATTACAGGTACATTTGTTTGGGTCTTGCAGGCAATTTAGGGATTGTCAGTGGACCACGAAACCTCTTTCAAGAGCTGCATGCAATAAATGGAGTTCAATCTAGTGAGCAGCCAGCCTTGGGAGGAAAAAAAAAAAACAACACGGAAGGTTGATGCAGAGAAAACCCTGCAGCAGCTTTTCCCCCCTCTGTCTCCCTGTTCTCCCCCCTTTTGCCACCCAAAATCTTCCCTCCAGGCCCCAGAGTGCAGGGCTGGTTCAGCCCCCTGATGGGAAGGGCAATTTGTTCAGAGGGAGAAGGCTGAATGCTTCTATGAGAGTTATGGTGCATTAAAGAGATTGATAAGTGGAAATTTAATATTTTATTCCGGCAATCTGTTCCCATAATAGCTTCTCCTGCCTTGCAGGACCTTTGTCAGTCGCAGGCAAGCCATGTAGTGTGACATGTAACTATTTATTACGGGCGGGTGGGTGACAGAATAAAAGGCTGTGCTTATGGACTGCACGTGTGTGGGGTCCTGCACAGAGAACTGGCCATGGACAGTCACCTGTGTGATCCCAGTCTGCATCCTGGCCATGGACAGTCACCTGTGTGATCCCAGTCTGCATCCTGGCCATGGACAGTCACCTGTGTGACCCCAGTCTGCATCCTGGCCATGGATAGTCACCTGTGTGACCCTAGTCTGCATCCTGGCCATGGATAGTCACCTGTGTGACCCCAGTCTGCATCCTGGCCATGGACAGTCTCCTGAGTGATCCCACTCTGCATCCTGGCCATGGATAGTCACCTGTGTGACCCCAGTCTGCATCCTGGCCATGAACAGTCACCTGTGTGATCCCACTCTGCATCCTGGCCATGGACAGTCACACTTGTGTCATCCCATCTGTGTCCTGGTCGTGGAGATTCATTTGTGTGATCCTGTTTTTATCCTGGCCGTGGGCATGAATGTGTGTGTGACCCCAATGGACATTCACACCTGTGTGATCCCATTTGTATCCTGCCCATGAACACTACCGTGTGTGTGATCCCATTTGTATCCTGGCTATGGACTTAAGCACCTGTGTGATCCCATTTTAATCCTGCCCATGGACATTCCCACCTGTATGATCCCATATTTTTTTCCTGGCCATGGACACTCCCATGTGTTTGATCCCATTTGTATCCTGCCTATGGACACTGCCATGTGTGTGATCCCATTTTTATCCTGACCATGGACATTCACACCTGTATGATCCCATTTTTTTTTCCTGGCCATGGACACTGCCATGTGTGTGATCCCATTTGTATCCTGCCCATGGACATTCACACCTGGTGACTCCCAGTTTTCATCCTGGCCATGGAAATGGTTTTCCCAAACTTGCTGCGCAGGGCAGGCATACACCATTGGCACGTGGGAATGTCCATGGATTCATGAACATGGGTTTTTCTGGGTGCAGCAGAGCATGGACGTGCCCTGGCCCCGTGCAGGGGACATTCACCCACTTGTGCACTGGCTCCAGCCAGAGGAAGCACAAGGAGAAAAGGAGAAAAAAAAAAGGCAAATGGACCTTTGAAGGAGACTCTCAGAGCTGGGGCAGCCTGTGCCAGCAGCTTTGCAGCCCTTGGATGTGCCACAGGCTGGGGGGGAGGAAAAGCTGGCAGGGGTGGCTGACCCCCCCTGCTCTGTTGGCTTCCAGCAGGGAGTTATTTACACACCAGCAGCGCCCTCGTCCCAGCAAGGTCACTGCAAACAGCCCCTGGGGCTGCTGGAGCTGCTGCCACACAGCACCAGGCTCGGGAAAGCCCTTTCTGGGAAGTCCTAAATCCCAAGGCCTGCAGCAGGTGCTCCCAAAGCCAGGCAGATTTGGGTGGGAGGATGTAGGGCCCGGGGGGGCAAAGAGGAGCCAGCCCCGAGGGGGGGCCTGGCTGATGCTAATCTTCCCGAGTGGCTGTGCATCCTGTCTGGTGACATCTGTGCCAGGGCCCCCGAGGGGAGCAGGGCTTGATTGACAGGGGATAGGTGACCTGAGAGAGAGATTAAAACCTAAGACACGTTTGGCATCTGGCCTGAAAGCCGTCACACTCTGACACGCCGGTGGCAGCTGCTGAACTCCTGGATTAGTTGCCAGCGGTTTTTCCACCCCCACCAGCCCTGCAGGAACCCCCGGGAGGGAGAGGGAAGCAGGATCCCTTTGGAAAGCTGGAGATGGACATGCAGAGGTGCAGAGGGTCAGCAGTGCTCTGGGCTTCTCAAATTGCAGCTTTGTCCGGACGTTTCTCCTTATCTTCCCTCGTGCACAGAAGTTAACACGGGAGCAAAGTCCTGGGATAATTCGGTGTGGGCTGTTCCGGCAGGGAAAGTTTGCCATCAGCAATCTGGCTCCTAAACAAACCCCACAGGGCCATTTCTGTATTTGCTGAGGCCATCTGGGAACTGGGAAGCCCCAGGAATACGTTGGAATTCCTGTTCCTGTTCCTCCGTGGAGCTGCTGTTCACATTGTGTGGATGTTTGGTTTTTCCAAGGTAGGAGGAAATCCAGAGTCTTCCTCTTCTGGAAGAGCTTGGGCTGACACATGTCCAACAGCCAACTCCTCATGGAGTTTGACATTTTCTCCAGTGCCCGTGGCCACAGGGAGAATCTGGGCTGGTACTGGCTTTTCCCTTGGTCCTTAGGATTGAGGGGAAAAGGATGGTAATGGGACTTAAAGGAAAAACATGTCCACATGAAGCAGTCTTTTAAAATATCCCAGCAGATGAGCAGAAGAGCTTCTGAAAGCTCATTTCCTGCAGATCTGCATATCACAGACAAATTACTGGGTGTCTAAAAATACCCTTTTTTCTGATCTGGGCCCTCCCTGCCCCTGGGAGCGGCCTCCTGTCCCCCTGGGCTCTCTGATGTCTAATGAGGTTTAGCTCCCACCTCTGCCAAGGATCCCACTCCAGCCATCTCCAGGAGCTTTCTGACAGGGATAATTTCAGCTCGTTCTCTCACATTGCACTAAAATTGGCCAGCAGGTTCAAAAAAGCAGCAGATAAAGGATTGATGGACAGGTGGGACGATTTGCATGCGCCTCATTTTTATTGGAAAACAGCCATTAAGAGAAAGATGGGATTTTTTTAAAAAAACCCTATACTTTTGATGTGATGGGGAAGGTCTGGGGGAAGTTTGTAGCCTCACTGTTGAGCCCTGGGGTGCTGCAGGAAAATGCCAGAGCCTTGCAGAGGGATCAAAGAGAACCTGTGGGCTGGGCCAGGTGCCAGGCTGAGCCCGGGGTGACCTCCTGTCTCCCTGCTCTCCCAGCTGCTGTCCCAGAGGTCTGGCTGCTGGCACGGGGACAGGAAGCTGGGCTGAAAGCAACAGCTGGCAGAGGCGGGCACGGGCAGATAGTGTGGCTGCTCTAATTCCTATTCATACAGCACTCCCTCTTTTTATAAGGGCTGGGGGGTGGCAGGCGGGGGGAGGCTTTTCATGCTGGCATTAAAGCCTGGCTTGTTCCCCCTCCCTGGGCTCCGCTGTCTCCTGTTTCTCCAGGCTGCTTTTCACAGTGGTTTTAATTCTCTCCAGACTCTTCCTAATGGATTTTTCACATGGGGCCCCCCGAGCACGCTCAGGCATCCCACCGGTTTCCAGGAATTTCACGCCCCCCTCGGACACAAAAACAAGGGGATCCTTTTCCCACACTTCCCCTTTCTCTGCCTTGGTGCTGCTCTGTTTGCACCCCGGATACGAAATGGGGTGAGCAGAGGGGTGGGCCCCAGTTTGTGGGATTGGCAAATGGTCCTGGTCGTTAATGGAGATGGATGTGGGGACAGGTGACACGCTGGTCCCCGCTCACCACCTGCCAGTGCTGAGGCACCTTGTCACAGGGCACAGCCACACCTCAGTGAGGGTGACAGCAGTGACACAGCCCACCCTGCTCCGGAGCCAGCCCCGGTCTGTGCCGCCATCCAGTGGCAGTGCCGGACCCTGGAGTGGCCGGAGCCCCTCCTGACCCCGCCCCAGGGTCACCCAGCACACCCCCCGTGGGAGGATGAGGAGGGAAGGAGCTCTGTGGGTGATGTGGGGCTGCTGGCACGTTATCTTCCCCCTGTCTTGCTTCTTCCTCCCTTCCCACAGTCTGGGTTTGTTCTCTCTGGCGTGGGAACGGCGCCATGGTGAGGAGGATGGGGATGGCATGAGGGGAGGAAAGAGTTCCTTGCCTGAGAGACGTGTGAAATGCACCAGGGATATAGGGATGGATGGATGGAGGGATGGATGGATGGATGGATGGATGGATGGATGGATGGATGGAGGGATGGATGGATGGATGGAGGGATGGATGGATGGATGGATGGATGGATGGATGGATGGATGGATGGATGGATGGATGGATGATGGAGGGATGGATGGATGGAGGGATGGATGGATGGATGGATGGATGGATGGATGGATGGATGGATGGATGTGTTCCCGCTCGTGTCCATGGTGTTGGCAGTGCCAGGGGGGTGGCACGGGGGTGGCAGGTGCAACATCAGGGGTGGGCAGCACAAAAGGCAAGGAAAAAATAAATATCTCCTGAGAAAGGTAGGAACACATTCCCCCTCTTCTCTTCACGCTTCCAACCTGGACTGTTAATGAGGCTTTTAGCAGGAAAGTCGGCCAAGCTCCTTCAGAAATCAGGCACAGACCTCCCCTCTCAGATCTGCTCTCCAGAGCTGGAGGCAGAGGGATCAGTATGGTTTGAGGGATATGCACCACGTCTGGGGCTGGTCAGGGTGGGTTTTGTGGGGCCACGCAGAGTCAGCCTTGCTGTAGGGAACTGTGGGGTGTGAGGAGGCTTCAGAGCTGTGGGGAAATGAAAGATGGAGCCCCTGGGGCTGAGGCAGCTTGCTGGGCTTCCCCTGCTCCCACTCAGCCTCCAGCTGCTCCCCTGCTCTGTGCACAGCTTTGGGAATTGGGCACGACAGAGGCTGGGGCAGCCAGGAGCAGGCTTGGGCAGGGGAGAGGGAGCAGTGTGGGTGTTGTGTGGTTGAAGCTGAGCCCTCAGCAGGCAGGACATGAGGGGATGGACGTGACTGTCCCTGGTGTCCCTGCAGAGAGGCTCTGCATTAACCAGCTGCCTGGGACAGGCCTTATGTTGATGCAACACGTGGCTTTGGCTTTGCACAGCCCGACCCCGGCTCCCCGTGCTGCAAGACATGCCCCTGCTGCTCCTCTGAGGCTGTCTGGGGGAAAAATGCTGCCTGCACAGCATCCTGCTCCTCATGCTGGCTGCAGCAGGGACCCTCCATCTGTCCCCCAGCCCACTCTGCCCAGTGGGCTGCTCTCTGTGTGGGTTCAGCCTCAGGAGCCTTGGCTCCAGGCAAGTCAGCACTGCAGAACCCAACACGCTGGTGTCGGGTTGATGTTTCAGCAAAGGCAGGAATTAATCATCTTCCAGGCACAAAAAAAACTCCAAAACATTCATGGCTCAGGCCAGCAATTGCTTGAATTCAGTGCCCTTGTCCAAAACCTGCAGCTGTTGCTGTGCCTTCACTTGGGGGAAGCTCTCCCTCAGTGTCTGGGCTGAGCTGTGCCAGCAGGGACATGCAGGGGGGCAGGCAGCAGCCACTGCCTCACATCCCTTTGCAATCTGCTGCCTTTCAGCCCCTCTTTCCCCATCACACCACTCTGGCTGTGCTCAGGGATGCTGAGTTTGCTGCAGGGTCTGCACCCCTCCTTGGGCTGCTGGGGGAGACAGTGAAGGCCAGGGGGCTCCAGGCTTGGCAGGCTGGCCTGGGGGGTGGGAAGAGCACTGGGAGAGGTCTCATGTGCAAAGACAAGGCTGCCCCAGGGCATTAACCAGGCACCTGCTGCCTAAATTGGGAGGCAGGTGAGGAGCTGAGACATCCATATAGTGTTTGATGCCTCATGGACACGGGTGTTCTACAGGCTCTGAGCTTGGCCAGGGGCTGTAACTGTGCCCAGAAAGGCTGATTGAAGTCCTGGCTCAAACTTTATCTGTGCCAAAGTGTAGGTGTTGAACTGCATGAAAGAGGAGAGAGCTGCTTTCTCATCTCTTTCCTCTGCCTCTTTTTGAGTTATTTCTTTCTTTTTTAAATAGGTCAGGGTAACTGTATAGGAGCAAGATGAGCAGCAGGAGTGGCACTGTGCTGGCCAGGGAAGGGAAAGAAGCAGCAGGAAGGTGGTCTGCAGGGTCAGCACAAGGGTCAGCCTCAGGAGGGCTCTGAGCAGCCACAGGGCACCCATGGGTGGGTGGGGGATCACGGGGTGCTGCTGCCTCCTGGCCCCAGCTGGCTCTGATCCGGGCTGGGATGTGAGGAGAGGGATGCAGGGTGGCATCCCTGAGCAGCTGGGTGCCCACCCCTGGGTGGGGTTTGGGGCCTCACTGCCTGTCAGGAGCACCCCCTGGGAAACTGGAATTCTGTCAGCCGGTAAAACGGAGCGCGCCTGGACTCAGTACATGGGACTGGTGGGATCTGAGCACACCTGGGGAGGGGAAACCACTGCTTCCAGCCTGCTCCGGGCTCCTGCATGAGGCTTGGCCAGCTTGGCACGGCACCTTCCCCTTGCTGAGGCAGAGCTGACCCCCGTGAGGACACCCCTCTTCCCCTTTCCCCAGTTTTTCCCTTCCCTGTTCCTTACCCTCATCTTCCCACCCCCTCACCCCCCCGCCCCGGCCCAGACTGGCAATGAGAGCATGGAGGGGAGGGCGCGTTTCCGCATGGTTTGACACTGTTCCCCCTTTCCATCTGTCTTTTCCTACCCAGAATTTCCCTACACCCCGTCTCCAATCGATGATCACAAATCCATGGTGCAGCCGAACATCCCCACACCGGTGATTGGGGGCATAGTGGGAGGCGTCTCGCTGGTCCTGCTGGTGGCCGTGGTGCTCTTTGTGGTACTCCGGCGCCGGCGTCACACCTTCAAGGGTGACTACAGCACAAAGAAGCACGTGTACGGCAACGGCTACAGCAAGGCTGGCATCCCGCAGCACCACCCGCCCATGGCGCAGAACCTCCAGTACCCCGACGACTCGGATGACGAGAAGAAGCCGGGCCCCTTGGGCGGCAGCACCTACGAGGACGAGGACGAGGACGGAGGAGGAGGAGGTGAACGCAAGCTGGGCGGCCCCAAAGCCTACGAGGAGGACGCCAAGAGGCCTTACTTCACCGTGGACGAGGGCGAGGCCCACCCTGAACCTTACGACGAGAGGACACTCGGCTTCCAGTACGACCCCGAGCAGCTCGACCTGGCCGAGAACATGGTGTCGCAGAACGACGGGTCTTTTATTTCCAAAAAGGAGTGGTACGTGTAGCTCCACGCCCCCCTCTGCTACACTCAAACACACACACACACACACACACGCTCACAAACACGACGCTCTCCCTCCCCTGCAGCCCTCCCGGCACACCCACGCACGCCCCGCCCGCCCCGCACAGACTTTTTGGATGCTCCCAGCAGGAAAAGGGGCTGCTGGGGGTGAGCAGGGAGGGAGGGCGGCTTTGCTTATGGATCAAAAATTTTTTTTTTTTTTTTTTTTTTTTTTGGGAGGGAGGGAGGGCAGGGCTCGTGCGGGAGGGCGGGAGGTCGGGTAATTATTTTCTCTCGGTTTTGGTTTGGCTTTTTTAATTTCTCTCTCTCTTTGACGACTTTTCGTCCCCTTCTGTGGTGTTTGTATTGGTCGGTGGCTTAGGTGTTACTCTTTGCTTTAACGACTGTTGCCCAGCCTGTATATTACACTCTTGTTTGTGTCTTCATGTCTCAGAGTGCCCTTCCCTCCCCGAGGCTTCCTCCTCCCGCTCCCACCCCCCTGAAACACTGGAAATTTGTTTGTATGTTGTCTTCTTTGTTTGTTTTTGAACCTTGGGAGGGGGGCAGGTGGGCTGTCCGTAGGACAGAGGCCAGCGGAGTTTTATGGCGATGGAAACATAGGTGCCATTATCAGGTGAATGGATTTTGGGTTTTTGTTCCCCCTAATGGTTTTTTTTTAATTATTTTTTTCGGTGGGGTCTGGGTGACATTCCCATTGCCTGCTGCACACACCTGGAGAGAACCACACCCAGTTTTTAATGACTCAGTGAAATGAAAGTGAGGAGAAAGGGGGAAAAAATAGCCCTAGACCGAACCCCAGGTGCAGGGGCTGATAGCAGAGCAGGGAAACAAAACTGCCATTTTCCTCCTACAATTTATTATTGCCTGGCTTTTCATTTTTCTGTCTTTGTTTGAGTGTTCTTTTAAATGAAAGACAAGGAGTATTTATTGCTGACATTTTCCCCCCCGTGATGGCTCAGAGAGGGGGCTGGCTGTTTTTGTTCTCGTTGCTGTTGTTGTCGCTGGTACCAGCCACGGAGCAGTTCACTGGGGCACATCCACTGGGGAAGGGACCAACTGAGGACACTTTGCTGCTTCCACACATTCACTGCCTTCAGCTCTGCTCTGCACAGCCAGGCAGGGCAGGACCAGCCCCTGAGTTTTATTTTATTATACCACTAAGACTTAATTGTCATGTGTTTACACTTTATTTTTTTATTCTGGTCAAAGCACGGGGGTGCTTCTCTCTCTCTCTCTTCTCTCTTTCTCTCTCTCTCTCCTAGCAACAACCCCAGCCTGTGGCTGCACCACGTAGCTGGCATTGATTGCCACTTTTCCAATATCAAATCCCTCTCCTGAGCACAGGCTTGGCAGACAGGGTAGGAGGGATTGAGCCTGGGGTATTGATCTCGCCCTCCTTGCCTTGAGCCACGGCGTTGTGCTGGGGAGGTTTGCATTGCTGCTATCTCTGCTCTGTGAATAAATGGGATTCCAGACTTCAGGGCCCTCCGTCTCACACCGACCATCTCCAAATTAGATTCACTGGGTTGAGGCTTATTTTTTTTCCTTCTTGTGGGTTATATTAATTTTTTTTTTTAAATTCGATGTATAAATAAATCTTTTGTTTGAAAAGAAATCCCCAGTTTTCTGAGCTGTATTATCATGGACATCTAAAAATAGCAGGACTAATTCTCCTCCTGCCTTTCCCGCTGGGTTTTGTTCCACAGCGGTTCTCCTGCTGCAGGAAGGGAGGAGGGTGGAGAGGCAAAGCCACACGGATGAGGTGAGGGCAGATCCCTGATCCAGGCAGCCCCCAAAGCTTTCCTTCCCCGTGAGGAGCTGGGTGCAGAGCACAGGGAGCTCAGCCTGAGCCATCCCCAGTGTGCTCTGATTGCATTACTGGGGCAGTGGGCAATCCAATTGCAGGGCTGTAATCTCTCTGCTGTTCCTGCCAGCCCCTCAGGCTTCCTGGCTCCTGGCAGCACAGCCACACGCCACAGGAAGGCTGCTCTGTGTCCTCCCAGAGCCAGGGCAGGCAGAGATTCCCTGGGGATCCCTCTGGCTGAACAGCCCCAGCTCCATCCACAGTGCCCTGCTAGCAAAAAACACCCCAAATAAAGGAAATAAAACCTCTTAATAGCTCTCCAAATCTGCGATTACTGATGATTAGGGGTGGGAATGACTTCCCTCCAGTGCCCTGGGAGAGCAGCACACACGCAGGGCTTTGATTCTCCCGGAGGGAGAGCCTGTAATCTGGATCACAGTGTGTGGTGCAGGGAGAATTCCCAGCAAAGTCCATCTCTGGAGTGGATAATCCTTTAGATCTGGATCTGAATCAGGGCGGTGACAGAGCCTCCAACACCAGACTGTGGGGAGGCATCAGCAGGCACTGGGGGAGATCAGAGGCACAGCCCCTGCCCTGCAGATTTCCCCCCCTCCCTGGGAGGAGGTGGCATTGGAAGGAAAACAATCTTTTACAAAATCTGCAGGGTCCAGCAGTGATCCTTCACGTTCAGGTGGAGGCCACTGCTCAGGTCTGGCAAATTCCCACCAGAGTGACCCCACAGCTGTAAAGAACAGAGGTGCAAAGCCTGGCAAGTGGGGCAGAAGGGCCTGGGAGAGAGATCAGGGCTCTGTGGCTGCTCCCAAGCTCAGGGCTGACCAAAGGAACCCCTAAGGAATCTGCTTTGGGAGTTATTCATTTGCCTTTGAAGGAGTCATTTTTGGAGCTTTATTGCCCATTCACACACTGTGAAGGCTCCCAAACCCAGTGGGACCCAGGGGAAGGAAAGGAGAGAGTGGAGCAATGTGGGATTTCCAAGCTACAGCCTGTACACGATTCCCTTCCTGCTGCAGCACTTTTTTCCTGCCCTTTCTGCACCAGCCCAAATTTAGGACTTAGCTCAGGCACTTACCTCCTCAGAGTGGTTCAGAAAAGGGGTCAAATGATCGTTTTTCATCCAGAACCTTGAGTGGAAGATCCTTAGACAGCGTTGCCTGGCACACCCTGCGAGTTCAGGGCTCAGTGCTGCATTCCTCTCATCCTTGAGCTCTTCAGCATCGCTCCCCCGGTGCAATCATCACCACAGCCACAGACAAGTGCCACCTCTGTGCTGTCATTTGCTCCTTGCTGTCCCTTGCAAGGTCAGCTAGACAGCCAGGACACTCTTGGGGTGGTAATTAGCCAAGTGATTAGCCATTAATCCACGGCAAGGTGGAAGAAAAAAAGAAGTGTGGGGGAAGAAAATCAGATTGATGCTCCATCTGAGAGCTGTTTTGGTCCAGTAATAGCATCGCTGCCTTCTCGGGGTTGAATTGCTCTGAGGGGGCCCTTGAAGGGAATTAGATGAGTTTTTCCACCATCATCAAGCAGGAATTGTGATGCCTGTTCCTACCTGAGAGCTCAGGAGTGAGCTCAGGAGAGAGGACAAAGTGAAGAACCACCTGCATCCTGCTCCTGGGGCTGTGCAGGGGGGGAAAGTGCTGGGGCTGTGCAGGGCTCAGCAGCAGCTCTGTGTCCTGGTGATGGTGTCACTTGTCCCTTTGTGCCCCAAATTTCCCTCAGTGGGCAGATCCTGCCAGGCTGGAGTGCCACACACAGCTCAGGGGCTGGGCCACCTCTCTGGGACCCGCAGGCTGCCCCAAGTGAAAACTCCCCTGCTTCTCCACCCCACCTCTCATCAGAGGTGCTAAGGAGGTGGGACCCAGCAAAGAGGAGTGGGAGCTTCCAGCTGTCCCCGGGCCTCCTCCCCTCCACCTCGGTGCTAGGGAGCATTTCTGCAGGAAATGTCCCATTTCACACCAGCCCTGAGCTGCTGTGCCCCCCTGGCTGTGCCTGGGGTGGGTTTGGCCCTCACCCTGCTCGGGGCTGGGTGTCAGTGCCTCATCCCCTCCCTGGCAGGGATCTTTGTCCAGGAGGGATCCCTGTGCTGGGGACAGACATCAGCGTGGTGCTTTTCCCCTTCCCAAACCCTCATCCTGGATGGCAAAGCTTGGTGGTACCTCAGGCTGGGTGGGGAAGCTGAGCAGGTGTGGAGAGAGAGGTCAGTGAGCCAAAATTCAGGTGAATTTGGGCCAATCCCCCACCTTTCCCCCCGCAGTGTGAATTCAGGGAGCTGTACAAGCCAACAGGTCTGTGTCACAACCCACAACCAGCCTGTGCTTTATGTTCAAAGATACCTCAGCTGTTTCCCTGCTGGGGCTTTTCTCTAGGATTATTCATTGCAATTCACCCTAGTGATGTTATTTTCCCTTATTTAATTACCAGGTTTGTTGTGTGTTGGTTTGTTTTTGGTTTTTTTTCTCCCCTGTTAAGTCGTTTTCATTCAAGCAGGGGGAGAAAAAAAAATTAAGAAAAAAAAACAACCTGAAGATTTCTTCAGAAAATAAATCAACGAGCTGAGATGGTTGCACCAAATTGATTGCAAAGACATGAGGGACAAAGGGAGCCATTTTCCTGATGTCGAGTCAAAAAAGAAACACAACAACAGTTCAGCAAAAATCACGGAGGGTTTTGGAGAGAGAGATTCCAAAGATTGATCTGGAGGCAGTTAGAGAGGGGAGTGTGATTGGAACAGGGGCTGCTGCTCTGCCTGGCCGTCTCCCTTTGCCATGCACAAACACACACACACGCACACAACACACTGATTTTTGGGGTTTGGGGACTAGATTGGATGCAGGGGAAAACCCCAGAGCCCTTGTGGGGGTCAGATGTGTCATTCCTGCAGGCTGGGAGCTTTCCCTGTGTGGGAATGGGGGATCCCAGGTTGTCAACGGGTTAAAATCCACTTTTAAGTTCCCCTGAACCTCTGCTGTTGTAGCACTGAAGTTTTGGGTCTATGCAGGCAGTGGGGACAGGGGACACTGCCAGCACGGCCTGGCTGCTGCCTGTTCTGTATTGGGCTGTGAAATAGCTCCTCACCTGCCCACCCTGCACTCCTCCCAGCCCCTGCATCCCCAGGGAAATCTGTCACTTGGAGCTTTCCCTTGGGATGAGCAGGGGATCCTTGGGACAGGGGAGGGTGGGAGGGTCTGGGGTCCTTCCCCATCAGTCCCAGAGTCAGCCCAGAGTGGGGCTGGGGGAGAGCAGGGGGGCTCAGCCCATCTGCAAGAGGAGGAGAGCCCCAGAGAGGAGCTGAGCTGGGATTTGGGCCCAGGGGGGATTCCAGGTGTGATTCCCTGGGGTCAATGGCAGGAGCACATGGAGCCAGATCCCCACTGCTGATGGTGGAGGGACTCTCCTTGAGGATATGGATTTTCTTTTCTTTGGCCTTTCTCTTTTTTTAAAAAACATGATTCCTCAGCTCCAGTGGTTTTATCTCTCTTTTTCTTCGTCCTCTGGCTGTAATGATCATTGTGGAATTGAAACTGCAGACAGACAAACAACCCCAACCCCACTTTTTTTTTTCTTTTTTTTTTTCTTTTTTTTTTTTTTCTTTGTTTATTTTGTATTCTGTGTTGTAAGTGCTTTTGTAAAAAAGAAAAAATAAAAATAATAATAATAATAATGTAATGGACTTTTATGATTTTGGTTTGGTTTTTTTTTCTTTTATTTTTTTCTTTTTGTTTTGTTTTCCATCCTTTGTAATTTGTTCATTTTGAGTCCTTGGGGTGGGGGTGGGGGGTATTTTCATGGTTATAATTTGTGTGGGTGGGGTGTTGCATCACCCTTCCTTTTACTTGTATAAAAAAAACAACCCAATAGTGGCTGAGCTGTGGAAAACAAAAAAAATGTACTTTTTTATAAATAAAGAATTTTAAAAAAAAAGAAGAGACCTTCTCCTTCTTTTTGGGAACACCTGTGGCTGCGTCGTCGTGCACTCAGTGACTGGGAACTGTGAGGAGCTTCCAGTGGGTTGGGTTGGAAATATCCCAGGATATGAAATTTATGGTTTTTTTTAATTTCAATTATTTGTATTTTGGAAGGGGAGTTGCTTGCAGGTGAAGGTTGAGGGTTCAGAGATCTCCAAACCAGCAATGGGCTGGAGGAGGTGGACTGGGAATGGCTGGGTTTGCCCCTGGCGTGGTGGTTCTGTGTGGAATTCTTGGACAGCAGATCCAAAAGAGGTTAAAGGAGGCTGGGAGCGCTTCCCTTTGTTGATGTAAGCAGTGAAATTCCTTGGCTGAGCCCCAAAGTTAACCTGAGCTTAAAAACAAATGGCTAGAAAAACACAGGGCAGAAAAATCCATCCAAAACCCCGTGAAAAGTCAGGAGAGGTGTCTGTGGCTGGGGAAGTTCTCACTGCTGGCTGCAGCAGACGGGACAGGCTATTGGAAAAATGTCAATATTTCCCTAGAAATGTGGAATTAGCTGGTGTCAGGGCCAGCATGCAGGGACTCTGGGGGATGTTTTGTAGTGCCACACGTGCCTGCCATGCCAATGGGGCTTCAAAGCCCTCTGCAGGCTCAGGGTGAGCTCAGGGCATTTCCCCATGTCCCTGTCACTGCTCCCTGCCTTGGGAAGGACACTCTGCCTCTCCTTTCCCCAGCTCCTGCCTGTGAACAGAGGCTACAAAGGTGGCTTTGTTCCCAAAGATCAAGGCCAGGCTTTTGCCGGGGAGGGAGAGACAAGGCAGGCAGGAGATCAGAGGAAAGGCTCCTGCTGTCCTTGCTCTGATACCAGCAGCTCCTCTGGGAAAGTGGGAAACTCCATGGGAAGGGTTTTTTCCCCCAACCTCAGCACTGTGGGTGATGTGCTGGAGGCCTGAACCTAAATCAGACCCAAACCCCAGTGCTCCCAACACAGAGGGACCCAGACTGGGATTGGAGCTGTTCTCCATGAGCTGGAGGGAGAAGGGAACGCTCAGGATTAGGCTGGGAAGGAGTGGTTTGGTTTGGAGCTTGTGGCAGGGCAGCAGAGGCTGGTCCCAGGCTGGTGATCAGTGCCCTGTGTGCAGCCTGGCTGAGAATCCTCCACATCCTCCTGGCAGGAGAATCCTCCAAACTCCCATGCTGCTCACAGAGCCAGGTCCCTCATTCTGCTTTGGGAGAGCCCTGGGAATGCTTTCCTTGTGAAAGAGGAGGAAAATCCAGGATTTGAGGTGACCAAGGGGACTTGTGACCTCTCTCTGGGCTGTGTGTCCCTGCACCCACTTTGCCCCTCTCACTTTCCCCATTAGCCGTGGTGAGGGCTGCAGGTGCAGCTTTCCTTGAGCAGAGACCACAGAACCAGCTCCCAGCAGCTGCCTCGGCCCCTGAGCCAAGTCTGGGCATGGGGAGGAACAAAAGGAGCCCTGCAGAGCTGGGGCTGAGCTGGGAAGGGCAGGAGGGGCTGCCTTGGCCAGTATGAGCCCCTGGGAAATGCTGCTCTGGTTTCCCAGGCCTGGCCTTAAGAGTTCAGTGATGACGGATAAAACCCACGGCCTGGGGCCTCTCCTCAGCAGCTCGGGTGTCAGAGGGGCTGGAGGCAGCAGGGGCAGCTCCCCAGGCAGTGCCCCCAAGGATTGGGTTTCTCTGGAACCAAACACAAGCACGTTGGGGCTGGGAGTGCCAGCGGTGCCTGCAGCCCATGGAATAATGGCAGCATGGCTTGGATCCCTTCTGCAAGGCACAGCACAGCCCTGCTGGCCCCAAAACAAAAAGGGCTGCACAGCCCTATTGGCCCCAAAAGGGGCTGCAGAGCCCTATTGGCCCCAAAAGGGGCTGCAGAGCCCTATTGGCCCCAAAAGGGGCTGCACAGCCCTGCTGGCCCTGAAAGGGGGTGCAGAGCCCTGAGGAGCAGCAGAGGAATGAGCTCAGGGCAGGAGGAGAGGAGCCAGAGCTCCGTGGCTGTTGTGTGCCCAGTGCTGAGTGTGGTCCAGAGCAGGATTCACCTCCCTGGAACCAGGAGGAATTCGGGGCTGGAATGTCCCTGCTGGAGGGGCAGAGCCAGGTTCCCATCCTGTGCACTCCATCAGCTTTCCTGGCTGCAGTGGGGTTTTATTTCCACCCAGATGAGGTGGAGCAGGGTTTGTGGTGAGATCCAGCCTGGGGTAATCAGGGAATTTCCAGGGAAGCTGCCCTGGGATTAACACCTTGCACAGCACCCCAAACCAGGGGGATCTCCCAGGGATGCACAGAATCAGAACTGCCAGTGCAGGAGCCAAAGGGCTCCAGCAGACAGAGGAGGAGGAGGGGACTGGGAGATGTCAAACCAACGAGGGGACACTGGAAATGGGTCAGGTCACTGGAATATGTCACCTTCAATCCCAAATTCCCTGTGAGGTGAGAGGCAAGTCCTGCTCCAGCTCAGCTCAGAGCACTCAAGGTCACACACAGCCCATTAAATCTCCTCCAGCTCCTGCTGGATAAATGGAACCAAGAGAGACTCACAGTTCAGGCTGAATTACTTGTAGCAACAAATATGTTTGATTAGGATTGGGGTTTGTCTTTTTTTTTTCTTTTTTTTTTTTTTTTTCACTTTCAAATTATTTGCAATCTCAAGTTTGATTTGTATGAACATATTTGTTGGAGGAAATTGCTTTATGCAAATGGATTCCAGCTGAGGGACCTGTGACACCAGAAGTGCCTCAGATGCCTCAGTGGTGCCTGGCAGAAGGCGAGGGGGGCTGGTTCTCTCCTCCTCCTCTTCCTCCTCCTCCAAACGAGGCATTTCTCAGCCTTCCCAGACGTGTTTAGATGCAGCCTGGCTTTAGAGAGTATTTGCAGAGCGAGGCTCAGCCTGTAAAAAATAATAAAAAAAAAAGAATAAAAAATAGATGTGCATTGAGCTGCTGGAATTTCACATCCTAGTGAGCAGAAATCAGAGAGCCAGGCTGATGTTTTCACCTGAAAAATGTTGGCTCACCCTCCAGGGGCTGAATTATTGAAAGGCAGTGATTTATGGATACCTGCCACCCGAGCTGCTCCCTTCACCCCGGCACACGAGGTGAATGTGGCTTTGTCTGGCTAAGCCAGGCTCAAGGTGAGTGAGGGATGCTCCTCCTCCAAAGATTTCACAACTGCTGGACCAGACCCAGGCCCTGGCAGGAAGCAGACAGAGGGTTTTGTCTGAATGGTTGGGAATTTGGGGAGGAAAACTGTTTGAGTGTGAGCAGTAAATGGTCTTTTTCTGCCTCTGTGCTTTGCTGGGGAGCTCAGCGCTGGCTGAATCCCCAGAGGTGATTAGGGATCAAATCCTAAGGGAGCAAAGGGAGCTGTGAGAGGAGAGAGGGGGTTCTGATTTTCCTGGTTTTCAGGTCCTTTTCCAGCCTCACCCCTGAGCCCCGGGTGCACCTTCCCTCCCTCCCTCCACCCCACGGACAGAGGGTTTGGGGGTGTTTCCATCCCTCCCTCATCTCCCTGTCCCCCCAAATTCCTGCCAGCCTGTTTTCCTCATGGTTTGGAAAAGAAATTTGCCAACTTCACACCTGTCAGGTTTAACTGATTGCCCGTGGCCTGGAGGGAGGGAAGGAGGGGAGGAGGGAGCCCATCTCCATGGCTCTGCTGCCAGGGGAAATTCCTCCACTCCTCGAGGAATAAACGCTTCATTTCCAGCCTCATCCCACGGCTGCAGCCCCCAGTCCTTCCAGCGACCATAACAATGGACAAATAACAAATTTCTGTCCACCCAGAGAGCTGATCCCAGCCCGAAATGCTCCATAATTCCCCCAGTGTGCCCAGCCCAGCTGCTGCCAGCTGTGCTCTGAATGCTGCAGCTGTCTGGGGTTATGAATGGGACGGGAATGGGGTGGGAATGCCAAGTTGGAGCAGCTCAGTAAACACTGCCCAGGAATGATGGCATGGGGGGCTTTGCAACGGGGAGGAATCGTAATTAAATAGAAATTAGTTACTTAAATGGTCACTTCCCGGGGTTTCGTTGACGTCCGATTAACTGAACTTTTAATTTGCATAAGCAATAAATGTTTAATTATGTTATTAATATATTTGAGTTGAGGAGCTTATGGGGTTTTTATAATTGGCATTTAACTAGATAGTTCCAGCATATTAACTGATGTTTTATGGCTCCGTGTGAGCTTCTCCAATTACAACTGACCTAAAAATTTGCTTGGAGGACCTGCCTTGGAAGTGTTACCTGAGCAACCAAACGGGGGGAGGAGAAGAGGAGGATGTTGGAACTTGTCCCCAAAAGGAGAGATGTGAGCACAGGCAGCTCTGCAGGCTCCACACAGCTCTGGGACCTCTGTCCCATCCCTGGGATGTCCTTTCCTCCAGGCCCTGTGTCACACAGGGGTCACCTCCCTCTCCTGGCACCAGCTGAGCCCAGAGCTGGAACCCAGCAGGGGAGTGGGGTGGGGAGAAGGAGATTTGGGGATGGGGAGAAGGAGATTTGGGGATGGGGAGAAGGAGATTTAGGGATGGGGAGGGCTTCTCCTGGGTTAGGGGGTGACCTTGTGACTGACCAGCTCTGGCAGCCTCTGTGTTCCACTCCCAAATCCTGTCAGTCACTCAAAATCTATTTTCCATCCCGTCTCTGCACTTGCTTTGATGACACAACTGGTTTAGTAGGCAGAAAAATGACATTGTGTTTGACTGACAAGGCCCATTTCCCATGAACCTCACAGACTGGCATTGATTATATTCCTGCCTTTTAATTCTTAATTAACTGGAGCCTGTGTTTGCTTTTTTTCTGTGGAAATCACCCTGTAGGATTCGAGTCATCCTCTGTGCCCACCTCCATTCTGCTGGAATTTGACCTTCTCAAGTTTAACTATTTTAACAAATAGAAAAAAAAAAAAACAAAACATCAGTGAGTTAGGAATCTCCTCAGCTGAGTCTTCCCTCTGTTTGCTGATAATAAGTGGAGTATCCAAGGAGATGCTGTCCAGCAAAGCTCCTCAGCCTTGTCATCCTCAAACACGGGGAAATTGTTCTGTCGTCTCAGAAGCCACAAACAAATGTGTTCTGGTCTCCAGGGACAGATCATGAGCAGTTACCCAAATCTTCTGCCTCTTCTGCATCATTTCATCCCTCCTGACCATATCCACCTGCTGGGATGGCTCTGGAGCAGTGCAGGGATGTTGTTTATCCCTGTTGTGTCCCCAGGGTGAGCCTGGCTTTTGTATCCATGGCCTGTCCTTCAGCCTCTCTGTCCTGCAGCCTGCTTGCTCCCTTTCCTGCTTTTCCATTTGATCCATGCTGGAGAAGGGGGGAGCTCCCTGTGAAATAATATAATATTCATTTACTTCCATCATTTCAGGAGTTGGGTGAGGTGGGGAGGTGTGTGAGAAGCCTTTCAATGCCATTAACCAGAGGGAGAAATCAGGAAAAGGGTTGGGAATGTGAAGTCTGAGTTGTTTTGTGCACCAGGTCCCTCTCCTGGGGCAGGATTGGGTGGGGACAGCTGGGGACACCAGGACAGGGACAGGGACAGCGCTGGGAGGTGTGTGAGGGCAGGAGGGGAGGCAGCAGCACCAGGAGCATCCAGCAGCTCCATCCTCACACACCTGGCACCTCCCTCCCTGCCCCAGGAGGCTGGAGAGTCACTTTTTGGTTGGATTGCTGCAGCTCTCAGGGGGTTTTTGGGAGAGGAGAGGAGGAAGGGGGTGTGAGGAGCAGCCTGGAGCCCTCCTTGCTGCTGGGGGACAGGACAGGACTGTCCCCCTTTCCCTGGCCGGGGGACAGGAGAGGACTGTCCCCCTTTCCCAGGCCAGGGGACAGGAGAGGACTGTCCCCCTTTCCCAGGCCAGGGGACAGGAGAGGACTGTCCCCCTTTCCCAGGCCAGGGGACAGGAGAGGACTGTCCCCCTTTCCCTGGCCAGGGGACAGGGATGCAGAGCAGCTCCTCCTCACCCTGCAGTGCATCCCCAGGGATGCAAACGGGAGGTGAGCTCATCCTTTGGAGACATCCCGGCCGCAGCTGCCCGGTGCTGTAAACACCCGACAGGAGACAAACACGGCCCGGGGCACACGGCCAGGCACAGTGAGACGTTCCCAGGAGCGCTGCCGGGGATTGTTGAGCAAATTAACTCTATTAACACAAATGATGAGAGTCGGAGCAGCAGTTCCTGTGCCTTCTATCTGACAGAATTCATCTGGTGGCTGCTTGTAATAGCGTGACCTTAATGGACTCATCAGGGGAGCGGGGCTGTGGCTGTGGCTGCACACGGGTTTGGGAGCACGCTGAGCTCTGGGCAGGCTGCTGGGAGCAGGACAGGCACACTGGTGCAATGGGCTGCAGGATCCGGCCCCTCCATCCCTCCAGGAGAGGCAATTTCAAGTGTCATCACCTCCTCGAAACGGTGCGGCAGCAGAAATAAATTACTAAAGGGATTTGATTGTTCATTACTCTGCCAAGCTGCAAGGAAATGAAGCAGAACTAAAATTAAGGGCTGCGAGGCAGAGGAAATGCCAGAGAACATTTCCCTTCTTCTGCAGGGCTCATCTTCTTCCCCAAAACAGGCCGGGGTGTTCTCTCCCCATCCTGGCAGTCCTGGGGTCCGTGGGGTTGGCCCAGGAGGGCAGGTGAGGTTGGGGTGCATTAGTGGCAGCCAAGGTTGTGCTTGTCCCCTCTTTGCTGGAGTGGCACAGAGAAGAAAAACCAGCCCAGGAAGAGGAATGTGTGCTGGAGCTCCCAGCAGAGATCTGCAGCATCCTCATCCCTGCTGGGTCCCGTGGGGTTAACACCCTCTGCTGCAGCCAAACCCCGGCCTTGTTAGTGGCCCCTGGCAGCATGAAAAGGGAGGTCACGGAGGGCTGGGGCCACATTCCAGACATGCTTTTTGCGGCCAGCAGCCCTTCAACCAGATGTTATTTAACCAAGGATGGTGCTTCCTGCAGGGGAGGGGAGGAGAGGGACAAACTGGTCATTACTGGAGAGAGCCTGGCATGGCAAAGCCATTCCCTGGCTGGAATGTGTGTGAAATCCCCGGTGTCCACTTCAAAGCCGGCACCCCAGGGAGAGCTGGATCCACACACTGCACTTCCAGGCTCTCCCAAAACCTCTTCAGAGGCTGGAGAGAGGCTTGGAAAGCCTCAAAGTGCCAGTTGGGCTGGTAAAAAAACGCCAGAGGGAAGGAAAGTGGTCAGGGATGTTCAAGGGATGCTGTGATCAGTACCCAGACAGGGGAACCAGCACCCAGGGGATACCCACATTTCTGGGCTTCAGTGGAGGGAAATTAGAGAGGGGAGAGAGGGATTCCCACTTGTGGGAGGAAGAGAAAGGACAATGCAGAGGGCCCGGGGCATTTGTTTGTTTAACAACCCTTGGGGACGCTGGTTTTGGCCCCATCCCACACACAGTGAATCCAGGACACTCCCAGCACCCCTCTGCAGGGGCCAGCAGAGCCGTGTGGGAGGTGAGCAGCACATCTTGGGGGCCCAGCCTGTGCAGAGGGGGATTTCCAGGGACATGAGGCATTGTCAGGATCTCAGCCATGCCTTGGCACTCGCCCGTGTGGTGGCTGATTGTGTAAGTGAGAGTTACATCAACAAACACCCCGATGGGAGAGGCTGTGACGGCTCTGAAAATTCCATCTGACTTATATCAGGGCACGGAGGCAGAAGAGCAGCTCTGTGCCTTCAGTTTGGTGTTTAACCTTTAGCTGGCTGCGCTGCAAAATGTGGAATAGGTCAAGATTCGCTCGAGTCAGGATGTTCCCTGCTGCCAGGTCGTTGCAGGCTAATCAGGAGGAAAGGAGACCTAATCAGGGGAACAGGCAGCATCCCTCAGCCAAGGACACCCTGGAACCAGCAATTTTAAGGCTGTGGTAAATGAAGATGTTGTTGTCTAGCAGTGGAGCAGACAGCAGATAGCATCCCTTACTCCAGGACCTAACAAGCCTTAAGGATGTATTAAATCAAGATGTTGATGGATGTCTGTGTGCACATTGCTGGCTTGGCAAAGCATTCAAGGTCTGTGCATCCTGCAGCTGAACTGTCTTCATTATGGTACTGAAAATCACACCCAAAAGGCCCTGCCCAGGTGAAAACTCTTCCCCTGAGCATGTGGACAAGTTTGCTGGGGTGACATAACTCGCATGGGAATTACCGACATGGTGCTTTTGTCTCCAAGTGGAGCCCAGACACTCCTCCTGCTCAGAGAAACTGCCTTTCCTGACCAGATCACTCCTGTTCCCCGAGCTGAGGTCCAGCTGCCCCTCCTTCTGCCACCAGACGAGCAGCACTTGGTGACAGAGCTGCCTCTGGATCCTGCCAGGGGCTGAGTGCTGCTGCAAACCACAAACTGACGTGGAACAAGGGTTTGTGTTTGCACAGGACAGAACTTCACTGTGAGGTGCAGCCTGGGCACCTCCACCTGCAGTGAGGGAAGGGTCTGAGCTGGAGCAGGGTCTGAGGGGGCCTGGTGGGAGCAGAATGAGCTGCTGTTCTCCTCTCCTCTT
The DNA here is from genome assembly GCF_965231275.1 of Zosterops lateralis. Taxonomy (NCBI): domain Eukaryota; kingdom Metazoa; phylum Chordata; class Aves; order Passeriformes; family Zosteropidae; genus Zosterops; species Zosterops lateralis. Next base: position 2,251,449 of record NC_139785.1, on the reverse strand, counting down.
CAAACCAGGGTCAAAACAAGGGCTGGGATGGTTTTGGATCTGGGGAATGAAGGGCTGAAGGCACTTCACCTCACACACTCATGGCCCAGTGCAGCTTTTCCAGCCGAGTCTTGCCCTCCTCAATCCCATTCATCCCCTGGATGCTTGGCTGTCCCTGGAAGGGATCCACTGGATGCACAGAGAAACCCTCCCCACCTCTCCTCCCTCAGTTTTCCCTTCAAAACCCCCAGTGCCTTGCAGGCCCCGCTGTTTATCCTCCACTTTGCCCCCTCAGCTCCAGCTGGGGCTCCCCTGGGAACAGCTTTCCATTAACCCTTTGCAAACAAAAGGCACCAGCTTGTGCCTGGGGGTGTGTGTTCCACTGGAGCTGTCTCAGATTAGCCAATCCTGCTCCTGCCTGCAGAACCAAACCGGGGAAGTATTTGTTCTGCCAAGCTTTTCAACTCGGTTTAATTTAGCTCTGTGAACTCGTCTCAGGCTCCCTGGAATGTGTCAGGTGGGGTGTGTATTATAAATATGCATCATCTGAGCTCATTGTCTCGCTCAAAGGACCAGCAGGCAGAAAGAGCCCGGCAAATGTCTCCTTCCACCAGGTCATGGTGACAATCCAGGCTGGGGACAGGCTGTTTGTGCTGGCACTGGCTGGGGACAGGGTGCTTTGCTGTAAATGCTGTGAGCAGGGAGGGATGGAGCACTGAGGTTACGTTAAACCCAGCAAGGCTGGCTGCTCCAGCAGCCTCAGAGCTGCCAGCACACAAGAGAAGGAGCAGAATCCCTCCCCAGGGCTGTGAGCAAGTGCTGAGTGCCTTGGCCAGCCAGCCATGAAACTGATGGGGATTTGCTGGCTGTGGGGAGGTGATAAATGGCAAGGGAACCCTTGGCTTTGGAAATAGTTGTGGGGCCAGGCAGATCTCGGGGCAGAGGGCTTATGTGTTATTGTGGTGGGAAGCAAAGTGGAATCAGGTTGGATTTAGGAGAGGGCAAAGACAGAAGGGTGTGCAGCTCTCCTGGAATAAATTAGCTCAGAGCTGCTGAAAACCAGCCCTGAGACTGGCCCAGCTTCCACGTTCACCTGGGGGATGCAGGTCAGTGCCTCAGCAATGAAATGGGGCTCAGGCTCTCCTTGGGGCAGCTGAATTGAGGGCAGACAGAACAGAAAGAACACCAGTGTGAAAGAATGCCAGTCATCTCCCCAGACAAAGCCACCCTGCCTGCCCAGACTCCATCCCACCCATTCAGGATGTCCCTGTGGGTGCCCAAAGTGCAGAATGAGCTGTGGGAGCCCAGCCAAGCTCAGACCTTTTGTGGGGATGCAGCATATCCCACCCTCAAGTCGTGATCCCAAGAGCAGCCAAGGCTGCTTCATGAGCCAAATGACCCAGGAAATGTCCCAGTGAATGTCCCAGTGAATGTCCCAGGAAATGTCCCAGTGAATGTCCCAGCGAATGTCCCAGGAAATGTCCCAGTGAATGTCCCAGGAAATGTCCCAGCGAATGTCCCAGTAAATGTCCCAGCCATCTCTGAGGAGAGACCTCACTTCCCAAAGTGTGACAGACGCCCATCTTCCTTTCACAAACTCCTCCACATCACTCCCTCCACACCAAGAGCCAGTGAGTCATTCCCGCTGTGCCATGGCCTGCCCTGGACGCCTTCCAGTGGCTCCATCTCTGCCTGGCTGCTGGCTGCCTTGGGGAACATCCTTCCTGCTCTCCTACAAGCTGCTCATCCCTCTGTGCCCCGCTGATTATTGACTGCAGCTCCGGCAGCTGCGGTGGCTCTGTCCCTTTGTCCCTGGCTGGCCAACGCTGGCCTGGCTCTTGGCAGCAGGTCTCCAGCCCCGAGGCTGTTTGGGCTGCTGGGACAAAGGGTTTGTCATCAGCAGTGCCATCAGCGCGGTGCTGTGACATCCCGCCAGGATACACATCCATGTCTAGCGGGAATCCCTCATCCTCTGGGAGCTGGGAGACCAGATTTACCAAGCCAGGCCCAGCCATGCCCAGAGCCTTGGTGGGGATGCAGCATATCCCACCCTCAAGTCGTGATCTCAAGAGGGATGGAGCACTGAGGTCACATTAGATCCAACAAGGCTGGCTGCTCCAGCAGCCTCAGAGCTGCCAGCACTGGATGTGGTCTCACTGGGCTCTGGGGCTGGAGAATCGCGGTATCAGCACCTGGCAGAGCCGTTTAATTGGCCTGGGTGGTGCAAAGATCTTCCTCTGCTGGTGGTTCCTGTCAGGGAGGCACGCACACGCCATCAGGTGCCTGGGAATGATGTTTATGGAGAGATATTCACTTCCCTCCCTTCCCCGGGTCTGCCTCCATCTCCAGAAGAGCCGTGGGAGAACAAAGTAATGAGCAAAACAGCTCTGAAAGAGACTGGGGGTGGGACGCCCTTCTTTTCTCCTTAATTGTAATACTGTGAATTAATTCAGCTTCCAGCAGGAGCGAGGAGTTTCCCAGCAGCCCTCAGACATCCAGATAAGGCTGAGCTGTTTGTTGAGCCCCTCTGGGTTCTCTGGTACCTGCCTCACTGCCAACTGCTTCACACAAACTTTTCTCTTTTTTTTTTTTTTTTTTTTTTTTTTTTTTTTTTTTTTTTTTTTTTTTTTTTTTTTGAGAATTTTAAGTTGCTCAAGCGTGACACAGAGCACGGGGGTTTGCATTCTTAATTGGCAAAGCCTTTTCCCACTCCCGTCTGGAGGCCCCTGAGCTGTCCTGCCAATTTATTCTGATCCTGATTCACAAGGCCTTGCAAACATCTTCCCAGGGCTGCCCAAAAGCCCTGTCAGCGGAACTGAATCCTCATCTGGCACTTCTGGGCAGCTCCTGAGGCTTTCCTGGTGTTTTCCTCTTTGACTTGAAACAACCCTTTTTGCAGCCATCGTCCCTTCCAGAAAAGCCCTGGTGGTGCTCTCCAAACTGTACCAACTTCCCCAGGGGAAATAAACAGTGGATATAGATGAAAAGATAGGTTTTTAAAAAACAAGTAAGAGGGAAGAGCAAGCCTAAAGAAAAGTTTCTCTCAAATTCTCATTTTCTTCTATCCTGGGCATTTCCCAGCTCTCTCAGGACCTTCTTCTCTCATTTATCTTCCTCACCTCCTGGGGTTTCCCCTTCTTGCCAGCAATTAGCACTGTCACCTCTGACATCCCCCTGCCTGGACCCTGCAAAGCCCTGACCAGCACCTGTGAGTGGCTCAGACTGTCCCCAGCCAGGGGAGCTGCACGAGTAGGGACAGGGTTTGTTGTCACAGAGCTGTGCCATGATCTGGTGTTGTCCCTGCAAGGCCACCCAGCCCTGGGACAGGCCCTGACACTGGGGTGTTCATACAGGGAGCTGGAAAGGAGCAGGGACTCCCATAAACACCCCAAATATCTGCAGCTCTCCTTTTGCTCCTTCATTCTTTCACTCCCCTCTGATGCCTTGGGAAGGCTGAGTTGGAACAGAGACTGGACAGAGCTGGAGAATAAAGCAGATATTTATTGAAAGGCTTTTAGGATACACCTTGGGCAGGATGAGAGCCTGGCCAGGGCTACACCCAAGGTGGACCCAAAATGGTCACAAAATGGACCCAGAATTGTCACAAAATGGACACAAAATGGACATAAAATGGCTGACCAGTCACAAGATCTCACATTTTTATAAGTTTTGGTCCATTTGCATCTTGGGGTTGAATTGTCCAATTCCAGCCCCAGATCGTGAGGTCCCATCCTTGTTCCTCCCTCCAGCCCCCCTTGTTTGTGCTTTGGGGCTGAGAGTTGTCCTTGGTGTGCAGCAGGAAAAGGATTTGTTTTGTGTCCCTGCTCTGTGCAGAGCTGAGTGACACTGACTGTGAGCTCAGAAATCACCCCTGGGCACCACAGAACCTGAAATACATGAAAAATAAAACTCCAGGCATCACCTCCTCTCCTTACTGCCTTCACCCACTGCCCTGTACTCACCTCTCCCTCTTCTGCTGCATTTCCCCCCTCTCTAAATTTTCTCAGCTCCTTTCCTGCTCTTGCCCGGCCTCACCTGAGCTCCTGGAGATCCATTTTATTTACTTATTTCCTCTCTCTCTTCCTCCTTCCACACACACCCCCCTGATTTACAGCGGCAGCAGGAGGCTGATGTTCTCTGCCATCCCCAGAGCCATCGGGGGCTGATCCATCACGGGAAATGCCCCAGCCAAAGTGACTGGGACATTCTTTACAGCCACAACCCCCAATGCTGGGCTGTGGGGGGAGGTTTGGACGGCAAGATGTCATCGGTGAGAGAGCTGCCTGGAGGCACAAATGTTATTTACAAGGTGCTGTGGCTTGTGGAGGAGGGAGGAGGGAGAAAAGTGGCTGCCAGGGTGGGTTCTGATGGCTCCAGCCTCCTGCTGGATGACACAGAGCTTGGAGATCTTCATTAGTGAGCAGGGGAAAGCTGGGAGAGTGGGATGCTGACCCATGGATGCTCCAGGGTGTCAGAATTTGGCAGGAGAAAAGCAGCATTTTGTGGGGCATCGGTGTCACAGCAATTCCCGACTGAATTCCCCAGAGTGGGGCTGGGAGCTCAAGGGTTTGTGCAATTTGGGATCGACCAGAGCAGCAGTGGGGGGAGATGTTTGATTCCAGGGAGACGTTTGCACACCTGAGTTCATTCCTGGATGACAGCAGCAAATCTGGGGAGGCTGCCTGGGAGGGGAGACCTGGGAATACTCTCTTGGAAATGAACCTCTGGAGACTGCACCTGCCACGTGGGGTTTTGGGATAAGTAAGGGCTGGGCCCACAGAGGTGAAGTGGGAGTAAAAAGCAGCTTTTTCACCCTGAAAAGTCCTGCATTCATCGTCCTGTGTGGTTTGGGGACATGTGGCAGATGTTTTATAGCCACATGCATTTCGTTTTATTGCTGTGCACATGGAAAGTGGGCCTAATTCCGAGGCCTTGGGGATGGGCAGTTTAGGGGAGATTCCTGGTACCCAAAGCCAAAATTGTTGCAGAATAAGATCCATTAGCCCAGTCTGGTCTCTGGGAGCAGCCAGTAGCCAG